>NC_143583.1:110975631-112175631 GCF_048544385.1 Mastigoproctus giganteus | reverse complement strand
CTTTTAATTGCAAAATATTTATAAATCTATCCTTACTATGAGTTTTAAATACTCTATAATGTTCAAATAGAAACCCCTCTATCCATTTTTTACCTTCTTACTTGCTATTTCCAAAGCTTTAATACATTCTGGACAATTATTATCCCGAACTGAGTGATCACAACTTTTACTTTTTCTTTTACAATTTACACATATAGGACTCTTTATCTTTATTAGTACAATAAGCAAACACATTCCCTCCTTGGACACAATGACCACAGGAAACACTTTTGTGGGAACAATAATTTGCAGAGTGTCCATACCCTAAACATTTAAAACATTTACTTGTCACTGTAAATTTTCTAAATTTATAAGATGAATATCCAATAAATAACCTATCACCCTGAAAAATCCTCTTATTCATTTGTGTATCAACTCAAATTACCCAGTTTGTCACTTTACTTTTCTTCCTACTTCACTTCCTCCTCAGTATAACCATAATCTCTCAAATTCTCCAAGTAAAAATCATTTACCATTTCTTTCTGTGTCACCTCTTTCGTTATGTTATGTGATTGGTAATGTTTATTATTATATTAGGGTCATCCGTAAATGGTTACATATACTGTACCGGTTTATGTATTAAATTGCGTGTGTTCTTTGGTCGATTTGCGTGTTTTGCTGGACGAAAAAATCCCAGTTTTTTGGGGGGGAATATCTTGCTCTCTATGCTTGAGACCGACTAATTCAGCCACGGAGTGAAAAAAGCCCATTAAAGTTCCTCGCGTCATCGACAGGATTCGAACCCGGACCTTTTCCATCCAGTGTGGGGAGGACGGTGACGTTCCCACTCTGCTACACGCACAGACATATGATTGGTAATTAGTGTGAAATGTGTTTAGGGTCAAACGGCACCAGGGGTTTCTACCATCTCCGCGTGGTATACATTGTCTCATGATACAGAACACTGTAAAGGCCAGAGATTTAAAAGTATATGGGTATTGTTTACGGGTAGCGTTGTGTACCGTTGTTCCTCTGGCCATTTAGCCGCCAGACCCCTGCTGAGGCCCGACGTTGTCCGCACTTCGCCCAGTGGAGGCAGACCAGTCCCATAGTTGTGCCTGGCTAGATTTTGCATTTGCATCAACAGCAACCAACAAATTTCCATTACCTTGTGATTGGTAATTAAAATTTAAAAAGTTATGATATATAATCCCGGGGGCTCACATCTGGTGAGTATGGGCTTGGCACACCCAGGGTCCTGAGCTGGATATCATCATTCTTCTCTTTCTTGGTGATTCCCTTCTATTTTTGACTCCTCTCTCTCTCTCTCTCTCTCTCTCTCTCTCAAGGTTACTCGGGAACTTTTTTTTTTCCTGGTGCAGCATAAGCCTCAGGCTTCCTTGCATCATATGGATATTAATAATAATAATAATTAGGGTTCCCTGTAAATGATTACATCTACCCATATATTTATTTTGTCTGTAAATTGCGTGCGTTCTCTGGTCGATTTGCCTGTTTTGATGGACGAAAAAACTTTACTATCTACGCCTGAGAGACTAACTCAGCCACGGAGTGAAAAAACCCCACTAAAGTTTCTCGCGTCATTGACGGGATTCGAATCCCGGCCTTTTCCACCCAGTGTGGGATGACGGTGACAATACCACTGTGCTACCACCCAGACCGTGTGATTGGTTATTTATTTATTATTATATTAGGGTTACCCGTAAATGATTACATTAACCCGTATTCGTGTCTGTAAATTGCATGTGTTCTATGGTCGATTTGCCTGTTTTGCTGGACGAAAAAACCCCAGTTTCTGGGGGGAGGGACCTTGCTATCTACGTCTGAGCCCGACTAACTCAGCCACGGAGTGAAAAAAGCCCACTAAAGTTCCTTGCGTTAACGTGTGATTGGTAATGTATGAGCTAGCCTTGAGTAATTCTGCTACTATCAATAGTAATTCAGTTGACGAGCCCTCGTGGGTTGCATAATGTGCTTAGTGTGCATAGTATTAGGGTCAGGCGCCACCTGTGGTTTCCCACATCTGCGCCATATGTTCGCTGTGAAGGAATACAGTACTACTGTAAATGTCAGAAAAGTGTTGTGTGCTGTATATGACACTCGTGGGTTGCACAGTTGGTAGAATCGCCGTCCTCCCCACACCGGGTGGAAAAGACCCAAGTTTGAGTCCCATCCATGACGTGAGGAATTGTTATGGGCCTTTTTCACAACGTGGCTGAGTTAATCGGTCTCAGGCGAGGACAGCATGGTTTTTTTCTCTCGGAAACTCGGGTTTTTCGTCCAGCAAACAGAAAATCGACTACAGAACACACGCAATTTACAGATAGTATATATACAGCAATATGGCCTTAGTTGCCAATGCTCCTAAAACACAATTACAGCAACAACCTCAGTGGACGAGGAAGACTTCATTGGAAAGGTGTTTTTTTTTTTCTTTTTTCAAAATGTTCTTGAAAGTTAAACTGTGTCAAAAAATCGAGCTCTTTATAGAAGGCTGTTAAAAGATAAAGGAGTGAAGTTAAGGAGACATAATATACTGTCCTACAATTAATATTTGGACACCTCTCCGTTGATAACTGTTTACGCCCTACCCAAACACCACTTGTTGGAATGAAAAAAAGTTGTGAATGAAAGATTCTGCGATTGCTAGAGTTAACGGACTTCCTGCACGGAAGTCACTGATAATAAGGTGCCACATAAGCTACCCCAGGGCTCACATCTGCTGAGTATGGGCTTGGCACACTCAGGATCCCGAATGGATATCATCATTCTTTTCTTTTTGGTGATTCCCTTCTAGTTTTGACTCTCTCTCTCTCTCTCTCAGGATAACTCCGGAATTTTTTTTTTTTTTTTTTTGGCTGGTGCAATATAAGCCTCAGACTTTCTTGAACAATAATCAGGGGCGCGCCAAGGGTGTTTGTCGCCTGGGTGAGAGAAAGAATTTGCCGCCCTTTAGGCCTTTTACATCAACTGTTTTCTCGTAAGTCACTGAAAAGTTAATGAAGACGAATTCGATTCGTATGTACATGTCTTACTTTGAAGACTAAATGCACAAGGCATAATATATTATGGGTTGAAATTAACTATATAATATTGGTGTAAATACACCATAGTTTACCCATAAGTTTGACTAGATGTAGTAAAGACATCGTTTGATTTTATCTCAAGCGAAATCAGATTTGCCGCCCCAAAATATTTGGATTAAAAAATAAAAAAGGCGTAAATAATTATTATTAATTTATTGAAAAAGAAAAGAATTACAACATATCTCACACGTAATATAATCAAACGAACAAATATAAAAAAATCATTAAATTCCAAATCACAGTTAATCGTACCCACAATAATAAAATAAAAGGAAAATTATAATGCTAAAAAATTATACAAATTTATGTTTCCGTGCTTCAAGGTGTGCGAATTTATTATTTCATTTATGTTTATTTGTTCCAAAATATCATTTTCTATTGAAATTATTGCCAAATTAGAGGTTCGTTATTGAGACATCGTTGATCGTAAATAATATTTGATTTATTTTAATTTTGAAAAACTCCGTTTACCTGAGGCAACTGAAACTGGTAAAGTTGGAAAAATTCTTAATGCATCTGCTACATTTGGCAAATTATCTGTAAAATCATTTTTAAAAATTCAAATGGAGTAATATTGTCTTTAATATAAATTTGAAGTTGTTGTTTGGTTTTTAGGAGCATTAGCAACTAAGGCCATATTGCTCCGGGATATTCGGTGGTCAATCCCTGACCTTTCCGCATCCTCCGTATTTGGTGGTGACGGGCTCGAACCCTGGTCTAATCAAGAAGCGTGTGGTACGCACTGCTGCTCCTTCCCACCTGGCTACGGAGGCGTCCTAAATTTGAAGTACTCTCAAGTTCTTCAGATAATGCTGAACCATCGATATCGGACTCATTACGATCAATGTCACCTAACTTAATATGTAAATCTTTGCAATGATTTAATAAATCATCTGACCATTTTTTTTTTTTTTTTAATTCAGAAATGTTATAAAGCATTTAAACATTTCGGCATGATCTTTCATATTTGTAAACGAGAAATTATTGGGTCTATAATTTGAAAGAAAAAATTAATTTTGAAATTTTATAGCGGATCCTGAATAGCTTAATTTCTACTTTCATAATCGAAATGACGTTTTTTCCAACCTTTCCTTACAGTACTTCCTTCTGGAAACGACACTTCAATGCCAGTGATAGCAGCCATATCATTAGCCGAATCAAGAATTGTTCGAACTGCTTCCTCTATTGTTTTCTTTAAAATATTCCGTGATAAAACCTGTCTCTAGTAAATAATAGGAAGATCTTTGAGATAACAGAAGAGGAGAAAAAGCAGTATGTAGTGGAACTTAGAAATAAGTTTGATCTTCTGCAGACCTTTCAAGACCAAGATATCAATGAGGAATACAACAACTTTCTGAAAGTAATAAAGCCCAAGAAACCTATAGGTAAAAGAAATCCAAAGAAGAAAAAATTAGTCAAGAAACACTTGTCATGATGAATTGAAGATGACAAATGAAGAGAAGCAAGGAAAACTCCAACAAGGACAAAATTGAGTATACTGAGTTATGCAAAACCATTAGAAAGAGACTTAGAGAAGACATAAGAAGATTTAACACAGGGAAAGTAGAACAGCAGTTAAGGGAAAACAAAGGACTTAAATCAGCAGTCATGAGCAGTAATACAGAAAGACAAATAATACAATCTGAAGAATAGTGATGGTATACTTATAAATAGCAGAGAAGGCATAATTCAAATAGCTGAAGACTACTATAAAAAATTATATAAGGAGCTATAAGAATCCTTTTTTTTTTTTTTTTTTTTTTTTTTGAACATTTTACTTACCTTACCGGATTAATTTTATTTAAAGTATCATGCCAAATTATAATTGAACAAAGAAACTTATAAGATTTTATTTTTAAAGCTATTGATTCCTTGTATCCATATTTTTATTTTCGTCTTCAGTGATTATAGTACAATCATAGCAAATATTTATCTTCTCTAGTCATTTCTAGTATTTTATCTGTAATAATATTTTGTGAAATTATTTCAATAATTTCATTTTGTATTTGATCACCCAGATAATGCGCGATATTTTTCCGTTCAGATTTCTGAATACGGCGAATATGTTCTGCCACAGCTGAATCAAATTTAGCAATTGTTTCAGTAATTTTTAAAAAGTTACCATTGTCATTTTCATATAATTCTTTTGAAGATCCCCAGAACGTTGTACATTGCCTTGATAAAAATAGTATCATATACACTGTATCTTATTCTGGCTAACTACAGAACATGGTATCTCCGTTGCGGGTGTGGCCGAAGAATGAAGTGATTTTCAGTCAAGTTCTGTGATTGGCTTATTACTGGGAATGCGTAATTTCCCTCATTTTGCGTTTCTGGATTGCTTGATTGGATGCAAATTCGCTTCTGATTTTAGCGCGAAATGCGAAATTATCGTGCTGTTGTTAAGTTGTCGTCGTGTTGCTCCGCTACCTCGGTTATTGCGTGTTATTCCGTTTGCAAAAGGATGGTTTGTTGGCATTAGCAACTAAGGCCATAGTGCTCCAGGAATATGCGGTGGTCATTCCCTGACCTTTCCGCATCCGGTGGTGAAGGGCTCGAACCCCGGTCTAATCAAGAAGCGTGTGCTACGCACTGCTGCTCCTTCCCACCTGGCTACGGAGGCACCGCAAAAGGATGGATGTAAGAGTGTAATTGAATGGTGTGTGAGTGTGATTCTGATAGCTTCGGAATACAAGTGTTTTCCGTGTGGATGTTTGATGAGTGTACCAGCCGGCATCTGAGCAGCAGACCCAAAACATTAAAAAAAAAAAAAAAAAAAAAAGAAAGAAAGAAAAGGAGCATTTCTGTAAACTTGCATGAGCAGTTCTCGTCATTAATGCACATGAAAACGTCTAGTACGGAGGAGAAGAACGAGTGGTTGTATGTGGTGTTAATTTTTGTTAGCTGTTTAAAAAAAATGCTGTTTTCCTGTTTCTTTTTCTTTATTCCTTCTATTTCTTGCATAGTAGCACGAATTAAGAGCCAAACTAATTGTCTGAAGGCCAGAGGTGTGAGCAGCATTCCCTGTTAAGGCTCTCGTAATCCCTCCGTTATATGGAAATTTTCTTTGTTCTACGGAAACTATTTTAAATGTAATTATCAAAGGGAATTCAAAAAAATATTGACAAATAGAAAATTTCGCTATAAAGAAGTTCGTTAAACAGAGGTCCGACATGTATATGTCAAAATAAAATTTGGCGCACTCCTGAACTGACCCATAAGCGATGCCTACCTCGCCTGCCCACTTGCAGCGGCCCTGGCTACCTGCACGATATACCAGGTATTGCACTACTTCGAATAAACAACGCTTCTCTAATAGAGGAGACTACTGTTATTTATTCTCAGTGGGCACCACCACCCAGACGCGTTTCGTAGCTTGTTGGCTCACTCATCGGTTGGTGTCTCCTTTATTTTTTTTTTATTTTTTTTTTTGGTAGTTGTTGGCGCATCGGCTTCTGTGGCCATAATGCACCTCCCAAGGTTTTTGCAGTACTTTGATCCAAGCCCGAGGCGGGATTCGAACCCGCGACCTTTGGATTGCCAGTGGTGTCTCCTCTATTAGAGAATTGTTGTTTATTTGAAGTAGTGCAATACCTGGTATCTCGTTGTGAAGTTAGCCACAGTATGAGATAAAATCAAATGATGCCTTTACACTACTACATGTAGTTAAACTGATGGGTAAACTATGGTGTAAACTAATATTTACACCAATATTATACAGCTAGGTTTCGCATAACGCGATATTCAGTTAACGCTATTTAAAAATTATACCACTTTTCACAATGCAAATTTCCAGTTAACGCGATATTTTTTTTTTTTTTTTTTTTTATGCGATAGTTGAAAAAGATTTGAATCGCACGTTAAGCCTACCGCGAGTCGTACGGTCAATAAACAAACGTTTGCCTGCTGCCCGCCTCGGTGTGTTCCACCAACCATCGGAAGAAGACGTGTTTATCTCCTGCTAATAAAGTCAATGGAGACTTGCATTTAAAAATTCAAATTTTTAAATGAGTCAGATGAAAATGTTACCGCGAAGGAGATAACGGTAAAAGAATTAGATGAAATCTTTCGTATCGCACAGAACCTCAAACAAAAGATTTGATGTTTTCTGCGATATTTATTTCGCCAGGGTCCAGAGAAGATTCTTGTCGGCTATCGGAAATTGATTGATGAAAAGAGAAAGTCAACACTGTTCAAATATTTCCGCAACAGTAATTTCTTCATTGTGTATTTTATGCCCAGACCAAAAGAAATACCTAACAGTTTCGTTTAGTAGTTAGGTCCAAACAACTTAATAAGAAATGCTGAAACTGTGAACTACCTCGAGCTAGTAGTTCGCGCGGTGTCCGACAGATGTCGAATATCGCTGTTTCCCTCGAAAATTTAAAATATTCCGCGGCGCACAGTTTAAGAACCGCTGTTTTATGCAATAAACATTTAATTCCATAATTATTTTCATTATCTTTTACATTATATACAGTTAAAAAGTTATTTAAAAGGTATTTTTAAAATTCTTTATGGACATTCCAGGTCAAGGACCAATTATAATTTTTCCTATTGGTTATGATATTCGATTAACGCGTTTCCGTTTTGCGCGATGCGCTCGCGGGACGAATTAATCGCGTTAATCGAGGCCAGCCTGTATAGTACATGTCTTATGTGTTTACATCAGTCCAGCAAAGGTGCCGGTGTGATACTGGTATATTGTCTGGTCGTCTTAACCATCATACACTGCAAAATTTAACAACCAATCAGGTTTTCACCTGTAGCTTCTCATAGGAGTGGCCTGGATATGTGAAAAGCATACCAAAGGAACCTTATGAGGTACAGAAATGATGAAGGAAACAACAAAGAAAACAAAATGGTACAGATGGACTTTATTCAAAAATGGCAACATAGCACTGGCTGTCATGATACAGATGCATCACTGCCAAAGATGGAACAAAGGGAAGAAGTGGTCCTCAGTAGGAGATATGGCCACCCCTAATGTCAATGCAGGCTTTGCACCTCCTGTCCATACTTAGAACAATGTTGTTGATAAGTTCTTGCAGTAACATCGTCCATTCCTCTGTCAACGCCATCTTCAGCTGGTGAAAATTTTCTGGTGGGTATGGACATGCCGCTAGGTGTCTCCCTAGAGCGTCCCATGTGTTCAATGGGATTTAGATCGGTGGAAAGGGCAAGCCAATCCATACGAACAATGTCCTCACTTTCCAAAAGCATATCAACAGCTGCAGTGCGATGGGGTGTGGCGTTATCATCCATAAACAAACTCTGGGCCAATGGCACCACAGAACAGATGCATATGGGGAAGGATTACCTCAGTACAGTAGCGTGCACTGGTTACAGTACCGCCTTTCAGTATCTGGAGTTGTGTACGTCCATCCAAGATAATGCCTCTCCAGACGAGAACACCTCGACTGCCATATCGATCTCTCTCAGTGACGTTTGTGGGTTGGGGTGATACCGTGTGCCAACCTCTTGCCAGATTAGCTGAAGTCCAGAATCGCTGCTGAGACTGAATCTACTCTCATCAGTAAAAAGTACCTTACCGCATTGCGAAAGCCCATCTTTTTTCATAGTTGATCGTAAATGATTTTTAATAATCTTAAGTATTGAAAAAGATCCCTGCCTTTATGTAACTGTAACTGGCATTGTTAAGAATATTCTTAAAGCTACAGTAAGGTTTTGCAATAAACTGACCATGTCATTTGAAAAAAATGTATTCTAAAATTGCCAAGGCATTCATTTTAGATTTTAATATAAGTTAAAAGAATACCTATTTCATCGCAGAATTTCAAAGCATTTATGTCGGATTCCTGTTGTGCACTGTCTGATAATTTAATTTGTAAATCCATACAATATTTAAATTTCGTATCTCTTTCAAGCGATTTTAATGAAAAAATGTCATCTAAAAATTGAAAGCTTTCATTATGCATATGCATAACGTTGAATCTTTAATTCTGGAAATTGCTGTATCCAAAATAGTAAAATAAAAATTGACATTATAAAGACATTTTGGCGACAAAATACTTTCATCTTCCACATTTTCATACAAAAACAATCTCTTTTCCTTATGCGGTCAAATTATTTCAACATCTGGAAAAGATGTCTAAGTATTTCTTCAGAAATTTTCTTAGCTTCCTCTAACATGGTTTTGAAGCCATCATCAGTTCTACACTCTTTGAAATAGTCATTTACTTGTTTTAACATTTCTATTATTGTCGGTATGACTCGATCAGACTTTTGCATTAAATTACTCACAATATTAATTTTTGATAAAATGTTGTACCAAACTGCAACAGAACATATAAATATTTCGACTTGATTTTTGTTAGTAAAGATTTGGCAGAATTTCGAGTATTACTGTCCCGAGATTGATCATTATACAAAGTAAATAATGCATCATATATTGCATCCAAATTGTACTTGAGTGCTTTTATTGCATCAACCCTGCTTTCCCACCTGGTTTCACAGTTAATTTTGGACACTCTTTCATTAAGAAAGGTTATTCCTCAGTCTTCACTCAGAGCAGAGCAGTAGTAAAACCACAAATTCCTGGCACCCCATGTTATTCACATAGTCTCCTCAATGCTTTTTAACAACCATGAAAAAACCATCTGCCTGAGCTATTAGGAGTGTATTAAGTGCCTATAAAAGTCAGGTTATCGGTATATTGTTTGTATTGTGTGTTTTTTTCAGGTGGTTTTCTAGGCGATAAACCCGTTTCCAGGAATAAAAACCGTGCAACCCTTGCTTGAGTTCGAACAGGCCTTTTCCACCACATCAGAAGTTTTATATATTGCAATTTTATAGGGCAAATGCTGCTCAGTTCTAGGACTCATAACAGTAATGGTACTCATAACAGTTATGTTTATAATGGAAGTTTACTTGCACATATCATTTAGCAATTCAACTTGGACCCATATTATTCACAGTTCGACATATCTTTGCTAATAGAGACCATCGACCATCAGGCTTCAGCATTCATGCTGGAAATTTCGGATTTTTAAATGTATTTTAAAAATCTGAGACAGATGTTTAAATTAGTGCAGTTTAAAGATATTAGCAATGCGAATATAAATGTCATATAGAAGGGTTACTCAGGAACAACCTGATCCACTCACATATACAATGTCCCTAATTACACTGGTTGGCAAAAAAAAAAAAAAAAATTCACTCCGTTAAAATTCAGGGCGATTCTTGTAGATCTGGTGTTTGCTGAATTTAAATATGGCAACCATATTGCTGTAACACCCACCAATTTTAAGAAAGAAGGGATTAGCTTCAAAAAGTTTCTAGTAAAAAAAGATTTAATACTGTATATCTTAAGAAAATGTTACATACACTACTAAATGGGTCTGTTAACCTTATTCTATTTGCAAAAATGTTTATATCTATAAGAAAACACTTTTGTTTTTCCCTTTTGTAATCGTCTATTAGAGTCTCCCATACAAGGTTCCAACAGTAGTCTGCCAACATATTTGGACCCCATTTTCCCTGGATTTCCATTTGAGAAATATCTTGGTGAAACCCTTTACTGTGTTCATTGAGACTGCTTCCAAGTTTTCAGGATAAAAGTCTAAATGGAAATGAAGCTTTAACGACATGTCTTTAGCCTACGATATTTGAAAACTGAAGGTGATGAGAACTTTAACAGAAGTGTTCAAATGCAATTATACAGGGTGTTCCACGTAAAACTGGCCCACCTCATACTGGTGTGATATTCATTCTTTGAACAACTCCCATGCAAAGTTATTCAAAGAATGAATTTTAGCCAAATCATTTCAGTTTGTGTTGCTCAACATACAGTCGGCGTTTGACGCTCGCAAGTGATAGGTGTGTGAGAGTGTCGTCAAGAATGCCATATTTTGTGCAAGAAGGGATCTGTATAGTGGAAGCCTATGTACATACTGGCTCTTTTAACACAGAATTGTTTTGAGAAATTTCCTATTACTACCACATCCCAGCTAAGAGTATCATTTAGTGCTTACTTGCAAAATGGCAGATAACAGGTTCTGCTGTAAACACACAGAAATTGTCTACCCTCTGTTAGGACTACAGAGGCAGTGTTGAACATTCAAAAAGAGAATTTTAGCTAGCCCCGGAAAAGCTATCAGGAAATTGTTGCAACAAACTGGAGTGAAACCAACTTCTTGTTTTCATGTACTTCATTACCTGAAATTGAAACCCTGTCGGGTGACTTGTGTCCAAGAATTACTGCTACCTGATGCAGCAAAACATCTGAATTATTGTGAGTGGCTCCTTAACAAGACTGCAGATGGTGAACTCGACCCACTGCTTTATTTCATGAGTTATGAGGCATGGTTCCATCTTTCTGGTCATGTGAATTCTCATAACACTCGATACTGGTGTGCCAGAAGTCCTAACTTACATCAGAAACCACTTCACGACCAGAAAATTGGTGTATGGTGTGCGGTTTCTGGCAATCGAATCATTGGCCCAATATTTTTTGATGCTGCAGTGAACACAGCAGTTTATTGTCATATTTTTGAGAACTTCTACACTCAGTTAACAGAACACGAGTGTGAAAACTGCTACTTTCAACAGGATGTTGCCACATGTCTCGTGAATCACTGGCCAGTGTTCATGAGTTTCACAGAGGAATGTACAGTTGGCAAAGGATTGTGGCCTCCGTGTTCTCCAGATTTGTTTTCGTGTGACTTTTACTTGTGGGGATATTTGAAAGGAAGAGTTTATGAGCACAACCCCCACACAATAAATGAGCTGAAGGACAGCATTCAAAGAAATATCAAGGCTATCAACGTCACAGTTTTGCATCGGGTCACCTTGAATACGATTAAACGTGCATAAAAGTGTATAGATGCACACAGACAATTTCCAGCATCTCTTATAACTGTGTACATTCGGAGAGAATAAAGTTACTTTTGACTGAGTTTTTTTGTGTTTATTCCATTTTACTCCTGGCTAGATTTCTCTTATTATTTTGCTAGTGACTGGGCATGGTTTTACATGAACCACCCTGTAGAAGATCATACAGAAAATTCTGAAACAGGATTGGAAATTTGCCAAACTAATTTGAAAATACACTGGTGAAACCAATAACTGAATCTCTATGTTTTAAACATAGATTGGAGTTGTTTTGAGTAAAAAAGGCACTTCCCAGGTAGAGTTTATCACACACTGGTGAAAAGGCAACTGAAGTAGTGGTGCATCTAATACACATTCATATGCTATTCAGGCAATGATATCTACAGATGTCGAATTAAAGAAGCTGCATAGTCAAGAATCTGGTGGGAAATTTGGAAAATGTTTTGAGCAAGAATACTGTACCAAATAGTGTGAACAAATGTAGCTCTGGTAGTAAAATGTCCAGCCACTGATCATGTCAACCTTATTATTTGTTGAATGCAACCAGAACTGCAAGTGTCTTCTCCTGGCTTATTTGAGGTATGGATCCCTCTCAGATAGATGTAAGCCTATCATTTAGAGCCTTTTCTGAAGAAAAAGATTTTCAGATCAAAATTAAACTTCCTAAAACAAAAATGATATTGCCAACCCACTCAATATATATATATATTTTTGTCAATACAAATTATTTGCAAAACACCTTGTGGAATATATACTCAGAACCTGATAGTATAAACCAGAGCTATGATGCTCAAATACTCAAAACTTGCACAATGGAGTTTTCATTATGCAAATGCATGCTCTTATTTATGATAAATTACTCTTCTGAGTACCATCTGATGCTTTGATATGCATAGCAAAGCTTCAGGATATTTTCTTTGGGCAGAGATGGCTGATTTTCATGTGTTGGAAACCCACTTCCAAACAATATCAGATGTGGTACTTCAGAATGGAATGAAGCAGCATTCATAGTTTATTCCTGGTGGACATCTTGTGTGTGGGGGGGGGACATTTTTGTTTAAATTTATTTTCAAACACTATCAATACTGTGGAATAAATCTATTGAATGAACTAACAGTTCTTGATACTTTTCTTATCTGACTTAAGGACAGATTTATGTTACCATAAAGAGCAAAACATTCTGTATCAGCTAAAAGAAAAGTTCCATTGTTTTTTAAAACCCCTCAATGCCCAACAACTTTCATTTAACCTGTATTTGAAGTGATGAATAATCACTATAGTTCAGCTGCCATTCCATACCTTTGCTTCAATAACTCTGATTGAAATGATTGTGAAAAAAAAAAAAGCTCATCACACTTTTTCATATTTCACCATTTACCTGTATTTCCCTATATTCGACTTGTAGACATTTCATTCTAATCCAATTCTGGATTATTGTGGCCTTCCCTTGTTAGTGTATAAGTCATTCCCAGATT
Source organism: Mastigoproctus giganteus (assembly GCF_048544385.1). Taxonomy (NCBI): domain Eukaryota; kingdom Metazoa; phylum Arthropoda; class Arachnida; order Uropygi; family Thelyphonidae; genus Mastigoproctus; species Mastigoproctus giganteus. The sequence continues at coordinate 112,162,217 of NC_143583.1, read as the reverse complement.
AAATTTTAGAACTTTTTTGCTTCAAAAGTCAACTTATATACTGTGATATATTGGTATTTAACAGATTGGTATATTTAATTTATATAGAACAATCTTTTATGGCTATAAATCAAAACAAATGTCATATATTTTTTTACTGGTAATTTTTAATAATGCAGTATGTAACATATGAGAAATAACACTATCAAAAATATTCATTCTCACATAAACTTCAACATTTTACCATTTTATTACAATAAAACCACATTTTATAAAAAGAATCCTGAAATAAAACATTCTTAACAAATATATAAATAACATTGCTCATTATGCACAATCTGTACAGGCTTTCACTTATTTTAAACTGAAAAAAAATTTGTAAGGCAAAGACTGCTAACTGTTCTACTTAAAAATAACATATTGAATAAGACAGCATATTAATTACATAAAATTTTCATTACAAAAATTATCCAATTAGCACTATTCTTATTTTTGGCTTAATTTACAGTGGATCTATCTTGTGGCCTTTTGGGAAAGGAAGAAACCCAAACTGCTTTTTTTTTTTTTACTAGAAATTTCTTTTTTTTTTTTTTTAACTAGAAATTACTGAACTCATTATTTGTAAGAATACAGTAATATCATTGCTTTAAGATTAATAATTATTTTCCTTCAGTTATGTAAGTAGTTACTATAATTACTGCATTTCTGATAGAGAAGTGGTACAGGTTTAATGACAATTTCTGGGCACTATAGTGAGGCCCTCCTATGCTTTTTAATAAACCATTTTGAATTTACTGCTCTCCCATACAATGATAATTAATCTGGTGGTATGGCTGTTTCACAACTGCGTAGAAGTCAAGTAGGACCACAGATGCATTACAGAAACAGCAAACTATTTGTAGTCAGTATTTGTACGGACCAGTCAAGTTTGTCTACTCTAAAACAATTATACAGCTTCAATTCTGCATTCCCACTTCCACACTATAACTGATATTTTTAAATTTAATTATGATTAATTATGAATTGTTTTAGTTATTTTATTTTTTAACTCTCTTTGCTTAGTGGTAGTATTTTAAATACTTAAGAATATCACTCATTCTTTCCATTTGTTGCAAAAATTTTCCATCCTTCAACATTAATATAAAAAGTACTTTCTATACACTCCTAACATTTTTTATATCAAATATTATACATACTCTGGAACATAATATAGCATTATATGCTCATATCAGATTTATATTTCTTTGCCACTATGGCTAAATTTTAAACAGACATTAATATGCACATGTAAAACATTCATAGACATGCATATGTTATTCTTAATTCTCCCATTATCATTACTCCTTTGATTAATTATGATTAATTGTGAATTGTTTTAGTTATTTTATTTATAACTCCTCTTTGCTAAGTGGTATTTAAATACTTCAAGAATATCACCCATTCTTTTTGTTCTTTTGATTAATAATAATGGGAGAATTGAGCAGTATTTCTTCAACATGAACAGTATTTTTTCTTTTAATCAACTTTGTTAAACAATTTAATCTATTCATTACAGATCATATCAGATCACATTTATTTGTGTAGCAACAAGAAACTGACCATTATCACAAAAATAGTACATTTTTAACAAAAATGTTAGCTTTCAGTGATGGTTTTTAAAAAAAAACACACGAAAAGATATTGCAAGTAGAGATTATTATAGAAATCACATTTCAGTAATTCTTGAATATTGTAACAAGAAAAATGATCAATGTAATATTGGCATAAAATATTTGGATGTTGTCTTTGCTTTGGTGCTAAATATACATTGCATGATACATTTCTATTCACTGGAACTAATGATTAATTAAGGGAGTATGTTTCACCAAATTTGAGACAAAAATTATTATTTGAAACTTTACTAATATGAAAAAAGAAATGCATAGCTGTATTATCTAATGTTTTCATTTGCTGAGGAAAGAAAGTAAAATTAGATAACCAAGTAAAAGTCAACCGTAGGAGTACTTCTTTGAACACAAAAGTGAACAAGGGATCTACAGCTTTTTCGGTTGAGGGATAATGGCTAATGGAAAGCCAGATGGAAAGCTCAAAGTTTGTGAAAAACTTATATTTCCAATGTACATCACATAAAAATGAACTTTTGCCTTGCTGTTCCAAAGTTGGAATGGTTAAATTCAACAGATGAAAGTGCTAGATATAATTCAACTCTATGAAAACATACAGATTCTTCACAAAAATATGCAACAATTTTATGTTTTTTAATGTATTGCATGTGCAATGCCTATCCAAAATGATATTATCAAAATTATTTAAAAAATTTATCAAAAAAAAAAAAAAAAAAGACTTCAACCCTTTTTGTTGGGGGGAAAGAGGACCAACCAGTCATGCTGTAAGGTTTTAAGCATCATTGCTTTCACTTAACCAACATGACAGAAGGCTCATGGGCCATAAGTTAGACACTTCTGTTTAAACATAAACTGAAGCTTCCCATTTTTTTCAGTATAACTATATTTAAATTTATATTTGAAATTGTCATATGCTTAAAAAAAAATATATAATATACAGATACATTACACTTAACAAGGATAGGTTCCTTGAAAATGAGTTAAGTGATTGGCAGTTGCCACATACTCTCCATGTAAAACGATAGAGGGATTCCTTAAAAAAAAATTTAGTAAATTTTAAAAATCACACACACTACTTGCTTTTATTACAGAATGGTTATTTGCACAGAAATTTGCATTCAGTATAAGCATATGTTGGATTTTTGAAATGTCTCCGTCAAATTAACAAAAATCATAAAAATTAAAAAAAAAAAAAATTAGAGTACTATATATAAAGCTTTGTAATTATATTTTAATTGTCCTATGCATTAACCATGAAAGAAAGGAAAGTTACAGATTTTTTAAAATCTAATTTAGTATTAGTAGTGGTAGATGATGCAAGAATCACCTGCATAATCTGCTAAAAAAAAAACAAAAAAACATATATCACTTGTCTGCCCCTCCCCCTCTAAGAGCCTATCTAGTTCTTTAAAATTATTCAAACTGTTCATTTCCAGATGGAAGTTTGTACCAACAATTAATTACCTCCTGGTTGAAGGCAAATTTCTTCATATCTAGCCTGCAGTCATCCTTCCTCAATTTAAATTTATGGCCTCCCATTAAAAGGCACCTGGGGTGTATGGAATCTATTCAGTTATATTGAAGGAGGCAGTGAGGGAAGTAAGCAAACCCTTAGCCATAATTAGGAGAACATCCTTAGATTCAGCAGTGGTTCCCATGGACTGGAGATGTGCAAATGTATTCCCAATACAACAAAGAGGGTTTAAAGGGTGACATAAATAATTATAGACCTGTTAATTTAACTTCTGTTCCAGGGAAAATAATGGAGCCACTGGTTAAAGAAGCGTTGCAGGATTATCTAGACAAGACTGTGGTCTGGTCTAGATGATCCTGCAGACACAGTATGGGTTTGTTAAGGAGAGGTCTTGTCTGACCAATTTGATTGGATAGTATGATGTGGTCACAAAGGAACTGGATGCAAAAAATAATTTTGATATCATATACTTCGATTTCAGGAAAGCTTTTGATACCACTGCACATGGAAGACTGCTGTACAAATTGGAGCTGTATGGCATTAAGGGCAAGTTGCTACAATGGATAAAGGGATGGTTGAGTGGAAGATGACAGAGAGTGGTAATAAACAGACACTGCTCTTCGTGGACTAATGTTATTAGTGGAGTCCCCCAGGGTTCCATGCTGGGCCCAATGTTGTTTTGTGTAATTATCAATGATAGCAATGAAGGTATATTAGGCTTAATATCTAAGTTTGCAGATGATACAAAGATTGGCAGGGTTGTTAATGACACTAAAGGCAGTATGCTACTGCAACAGGATGTAGAAAAGTTAGGCAGATGGGCTGAGAAGTGGTAACTGAAGTTTAACATTGACAAATGCAAAGTACTCGGTGTTCTCCCCAGGACCTATCGAATGGGTGCACCACCTAGTGAATTTAACTGACCGCGCAGCTAAGATTTTAAGTTATTTTTGCGGTACTGTATGGTACTGCTCACTGATCTCTATCAATATTAATTCGAACATACTATGCGATCAAAGTCAATGCGACAGGAGCATATAATGTTAAATTATGCAATTAATTTTCATTCTGGATCATAATATTTTCTAAATATTAGAAAATTTTATAATATTGCAAAGTATTACACTTCCCCATCTGGTTACTTCATAATGCCAGCCAGCTGGAAAAATTTTTTTGGGAAGAACACTGGTACTGCACATGGGTAGCAGTAACCCAAGAGAAACATACCAACTGTGAGGTACTACACTCAGGGAAGTGGAGAATGAAAAAGATCTGGGGGTAATTATGCAGTCAAATATGAAGTTCTCTGAGCAGTGCAGATGGGCTGCCAGAGCAAGTCATAGAGTCTTCTCAGTGACATATTGTCAATGATATATAGGAATTTTACTAACAGGAAGTTTTATTTTACTAGATAAAATAAAACTTCCTGAAATCCAGTCTAAACCTCTTCCCTGTAATTTGAATTTATGGCCCCAAGTTTTGAAATAATTGATAACTGAAAATTTCAGCCTCATTCATTTTGCTTTCATCTCTCAGAGCCATACACCTCAAGAAAGTCTCCTCTAAGATCTAGTTTTTAAGTTCTGTAGCCTGCATATTCAGTCTTTCCTCATATGGATGCTGTTTTGCTGATCTCACCAAGTGCATCACCTGTCTTTAGATCCTTTCATGAAGCTCAGTGGTGTATGTTTTTTTTTTCCCTTGTATAAGGCAATGGTCAGGCCACACCTTGAGTACTGCATACGGGTCTGGAGGCCTCAATCTAGAATGAGAAGGGATTGGTGAGAGGAACAAAGGGGTGGTCTTACCATGAAAGGCTTAAGTTCTGCAAATTGCAGCATCTAGAGGCTAGGCATTTTTAAGTTCTGTAGCCTGCATATTCAGTCTTTCCTCATATGGATGCTGTTTTGCTGATCTCACCAAGTGCATCACCTGTCTTTAGATCCTTTCATGAAGCTCAGTGGTGTATGTTTTTTTTTCCCTTGTATAAGGCAATGGTCAGGCCACACCTTGAGTACTGCATACAGGTCTGGAGGCCTCAATCTAGAATGAGAAGGGCAACAAGATTGGTGAGAGGAACAAAGGGGTGGTCTTATCATGAAAGGCTTAAGTTCTGCAAATTGCAGCATCTGGAGGCTAGGCACCTGCAAGGTGATCTGATTGAGGTGTATAAGGCCTTGAATGGCTTGAGCAGGCTCAATGCTAATGGGATTCTTCTTGCTTGCTCAGATTAAGAACCTGAGGGGGCATAGATTCAAATTGAGGAAAGGCAATTGTAGAATAGATGTGTGGAAGTTTGCCTTTAGCCAGCAGGTAGTTGATTGCTGGAACAGACTTCCATCTGTTGTTGTATGTAGAAGTTGATACCTAAAATAAATTTAAGGCTGAACTAGACAAGCATTTGAAGTAATGGGAAGATTTTTTTTTTTTTTTTTTTTTTGGCTGATGTTGTATAAGCTTGCTTTCTTGCATCATATGCCTCAACTAATGCTAATGCTAATTAATTACCTCCTGGTTGAAGGCAAATTTTTTCATATCTAGAACGAGTATAATTAAAATTTTTGTCCTCCCATGTGTGCATTATGTGGGCAAAAGGAAGGATGTCATCAGCATTTAGCTTAAGCTCAATGTACTGATACAACTTCTTGCAGGTAGAGGCAGTTGAGGTCATTTAAAATACGGATCTATTGACGTCTACATACTCTTCTTCTGTTAGCTGGTAATGTTCATATGCTTTTTATGTCCTTGTTAACTCTACCGCATTTTTGTGTGTCTCCATGTTTCTTAGAAAAGGCAGCCATTGAAGCTTCTAAATAGGTAATGGCTTCTGACATATCCTTGGTTGTTCAACCAAGAACATTTCATGTCAGAACATGATAAAAATGATCAATGCAACTACTGCATTCCCAATTTTTGAGAATGTACATTAGCATTTTTTCAATCATATCATGCATTCTTTGGTTTCCAAATTGGAGTTCTTTTGTAGTCAAATCTTCACGACGTGATTTATATAAATTGACCCCCCCCTTCAGCACCGACTCTACAAATTCATCAACAGTTTTTTGGTATTAGACAGATGGTGCAAACAGGCTCTAGGCTTTTGCTGAAGTTGCACCAAAAATAAATAAATAATAAGCTACCTATTTTGGCTTCCTCCTCATAGTATCTATTCAGCTGACCTTTGAATTTCCCCAAACTACTAGCCTTAACCACCCATGACCTAATAAAGGCAACTTTATTTCAGTAAACAACTTGTTGGTTAAAATAAAACTTCCTGAAATCCAGTCTAAACCTCTTCCCTGTAATTTGAATTTATGGCCCCAAGTTTAAATAATTTATAACTGAAAATTTCAGCCTCATTCATTTTGCTTTCAACTCTCAGAGCCATACACCTCAAGAAAGTCTCATTTAAGGTGTCATGTAGCCTACATATTCAGTCTTTCCTCATATGGATGCTGTTTTGCTGATCTCACCAAGTGTACCACCTATTTTTAGATCCTTTCATGAAGCTCAGTGGTGTATGTTTTTTTTTTTTGTAATGTGTGTGTGGTATCCATACACAGTATTCCAAATGTGGTCTTACAATTACTTTATACAGTGGAATTATGACTTCCCTATTTCTATAAGCAAATTTTTGATACATCATTGATAGGACACAATGTGCCTTCCTTGTTGTTTGTCTATGCTGCCCAGAGAACTTCGTGTCCAACTGTATTGTAACTCCCAAATCCCTTTCTTTCTCTAATGTTTTTAGTTCACTTTGCCAAGTGTAAGTTATTTTGGGGTTGCTATTCCCCAAGTGTAAGACCATTTTTGCTACATTAAAACACAGCTTCTACTGCTTTGATCATACTTGAAGTCGAAGGCATCCCGAAGAAGTTGTGCTTGGAATTGTTCATTAACTACTCTGCCAATCTTGATATCACCTGAAAATTTTGACATCACACCCTCTATCCCTTTGATGTTATTTAAAAAATCAAAAACAACAGTTTCTCTTAAAGTTGGTCATATTTCATGTTGTAACTTTCTACTATGATGCACCTTCCTTTCATCAGTGTTTCGAATCATTTTAAAAGGGTCTATCAAAGAAAAACCAATAAATGAATCTAGTAAACAGAGAACAAATGAAAATATGTACTAAATATACATGGAAGGTACATCTATGTATATTTAGTACATAGAAGTACCTTTACTAAATGGACTTCAGTTTGGTAGAAACATTGCAATGATGATTTATTTTTTTTTAATCAGTTGATGGTGCATTTCTTAATATTTGTAGAAATTATTTTTAAACTGTTGTTATAACAAGGTGAAGGATGCTGCAAGGTGAATACTGGTGGTAATTTTCATGTGCTGTTATAATTTCAAGTATAATAATGTTTAAGTGAAGTGTTCAAGAGGTATACCTGTACCTAAAAGATGTGCGGAAGTTTGCCTTTAGCCAGCGGGTAGTTGATTGCTGGAACAGACTTCCATCTGTTGTAGAAGTTGATACCTAAAATAAATTTAAGGCTGAACTAGACAAGCATTTGGAGTAACCGGACGGGTGAAATGGGGAGGTTTTTTTTTTTGGCTGATGCTGTATAAGCTTGCTTTCTTGCATCATGTCTCAACTAATGCTAATGCCAATACTGAATGTCTACAGCAATCTACGAGGTGTGATCAAGTTCCCAGACTGGTGTTGTGGTCATGTTAGATGAGTTTGAAAATAAACAGAAGTGGTATTTTGTAGTTCAACTTCCTCCAACAGATGGTAGTATAGAGATTGTCCAATAGGCAAAGTTACAAGTGACAACCAGTTTCATTAGTAGCATTACTGTTCTGTGTCACAATTTTGCAATGGAGCAACAAATGAATATCAAATTTTGCTTTAAAATGGTAAAATTGCAACAGAAATGTATGAAATGTTAAAGAAACTGTTTATAGTGATGAAACCTTAAGTTTGCACCAGTGTGTCTGAACAGCATAAGTAATTCAAAGATGGATGTGAGGATACTTGCGATGACCAAGAAGTTATCATCTGTCAACCTCTCAAAATGAGACAGAGTTGCAAAAGTTTAGGAAATTGTGGCAAGAAATCATTGTTTCGCCCTGAAAATTATGGCTGATGAGTTAGATATGAATAAGGAGATGATTCATCAAATTCTGTATGAAGATTTAGGGAAAAGGAAAAATTGTGCAAAATTTGTGCTTCGCAGATGAGCAGAAGCAATGAAGAGTATCATCATGTGGGGACACATTCGGAATTCTTAAGACAATCCTAATTGTCAATCCTTCTAGTTGTCACTGGAGATGGGTGTTTCAGTATGACCCAGAGATGAAGTGTCAGGCCATGTGGACTTCAAAATCATTGCCAAGGCCCAAAAAAATTTTGTTTACAGCAGTCCAGGATTAAGACAATACTAATGTTGATCATGTTTTTTGATAAATAGGGTGTGATTCACAAGGAATTTTTACCTGAAGGGGAGAGAGTCAGTGCAGGAAGTTCTTGTTGTATGACAATTTCCCTGCCCATCCCACACTTGTGAAGAGAAGACATTTCTGATGAAACATGGCATTGTACAGATCATTCATCCATCCATCCTACTCTCCTGATCTAGCACTAGCAAACTTCTTCCTTTTGATCAAGGTGAAACTGCCTTCAAAGGAAAGAGATTTCTGAATGTTGAGGACAAAGACAAACACAACCACTAAACTGAACATCATCTCTTTAGATGCCTTCACCGACTCTTCTCAGAGACTTTTAGAATGTTGTAATAAGTGCATTTGATCAGGTGATGATTACTTTGAGGAAAAATAAAACCATTTTCAAGATCCTTCACTTTGTGTTCTTTTTATTGCATCAGTCCAGGAACTTTATTGCCATACCCTGTATATGGATACTCAATGAGAGCCTTACTATGGTCAAATGTTTAGAAGAATGGACCAATCTCACCTTTCCTTTTCCTTGAAGGTTACTTTTTATAATTTTTATCCTGCATTTACTTGCCATATTTTCATCAAAGTATATATGGCAATGAGAAATCAGTTTGATTTATAGTCATATGTGCATAGTTTCTACAATAGCATTTTGTTGTGAACTATTGTATGTTTTTTTGTATATGGAACTGTAGCTCAAATGCTATGCCATCCTGCCAGTGGTAAGGTATCTGATATCACTAAGTTGCATTGACAGTTAATTAATGCAATTGTAAGTTCATCCAAAATCCACGAGAACCATAATTAAGGTTTATTGTGGTGTTTGTTTCTTTTGTGGTCAGGATGATAAAGTGGGATTCTTTGGAGTATTTTTCTCTTCATTATCAACAAAGCAAAAATAAAAATGGTCATTCCCAAATCATGTTTATTGTGAATTTCATATTAAGGATATGTTGCAAAATTAAAAACAGCAGAAAATAAATAAATTAATTTAAAAAAAATGCTGATTAATGTATTTAACACAATTTATGAATCCTTTTGGATTAAAATTGTCATTTCCTCAATTTTAACACTGTTCTTTGGGTTTTTTTTTTTTAATTCTCTATATATTATATTTTAATGAATGGCTGATTAGTTTATCACATATTATTTAAAATTAAAGTAAAACTGCTTTTTGGTGCAATGCACAGTTCCATCTTTTTTTTTTTTTTTTTTTTTTAAGGCTCTTTTGTTTGTACATAACGCTCTTTAGTCTATTTTTAATTGAATATATTCTGCATTAATTCGTGAATTAATGCTGGTTGAATACTAATAATCATAAAATATAAATAAGATACCCTCTCTTAATGACACCAGCATCAAAGTTCAGATTTATAATTATAAGGTTAACTAGATAGTAATTTTGCAAAGAGGATAGATGAAACAAGGTTTATGTGTAATAGCATTTACACACAGACACACTTCAAACTCAGTTGCAGCTCATTTTGTAATGCTTAAAGAACAGTAATCAGTAATGTTCTGTGACAATCATATACAACCTATTTTTATATAACATAACTGCATGTACATGATTTAGGTAATACATTTATATTACTTACTGCAATAAAATTCTTTACAACTAGGACTTAAAGTAAAATCTCACTCAATCCATTAAAATTTAAAAATAACTATTGCTGAACGTTAAGATAGGAATGGAATAAAGAGGAAAGTTTTAGCCTAACTGCACACAACTCACATTAATGTTACCTCACACTAATAGACATGTAGTCCCAGTGAAGGTGAAACTATTTTGAACTGTGCGGTAGTTCATTTATTTCTGTAAACAAATAGTATGCTTATGTAATATGTCTTGTAATGAAAAAAAAAAAAAAAAAAAAGTTATATGTATATGACACTTTCAGGGAATTAGACTCTTTTTTCAAAATCTGTCTGTTAGATATTTAAGGACATATGTATAACAGAAATAAGAGCCAAGCTATTTTCTTTCTTTTCCAGTTGAAATCAGATCCAAACATTTCAATTCATCATACGTCCCAACAACATAGGACTTTTTAACAGACCTTAAGACCATATTTCAAGTTCTATTTTTAATTTATGGTTACTGTTTGACTTTAAAAATGGCATTTGATATCAGCCAGTGCTGTAAAACTATTATTTAATTTATAAGAATCAAAACTTTATAGAAAATTAAATAATAAAAAAAAGAAAAAAAAAAGAAAGCAAATTTAAGATTTTAAAATAAGTTAATGACCAAAATATTATACTTTTCTGATTTATTACAATTCCTGGTCATTTTTCTTTATTAAAAAACATTAAACATTCATTTATTTAATGAGAATAAAATAAGCCAAGCAAGGACTGTAGCTACTTATACATAATATTTTGAATAATAGAAAAAGAATTACAGCTAAGAATATCATATGCTGTCATCACAGCAATACACTTAACACTTCAATATTCAACAGATTTAAAAAATAATTTTTTTACTTAGATCACAGATGCCAGGCAATATACAACAAATTTTTTGTTTTGTACAACATCCCACATCTGAAAGAAAAATATTTCATACTGTCTAATTTAATCCTCTGAACATAGCATATTTATATATAAAAAGAAAAAAACAAAAAAAAAAAAAAAAAAAACAGATGCAGCTGGTTTAAATCTGCATGACCAAACAGATGAGAAGTGTAAACCATTCCTTGTTGAAATTCTCATACACAATACTTTTCAATTAATAAAATCAATACTTAGTGTAACATCTGACTTACTATCCGTCCAAACAAAGTTTTTCTCTGTCTTTTCACAAAACAATAAAACTATGATATTGCAATTAAAATTGGAAATTTTTTAAAAATTCTGCAAGATTCTGCTTAATTTCGGTCATCTCTAATTAACAAGTTAGCTGTCAAGTATGTAGTCTACATGGCATAAAATGTAGAACAAGCAAAACATAATTAGCATTAGCATAGGCATATGATGCAAGAAAGTAAGCTTATACAGCATCAGCCAAAAAAAAAAAAAAAATCTTCCCATTTCACTGATCCATTCATTCCAAATGTTTGTCTAGTTCTGCCTTGAATTTATTTAAGCTATCAACCTCCACAACAACAGATGGAAGTTTGTTCCAGCAATCAACTACCCGGTGGCTAAAGGCAAAATTCCACACATCTATTCTACAACTCTCTTTCCTCAGTTTGAATCTATGCCCCTCAGGTTTGTAATCTGAGCAAGAGGAAGAATCCCCTCAGCATTAAGCCTGCTCAATCCATTCAAGGCCTTATACAACTCAATCAAATCGCCTTGCAGGTGCCTAGTCTCCAGAAGCTGCAATTTGTTTCCTTCCCCAGTCTTGTTGCCCTTTTCTGTACTTGTTCTAGCAACTCTACATCCTTCCTAAAATTAGGCTTCCAAACCTGTACACAGTACTCAAGTGTGGCCTGACCATTGCCTTATTCAAGGGGATAATCACTTCCTTATCCTTGCTTGCAAAATTCCTGTATATAATTGACAAGATCCCATTACCTACTCTGGCAGCCTGTCTGCACTGCTCAAAAAACATATCTGACTGCACAATTACCCCAAGGTCTCTTTCATTCTCCACTACCCTGAGTGTAACACCACATAGTTGGTACATTTCTCTGTGGTTACTGCTACCCATATGCAGTACTTTGCATTTGTCAATGTTAAACTTCTGTTGCCACTTCTCAGTCCATCTACCCAACTTTTACAGATCCTGTTGCAGCAGCATACTGTCATTACTGTTATTAACAACCCTGCCAACCTTTGTATTATTTGCAAACTTTGACATTAAGTTTGATATGTTACACATCACAGAATATAAGTTTTATTATGTGTTAGGTAAGTTGTAAAGTTAAATTGACTTTTTTTTTTGTACACAAAGCTAAATTTGATCCAACTGTATTTCAGTAAGATGCAGTGCTTAAGAAGATAACCCTTCTGCTCCTCATCCTAACATAGTTTTTCCTGTCCTTTCGCAAAAAAAAAAAAAAAATAAAAAAAAGGAAAAAAAAAAAAAAAAAAAAAACCAAAGTAAAACTATGGCTTTGCAATTAAAGAGTAATTTTTTAAAAATTTTATAAGTTTCTGCTTAATTTCAGTCAGCTCTAGTTAACAAGTTAGCTGACAGGTATGTTAGTTTACATTGCATAAAATGTAGAATATGCAAAATGATGTTATATTTACAGAGTATAAGTTTTATTTTGTGTTAGATAGGTTGTAAAGTTAAACAGTACTTTTTTTTTTGTATGCATTCTTCAGTAAGATGCCAAAAAAATATGTAGTGTTTACAGGAGATATATATTTTGTGTATTATAAAATCTGGAAAAGGTAACACACTTGTAAACAGATAAGCATGAAGACAATGCATAGTGTGTAAAAAATGCAAAAATAGATGTTGTGTTTCAAAGTGAAGATGAGTGTCAAGTGTGGTTTTTATAATTAAAAAAGTTCCAGATTGTAATCTCCACTCCCTCATCATTTATCTTATAACTTGAAAAGGAACACCTGTTACATTCAGAATGTTCCCACTGGACTGTTAACAGTGCATATAATTACTAACTGAGAAACAATTTGAATAAAGAAATCTCTATTCATTGCTGCATTATGATTTTCTAAAACTGGAATTCTATGATAAAAGCTATATATTTATGTTATAAATTAAAAAAAAAAAATTATGATAAAACTGGAATGCTATGATAAAAGCAATATTTATGTTATAAATTAAAAAAAAAATTATGATTAACTTTTTATTTTACTGTGCCTATAGCTGTACTAATTAGAAGAGAAATTTCAATGAAAAATCTCTATTTGCAACTGGGCTTAATTTTTTTAAAAATGGAATTCTGTGATAAGGTGCTTCCATTAAAATAAAAAGAAAGTACTTTTGTAATGCATACAGTAGTATTATCCAAGAAAAAAATGAATACAAAATCTATAGGATATTTGAGTTGCAGTTATAAATACAATTATTTATACTAATTGCTTCTAGAATAAAGTGACCAGATCCTTAGCATTCCAATGCGGGACATATAGGGAGGGGTTTCACCCCCCTAGAAAAAATATTCACATACAAAATAAATACATTGACTTCTTTGAACTAAACTTATAAAATAAATATCAAACTTCTTAAAAAAAAATTTAGCGTGTATATATATATATTTATTATTATTTTTTTTTCACAGAAAGGCTGAAATTCAGTATAAGTACCATATACTGAATTTCAGCCTTTCTGTGTTACGCTATGTAACGAACAGAAGGTTGACTGAAAGATATGAACTGAGAAAAATAATTGTAATCAGAAGGAAAAAAAAACACACTTATTAGTGGTTTTTTTTTTCCTTCTGATTACAATTATAAACACACAGAGGGTTCATGTTTTTAATCGATTTTCATTTTTGTTTAGTGAAAAAAGGTTGTTTTTTTTCTGTGAAATAATAATAAAGATACATATTTCTTTTAGCAATAAAAACTAGATTAAATAATATAATTAAATATATATTTTCCGCTGAGTGAATTTTTCTTAATAATTCTTCATTATTTATTTTTTCGTAAAATTCTTCACAAGAATTAGCAAAATTGCACTTAACTTGTAGTATTGCTTTCAGCTTTTCTACGGTCAGCTGTGTTTTTGTTGACGTCCACAACTTATTTACTATCGAAAAAACTTTCCGTTGTACCACTGGTTCCCAGCAAACATAATGCAAATTATTTGCATTATGTTTGCAATTAAGTATGGAGGCTACATGTCCGATTTGGGACATTTTCTGGGAAAATGTTCTCAGAAAATGTCGTTTGCCCTCCATTGCAAATGGAGGGCAAACGACTGAAATCTGGGACTGTCCCACATAATCCAGGACATCTGGTCACTTTATTCTAGAATAAAAAAAAAAAAAAACTCAGCAGTATGGAGCAGTTATAGGATTTAAATCTTGGTATGCAAAAATCAACCTGCAAGGAGAAGGCTAAAAACGCTTCTGGCCAATTATAAGCAGAAATTAAAAACTTGTTTGCCACTCTTTCATGAAACATGGTAGTTTTGCACTGCTGGTTTTTCTCATGAGAATATAATATTATAAATCAAGGTCTTATAAACAATAACATGATAGAATCATATATCACAATTACAGCCCTCGTGATCATTGTTGTCTTGGTTTATGAAGAGTGCAGATATATTTTCTTAAGCCCTTCAGTTTCAGCTAGATTATATATATGCATATAAAAAAACAAACAAACTTGTTTCTGTATGCACTTTCATATATATATATATATATATTTTTTTTTTTTTTGGTAAATGATGGTATATTTTAATTAGTGTGAAATTACATATTATATACTGTAGCATAGAATTTTTTAAAGGTACATCCTTGTAGTATAATTATTTTGTATTGTATATATATATATATATATATATTTGAATAATGTTTAAAATGTTTAATGAGCAGCAAACAGCTCACCATGGAGCAGCTCAATGTCTTGTCCACCGGCATGAAGTTCGCCGTCGTACCATCTAAACCACCTGTCACACAGCTCGCTATGGGGAATAGAAGCCAGTATTACCAACCCCCCAGAAGAAACTGCGAACGAAATCCGTTTCAGAACAGCTGCCATCCTCCGCAGCACTCGGCCCATCTACTCAAACCTTAACCATCGTCAACATGCCACCCTTTTCTCTATAAGAAAGGACAACTCCATCGTCATACTTCCTGCTGACAAAGGATGCCGGACTGTTGTATTAGACTGGTCAGCCTACCGAGAGAAGGCCCTGGCCCTCCTACTAGACTCAAACATTTATGAACCTTTGGCAGGTCCACCCATTAAGGTCTTAAAACATCTAGAGGCATGCATCAATAAGCTCGTCCATGCATGGTTTCAAAAAAAGAAAATCTCGGCTACAACTCAGCGACTTCTTTATGCCACCGGCTGCCAACTGCCACAATTTTATGGATTACCAAAAATTCATAAGCCAGGTGTTCCTCTCAGACCTATAGTGTCCTGCTGCAATGCACCCACGTATGAGTTGTCTAAGTATAGTGCGCACCTCCTCTCACTTCTTGTAGGGAATACGACACACACTGTCAAAAATAGCGGCGAATTCATCCACCTCATAAAAGAGCTCTCCATCCCTGACAACACCGTTATGGCATCATTTGATGTAGTGTCATTATTTACATCAATCCCTGTCCAACAGGCTGTACACTGCACCAGGAGGCTCCTTGAGAATGATTTGAACCTTTCAACCAGAACATCACTATCAACTGATGATATCTGCACCGCCCTCAACCTATGCTTATCAAGCAGCATCTTCACCTTCAAGGGTTCCGTATACCAGCAAGCACATGGCACCGTTATGGGTGCCTCTGTCAGTTCTGTCGTAGCCAACATCGCCATGGAAGATCTGGAAGAACAGATATTCCTGAACTCACCTGTGCCTATTACAACATGGTGTAATAGGCACAGGATACGTGGACGATATTTTCACCGTAATCCCACGTGGCTCTGAGACAGCATTACTTGAATATCTCAATTCCCTGTCTGATTTCATACAGAACTCCCATTCCTGGATGTCCTAGTACAAAGTGTAGGCCCATGTCTGGAGACCTCGGTATACCGTAAACCTATGTGGTGCTGTCAGTTTACAAACTATAGTTTACAAACCATGCACCCAGCCATCTCAACAGCACTGTCCGCACTCTATTCTCCAGAGCTTGGAGCCATTCTAGCACTGATGCAACTAGACGTAGAGAGATTTCTCGTGTGAGGGTGGACTTAATCAACTGTGGCTATCCAACTCACATGCTAGACAGGTGCCTTTTGCAAGCACAGGAGCTCACAGTCCACCCAAGAACCCCGAACCAGGACAATACACCGACCGCCTATGTTCCCTACTATCCAGGTGTGTCAGGACGGATCTCAAAAATCCTCAAGAATACCGCATAAAATGCATACAGTTGCCGTGCAGAAGTCTACGTTCTCTTGTCTCCAGTGTAAAGACTCCTGTCACACCTCTTATGCAGCAGTGTAATATACCACATAACCTGCACAGACTGTGACAGCTGCTACATAGGCGAGACATCAAGACGTCTTCAAGACCACCTTACCGAACACGACAGAGCAATCTGTCTTGCTGAGACCGACCAGTCTGCAGTTGCGGAGCACTTTTGGACTATCCACCATGATCTCAATCCAAAACGTGACTACAAAATATTAGACCACTCACAATACTTTCGCCACCATCTATGGTTAGAGTCACTCAATATGTTGAACAGTTCGAAAGCCATAAACCGCTGCAAAGGCATGAGATTGCACCCCATCTTAGAGAGACAAACTATTTTATGCCTCGACAGATGCTGGAGTAAAACAGTGCAAGTCCGTGCGGCAACAATAGAAACCAGTTTAATGAATAACGTGCCTTCACTCGCCTCACTGCACTCATAACTGTATATGTTATGTTCAAAATTAGTTGATAAAGAGACACAAATGTCTTGAAAGCCCCTATGTATTTATAGTTAAATAAATATATGATTTACTGATAAATACGTTAATATTCATTTAATGTTTAAAATAGTTGAAACTGAATCTTTCATAATAAAAAAATAAAAAACTGAAGCAAACATCAGAGGCAGCAAAAAGCATATTCCTCTACATGATGCTTGAAATATAAAAATTTGAATAATCATTCTAATATATATATATATATATATATTTTTATTTTTTTTAAAGCAAAACCTCAACACAAAATGTATCAGAACCTATGGGAAATAATTCCATAAAATAAAGGAATAAATAAGGAAGAAGAAAAGTTAGTTCTCTGAGTTTGAAGTTGGACAGTAAATATGATGCTGAATGGTTGTGTGTGTGTGTGTGTGCGTGTGTGTGAGAGAGAGAGAGAGAGAGAGGGGGGGGGGTTATTGAAGCCAATTCACAAGAACATTGCCCATTAAAGTATCTATAGGAAAGGCTTGCAGCTGAAACAGAATATCTCTGAGATGGAGAGACTTTTTAAGAGATCGATTGTTAATTAACCTGACTCTCCACCAGCGTGGGTTTACTCCCCACTGGTAGGTATATCCCACCATGTTGGGAATAGCCATGAGAGAAAGGCTCCATTGGAGGAGCGACAATCACCAAGTTGTGATATGAGGTGCCTAAAGGACTATTCACTTCGACCATGTACTTAGAAGTGTTGTTTGTGAGAAAAAAGATCAAGCATGTTGGCTGTTTGGTTAGGATTGTCCAGTATTCTTGTAGGTAAATGAACAATCTGTGCAAGGTCATTAGTAATTGCAAAAGCCTCAGCATCTCGACCAGCTGGGTCGGTATGACTAGAAAACGGAAGCCAGTTGGAGTTGTGAACATTAGAATCACCAAGAAAAATTACTGTTAGGAAAGTTGGACTGGAGAAAGTCAAGTTGCAAAGAGAGGAAGTCAAAGAGCTCCAAGTGATTAGTGAAGTTGGGAGAACGATAGAGACAACAGATGAATTTGAAAGAATGAGGTAGAGAGATTTTAAACCAGAGAAGATCGAAAATTGGAGATTCCAAATTACCAAGTCTCTGACAGGCAATATCGGAACGGACATATGCACAAGTATCACCTTTGAGGCAAAAGAAATCATACAGCGAATAATTTGGGCAACTGAGATGAGCAGTAGTCGAATCAACTGATAACTGAGATTCTGTCAGAAAAAGTACATGGGGTTTTGCAGACTGCAAGTGGAAATGGACATCGTTGAGATTAGAACTGAGACCACGTATATTTTTTGAAATGAACCAGGAAGTGTTTGGGAGGTGTAGATCTTTTTGCAGACAAGCTTACTCTATTAGTTTGACAATTCATGGTGTATTTAATAGTAAGAAAAAGTGTGTGGGGGGACATACTGTATGAAGTAATGAAATTTTTGGATATAGTGTACACATGGTAAGCATATACCCAGATCCTTGACGTAACGTGGCCTCGACAATGCTCCCCCCACACTAATTGGATTCCCTCCAGTCACTATAGGGTAGATGTAGCAAGATTATACAAGCTGATCCAGGAGCCTCCTAAAGAGTTACCAATAGGTTCGTTTCGGTGTACTAACTAGTGGCCAGCCTGCGAACACCGTTTTAGAACTGTATCCTCGAAACGTAAGGAAGATTGGATCTCACCATGATGTCCATCATAACATCAAAAGTCATCAGTCATACTGCATGATGGAAGAGATGGGGAAGGGTTGATCGGAACTTATCTCTGGAGACTAAACATGGGTTCCACCACTTCAAGCCTCCAATAAGAAAAGTGGTGGTATTGCACTGGTTGATGAAAGTCATCTACCACCTAGTATTACCTGGTAACACACAGAGGGACTGCATTCCTCCATGTGGTATGGGTGCCACACCTCGACCCCTGCTTACGTTGTTTCACACCTGGGTGGTCACCCACAGTGTGTTTGTGCATGGGGGTTATATCCCGGATTACTAACAGTCCCACCATCAGAAAATTATAAGCCACAGAAATTCATGTCTAATGTCAACAAGACAACAAAAATAACTATCTTCTGCCTTTTCAACACACTACCCGCCTCTTATCTATCTTCTCTAATAATTTTTATAATTCTTTAAATTTATTCACATCACAGACATCCACATCATATGGATATTTATTGTAGCAATCAATCAGTATCTATCTAAAAGAAAATTTTTGTACATATATCCTACAGCCATTTGTTTTCAATTTAAATTTATATTCCTGTATGTGTGTCATCCAAGCAAGAATTAGGATGCCATCCACAATTAATTTACTCAATCAGATCTCCTTGTAGGTGTTCAGTTTCCAGATGCTGCAATTTTCAGAACTTAAGGTCTTTCTTTATAATAGTACCCTTTTGTGTACCTAAAATAGAATGGTAATGCCATACTGTATATTGATTTTCACAGAAATAGAGAATCCCCTTATCATTGTTTTTCCTTGAGTCTGGGTGATCCCTGAAAAAGTCACCCAGACTGTAGGTATACAATGACAAGTATTTTGTATAAATCTACCTATATGTACTCGATAAATTTAGCTAGGTATGTCTATCAGCTATTCATTACTCTTTGCCAATACTAATACATTGTGTGTAACATAATATAATATACTATATATATATATATATTTTATAAGTAGATTTACAATGCAATGCTCCAAATCTGTATTATAACAATCTAAGAATGAAATATACAGTTTTTTCATACTTCAGTTTTCTAATTTTGGAAAAAAAGTTCTTCCCAGCTTTTGAAATGCAATAAATATATTAACATTAATAATTCTAACCAAGGAAGCACGTTTTCCAAATCATGTTTCCATATAAAATTAAAAATTTGTTACTCTTGCTCTCGATAACTGATAAATCAGATTTAACATAGAAAGTAGTCATGTCCAATAAGTATTTATTATTTATGTTCTTATAATTTTAGAAGAAAATGAATTACCAAGATCTTTTAATCAAATGATTAAAATTAAGTGTACTTCCTGGACAGGGTAATATATTAATGGAAGTATTGCACATTATTAATAAGAATGCTTTTAATAATGTGCAATACTTCCATTATATTTAAATCACTGCATTATTGCTTGAAATATATTTTGATAATCAATATATATAAAATATCACTATTCTAACAATATTCTTGTTAAAATATTAGCTTTGTTCATTAAAATCAAATGAAAGAGGTTATCTTAAATTCAATTAAAAATAATGGGATTTTAGATAACTGCTAGATGTATATAAGAAAATTATGTCAGGGCTATATAGGCTGATTAAAAATATATAAATATTCTGTAATTCTACACAATTCTAAAAGAAAGCATTAACATATATTGTCACATGACTACGATTAATGGCACTGAAAACTAGCACAGAGTCCAGCAGACAACCTCTCTGTCCCCCCCCTCCACCTTGTGTTTGCTACTTTCTAGGATGAAATTACTTTACGAATAAAGAACATTAATATACACTCTACTGGGCAGAGAAGTGAAACTCATCTGCGCTGCCAAAAAAAGAAAAAACCCTTAAAAAGAGATATAATAATGACGATTCACGTATATAAAAAATCAACACTATAAGCTACAAATATTATGCTCAAAGACCATGTAAACAGCTGTTGATACAATGATTATCCATGTGTTTCTTTTATAGGGTTGTCATGTTCATTAATATTATGTCAGTTATCAAGTTTTTGTGTATAAAAATGTTTCATTAAGAGTATGTTCTAAACTTTTATCACCCTAATGGTTTTTTTTTTTTTTTTTTTGGAAACTAAATTGTAAATTATTAAAACTCTAAACTACCTTTAAATAAATAGTTTTAATTATCAGATAAAAATGAGTCTCAAATTTAGAAGATTTCATCTGTAATTTGCATGAATATAGAAAAAGAAAAAAAAAAAAAAAATCAAATCCAGCCATATGGTCATTGAACCAAGATAAAGAGTTCTATAGTGAATTTATGATTCTAGATACCTGAGAGCAAATTATCAGAAACTGTACAAGCTTTTAACACACACACACACACACACACACACACACACACACACACACAGACAGAGAGAGAGAGTTGTTGGTTTGTTTGTTTGGTTTTTAGGAGCATTAGCAACTAAGGCCATATTGCTCCGGGATATGCGGTGGTCATTCCCTGAATGACCTTTCCGCATCCTCCGTATTTGGTGGTGACGGGCTCGAACCCCGGTCTAATCAAGAAGCGTGTGCTACGCACTGCTGCTTCTTCCCACCTGGCTACGGAGGCGCCGAGAGAGAGAGAGAGAGAGAGAGAGAGAGAGAGAGAGAGGAGAGAGAGAGAGAGAGAGAATATCATATTTGTAATTGAGAAGGTTATCAAGTAAGGAGGTTTTCAAATAATGTGCCAAATTCAAATGTATGTCTTTTTAACTTCTTACTTGCATGGTAAACTTTCAGTTTATGTTTTAACATGTTGGGATCACCTACCAGACAGTACCAGAGTGTCTAGTTCTGTGAATGACCCATCGGTGGGTCACAAAGTGTTATGATATACTCTATGGGCTACACTACTGGTATCTGATGAAAATGTTGTTTCATCATACTCCTTTACAGACAAATTGTATGTCATGTGAGCACAGCAGGAAAATACTTTATAATGTTTATTACAAAACCAGCATGTTTTGCTCATTAGCTACCTAACAAAAAAAGAAACTCATTAAAACTCATTAATTCAAGTGGGGTGACCAACTGGCAAGCCATGGCATATCTAGTTCTACAGCTTGAGTGGTCCACCAGTGGGATGCTGAATATAACCAACAGTAAAAATTCATGTGACTATGACTCAAATATTTATCCTCTGCACTTCATACATCAATTATATTTGATTATAATACAAGAACAAACCTAGCTTTTTTCTGACCAGTGATCTGACTATTGTTAGTTGTCATTACACTTCTTGACTTACAAACAAGCGGTAGTTGAAATATAAATATGATCAGAAAATGCAGTAATATCCTTTGCTAATTATATATCAATAATATCTGATAGAGATCATGAATTTTTATGACAAGGGAAAGACAATTTTCCTTCAAATGTGGTTTTTTTATATAGGCATTGTCCAAATGAAGAAAGGCAGATTTACAAGGGGCTTTTATTTTATTTATTTATGTTTTTTGAAAATGATTATGAATAGTTTCTGCTATGCAAAAAACATGAAACATCTCTGATGTTGATGTGCTTTTGAACAACAAATATAAATAAATCATGTTATGTTGTGCTACAGAAAAGATAAGCAAAAACCAGGAGAACCTTGCTGTCCATTTCATAAGGCTGAATGACCCAACAGTAAGTTGCTGCAATTTTTGACTAATGTTATCTCTAATTATTCATATACTACACAATACAAAACAACACAGGAACTTTTCAGATTTTATTTTGCTTTCTGAATATCTTGAGGGAACTGACTGTGGCAGAGACAATGAATGAGCAATAATGTGTGTGGACCACCAGTGAGTTAAAAAAACCCCATTACATTAGTTGCAGTCCATCAGGCAGGGTAATACATTGATGGGTTATTGCAATTAATGGCAAGTTATTGCAGAAGTTAGTGCTACTTAAGTGTGAAATCTGCCAAGTCTCATGTGAGTGAGTGAGTGAGTGAGAGAGTGAGAGAGAGAGAGAGAGAGAGAGAGAGAGAGAGAGAGAGACTTTCTGCCAGAATGAACAGATTTTGTGAAAATGCATATGCTCATAGGAATAAATGTGTAATTGCAGCTTTGTATGAACTCATTAAAGTACAGCAATACTTCGCATAGCACTAATAATTGGTACTGAAACTGTTCCGTGTTATGTGAAACCGTGCTGATTGAGGTATAATTATAATGGGTTTTAATTGAATGCGTACCAGAGAAACAGTCTATAAACAAATTATAATAAATTTATAAACAATTTGAGGTTGATAGCCAATTCAAAGCATTTGAAATTAAAAATATTGTAAAAATGTTATTAATGAAAGGTAACATCATTAAAGATGAGAAAAAAACTTTATTGTTTATTTAGGTATTTCAATAATAAAGTCCGGTGAAGTTGTCTCTTCTTTTTCTCGGCATACAAGCTTTTGTAGCATCAAAATCCATCTTGTAAAATTTGCCGCATCTTGATTCTACGTTCCACATCCAGATCTCCATTCATAATTGCCTTGCAGGCCATGTCAATCGCCTCCCCCCCAAAAAAACTTTCTCCAATTCTGTTGAAAATTCTTTTGGTGCCACTTCAGAATTGTTTTCCTCTTCTTTATATGCAGTTTGCTCGTCAATTTCAAGAAGAGTTGCATCATCTAAGTCATTTGCATGAGTCAATGCAGTCACGTACATTGGCAGTGTCAAAAAGTTTAAAATCCCAATTCTCTTCCGATCTTTACAATGTCTTTGGCAATTGTCTGAATTTGTAATTCAAAACCAGTGAAATAATTTGCCAAATGGGGCAAAACATGCTGCCAAACAGAATGCATGTTGTTGGCAGTGATTTCTAGCCAAGATGCAAATATATTTTGATCGTATTTAAAGGGGTAAAAATAAATTGTGAAATGAAAAGCTGTCATGTCGCCTTGTCATGATGGAATTAAGAATGCTGAACACTGTTACACATTGCCGGTTACTACCTGAGGGAAGCTATTGGACCATGTGCATATGAGACAATAGAGTTGGCACTGCAGCATATATGTATGTGTTCCTAGGCTACAACAATGCAGCATATATATAGAGTACATGTCTAGGCTATTGAATGAGTTAATATGTACAGTAAATTTTTGACTTAAACTTAATTGAAAACCGTGTTATAGTGAAACCCGTGCTGTTTGAAGCCGTGCTAAGCGAGGTATTGCTGTATTTATTTTATTTTAAAGGCAGTGCATTTTAGTATTGTTGATTATTTTAAATATTGGTAAATAACAGACAAAATAACTCAGAAAGTTAAATTAAAAGAATTTTTTTCATTCTCTACTGTGAAATAATGATAACATTCAAAGGATCAATATTACACTTTAGAAACTTATTTCTTTATTTATAAAAACATAAATAAAGAAATAAAAATAAGTGTCATGATAAAATAAAAGAATTATCAAGACTTAGCAGAAATAAAAGAAATGTTTGACATATTCAGGTTAGAAAAAAAACAGACACCTTTCATGTAGGTACAAATAGAAACATAATTCAAATTAATCTGAATCAGGAAATTTTTTGCACAATCTTTAGTAAAAGTATTTTTATTGGTTACATATAATTTGTTTTAAATATCACCAGTTAAACTCAAAATAATTAAAAATTTTACTAACTATTCAGATATTTAAAATGTATTTCAGAAAGGTAAAGAATATTTATGAACTGAATATTTAAAACTGGCATTTATATAAAAATATTTAATAGCTGAGATATGAATAATTTGATTCCTTAAAAAAAGTATAATCGGCATATTTTTTAAACTGAACAGCATGGAAATTTTTTTAAAAATCGTACAATATTTACATAACAATAAGATTCACACAACATTTCCATAACAACAAATTAGCCAAAAGTAATCCCAAATGTTATTTACATATATGCTAATTTAAAGTATTTTTGTCACACTGATTTAAAACATCATGCTGTGAATACTTCCATAGTAACAAACTTTCTACATTGACTTAAACGAGAATGATAATAATGTGTTGATAACAGTTTCATCTCTCTCTCTCTCTCTCTCTCTCTCTCTCTCTCTCTCTCTCTCTCTCTCTCTCTCTCTCTCACTCACACTCACGCACACACACTCCTTTGTTTTCACAAATGAAAACAGATGTATATTCACAACAAGTTCATAATAAAATGAAAAAACATTTTGGGCACAATGTTTTTCAAATATTATATTACAACCCTTTTATATACAAAAGATTTCATTTTAAGGATGATTGCATGATATTTGAATTCTCCATAAAAGTTAATAAAAGCTGTAACTTTCTGTACCACTTCATATACATATAACCTATCAGATATGGTGAACCAATTATTATAAATAAAGAGTGATAACTGCATAAAAAAGTTACAGCCAATATAGTTACAATAAAACTAAATCAGCTACACAAATGAAAATCTCAAATAAAAAAATTATAGCAACTAGGAAACTTCTACTTTATATTGCATATTTATAGAATTCGATTCTTATCACAGCAACTTTTGATACAGCATTTTCTCGGCATTCTCAAAAAACAACATTTCACAGGGAAAACTCCAAGAGTATTTGCCACATTCTAAACAGCATTTTGCTGACACAGAGGGTTAATAAAATTTTTACTTTTTTTTAAATCATACACTAACCAACCTAGAATAACATACTTTTCTGATAAAAGGCTAACAAAAATCAAAGATAAAAACTTCTACCTCTGTAATAAGATGCATGGTCCCAATTACCCTGCAAGTTTTGCATCAAGAAAATACAACCAATGAATAACAGACAACAGTATTTGCTCTTTGAACTAATTTTAGTGTCTAAAGTTCACCAGCACGCCAGACGATCACTTTACGATCTTCTCCACCACTTGCTATAAGACTGCCATCACTAGAAACATCTATGCAAGTTACAGGACCTAGGAAGGGCAGAAAAAAGTTATATTGAAGTGACATGAAGAAGGGTACCATATTCTATATTATTTCCCATTGTATAAAACACACTCATAATTTAGCAAAGATTATTTCGGGAAAAAAAAATCCATTTTTGAGGAATTGATTTGTTTTATTGCAGATATCACATTACTTTAATTCTTTTTAAACAAAAGCATTTTATTACACATATGACTATTTTTATAATACCATACATACTAAGACACAACAGGAGGGAGTATATGTTGAGAGCCTTGTCAATGAATTTGGCCCTGAAGAGATTGTGCAAAGCTCATGGGGCAGAATTTTTCACAGCATGATCTGTGCTTGTTAACAGGAGAGTGTTTTTACAGGGATGGGATACACTTGAATTGAAGGGGTGCAAGAATATTTGCTTGTGATATTGAGGCAGTGATGGGGTGGATCAGAAAATTGCTAGCTTGAGGGTACACAGACTAATAGCTTAACTAGAGCCACAGAGAGAGAGAGAGGCAAAAGCGATTCTTGCACTGCTACTATTAGTACATGTAGCAGTCCAGAAAGCAAGGTGTCTGGGACTTCAGGCCCTGCAGTGGGTCATCATGGAACAAATATATACATGGGTTGTGTTAGGGTAACTAAGAGTAAGAACATGTGCATGTATACTAATGCTAAGGAGCATTGTAAATAAATTTTATGAATCTGAAGTATTGATTAAGTCGTCAAATGCAGACATCGTAGGAATAGCAGAAACGTTGTGTCAATCAGACATAAGTGATGCTGAATTTGAATATGGGGAGTACAATTTTTACAGGAAGGACAAGACAGGGCAGGAGAGGTGGAGGGGTTATGCTCTTAGTTAAGAAGCATATTAAATCTAATGCAGTGCATCCAGTTGACATGGGTGATGAGTGCAATGCTGAGTCAGTTTGCTGTGATATAAGCATTGGGAAAACAAATTGAGAGCACGAGTGTGTTATAGGCCTAATGACTGATGAGTATACCAAACAGCCATACAGAGAAATAGAGTGGGATAGCAAATGAGAATGTCCCATAAAGGGGGAATTTTAACTTTCCAGATGTTGACTGGAATTATTCATAAACTAGCAAGACTTTTGTAGATTTCTTGGATGACTGTTTTCTACAGCAGCATGTTAGAGAGGCAACAAGAGGAAGCAATACTCAATCTGGTTATCAGCAGTGATTCTTCATGCATTAAGAATCTGCAGGTAAAAGACCCATTGGGTGGCAGCAATGGGTGTACACTAATGTAGAATTTAATTAAAGACATAACTACTGCCAAGGGCAAAGGGAAAGACCTTTGCTTTTGTAAAGGTGGCTACAGTGGTCTTAGACAGTTTTTAAATTGTGTGCAGTGAGACCAACTGATGATGTTACCAACAGTAAATTCTAAATGGGAAGTATTCAAAGAAGCTACTAGGCTTTTTATACCAATTAAGAAATACTGCTTAAAGTTTAGATCTAAATGGATGTCAGATGAACTATTGAGACAAGTGGCAGAGAAGAAAAGTGCATGGGATGCATATAAATTAGTCTGTAATCAAGTCACAAAGGAGGTTAGGCAAGCTAAGGCAAATTAAGAGAAGTCTCTGGCAAAGAATAACAGCAGAGATTTCTATGCTTATATTAAAAGCAGAAGGAAGGGGGGTGAATCACATTTAGCCACTTGATGTCTATAGGTTAACTGTTTATGACCCTGCTCAGATTTCAGACAAATTGAATAGATATTTTGCATCTACATTCACACATGAGGAATTCTTTAGGGATGGGGATGCCAGAAGTTTATCAAACTCTAATGAGGAGGTAAATGACTTTGTGATAACTGAAAAGAAAGTGGAGGAAAAATTGTTGAAGATGGACATAAAAGAAGCCACCTGGGGTAGATGAAATCTATCCAATTATATTAAAGGAGGCAGCAAAGGAGGTAAGCAAACCCTTAGCCATAATTATGCCATAATTCTCCTAACAGATGTCTAGTTGAGATGCTGCAATTTGCAGAACTAAAGACTTTCTAGGTAACAGCACATTTTGTTCCCTTCATAAAGTGAGGCCTCCAGACTAGTATACAGTACTCAAGATGCAGCCTAACCATGGCCTTGTACAAAAAAAAAAAGAAGGGATAATTACCTCCTTATCTCTGCTGGCAAAGTTTCTGTATATCATTGGAAATCCCCTTGAGCTGTCCATATCTGCACTGCTGCTTTCTGATAGTGAACTGTCATCAAGCAAAATATCATCTGTTTTGTCTAAGGCAAGGGTGGCCAACAAGTCGATCACGACGAATTTTAAATATATATAAAAAAGATCCCGGGGGGGGGGGTCACATCTGGTGAGTATGAGCTTGGCACACCCAGGATTCTGAGCTGGATATCATAATTTTCTCTTTCTTGGTGATTCCCTTCTACTTCTGACTTGTGCAGCAGGAGCCTCAGGCTTCCTTGCACCATATGGCTAATAGTAATAATAATAATAAATAGATTAGTCAAAATCTAAATGTTATTATTATTATTATGCACCCCACTGTATATGCTTATTAAAATCCATTGAACCACATAACTATT
This sequence comes from Mastigoproctus giganteus, assembly GCF_048544385.1. NCBI lineage: Eukaryota > Metazoa > Arthropoda > Arachnida > Uropygi > Thelyphonidae > Mastigoproctus > Mastigoproctus giganteus. The sequence continues at coordinate 112,134,037 of NC_143583.1, read as the reverse complement.
GTCGCTGCACAGCCATTAAGCTTGTCTAGTGAAAATTCACACAGTTATGTTGTGGAGAGCATGTGTATGCATCAAATTCTTATTTAGCTTACTTAATATTAACAACTGGACAGTACCTATATGTTAATATGATTTTATTTAAAATGAATAATAAGAAAAAGAGTAAAACGTATCATTTTCATCAAGAGTGGGAACTAGAATACTTTTTTGTAATGATAAAAGAAAAATGTTGTTTGATTTGCAGTGCTTTTGTGGCTATACCCAAAAAAAGGAAATTTAGAAAGACACTTCAACGCACCCCTGGTAAATACCAATCAGATTTTTCGCCTAATAGTAGTGATCTTAGAAAAAATAAATTAAAAGAACTTAAATCCAGATTATTCATACAAAATTTCTTCGTGACACCTAATTTACAATCTAAAGCAGTAACTGTAGCATTGTTTAAAGTGAGTCATCATCTTGCAAAAAAAACGCAAACCATTTTCTGATGGTCAATTCATCAAAGACGTATTTTCAAAAATAACAGATTCTCTTTTTGAAAATTTTAAGAACAAAAATGAAATTAAAAGTGCTTTTCAAAATCTGCAATTATCTTGAAATACTGTGATGCGATGCATCGAAAAATTAGTAAAAATGTGAGCGTAAAAATGTGTGTGCTCATATTGCTAATTGTGTGTCCTTTTCTTTACAAGTGGATGAATCTACAGATGTCAGTAATATGGAATATGGCTCAATTGCTCGTTTTTGTTCGTATGGTGTTTGATGATTCTGCCACTAGAGAAGAACTGCTGTGTATGGTTTTTAAAATAAAGAACTAGAGGTCTTGATATATTTAACGCATTCAAAAATTTTATTGAAAAAATTAAATTACCACTATTTAATCTCATATCAATAACAACAGATGGAACCAAAACAATGACGGTGTATCTTAATGGATTCATCGCATTGTGCCAAAAGGATGATGAATTCCCAATGATGAGTTACCACTGTATTATCCACCAACAAGTTTTATGGACAGCTTTCAAAATCGTGAATTCCATCAGAGAACAATCTCTTCAAAGGAGACTTTTCAAACTGTAACTCGATGAAAATAAATCAGATCTGATATTATACACAGATGTGAGGTGTCTGAGTAAGTCTCTACAGAGATTTCGAAATTTGCTGAAATTAAAAAATTTGTTGATCAAACTTTTTTTGATTATCAGCAGCTAAAGATACGGAGTGGGTGTGTGATCTGGCTTTTTTGGCAGCTTTTACCAGTAAATTAAGTGATCTGAATTTGGAATTACAAGGAAAAAATAAAAATGTGGGTGACATGATTAGTAGTATTTCTGCATATAAATATCAATTTTTGGCAATGGCTAAGGATCTAAAAGAAAATAAAAAAATAAAAATCGATCATTTTGCAAATATACAAAATCATTTGCAAAAATATCCTGTTTTTGAATTTAATAGTGAGAAATATGTTTCTGAAATTGAGAAAGTTGTGGATGATTTTGAAACCAGATTCAGTGATTTTAAAATAATTGAAGACATTGTTCAATATATTTCTTATCCATTTAATGTTGACTTAGATATGAAACAAATTGCAGAAAAAAATCACTGAGATTTTTTTACATGGAGAAAATATTACTTGAAATTGAAATTATTACATTGCAAAACGATGATCTGCCTTCCTAAAAGCCAGATCATCAGAAAAATACTTTCGGAAATATGTTTGCCGAGAAAAGTACCCAAAAGCAAAAAAATGCAGTGAACTTTTAAATTCCTGTTTTGGTTCTTCATATCTATGTGAATTGGCCTTTTCGCATTTGAAACAAACAAAGAATCACTCTACTCTTTGGACTTGCATACAGAAGATTCTTTATGGTTGGCCTTATCACAGTATATCCCTCATTTTGAAAGCTTGGCAGATGACATTAAGACACAGACTTGAACTTCACATAAATTAAAAATTTAAATACATATGAATGTAAAAATAAGAATTCTGAATTGTATTTAATTTTGGAATTTATAAACAATTTTCAATATGTGTTGATTAACTTTTTTAACCTTGGCTGCCCCTGGTCTAAGGCATCTGATGCCACACTTCTTAAATGACTTCACAACTGTTTCAGTCTTTACTAATTGCAACAATTTTTTACCCACTGACACACCTGAGAAATTGTTGGTCTCTTCATATAACCAGTAAGTATTAAGTTGTGTTGTGATGCCTTCATCCATTTACTTCACCCTTCTTTGACAAAAGCTTTAGAAGGCATGTTAATGGAAAAATCTAATCAGCCAGTAAGTCCACCTGGAATTACAGCACATTGTTTTTAACTTTTCCACCCTCTCCTTTGCAGCCTATGTTTTACGTGCACAAAACTGGTTCCATACCAGTAGGACTGATTTCTTGAAAACACCATCAGGATGCCATCATCACACTTTTTCCAGCCACAGTTTGACTCCATCTTTATCCATCCAACCCCTTAGGATGAACATGGCAAAAATACCTCCGGGAATTTTTTCCTTTCGCAGAGTTTTCTCTTGAATACAAGGAGAGGTGGAAGTTTTGTTCCATCAGCACAACAAGCCAAAGCAGCACTATAGTGTATCGTTTCTTGGCCTGATGTCTTCAAAGTTACCGATTTTGTACCTTTTAATATCTACACTTCTATTTGATGTACCCTCACATAAAACAAGCATAAATTTCACAGATTTATAATTAATGCTATGAAGCACACAATTTATAAGCTTCGCCAAATTGGTAATATGAATGAGTGATTAATATTTGGAAAGTTAAAATCCCACATTATAAGACATTCTGATTTATTGGCCCACTCTGTCTATTTGTATAACTGTTCATTATAAACATCAGTCATTTAGCTTATAACAAATCACTCTAATTTTTGTTTTCACAGTATTTATGTCATAGACTATCTCAGTATTATACAGTAGCCACCCTTGTCTACTGGTTGTACAATTTTAGAGTCTTAACCATTTTCTTAAATCACTTCTCCCCTCCCCTTCTGTCATCTCTGTCCTTTCTTGTGCACATTATAATCACCATATTGCTTCTGTACTAGCATGACACATTATGTCTGTTATACCAATGCCACCATTTGATGAGTTAACCAATACTTTAAACTCATATTTGTTTATATACACCTAGTATTTGTGTATAAGTAAGTGAGTACTTGCTTGTATTTTTAGTAACTCTTATACGGTCTATGTAATTGCTAGTCTCATGTAGATCCTCATCGGGCTATGTGATACTTCTCTTTTCAGGTTACTGCTATTGTATGTCAATAAAGAATCAGCATACGGATTAGTTCCACCCCTGCTTTATGGCTATAAATTATTACTCCCTGTATTCCCTCAAACTAATAGACTTCAATAGCATCAGCAAATATTCTTGCACCTCTTCTATTCAAGTGTATCCCATATCTATAAAAGCAGTCCAGTCTGTTAGCAAGTGCTGTCTGTGCCAAGAAAAATTCTATCCCATCAGGCGGCTGGCACAAACTCTTCAGGTCCAAATCAACAACTCTCATCTTAAACTCCCTCTTATTGTGGCATGGCATAATCCTAGACACTTTCAAATGCAGCCCTAACTTACAGCCTTTTCTCTGCATCACATTGTACTTGCTAAGTAAAGCCTCAGAATACATTAGTACCAATGTATTCTGAGTACATTAGTACTATGAATACATTAGTACCAATGTATTCATACATCACCCTTTTTCCCCCAGAAGACATATCGTGGTCCTATTCCACGTATTCTTATTGCATAAAGTATTCCCCGTTTCTCTAACAATGGAGTCACCAAAAATAACTGCCTCCTGAGGGAGCATGCATCCTTCTCGTAATGACCTTGCCATGCAGCCAGATGCACAAGGGCAGGCTCTAAAGTTAAAGTGGGCAGATGGTCTCTCTCTCTCTCTGTGTGCATGTGTGTGTGTGTGTGTGTGTGTGTGTACAATTTGAGTGAGAGTATGCCTTGGCTCATGAAGAAGGGAATTCTCCTAAGAATGAAGCTTTATTGCATGTACTGTATATGTATGCAGACCTGACTAGCTGTACATAATGCCAGAGGTGATGCCTTTGTGTGTGCTGAGTGCAGGAAGAGTGAGGAGATTAAGCAGCAACAGAGAGAGAGAGAGAATCAGATCTAACATGCAGAAAATTGAGTAGGGGTGCCATTATTATAAAAATGGTTGAAAACCACTGTGCTAGTGTAATAGTAATAACACTACATAATGAGTTATATGCTCTCAGAACCCAAATAATATCGGAGAACTGTACTTATCCACTGGTTCTGTTTACAAACTTCCCACTACTGATGAACCTGGTTTAAAGTTGGTGTATTGTTGTAGATACAGCATACAGTGTAGGTGCAAAAATATAAATAATGACAATAATGTATTTAATCTCATAAGCAGGGCTGGAGCTAGTGTTTGTGGCAAGTTCCTCACTTGCACACCCCTGCTCCCAAGCAAACTGGAATGGTCAACTCACAATGACAAACTTTTTACATGGCAAATAAATCAATAAAGTAGTAATTGTTTTAACATAGTGTTACTGTGGCAGTAGTGATGTATCAATTATTGCAGTAAGTGCTAGATAACAAAGCATTTACAGTAGTAAGAAAGCTCCCCCTTGCCCTCAAATAATATGGAAACTTGGAAAGCAGAAATGAAGAGACAAAGAAAGCAAAAAGTAAAGAAAGAAGAAGAAGAAATAAAAATGATTATAATCCTTTTCATATAAGAAACAAGGAAGAACACTGGACTGTCTATCATCTAGACTACAAATTTGCAGAATTCTGAAAACATCACAATGAAACAACTCTTCAAAGAAAAGGAGGATGGCTTTCCGTGGAAGGTGATCCACTTGACTTATTGGCAGGCACTTTCCTGAGTATCTTTCAGAAAATCAAGAAAATCAAACAGAAAATATACTGACTTTTGTTTTAAGCAAGCAGCTGAGAAAAAAATTTGCAAAGAGAGAAGGAATCTGGTGCTCTGAACATCAAGTTAGCTTATGTATGGTTTCATGCTTAAAAGTGTTTCATACGGTTTACAATATAATCTTTTTAATTTATTTAATTCTAAAAAGCATACAAAAAAGAAAAGACAGTGAAATCCTGAAAACCAATATTTATCTATATAATTATGGGGAAAAAAAAAACAACACTGATGGGGTTAATAAAATATCGACACACATCCTTCAGTTGATATAAAATCATCTGGAAAGGCTAATAAGAAGTATTACTTATTAGTAATACTTCCACAAAGGAAACACTGAGGCAATTTCAATAGCCTCACAACGTGATCAGGACAAATACATATAACAGTTTCCTATTTATGGAGAGCCTTTGTTTCTTTGCATTTCAATGATCCCATCTTTAATAAACTGGCTGTAATGTAGACATAATTTTTTTAACCAAAAACTCTCCATTATTAATCACTAATGAAGGTGTACATAATCATACTGAAACATGTTGTTGTTTGGTTTTTAGGAACATTAGCAACTAAGGCCATATTGCTCCGGGAATATGCGGTGGTCATTCCCTGACCTTTCCACATCCTCCGTATTTGGTGGTGATGGGCTCGAACCCCGGTCTAATCAAGAAGCGTGTGCTATGCACTGCTGCTCCTTCCCACCTGGCTACGGACGCGCCGCACTGAAACATGTGATTCGTCTTTAATGTTAATTTGGTGTTAACCTTTTTCCCAGTATAAACCAATTTAAATAACATAGAAGTATCCTTTTCATAAGGGACATATTATTTCAATAACCTCTAAAACCAATATGGCTTGTTTTGAAAGGGTATGCTCCTATGCTGTAAAACTATAATAATGTGAAGTAATTGCCAAGTTGAAAGTTAAAAAAAAAAAAAAAAAAAGGGCCCTAAGCTCTACCAAAAAATACCCCCAAATAGCACCCTCTTGATGGGAAAAAAATTTAATGAGAATGTTGGAAAAAGTATATTTCAGTAAACAGAACTATTTATGAAAGAAAAAAAAATTAAATAATAATCAAATTTGTAATAAAAGATTGTAAAACTTAAATATTGTTTGCCAGCTTAGCTAGAAAATTAGAACAGAAAATAATTATTTTCAAGAATTATATTGGGAAAAATGAATATATCGATAAAAATTTATCGAAATTTCTAAATTAATTTAATAACTTAATTTATTGAAATTAAATTAATATTGATCAAAATTGGCATTGATGGGAATTGTATAATCTTGTATCAGAAATAGTCCTACACATTCCTGAGTAACAAGCAGGTGGGATTATAACTGAAATTCTCAAGTTGGATGGAGGATTAAGGGGGATGGCAAGCTATGCTGACCTTTAAAGCTTTAACTTTAGCACATGCATTCTTTTTTTTCATAATTCTTTAAAACAAGTAATAACAATGCTCTGTAAATAAAAGATATTTACTAAAATATTATAATAAATGTTTCAAATTCAACAAAAAAAAAAGCTAAAAATTCATTTTTATAATAAAAAAGGGAGTCTAATAGATGTTAAACAAATAGTGTTCCATTTGGAGATATAACTGACTTAGGGTCAATAATATTCCAAGTCCTTGAATTAATACTATCATTTTCTAGCAAAGATTGTAAGAATTATTTTTTAAATTATTACACATTATTTTAACTGAAACTACATGCACAATAGCTGCACAATCTGCCTGCACAATACCTGGGGGTATTTGTGCAGGCAGATATGAAGTTCTCTGAGCAGTGCATACGGGCTACAAGAGTAGCTCATGGTGTATTGTCAATGATATACAGGAATTTTTCTAGCAGGGATAAGGAGGTGATTATTCCCTTATATAAGGCAATGGTCAGGCCACACCTAGATTACTGTATACAGGTCTGGAGACCTCATTTCAAGAAGGATGCAGAGCTGCTGGAATGAGTACAGAGAAGGGCAACAAGATTAGTGAATGGAATAAAGGGGTGCTCTTATGAAGAAATGCTTAAGTTTTGCAAATTACAGTCTGGAGACTAGGCACCAGCGAGGTGATCTGATAGAGGTGTATAAAGCCTTGAATGGTTTGAGCATGCTCAATGCTGATGGGATTCTTCCTCTATCTCAGAAAAATCACCTGAGAGGGCATAATTTCAAATTGAGGAAAGACAGATGTAGGATAGACGTACGGAAATTTGCCTTTAGCCAGCGGGTAGTTGGTTGGTGGAACAGACTTCCATCCCTTGTCGTGGAAGTTCATAGCCTAAATAAATTTAAGGCTCAGCTGGACAGGTATTTCGAACGAACAGAGGGTTGAAGTGGAAGTGGTTTTTTTTGGCTGATGCTGCATAAGCTTGCTTTCTTGCATCATATGCCTCTACTAATGCTAATGCTAATAGCTTTTTAACATTATTTGTGACAGTGAAATAATTTTTTCATCAAAAGAAAATATTACTAAATAAAGAAATTCTAATCACCATATTTCCTGCCATATAAGATGCATTTTTCCCCCAGAGATCTATCTCAAAAATTCATCCTGCATCTTATAAGGTGATGGTCATGGCTGTCATAAACAAGTATGCTGTTATTGTTTTTTCTTGATGATGATTTTTGTTTTTACTTGTGTACTGGTAATTTTACGAAACTTGTGAATATTTTTATGGTGTGGCTAAGGAATATTTTTATGATATAGCTCTAATGAATATTTTCTTGGTGGAACTGTAGCCACTTTGCATACAAACATTTATTCAAGTGGATTACTGAATGCAAAAAATAAATTTGATATCATATACATGGATTTCAGAAAAGCTTTTGATACTGTTGCATATGGAAGACTATGGTATAAATTGGAACAGTATGACAAAGAGTGGTAATCAATGGACACTGCTCTTTATGGACTAATGTTATTAGTGGAGTCCCCCAGGGTTTGGTGTTGGGCCCATTGTCGTTTTGTATATTTAACAATGATATTGATGAAGGTATATCAGGCTTAATATGTCCAAGTTCGCAGATGATACAAAGGTTGGCAGTGTTGTTAATAACAGTAAAGACAGTATGATACTGCAACAGGATCTAGAAAAGTTGGGCAGATCGCTGAGAAGTGGCAACTGAAATTTAACATTGACAAATGTGAAGTACTGTGTATGGGTAGCAGTAACCCCAGAGAAATGTACCAATTGTGTGGTACTACAGTCGGGGAGTAGTGGAGAATGAAAAAGACCTGGGGGTAATTGTGCGGTCAGATATGAAATTTTCTGAGAAGTGCAGACAGGCTGCCAGAGCAGGTCATAGGGTCTTGTCAATGATATACAGGAGTTTTGCTAGCAGGGATAAGGAGGAGATTATCCCTTTGTATAAGACAATGGTCAGGCCACACCTTGAGTACTGTGTACAGATCTGGAGACCTCATTTTAGGAAGGATGTTGAGTTGCTAGAACGAGTACAGAGAAGGGCAACAACACTGGTGAGGGGAACAAAGGGGTGCTCTTATGAAGAAATGCTTAAGTTCTGCAAATTGCATCATCATCACCTGCAAGGTGATCTGACTGTGGTGTATAAGGCCTTGAATGGTTTGAGCAGGCTCAATGCTGATGGGATTTTTCTTCTTGCTCAGATTATGAACCTGAGGGGACATAAATTCAAATTGAGGAAAGACAGTTGTAGAATACATGTGTGGAAATTTGCCTTTAGCCAGCGGGTAGTTAATTGCTGGAACAAGCTTCCAGTTACACAAAGGAATATGGAAAATGAGCTGCAAAATGACATTTTGGGCCACCACCACCACCAACAGAGACCATGGTCCATGATTGGCAGAAACAAGAGGGTAAATTCAGTATGGCAATCAAAATCAAACATAACCTTCACGTATGAGGAGGTATCAAAAAGTTTGTACCCTGACAGATAAAACATCAGTAGGAAGATGCCATTTTTAATATAATGGTTTTATCGTTTTTAATATATTCAATAACTAACGTGTGAAATTTCATTCCTGTAGATGATCGCACATCAGAGGTGGAGCACAGAATCTGAGGAAGGACACCATGGTTGACCAAGTGGAGTATCGGGCAATGATCGAGTTCCTGCATTTGCAGGGTAAGAAAGCTCAGGAAATTGGCGAAGAAATGAAAGCTGTGTATGGGTAGAATTGTCCATCCTATGACACTGTAAAAAAGTGGAAATGGGAGTTCCAGTGCGGTCATACAAGTGTCTTTGACGAGCCAAGAGAAGGAAGGGCATCAAAATCCACACAGTGAGATGGAGTTGCAAAGGTTGAGCAGCTGGTCCTGAGTGATAGACTTGACAATTCATTTCATCGCAAATGCAGTGGGAATTAGTTATGGGTCTGCTCGCATCATTTTACATAACCATTTGCATGGTCTCCGCACAATGGGTTCCAAGATTGCTGATGCCTTTACAGAAGCAATGTTGAATACAGTATTCTCGCCAACTGTTGGATTTGTGTAATGCAGATGTTGAGAACTTTTTTGATCGGTTGGTGCAAATGACGAATGCTGGGTGTACAACGAAGAAACTATTGTATGGACACAGCTTCAAATCATCTCAGGAAGTCATCAATGAAGTGGAATCGTGGTTTCAGGCAAAAAAGTGCGGACTTCTATGATCAAGGCATTGAACAACTGATTCATAGATGGGAGAAATGTGTTACTATACATGGAGAGTACATAGCAAAGGATTAAAGTTCCTGTGAAGTTTCACCTTTCTAGGGCTATTATTTCTAGGTAAGGGTACAAACGTTTTGATACCCCCTCGTAAATGCACTTGTCAGTTGGCAGCCCCAGCAGCAAAACATTTCTTGAATTGCTGGATAACTACTTTTTAAACCAACATGTTAAGGAAGCAACTAGAGAAAGCATTATGCTTGATCTGTTTAACAGTAGTGATCATAGCGCATTAATGTAATAGTTATTAAAAGAAATAACTCTCAAGGGAAAGGATTTTGTATTCACAAAGGTGATTATAACGGACTCAGACTTTCTCTAAACTCTTTTCAGTGGGACCATCTGAAGCTGTTAAAAAAATGTAAATGCCAAATGGGAGCTGTTCCTAGAGATACTCACAGAAGGCACTATGCAAAATGTATCTCGGATGAACTGATGTTCTTAGCTACAGAGAAGAAAAATGCATGGGATGATTATAAATCATCAAGGAATGCAAAGTCTTACAGCAAGTACAAACTACTGTGTAATCAAGTTAATCAGGGAGTTAGGCAGGTTAAAGCAGATTATGGGAGGTCCTTGGCCAAGAGTGCAAAGGAAAGCAGCACGGAATTCTTTGTGTTTATTAACAGCAGAAGGAAAAGGATGAGTCAACACTGGTCCACTGGGTATGAATGGTATAGCTACTGATGATCCTCTACAGATTTCTGATAAACTGAATAAATATTTTTTGTCAACCACAGGAAGGAGTTTTAGCATTAGCATTAGTAGAGGCATTTGATGCAGGAAAGCAAGCTTATGCAGCATCAGCCAAAAAAATTAAAGTAAAATAAATAAATAAAAAATAACCACTTCCACTTCACCCCTCTGTTCGTTCGAAATACCTGTCCAGCTGAGCCTTAAACTTATTTAGGCTATCAACTTCCACGACAAGGGATGGAAGTCTGTTCCATCTACCAACCACCCGCTGGCTAAAGGCAAATTTCCGCACATCTATCCTACATCTGTCTTTCCTCAATTTGAATTTATGCCCTCTCAGGTGGTTATTCTGAGCAAGAGGAAGAATCCCATCAGCACTGAGCATGCTAAAACCATTCAAGGCTTTGTACACCTCTATCAGATCACCTCGCTGGTGCCTAGTCTCCAGACTCTGTAATTCGCAAAACTTAAGCCTTTCTTCGTAAGAGCACCCCATTGTTCCATTCACTAATCTTGTTGCCCTTCTCTGTACTCGTTCCAGCAGGTCTACATCCCTCTTGAAATGAGGCCTCCAGGCCTGTATACAGTACTCTAGGTGTGGCCTGACCATTGCCTTATACAAGGGAATAATCACTTCCTTATCCCTGCTAGAAAAATTCCTATATATCATTGACAATACACCATGAGCTACTCTTGCAGCCCATCTGCACTGCTCAGAGAACTTCATATCTGCCTGCACAACCACCCCCAGGTCCCTTTCATTCTCTACCACTGTCAGCGTAGTACCAGAGTTGATACGTTGCTCTGGGGTTGCTGTTTCCGATATGTAGTACTTTACATTTGTCAATGTTAAACTTCATTTGCCACCTCTCAGCCCATCTGCTCAACCTTTCCAGATCCTGTTGCAGCAGCATAATGTCAGTAGTGTCCTTGACAACCCTGCCAACCTTCGTATCGTCTGCAAACTTGGACATTAAGCTTGATATACCATCATCAATATCATTTATAAATACAGAAAACAATAAAGGACCCAATACTGAACCCTGAGGGACTCCACTAATAACATTAGTCCACGATGAGCAGTGTCCATTGATTACCACTCTCTGTCTTCTCCCCCTCAACCACCCCTTTATCCATAGCAGCAATTTGCCTCCAATGCCACACTGTTCCAATTTGTGCAGCAGTCTTCCATGTGCAACAGTATCAAAAGCCTTTCTAAGATCCAAGTATATAATATCAAAGTTATTCCCTGCATCCAGTTATTTTGTGACTGCATCATAGTATCCAATCAAATTGGTCAGGCAAGACTTCCCCTTAACAAAACCATGCTGTGTCCGAGCTATAACTGAAGTCTTGTCTAGATGATCCTGCAGTGCTTCTTTAACCAGTGCCTCCATTAATTTTCCAGGAACAGAAGTTAAAATCAGAGGTCTATAATTACTTGTGTCAGCCTTTGATCCTCCTTTGTGAATTGGGGTCACATTTACACTTCTCCAGTCCAAGGAAGCTCTCATAATTATGGCTAAGGGTTTGCTTACTTCCTTTGCTGCCTCCTTTAATATAACTGGATAGATCCCATCCACCCCAGGTGTCTTCCTTGTGTTTATCTTCAACAATTTCTCCTCCACTTTACTCTCAGTTATTACAAGATTCTCTAGCTTACTGCCAGAGTTGAATACACTTCTGGCATTCCCCTTGCTGAATAACTCCTCATGTGTGAATGTCGATGCAAAATATTCATTTAATTTGTTAGCTACCTGAGCAGGATCATCAACAGTTGACCCATCGATATCAAGTGGACCAATCTGATTCATCCGCTTCCTTCTAGCGTTTACATAAGTAAAGAACTCTTTGCTGTTTTTCTTCGCATCCCTTGCCAAGGATTTCTCGTAATCTGCCTTGGCCTGCCTAACTTCCTTTGTAACCTGGTTACAGATCAACTTGTATCTATCATAGGCTTCTGTGTCACGTGTTAATTTGTATGTATCCCATGCATTTTTCTTCTCTGCCATATGTCTCATTAGTTCATCTGACATCCATTTAGGCCTAAACCTTGAACAATATTTCTTAGTTGGTATGTAAAGCCTAGTAGCTTCCAAGATAAGTTCTTTGAATGCTTCCCATTTTGAATTTGCTGTTGGTAACATCATCAGTTGATCCCACTGTATAGAATTTAAATACTGTCTCAGTCCATCGTAGTCGCCTTTACGAAAGCAATACCCCTTCCCTTTACCCCTAATGGTAGTTACCTCTTTGAGTAAATCCCACTTCAGAACACTGTGATCACTGCCACCTAGTGGTTCATTTATCTGCAGATTCTTAATGCATGAAGAATCACTGCTGATAATCAAATCAAGAGTATTACTCCCTCTAGTTGCCTCCCGAACATGCTGATGTAGAAAACAATCATCCAATAAATTCACAAAAGCCTTGCTAGTGTGTGAGTGACCAGCCCCCAAATTCCAGTCAATATCTGGGAAATTAAAATCCCCCATTATAAGACACTCTGATTTACTGGCCCACTCTATTTCTCTGTACAGTTTCTTATTATAATCATCAGAGTCATTAGGCCTATAGCACACTCCTACTGTCAATTTTGATCTCTCAATGCTTATGTCACACCAAACTGACTCGACACTGCACTGTCCAGCGATGTCGACTGGCTTCACTTCCTTGGATTTTATGTGTTTCTTAACTAATAGCATAACCCCTCCTCCCTTCCTATCCTGTCTATCCTTTCTGTAGACATTGTACTCCCCAAATTCCAGTTCTGCATTCCTTATATCTGTGTGACACCACGTCTCTGAAATCCCAACAATATTTGCCTTTGATGTTTTGAGCAATACCTCAAATTCATCAAATTTATTTACTAAACTCCTAGCATTGGTGTACACGCAAGTATACATGCACCTGCTCTTCCTCTTAGCCACCCTAACACAACCCATGTGTTTACTTGTACCCCAATGATTCCCAGCAGTCTCTGAAATATCCTGCATCTTATTTTCCAGGCTGCTGCTCATTCCAATAGAAGCAGTGCAAGAATCACTTTCTCCTCTGCCAGTGGCTACTGTTAATCTATTATCCTTGTATCCCACCAATCTAGCAGTTTTCCGACCCACCTAACACTGCCTCGATAGCATCAGCAAACATTCTTGCACCTTTCTATTTAAGTGTATCCCATCCCTGTAGAAGCAGTCTCTCCTGTTAACAAGTACAGACCAGGCTGAAAAAAATTCTACCCCTTGAGCCCTGCACAATCTTTCCAGGGCCGAATTGATCGACAGGGCTCTCATCATATACTCCCTCCTATCGTGTCTGGGCAGAATTGCAGACACTTTCAAATTCAACCCTAATTCACAACTTTTTCATCAGTGTCCTGTACTTGTTAAGTAATTCCGCCGGTCTCCTACTCTTAATATCATTAGTGCCAACGTGTACAACTATATCACCTTTTGTGCCCTTTTTAGAGATAGGGTTAGCAGAATTGTAATGCTGATTGGAGTTAGATGATTTTATATCAGAAAGTAAAGCGGAAGAGAAATTTCTGCAGAAGCTGCAAAAGAGGTAGCTAAATGTTTAGCCAAAATAATGAGCGCATCCTTAGATTCAGAAAAACTACTTGCTGACTGTCGAAGTAACTACAGACCTGTAAGTTTAACTTCTGTGCCAGGGAAAATAATGGATTCAGTAGATAAAGTAGTAATGCAAGGTTATCTTGATAGGAGTGGAGGCATAAGGCAAACACAGCACTGGTTTGTTAAAGGGAGATTATGCTTCACCAATTTTATTAACTATTATGAGGCTGTCACAAGAAACTACAAGCAAAGAATAATTTTGACATTTTATACTTGAATTTCAGCAAAGCCTTTTATATTGTACATGTATAAGATGTATAAATTGGAGAACATGGCATTAGGGCAAGTTCTACTATGGATAAAGGAATGTTCAAGTGGTAGGAGACAAAGAGTGGTTATAAAAGGCCAATACTTGACAATGCTCTTCATGGGCTGATGAGGAATTGAGTACCACAGGGTTCACTGTTGGACTCCTAACTGTTTTTAATATTTATTAATGATATTGATGTAGGTGTTTCAAGTTTAATGTCTAAGGTTTGTGTATGATACAAAGATGGGCACAGTGTTTAATGACAGTAATCAAGAGAAGTTACTTCAAGAGAATCTAGATAAACTAATCAGATGGGCTAAAAATGGCAACTGAGGTTTAACAGTGATAAATGCAAGGTACTGCATTTTGGTTGCAGTAACCACAGAATAGAATAGAATACCATTTGAGTGACACTAAACTCAAGGCAGTTCATAAGGAAAAAGATCTAGGGGTGATATGAAATTCTCCAAGCAGTGCAAACAGACTGCTAGAGTAACACATGGTATTCTGTCAATGATATACAGGAACTTTGCTAGCAGGGACAAAGAGGTGATCATTCTGTTGTATAACGTGATGGTTAAGCCACATTTGGAAATCTCATTTTTAGGCAAGATAGATTGGAAAGGGTGCAGAGAAGAGCAATGAGATTTAGATGGCTAAATAAAAGGATATTCTTAGCAGGAATGACTGGAGTTCTGTAAATTGCAATCTCTGGAAACCAGGCATCTGCACAGTGACTAAGAAGTATATAAGGCTTTAAAAGGATTAAGTAAACTAAATGCTGATGACATGTTTACCCTTTCTCAATTGAAACATATAAAGAGGCAATTTAAATTGGGAAAGAACAGCTAGTGATTAGGTGTGCAGAAATTTACATTCAGCCAAAGGGTAGCCAGTTGTTAGTATGATGTTCCACCTAGTTTTGTGGAGATGGATAATTTGAGTAAATTTAAGGAAGGTTTGACAGATTATCGAAGTGAAGGGAAAATTATTATTATTTTTTTCTTCCTTGGCTGGTGCTGTATAAGCTTTATTTTCTTGCATCAATATTGCCAATGCTAATATTGATAAAGAAATTGAGTAAATGTTTAATACTCTATAATACATTTTTTTAAAATAAAATAATATTAAATTTTACTTCTTTCAACTGTCCCAAACATATTTTTGTTGGTTACAATAAATACACAGAAAGTTCTAATTCTGTGCATGTCAGATAACACAGCTTTTACTGTATATTATTTATAATTTTTATTTTTGTCTTTAAATACTGTTCAGTAATTACGAATCCTACACTCAATTCATAGACATTTCTGAGAGTTACATTTCAGAGTGGCATATTCATAATAGGAAAGAGACCCACTGCCATAAACACAAACCAAGATATCTGGGTTTTGTTCATTAAGTATGTACATATTCAAATAGTAGTAGTAGTGGCATGTGATGCAAGAAAGCAAGTGTATGAGCTTATGCAGCATCAGCCAAAAAAAAAAAAAAAAAAAATCACACCATTCCCTCCAAATGCCTGTCCAGTTCCTCCTTAAATTTATTCAACCTATCAACTTCCACAACGACAGATGGAAGTTTGTTCCAGCAATTAACCACCTGCTGGCTAAAGGCAAATTTCCACACATCTATTCTACATCTGTCCTTTCTTAATTTGAATTTATGCCCCCTTAGGTTCGTAATCTGAACAAGTGGAAGGATCCCATCAGAATTCAGCGTGCTCAACCCATTCAAGGCCTTATACACCTCAATCAGATCACCGCGCAGGTGCCTAGTCTCCAGCCACTGCAATTTGCAGAACTTAAGCCTCTTTTGGTAAGAGGATCCCTTCATTCCCCTCACCAATCTTGTTGCCCTTCTCTGTACACGCTCAAGTAAATCTACATCCTTCCTAAAATGAGGCCTCCAGACCTGTACGCAGTACTCAAGGCGTGGCCTGACCATTGCCTTATACAGAGGGACAATCACCTCCTTCTCCCTGCTAGCAAAATTCCTATATATCATTGACAAAACCCCATGACCTGCCCTGGCAGCCTGTCTGGATTGCTCAGAAAACTTCATATCTGACTGCACAATTACTCCCAGGTCTTTTTCATTTTCTACCACCTTAAGTGTAGCACCACATAGTTGGTACGTTTCTGTGGGGTTACTACTATCCATATGCAGTACTTTGCATTTGTCAAGGTTAAACTTCAGTTGCCACTTCTTAGCCCATCTGCCCAAATTATCTAGATCCTGTTGCAGTAGCACACTGCCATTACTGTCATTAACAACCCTGCCAACCTTTGTATCATCTGCAAACTTCGACATTAAGCTTGATATACCTTCATCAATATCATTGATAAATATACAAAACAACAGTGGAACCAACACCGAACCCTGTGGGACTCCACTAATAACATTAGTCCATGAAGAGCAGCACCCACTGATTACCACCCTCTGTCTTCTCCCACTTAACCATCCTTTTCTCCATTGTAGCAACTTACCCTTAATATCATTCTGCTCCAATTTGTACAATAGTCTTTCATGCGCAACAGTGTCAAAAGCTTTCCTGAAATCCAAATATATATGATATCAAAATTATTTTTTACATCCAGTTCCTTGGTAACCACATCATAATATACTATCAAATTTGTCAGACAAGACTTTCCCTTAACAAACCCATGCTGTGTCTGAATTATTGCTGCAGTCTTGTCTAGATGATCCTGCAATGCATCTTTAATCAGTGACTCCATAATTTTACCTGGAACAGAAGTTAAACTAACTGGTCTGTAATTACTTGTGTCACCCTTCGAGCCCTCTTTGTGAATTGGGGATAGATTTGCACATCTCCAGTCCGTGGGAACCTCCCCTGAGTCCAATGATGCTCTCATAATTATGGCTAAGGGTTTGCTTAGTTGCTTTACCGTCTCCTTTAATATAACTGGATAGATCCCATCCACCCCAGGTGCTTTTCTTATGTTTAACTTCAACAATTTCTCCTCCACTTTGCTCTCAGTTATTGCAAAATCATTAAGTATCCTGCTTCAATTTGATAACCTTCTGCCATTTTCAAACCTTAATAATTCCTCATTTGTGAATGTAGATGCAAAATACTAATTCAGTTTGTTTGCTATCTGAGCAGGATCATCAACAGTCGAATCATCGATGTCAAGTGGACCAATCAGATTCATCCCCTTCGTTTTAGAGTTTATATAAGTAAAGAAATCCTTGCTGTTTTTCTTAGCATCCTTTTCCAAGGATTTCTCGTAATCTGCCTTCGCCTGCCTAACCTCTTTTGTGACCTGATTACAGACTAGCTTATATCTGCCATAGGCTTCTGAGTCGCTTGATAATCTATATGCATCCCATGCATTTTTCTTCTCTGTTACAAGTCTCATTAGTTCATTAGATAACCATTTTGGCCTAAACCTTGAACAATATTTCTTAATAGGTATGAAACGTTTAGTAGCTTCCACGATTAATTCCACGAATGCTTCCCACTTAGAATTTACTTGTTGGTAACATCGTCAGTTGATCCCACTGTACAGAATTTAAAAACTGTCGGAGACTACTGTACTCACCCTTACAGAAGCAAAAACCCTTTCCTTTACCCCTGATAGTAATTAAATCTTTAAGTAAATCCCACATCAGTACACTGTGATCACTGCCACCTAGTGGTTCCTTAATCTGCAAATTCTTAATACACGAATAATCACTGCTGATAACCAGATCAAGAGTATTACTTTCTATGGTTGCCTCTCGAACATGCTGCTGCAGAAAATAATCATCCAATAAATCCACAAAAGTCTGACTAGTGTGTGAATGACCAACCCACAAGTTCTAGTCAATATCTGGGAAGTTAAAATCTCCCATTATAAGACATTCCGATTTGCTAGCCCATTCTATTTCTCTGTACAATTGTTCATTGTACTCATTCAAGTCATTAGGCCTATAACACACTCCTACTCTTATTGTGCTTTCACAGTGCTTATGTCACACCAAACTGACTCAACAGTGCACTGTTCATCTATATCAACTGGATGCACTTCTTTTGATTTTATGTTTTTCTTAATTACCAGCATAACACCTCCTCCCTTCTATCCTGTCTATCCTTTCTGTACACATTGTACTCCCCAAATTCCAGTTCAGCATTCCTTATATCTGGAACCTCCTTTAACTGGGTTTCAAACACATCGTCTTTCAAGAGTTTCCTAATTTGGGGTTCTATGAAAATTGCTTCCTTAAGTTTGGCATATGTTAAATTAGAAATCACACTTCTCAAGTATGCAATCGATCCAAGTTTGATGTGCAGGGGTGGAAGACGAACTTTGTTTGATTGCACTAAAGGAATATATTTTACATTACATTGTGCTGGTATGAACTCATCCAGCTTGTCCCACGTTGCACAACAATGTTCTGTCACAAGGCCGTCCCACAAACACAAAAAACAACAATATTTGGTGAAACCCCCCCACAAACCAAAAACCTTAAGATCACTGCATATGTTCCAACCATAATCCTGGTATTTTATGGCGTGTAGAACCATAGACGTGCTTTCATGACTTTCTTTTTAAGTCCAACTAAAGAAACACAAGAACTGATGAAAATTCATTGCCACTATGAAGCAAAACTGCTTTTAAACTTAATTTTGAAGCATCTATGAATTCAATCATTCAACACCATGGTCCTTGAGGTTGTCACAGACATTCTCTCAGATATGCCAGACAAGCTGTACTTGCTACCTGGGAGTCTAAAATGCTGATGGAATTGATATTTGGGTGATATGCAAGTCAAGTGAACAGAAGCAAAGTCCGGATGGTTTACGACAACCAAATCCTCTGCTTGCAGCTTCATGATGCAAGCCGAGGATTTGGTACATCTTATTTGATGATTGTACATGGTATAACTCCCATGCAAAAGCACACTGTGGGTGACCACCCAGGCGTGAACCAATGTAAGCAAGGGTCGAGCTGTGGCACCCGCACCACATGGAGGAATGCCGCCCCTTTGTGTTACTAGGCAATGCTAGGTGGTAGTGACTCTCATCAACCGGTGCAATACCACCACTTTACTTATTGGAGACTTGAAGTGGTGGAACCCATGTTTAGTCTCAAGAGCAAAGTTCTGGTGAACCCTTCCCCATCTATTCCATCATGCAGTATGACTGATGACTTTTGAGGTTATGATGGACATCATGGCGAGATCCAATCTTCCTTACATTTTGAGGGTACAGCTCTAAAACGGTGATCACAAGCCAGCCACTAGTTAGTACACCGGACCAAACCTATTGGTAACTCTCTAGGAGGCTTCCGGATCAGCTGCTACCTCTACTCTGCCAGATAGTGACTGGAGAGAGTCCAAGTAGTGTGTATGCTGGGGGCATTGTTGAAGCCATGTTATGTCAAGGATATGGATTTATTCTTACCATGTGTACGCCATATCCAAAAATTTCATTACTTCATACAGCATGTCCCCAACCACTTTTTCTTACTATTGAATACACCACGAATTGCTAAACTAATAGAGTAAGCTTATTTGTGAAAAGATCTAAACCTGCCAAATACTTCCTAGTTCATTTCAAAAAATATACGTGGTCTCAGTTCTAATCTCAATGATGGCCATTTCCACTTGCAGTCTGCCAAACCCCATGTACTTTTTCTGACAGAATCTCAGTTATTGGTTGATTCAACCACTGCTCATCTCAGATGCCCAAATTATTCGCTGTATGATTCCTTTCGCTTCAAAGGTGGTACTTGTGCATATGTCCGTTCTGATATTCCCTATCAGAGATTTGGCAATTTGGAATCTCCTCTCTTCGATCTTCTCTGGCTTAAGATCTCTCTACCTCATTGTGTCAAATTCTTCTGTTGTCTCTACCGTTCTCCCTACTTCACTAATCACTTGGAGCTCTTTGACTTCCTCTCTTTGCAACTTTCTCCAGTTCAACTTTCCTAACAGTGAGATAATTTTCCTTGGCGATTTTAATGTTCACAACTCCAGCTGGCTTCCGTTTTCTAGTTGCACCGACCCAGCTGGTCGAGATGCTGAGGCTTTTGCAATTACTATTGACCTTGCACAGATTGTTCATTTACCAATGAAGTCAACTATAATAAGGGCTACGAAATACATATCACTTTTTACAGTACAATAACGTGCGTTTTTTCTTCCTTTTATGTTTTCTTTTCTTATGTTCCACTCCGGCTACTTCACCGCTGTCCCAAGATAAAATTTTTAATTGAACTAATTAAAAATATATAACTATTTTTCTTCATTCTTCTGAGGATAGTATGTGGGTTTTGTAATTTTGACATATCAGGATATAGTAGCGATATTTTATTAGTCATTCCCGAGTTACATAAAATTCGACTTACGTAAGAAGTCCTGGAACGTATCTCTTACGTATGTTGAGGACTTATTGTATTTTTGGATTAACCAGGAAATCGATTATCCTGGAATTTTTTTTTACCATCTATGCCGGAAAATCGAGAGTCTACTGTACTTATAAATTGGCATCATTAAGTATATCTCATAACAAGTTGCCAATATATTGCACTACCTTGAATAAGTAACACTTCACCATAGGAGAAGACTATTGTTTCTTATTTTCAGCGGATACTATCACCCATATGGCATCGTTTCAGAGCTTACTGGCTGCCAATCAGTGGGTGGGTGGGCAGGTACCCTGGTGTTGGAATGATGACAATATGCAATGATGACTCCACAATATGAGATGTGCTGGATGGTATGGAGTACTTTAGATTGCAGAATATATTTAATGGTAACTGTTTAAGCAGTATAACTACTGCTTAAGTATAACTACTTAAGCAGTTGTCTATGTACAGAAATGATACAACTGCACTAACTTGTATGTCAGTTAACTTCCTACGTAGCCTGAGGCTTTAGCCCTAAACTATTCTGCAATATAAATTACTCCACACCATCAGGCATCTCTCATATTGTGGAGTTATACTTTGCAACTGGGTTGTCATCACTGCAACACTAGGGTACTTGCCCACCCACTGATGAGGAGCCAGTAAGCTCTGAAATGGTGCCATATGGGTGATGGTATCTGCTGAGAATAAGTAACAATAGTCTTCTCCTATGGTGAAGCATTACTTATTCGAGGTAGTGCAATATTTTGGCAACTTGTTGTGAAGGTATTCACAATATGAGATATACTTAATGATGCCAATTTATAACTACTCTGTTTATTTTGTCTATAGAAGTGTGTTCATAGGCTGATTTGCATACTGAGCTGGCTGAATAAACCAGAATAGCTCATGGGGAAAATTCCTACTTCCTCTGACGGAGACTGGCTAACTACAGCCCTTAACTGAAAAGGGCTTTAAGAATTCTTCTAGTCTAAAATGAGATTTAAATGTAGACCTTTCCAAATAAGTGACACGTGGTCACTTCCTTTACAGCTGGAATCAACACATCGCGGCAAAAGTGTATTGACTATAAAGTTGATTGTGATGAAAAGTAACATGTTACAAGATTTCTCAAATAAACTCTTCATACTCAGGACATGAACCTTTCAAATACCCCTCATCAAATGGAAGAATTTTTATTTGGGAGCAGTATTTCACACTCGACATACTTGGAGAAACCGGTAATCACAAAAAAACTAATCAATCCTCGGGTAAGTTGACTAGAAATGACAAGAAATATGGAGATGTTGCTACTTTTTGACAGTCAAGGACTTCCAAACTTTTAATAATATGATATACTTTTGAATCAAAAAGAGTTATTTCAATATATATTTTAATCATTAAAATATTTTTAATGCAATCCTAAAACATTTGAGAACCACCAAATGAAAAACACTGTAATAGACTAAAGCAAACCCAGGGTCCTGAGCTGGATATCACTATTCTTCTCTTTCTTGGTGATTCCCTTCCCTTCTACTTCTGACTTTCATTCTCTCTCTCTCTCTCTCTCTCTCTCTCTCTCTCTCTCTCTCTCTCTCTCTCTCTCTCTCTCAGGGTAATTCAGAATTTTTTTTTTTTTTTTTTTTGGCTGGTGCAGCATAAGCCTCAGGCTTCCTTGCACTATATGGCTAATAATAATAAAACAAATTGAAAAGTTGGTTGTGCTCTATGTGATGAGATGACAAGAACCAACCATGGGTCCAAATATGAAAAACAAAACATAAACATGATTAAAACACAGAAGAGTAATGATAGATAATAATATAAAAAGGCAATAAAAACAATGCAATTCCTGGGAAAAATAGAAACATTGAAATATGTGTACTACTATTTGATATATGCTTATTATAGTTTATTCTGAAAAAACAGAAAAGCACATTAATAAGTCAAAGAACTGAAGGAAAAAAAAGAAAAGAGGAAGCTTCTTTTGCAAAAATTCAAAGAATTTTCTGCATTTTTTAAAATCTTTTATACATGTTTATAATACAATTTGTTCTTTTTAAATAAATTATTCTTGAGCTTTTTTTTATTATTTGAAACTTACCAGAGTGTGCATGAACTGAAGTAAGAAGTTGTGCCTTTACAAGATCCCACACCATTATATTACCAGAATGACTTCCTGTAATAACTGTAGAACCATCCCAACATAAACATCTGGAAGAATTAGTGAACATGAAATTTATTCTCTCTTTCTCACACTCACTCACTCACTCACACACACACACACACACACACACACACACACACACACACACACACACACACACACACACACACACACACACACACACACACACACACACACACTTCATTTAATGAGATTAATAATAATATATAAGTTTATAATATATGTTATAATATAAGTTTATTAACATTCCATGCTGTGATTTTGCAATGGGGCAAATAAAAGAATGTCAATTTTTCTTTAACACATTTATTGCTTCCTCATGCACAGATGCAGCTTTGGATTTTTAATCAACTTGGAGGAGGAAACCACCCTATTTTTAGAACTTTTCCTTCCAATTTGACAGAAGAAAAACCGGATATTTTTGTCAAGTATCCTTCATTGGAGGCTGATTAATTCAGTCATACTGAAAAGAAAGCCCAAAAATGTTTCCGCCCTTTTCAATCCAGACTGGCTTAATCCTATGGTTTTCAATCCTAAGTCAAAAAGGTGATCGGAAAAGAGTAGCAAATCTGGGAAAATCTGCAACAGAAACATATGAAATGTTAAAAACTGTTTATGGTAGTGAAACGTTAAGTCATACCAGTGTGTTTCAGTGTTTGAATGGCATAAACAGTTCAAAGACAGATGCGAGGATGACCCAAGAAGTGGGTGTCTGTCAGCCTCTTGAAATGAGAGAGTTGCAAAATTTTGGAAATTTTGGCACAAGATCATCATTTGGCTCTCAGAATGATGGCTGATAAGTTGGATATGAATAATTCACAAAATTCTGCATGAACATTTAGGGAAAAGGAAGGCCTGTGCTGCACAGCCTCACAGAGAAGCAGAAGCAGTGAAGAGCATCATCAACACGTAAAGACTATCCCATACTTCTCAATACAATCTTAATTTTCTCAACTGTATTGTCACTGGAGATGAGTGTTGGGTGTTTCAGTATGCCTCAAAGACAAAGCATCAGAGAATGCAGTGTACTTCAAAATCATCACCAAGGCCCAAAAGGTTTTGTTTACAGAAGTCCAGGATCAAGACGATGTTGATCATGTCATGTTTATTTACAAACAGTGTGATTCACATGGAATTTGTATGTGAAGGGAGTTGGTTGGTTGATTCTGTGTTTAATGGCACACAGGAAAGATTTGGCAGGCCATAATGTGCCAAATCAAAAATAAAAATGTAAACAGTTCAGCCAGATTATTTATTAAAAGGGGTAAAACAGACGTGCATCCTAAACAAGAGAAATTTAATAAAAACACAATGAATGGTTAAAATAGTT
The DNA here is from genome assembly GCF_048544385.1 of Mastigoproctus giganteus. Taxonomy (NCBI): domain Eukaryota; kingdom Metazoa; phylum Arthropoda; class Arachnida; order Uropygi; family Thelyphonidae; genus Mastigoproctus; species Mastigoproctus giganteus. The sequence goes on along the minus strand of NC_143583.1, from coordinate 112,109,932 downwards.
TTGCACTCCTCACAATAGGTGGGCCATCTGCCTTCAGCAAAAAGGAGTGCTTTAGATGCCTGACAGAAAGAACAACTTCCTCTCTTTGGACCTTGTGTAGACTGGACTGCCATTCCTTAATTACAGGCTTAATTTGGTTTAGTTTATTTTTGGCCTGTCCATGCCAAGAATCTTGCCATTGGAAATGTAGTTTGATGCATATTATTTGCCTGTAGAGTGTATAAAGGATCAACAAATAATGGTATCCAGGAGAATGCTGATTTTTGGCAGTATCAGCTAATTCATTTCTTCTGATCCAGCAGAAGTGGATGTCAAAATCTGATTCGAGAGAGAAAAAAGCATCTGCTGAATCCTGGCTTGATAATAGAGCCTTAACACATTTGATGAATCAGTACACACATATACCTTTGGTAATTGCTATCTTTAATGTGAACAAGGGCTATTTCTATTGCATGCAAGTATATATATGCTAGTTTCTTGTGGAATTTTGTTGGATACTGTTTTGTTTAGGCTGATCACACATACGTTCTGACTTCGAGCCAGGACGTGTAGACTGGCAGGAAGTCAGAATATTGTGCTTGATGTGATGCCAGTGTAGACTGGCAGGAAGTCAGAATATTGTGCTTGATGTGATGCAAAGAGTTGCTGATAGACAGCTGGTAGGGTATTAGCCATCTCCCAGATCTTCAGGGAGAGGTCATAAGTTGGTAAATGAGCATGCCTGGGTGGAAGGAATTGTCTTGGTCACTGGGCAATGTTGTCTACTATTATGTTTAGTTCACTTAACAGCCCTTGAATAGGAATACCAAAAGGTTAGTTGGCAGTCCTATAGATGTTGTAGAGATTTTCCCATTGTGGCTCAAAGACTGATGTCCACCTGGAATGATTGGACAGGGACTTGATTTTGAAAGTGTACTGCAAGGACAACTGTTTACATCAGAAAGAAAGAGATGGTTCATTTGCTTCAACATAGAGGCTTTGGACAGATGTATGGAAGGATCTGGTGGTAGTGTGGATGGCCTGGTGAGGGTCTGGATCTAACCATCAAAGTGCACTATCTCTAGAAGCACAAACCTAGGAACCATAATCAAGTTTAAGATGGACAAGAGCTCAGTAAAGCTGGAGTAGGATACAATGATCTGCATGCCAAAAAGTTGACAAAAAGGCACAAAGAATGTTAAGCCCTTTGCACACCTTTTGCAGCAAAGGGCACAGCCTTTTGCACACCTTATCCTTAGCTGATGAATGTGTTATAGAAATGTCAGTTTCTTGTCAAAAATAAGTCCCAGGAATTTAACTTTGGCTACTACTGAAATGTTGTTTTGCCAAGCCTTAATTCAGGCTCAGGATGAAGATTAAGTTTGCAACAAAAGTGTACACAAATGTGCTTGTATTTAATAAAAGCATCATGATCATACTATACAAGACATTAAATGATCCAGAGTGGATCTGTTTCTTTGGAAGCTGCCTTCCTGTGTGTCCTGGAAAGCAGACCATTTGTTTCCAAATATCATATGAGGCAAACATTAACTATCCTTTCCAGGACCATGCACAAACAGCTTGTCAGGACGATGGGATGATAGTTACTTGGATTTCTAGGATCGTTTCCTGGTTTTGGGAAAGCTAGAATGATTGCCTTCCTCCAGGAATCTAGAAATTCTTTACCAAGAAAGATTTTATTCTATTCCTTAGATCGTTTTGAAAGGTGGTTTATCATTTTATAGTGGGCATTATCTGGCCCCAAAGCACTTACTCATGAGAGAATTAATACTGCACTCTTTCTGTGTAAAAGGCTTGTATGGTTCAAGCCCTTTTGAAGAGAAGTTTAATGGATGTTTCTCTTTTTTATTTTTAGGGCCAAAAACTGTGGGGGGGAGCGATGTTACTGACAAGATTCTTGTAAATGTTTCCTCTAGAGTATTTGAAACTGCAGTTGGACATGTTGTTGTTGTTATTTGGTTTTTAGGAGCATTAGCAACTAAGGCCATATTGCTCCGGGATATGCGGTGGTCATTCCTTGACCTTTCCGCATACTCCGTATTTGGTGGTGACGGGCTCAAACCCCGGTCTAATCAAGAAGCATGTGCTACGCACTGCTGCTCCTTCCCACCTGGCTGCGGAGGCGCGCAGTTGGACATGCATTATGCTCTAGGATCACTGAAGGGTATGTTGGATTTTCCCCCTCCATTTTCCAAATCTTATCCCAGACTACTTTTGAACCAGCAGCCTGGATTTTTGAGGAGGTAAAGTGGATTCAAGATTCCCTTTGGCTCTGATGTATATGTGCTTTGGCATGTGCACATTTAAAGGATATTAAATTTTCAGTGGTGGGATATCAGCAGAATATCACACATGCCTTGTTTTGGGTTTTTTCTTGCTGCTGTGCATTTTGGATTTCACCCCCGCCTTTAAATATGGTGTTTTTGGAATTTTAACTGCTGCATGGACAATACCTTCTGTAATATATGAAACTGCATCATTGATGGACTGCTGGCTGACTCTTGTAATGTAAAATTGTGCCAAATGTTCACAGGAATTCCATTTAGCCTTTATCAAACTTCCACTGAGATATCCTTGATGACTGACAGTCTTTCAGCCAGAAGAGATATCACAGGGAAGTCATCACTCCCATAGGAATTTTCTTTAACCGCCCATGTGAACAAAGGGGAGGGAGAGGGGGAGCAGGTAGAGATCAATGGCAGTAAATGTATGGGTAGGTGTGTGGAAAAAGGTATTCATTCCCACATTTAAAATGAGAGCTGAAATGTGAACCGGCAGTTGCACAATGAGATCATCAAGGTCTAAATGGGAAATGTTGATCCCAGGTGGCAAATATACTGTCAGAAGAAACACTACAAAGATACAAATAACAACCACTTCTATGGTGGTTGTAATTTTGAAAGGTGGTTTATCATTTTATAGTGGGCATTATCTGGCCCCAAAGCACTTACTCATGAGAGAATTAATACTGCACTCTTTCTGTGTAAAAGGCTTGTATGGTTCAAGGGATTACTTGGAAAGGGGGTATGCTTGCCTACTAGGATAGCAAGTCCACCCTCATCTTACGTATTATGCTGACATTGCATAAGGTAGGGTCTCGATGTCATAACATTCTGTCAGAGTCTATGGCAATTCTACTGCACGAATTTTGCCATTATTTGGGCTTTGTGGGTCCATCAAACAGCTTCTGAAGTGCTGTGGGCTTTGTTTTCTCAGTCTAGGAGCTATCCTTCTTGGGGAAGTATGGACATTGTCCTGTGTCTGCAAAAAAAAGTCCCAACATCACATCTTGGTTTATCTCCTTCACCCCCAATCTCCACATTTTCATTTGTTGTAGGCAGCGAGTCAGGTTTCTTAATTTTCTATGTATTATTTTGTTTCGTTATAGGTGGAAAAGTAATAATGGTACTGATATGGGAGTGGCAGCTGATTGAGTGTTTTATACTAGCTTTTGAGTGTTCAATAAGTGGTGTGCAATAGGAGCAAAAGTTTCTTTTGGTGGGAAGCAATCTATTTGAGTCCCAACAGAGCTTCCCTTCAGCCTTCTGAGCATATGCGGGCTTATTGTTGGTGACTTTATTATCAGAGAAATGGAAATATATTATTGCAAAATGAATAGGACCAGGATATGTCTGCCAGGGGCAAAAGTAGATGTACAGCCAATATAATCTTTCAAGGGCACAAAAGGTGATATTGTTGTTCATGTTGGCACTGGGGCATGATTTCCATTTAAATTAAATATAATTGAGAATACTGCACTGAACTAATATACTTATATGCGATAATAACACAACCCTAATTCACCAGTTATGCAGCATTAACATGTACTAGCCTATCAAGTTTATGTTATATGTATTACGCTATCAAGTTTACATCATATGTATTATGCTATAATACAAAGGTATTTTTATTGGACCTTGAATTTGCAAACTCGTGAGGAACTGAGATGTTGAGACCTTCTTAGGGAACAATAAGGATCCAGATTACAAGAATATAGTCAAAAATATGTTTGCAAACTTCAAGAAGCTGGGATGCAATGGGTGTAAAGGTACATTTTTTACACTCTCACATTGACTACTTCCCAGAAAACGTAGTAAGTGTTAATGAAGAACAGGGTGAGAGGCTTAACCAACATGGCAGTGTGCTTGCACATCTGTATGCAGTGTCTTCATTTTGTGCTTTTCAAAAGTGTGCTTTAAATAAGTGTCTAACTTAAGGTGTTTCCCCTACTCCCAGTGACTACTCTGGTCAACTTACAGAGTTTCTCTTGGATGATTTCAGGTAATTTTACTAATTTTTTGAATTTCAGTAATGCAGACAAAGAGCTTTCTTCAGCATTATGCTGGTTGGTCAAGGCCAGCAGTTAGCATCTTCCAGCCTACATGCACTGTGTTATGCGCTCAAACGTTTCAAGTCCTAGAGCTAGTTTTGGACAAGCTAAAGGTCATGGCTAATTTCTGACTATGTCACTACGAAGTGAATTGGAAGGGCTGCTTGGCATATTCTGTTTTTTTTGTTCTCCTTTCCACATGACTATGGAGAAATTGTTGATCCGTACTAGTCGCAGAATTCAAGTGGACTATGCACTTCAATGTACATCCTGTCATGTCCATTATTGCGGATCCTGTTCTCCTTACGCAGATCTGAAAAACTCGCTAAAAAAAAAGTAAAAAAATGTTGGAAATGTGAGCTATGTAAGGGTGGCAATCAGTCTAAGGATTCAGGAGATGGTGCCAAAATAACATGCTTTCTGTTGTTAATATTGAATGACATATGGAGCATGAGTGATGATGAAGTGGTGATTAACATGGATTTAAACAGCTGTGAAACAAATTTCAAACGAGTTTCGTCAATTCCAGAAAGAGCGTTTAAATAGAGCCGATCTTGTGGCAAATAAGCTCACTGAACTTCTTGAGTTGACTAAATACAGTTCCTGTGATGTAAAGTCACTGACAAACAACCTTGATGATAGCACTCAGAAAAAAATACTTGAAATTGAAAGAAAGTGTAATGGTGAAGAAGAAAGTACAATGTTGAAGTTTATTCAGATTTTTTTGCTAATCCTGAGCAAGGAAACGTTCTTATTAAAGTGCAATTACAGGAGTTGAAAGACTATACCATGGTACTGCATAGGGAAAATAAGGAGATCAAACTTATCCTCCTAGATATATTTAACTACTTAACAAAATCGAACTAAGGAATCTTGATGATCCTACTAAATTGACGAATTTACTTAATTCAGCTGAGCATATCCGATTGTATAAAAACCCACGCTCAATCCAGCTTAACTGCAATCTGCCTTCATTGCCCGCATGTTGTCAGCAGGATTGCATGTGCAGCCCTGCTGACAGCTACTCCACACTGGATTCAGGAGGAGATTGTTGCAGGGTGAAAAAAAAAAAGGAATCAGTACCCAGCTAAGCAATCAACTGATCAAGATTGATAGATCTGCTGAAAAAGTTAGTGCCCTCAGCAAAGGGAAGAAAATATCTCATGATCAGAGTAAAGCAGGAAAACAGAGGAAACCATGACAAACTGGCTCTGTCCATGAAGCCAACATCAGTAATCTTATATCTATTGTTAACATGAGATCAGAGCCTGAGGTGGGTAAAGTTCCAAAGGATAAGGCACCGCATGTAGATTTTGACGTCAGAGGACAGAAACATTAAAACCTCTAGAACTCATGAGAATGTTAAGGGTCTAATTGAGAGCAACACCTCTTCAACCCATTATTGTGCAGTTGACGTTTCTTCTGCACATGAACCTTCTCAGTGTAAGGATCACCTATCCAAAGGCAAATACAATCTCACTGTAGTACCATGCAAATCCAGGTTATTTATTTCCTGGCTCAGTCCACATACGAAGGTGGAGGTTTTACATGAATTCATTAGAAATGAAATTGAAGTGGTAGTTGAGGTTTGTGCACTAAGAACTAAACATCCATCCTATGCTTCTTTCCTGGTGACCTGCAATACATTGGATGAAAAGTAAACTATTAGATCAGACCATTTAAAATCTACAACAAGAGTACAAACACAATGTGGAGAAGAATGACAGTTAGCAATCATGGTGCAGAAACAAATCTTGTTGTTCTCTTTTGAGGCTTCTACTGTGTCTGTCCATACAGGGACAAACGATGATAGCTATCAGCAATCTCTTCATATATATTATCAGAACTTAGGAGTCTAGTGAATAAAACTGACAAATTTAGAATCTTGCTTTGCTCTCTGGAGTTTATATCTTCACAGAAACATGGCTACACGATGGGATTCTGGATTCGGAAGTGGCAGCAGTGGACTATACTGTCCTCAGAAGAGACTGTTATTGTTTGTTTGTTATTTGTTTTTTTTTTTTTTAGGAGCATTAGCAACTAAGGCCATATTGCTCCGGAATATGCGGTGGTCATTCCCTGACCTTTCCGCATCCTCCGTATTTGGTGGTGACGGGCTCGAACCCCAGTCTAATCAAGAAGCGTGTGCTACACACTGCTGCTCCTTCCCACCTGGCTATGGAGGTGCCTCAAAAGAGACGGGACCTAGGGGAGGTAGTGTTGTGATCATTATCTCAAACCAATTTGCAGTAACAATGCATAGGACTTTCCACAATATCAAAGGAATCCTTTGTCAGCCGAAGGTTCATAACAAAACTGTTCTAACTATAGCTATCTACCTTCCACCCCCGGTCAATCTTGTTATGGAGAGGCTGTTGCAAGAGCTTTGTGAGCTTGAAATGTTTTTTTCACCAGTCGGATGAGGTTTACTTGTTTGGAGACTTCAATATTCAACACTCCCCACCAGGCATTGAGGAGTCATCCGCTAAAACTAGGCTGCTGTATGACAACATGTCTGAACTGGGCCTCAAGCAATATAACAATACTTGTACAAGAGGCAAGGCATTGCTGTATCTCATTTTTGCATCCAAGCAGATCTTTATTTTAGAAGCAGTTTCGTTTCTGCCATCTGATCACAAGGCTTTAAGCTGTCAAATAAACATATCACAGAAAAGTACATGCACTACTCTTGTCCCAGCCAAGCTTAGCTTAAGGAAAGCAGACTGGCAATTATTAGGGCACAAACTTGATTGCATTGATTGGTTCTCCTTCCCACATATTAATGATCTTGACACAGTCACCGATCATCTTATTATCACAATCTCTTCTATCATTCAAGACGTCATACCTCTCTGTAAAAACTACAGGTACAAATTTCCTCATTGGTTTACAAATTACAAATTTCCTCAATGGCAGACATAATTGCAATTACCTGAGCCAAACAGCAGTTCAGAAAACACTTCAGGGCGATACATGATGAAACATATATGTCACTGTTCAAGGACCATAGAAGCAACATTAAAAGGATGATCAGAAATCAGTACACACTCGTTATAGTCAATCAATTCAACGTAGTTTCACGGTGAATGGAGATCTGAAGATTTAGAACATGCTTAAAAATTCTAATAACTGCTCAACAGGGTCATTGAGTGTGATGGCAAGCCTACAACCTGTGACGAAACTAAAGCAGATCTTTTTGCGACCTTTTTCTCCTTGTTTTCCAAGAAAACTGCAGCTACGGCTACTTCAACTTATCAATTTCAAGTCATTACGGATGATACGCTCAATCTCTTGGTGGACACAGCCGTATCATTCAAGCACTTCAGAAACTTACAGAAGATTTTTCAGCTGGCCCAGATAAGATTCCACTTATCTTGTGGAAGAAATGCTTACCACAACTTAAATATATAATATTGCATATATTCAATCTTTCTGTTAAGACTGGTATTTACTCCACTCACTACAAAATAGTCAATGTTATTCCTATCCCAAAGAGCAGCGCAATCCACTCACTAGAGAATTACCATACCTTCTGAACTTGCTGGCAAAAATTCTGGACGCTAACATTCACAACCAATTAATGGAATATTTTCAGCACTTCATCTGCGACAGCCAACATGGTTTCACCAGTGGTAGTTGAGCGGCCCCTGGTTTCACCAGGGGCCACTCAACTACCACTAATCTTCTCACTATCTGACAGCAGGTTCTAGACACTGTCGATCGTGGAGGATAGGTTGATGTGATCTACACAGACCCTATTAAGGTTTTTGACACTGTCCAGCATAATCAACTTGCTAAAAAACTAAAGCTGCTATGGAATACTTGACCCTCTACTATCCTGGTTGATGAGTTATATTTCATATCACAAACATAGGGTGATCATTGGACAGGAAGTCTCAAGGGAATTTTTTCCATCGAGAGGAGTACCTCAGGGATCATCTCTTGGGCCTCTTTTATTCACCATCTTTGTCAATAATCTACCACAATATGTTGAGAGAGGTGATATTAAGATCTTAATGTTTGCTGACAATGTGAAACTATATTCACATATCAACAGTCAAGATGATGCAGTTAACCTTCAGGCTGCTTTCAACTCTTTCACTAATTGGGTTGCTTTGAATGGTCTGAAGGTTAATCCTAGGAAATACAGCTCTATTTCCTTTGCAGCTTTGAGGAAAACTAAGGTTTTAGTTAATCAATATTACATCAAGAAGATGCAGATTTCCAGCATTGCCGAAGTTAAAGATCTGGGAGCTACTTTTACTGCTAGATATGGGTTTGATAAACATGTTAGAAATATACCAAACCAAGCGAAAAAACAAATTGGCTTCATTAAATGGCAGATGAACAGATTTCAAGATCTTCAGTTCTCTGTGATGCTATTCAAACAACTGTAGTCCCTATACTGGAGTTTGCTTCTCCTATATGGAACCTACACTATGCATACTTGATAGAACAAATAGAATTGCTGTAGATGAAATCTGTCCACTATCTTTCCTGAAATAATCCCATGTTTTACCACAGAATATTCTACAGAAATCTCTGTTCCTACTTCAAGCTTCAATCTTTGGAAACTTGGCGAACTGTTCTTGATCTAAAAATATTGTACCATATCTTCTCTGGTTCAACCTATCTGCTGGATCTTCACGCTCCAGTGGTGGCTACTAGACAGAAGACTATATTCCACATTGGTAACTCTAGATTACAGATATCCAGGAACTCCTTCTTCAAAAGAACACTGGCATTCATGAACAAGTTTGAACTGGATATGGCTGTGAACAAGAAAGTTTCATAGAATTATTTGCAATAGGTTGACTGGCCAACGGTTGAGTTCTGGAGACAACGGTTGATGTCTTCATTAATTTGTGTATGTGATGATGTCTCCTGCAGCAATCTACTCACTACGATTTTCTTGATGGCAGTGGACTTGACGTCATGAATACCTTTTTTATTTCTGTGAATTGGACTTTTCCCATGTGAAGAACTCTAATTTTACAAAGTGTGTTATTCAACTATTTATTTTTATGTTTTGTACAATCTTGTTCTGTTATCCTTATCTGCTCTGTTATACAGTTTAACTGGGTGCATGCCTGTTGTGTATATGTTAAAATATAAAATAAAATATTAAAGACATTGAGGTGAGGTAACAGGGAGGTGGAATGTCAACATGATGGCTGACTATTGCTGGATGCTGAAGAGGGACTAAAGTAGAAGGATCTGCCATAAAATCAAAAATGAAAATCTGACCCATTGTAGATCAGTATTTAAAATGAGAAGTGCATGATTAGTGGACTTTTTTACCACATTGCTCTTTTTAATAGTATTTTCAACATGCATTTAAATATAAAAGTCTACTAAAAGTAGATTTTTATAATATCAGTGCACAAATTCTGCAAAAATTAATAAAAATTTGTGAAAAATCTAATTTTTTTTTCATAATTTTTGAAGAAACCTGACGAATAGCTACTTTTCAAGCTGTGTAACACATTCATTCTTAAGGCTCCCCCTCATATGGGTGTCCTTTTGCTATTCTCACCTGATAGATCACCTGTCACCAGACTCAAAAAGCTCAATGTCTTTCAGTAGACTTGAACACAATACTCCAAATACTACCTCTCCTTATGGTGAATAATAAGTAAAATGCTATGTGCTTCCTGGGTATCTGCTTACACTGCATGCAAACCTTCATATCTGATTGTATTATAATACCCAAGCCTCTTTCCTCATTTAAATACTTAGGATCAGTTCTACTTAGTGCATAAGCTATTCTCAGGTTATGCTTTCCCTACATTCCCTACACTGGCAGCATTAAAATGTAACTGCTGTTTCTGTAACTATCCATGAAGCCAGTATAAATCATTCTAAAGCAGCTCAGCTTGACCTACATTGTTAAACACCCTCCTGATTGTTCATATCAATTGCAAATTTCAACACTGCATACCTTATTTTGTCAATATAATTCAAGATCAGAAAAAAAAAAAAAAAAAATGCTCTTTCCCTTAAGGGAATATCATGGAATCTCACTTATAATTCTGGCCTACTCCAAAGAATGACCATTTATAACAACTGTCTTCCTCTTGTCTTTCAGTCATCCTTCAGTCTGCCTCAGGATCTTGCCCATAATCCCAATTTGGTGAAGTTGTACAGCAACTTCCCATGTGGAACCCTGTCAAATTCTTTGTTAACTTCTAAGTATATAATACCAAAAATTGTTTTGCAGCCAATTTCTGCATGACACCTGTTAGAGTAGTTTATGACATTGGTCAAACAAGATTTCCCCTTAATAATGCCAAGTTGCAGTCCATTTAGGATATTATACTTCTTAAGGTGATTTTGTAAAGTATCCTTGGCTGCAGACTCCGACTTCCTCTGATGTTGAGTAAAAATAACTGGTATACAGTTATTTAATCTTATTTAGTCCTCCCCCACCCATCTACACTGCACTTTTCCAATTCAGGGGGATTATCCTGGAGTCTGATAATGCCCTCATGATTAAATAAAAATGTCTAGCACACTCCTTTGCAGCTTCTCTCATAGGCATTAGTCATAAACCCATTTTTTAGTTTTAGGAAAACTAAAAAAGTACAGAATTCGACTATTTTTTTTAAAGGAAATATGTTTCTGAAATATAATTTAAATCTAAAGATTTTAATTTTAAATTTATACAGAGTATTTAAAAAAAATGATATTATTACCTTAATTCTTCTCCAGCATCCTTACTAAAGAGCTGTGTCCCTGTTTTTACATCCATTACTTTCAAGGTATGGTCTCTGCTGCAGGATATCACCTTACTGCTATCTAGGAGTTATTTAATTTTAATATGTTTTGAAAATAAAACTAAAAGGCTTGGGAGAAAACATCAAATTATACACACAAATATGAGCAATGACAAACTATATTAGGGCACTTAGTTGTTTACATTAACTAAAATGTTTATTCATAATAGTTACATGACTGCTTATTCTTATTCTTGTTATTATTTAATATTTTTTACCAATCAGAACTTCATTGCTATTTTTAAAATTCAAACAGCCATAATTCTACAACTGTTTAGAATTGAACCCATGTTGATATCAACTTTTCGGCTTAAAATCACTCAAGAAACCAACCAATAATGTTTGGCCAATTCCTCCATAGAAAGGATGTGTAAGATATCCTTCTTGTATCAAAGGTAAAAATCAATGGGTGCAAGCTCAGGAAATACTGGAGGACATTCCAGATATTCTCTTTGACTAATATCACACATTCAGATGACCTCTGACTGCAAGTGAAGAATGAAGTGGGGCACCATTATTCTAGAACCACATTCAACTATGGATATCAAGAGGGATGTTTGTTAACATTACAGTAATGTCTGTTCAGAAGAAAAAGTAAATATATGCACCATCTGTCATCCTACAGGGCAGACAAATGAAGACTCAGAATGTTGCTGCCTTAAATGTTTAATCTGAATCTGTGCTGGAAAGGAGGTGACACATCATACAAGGGTTATACAAAGGGTACTAGGAAAGTTTTGCAATACAGCTTTGTTTATTTAATTTTTTCAAAGTAATTTCCTCTACATTCAATACACCTCTCCATCCTCAGAAACCAATCTTTAAACCAGTTCTGCCAAATTTCACTAGGGAGTAAAGCACACTCGTTGTCCCAAGCCCGTAGAAGGTCCTCATCACTGGAAAACCGCCTCCCTTTTAGCTTCATTTTCACATGCGGGAACAGTGCAAAGTCGCAGGGAGCAAGGTCTGAACTGTAGGGAGGGTGCTCGAGAAGTTTCAGTCGTGTCGTGGTCAAATATTCGGTGCAGGCTTTGGCGCGGCGAGCTGCAGCATTATCGTGATGGAGGTACCAGGTGTCCATTCTTGACTTTGGCCGCAGGTTCTTCATAGATCCAATGACTTTAGGCAGGCATTGTTCAGTATACCACTTAGCTGTGACTGTCTTCTGCGTGTCCAAAACGACACGTTCCACAATTCCACTCGATTTAAAAAATACAGCTATCATTTTCTTCTTTACAGATCGGGATTTTCTGACAATTACTGGTGTGTCGTCATCATCAAAAACCCAAACTTTGTTTTGAGCCTTGGTCGGCAGACCGTAATAGTACAGCCAAGTCTCGTCACCTGTCACGATGTTGTTCACATACCGAGATTGTCCCTTATCAAACTTTTTTAACATCTCCCGGCACCAAGTCACACGTCGTGTCATCTGCTCTTCAGTCAGTTGATGCGGCACCCAGAGAGAACAAAGTTTCTTCACGTGCAAATGATCTTGCAGAATCGAACGAATTGCTGGTGCATTTAGGCCCAAAGTATCCTCTATCTGTTGGTAGGTCACTCGCCTGTTTTCGTCAAGCATTTTCCTCACAGCAGTAACGTTTTCCTCCGTAACTGACGTTCGTGGCCTTCCCGGCCTCTCAGAATCCTCCAGAGTGAAATTTCCCCTTTGGAATTCTCTATACCACCTGAATATCATTGTACGATGTGGACAATCATCATCTAGTGCAAGAGTCATTTCTTCTAAGCACTGGTCTATGGTTAAACCACGCACGAAATTATACCGCAAAACTGTCCTTATCTCATTTCGTGACCACGATGCCATCGAAAGCACTTTACACTCTCACTACTAATGAATAACTGATCCCATCGACTTGGCGCGACGGCTACTATGCACGTATGAACATGTCTCAACATGCAGCAACAAGCAGCTTCCTGTGATTCATTGTTGCGTCATATTGCAAAACTTTCCTAGTACCCTTTGTACTAAGACCAATAACTGAGTTAGTCTGTTGTGACATAAGCACTGGGAAAACGAAAATTAGAGTAGGAGTGTGCTATAAGCCTAATGACTGTGATGAGTATACCAAACAACTATACAGAGAAATAGAGTGGGCCAATAAATCAAAATGTCTCAGTAATGGATGATTTTAAGTTTACAGGTGTTGACTGAAATTTGTGGGTTGCTCATTCACACATTAGACTTATGTGGATTTATTGAATAACTGTTTTCTACAACAACATATTAGAGAGGCAAAACGAGGAAGTAGTAATCTTGATCTGGTTATCAGCAGTGATTCTTCATGCATTAAGAATCTGTATGTAAAAGATCCACTCGGTGGCACTGATTGCAGTGTACTGAGGTGGAATTTATTTAAAGATGTTAACTACTGCCAAGAGTAAACAGAAGAGTTTTGCTTTTGTAAAGGTGACTACAGTGGTCTCAGATGGTCCTTAAATTCTATATAGTGGGATCAAATGATGTAGTTACCAACAGCAAATTCTAAATGGGAAGTAATTGACAAGCTACTAGGCTATTAGAATTGAACCCATGTTGATATCAACTTTTCGGCTTAAAATCACTCAAGAAACCAACCAATAATGTTTGGCCAATTCCTCCATAGAAAGGATGTGTAAGATATCCTTTACTTGTATCAAAGGTAAAAATCAATGGGTGCAAGCTCAGGAAATACTGGAGGACATTCCAGATATTCTCTTTGACTAATATCACACATTCAGATGACCTCTGATTGCAAGTGAAGAATGAAGTGGAGCACCATTATTCTAGAACCAATTGGATTCTAGAATTAATTGGATGTCACATAAACTAATGAGACTTGTGGCCAGAGAAGAAAAATAATGGGATACATATAAATTATCAGGTGATACAGAAGCCTATGCTAGATATAAACTGGTCTGCAATCAAGTTACAAAGGAGGTTAGACAAGGCAGATTATGAGAAATCTATGACAAAGGATGCAAAAAGAAAAAAAAAAAAAAAGCACAACAGATTTCTTTACTTATGTAAACATGAGAAGGAAGGGGATGAATCATATTTGCCCACTTGATATCAGTGGTTTAACTATTGATGATTCTGCTTGGTTTGCTGACAGGCTGAATAAGTATTTTGCATCCACATTCACAAAGGGGGTTCAAAAGGTGACACAAGTAACTATAGACCTGTTAGAGTAACTTGTGTTCCGGGAAAAATAATGGAGTCACTGGTTACAGAAGCATTGCAGGATCATGTAGACAAGACTGCAGTAATAGTTAAGACACAGCATGGGTTTGTTAAAGGGAGGTCTTGTCTGACCAATTTGATTGGATACTATGATGTGGTCACAAAGGAACTGAATGTCAAAAAATAATTTTGCTATCATATACTTGGATTTCAGGAAAGCTTTTGATACTGTTGCACATGGAAGACTGCTGTACAAATTGGAGAGGTATGGCATTAAGGCAAGTTGCTACAATGGATAAAGGGATGGTTGATTAGGAGACGACACAGAGTGGTAATCAATGGACACTGCTCTTCGTGAACTAACTTATTAGTGGAGTTCCCCAGGGTTTGGTGCTGGGCCCATTGTTGTTTTGTGTATTCATCATTGATACTGATGAAGGTATATCAGGATTAATGTCCAAGTTTGCAGATGATACAAAGGTTGGCAGGGTTGTTAATGACAGTAAAGACAGTATGCTACTCCAACTGGATCTATATAAGTTGGGCAAATGGGCTGAGAAGTGGCAACTGAAGTTTAATATTGACAAAAGCAATTAACCCAAGAGAAACATACCAACTGTGTGGTACTACACTCAGGGAAGTGGAAAGTGAAAAAGACCTGGGGGTAATCGTGCAGTCAAATATGAAGTTCGCTGAGCAGTGCAGATGGGCTGCCAGGGCAGGTCATGGTGTCTTGTCAACGATATACAGGAATTTTGCTAGCAAGGACAAACACATCCCATATACCCACCTGTTTCATGATGATTGCCATCAGTCCCTGAAACCCCCAGCACCCGTCGCTTCAGGTCACTACTTATTCTAATAGAAGTTGTGCAAGAATCACCTTCACCTCTGCCTGCGGCTACTTTTAACCTTTTAGTCTGTGAATCTCCCCCCAAGCTAGCAGTTTTCCGACCCACCTAACACTGCCTCGATAGCATCAGCAAATATTCTTGCACCCTTTCTATTTATGTGTATCCCATCCCTGTAGAAGCAGTCTCTCCTGTTAATAAGCACAGACCAGGCTGAAAAAAATTTTACTCCTTGAGCCTTGCACATTTCCTCCAGGGCCGAATTGATTGACAAGGCTCTCATCATGTACTCCCTCTTATTGTGTCTGGGCAGAATTGCAGACACTTTCAAATTTATCCTAATTCACGACTTTTTTGCAACTTTGACCTGTACTTGTTAAGTAAATCTGCAGATCTCCTACTCTTAATGTCATTGGTGCCAATGTGTACAACGATATCACCTTTTGTTTGTTTGTTTGTTATTTGGTTTTTAGGAGCATTAGCAACTAAGGCCATATTGCTCCGGGATATGCGGTGGTCATTTCCTGACCTTTCCGCATCCTCCATATTTGGTGGTGACGGGCTCGAACCCTGGTCTAATCAAGAAGCGTGTGCTACGCACTGCTGCTCCTTCCCACCTGGCTACGGAGGTACCCGTATCACCTTTTGTGCCCTTAAAAGATGACATATGCTTTACGTCATCAACTTTTGCCACTGGCAGATATACCCTGGTCCTGTTCCATCTATCCTTTTTACACAATATATTCCCAGTCTCCCTGACAATAGAGTCACCAACAATAACTAGATCCTTTGGGACCAGCACGTTCTGCCTTGGAGACTGCCGCTGTGTTGCCTGATGCCCAGGAGTGAGCTCTGGCGTTGAGTTTGGCAGCTGAGAGCTTGACGGGCCCCTCATATTAATTTCTTCGAGGGCATCTACTCTACACCTCAAGCTCTCATAGACGCCCAGTAGAATGCCGAGTCCTTGCCTAATTTCTAGACACTCTCTGCACCTGGAACACACAAAGACATCCTCCTTTGTTAGATCGTGTTCTGTTCCAGAGAGTTCGGCAAACATTTCACAAGTTGCACATTTTTTTAGGCTGTGATGCATTGGAGAATTTCCCCCCTCAGTTCTCCCCAGAGTCACAGCACTCCTGCCACTTTGTGCCCGTTGCTTTGCTGCTCTAATCTGGGGCACGATATTTTAAATTAATAAGATCAATAAATTTAATTAATTAATTGTCAATACTACGCTATCTAATAGAATCCTAAATGCAGTGATGCGTATTACACTATATAATTATACGTTAGAGCTGTCTAGTTACACAATTAAAAATTTGAATTCCCTACTACTCTATACAAAAACAATGGCTGCAAGATTTGAACGAAACAACAGTTTTACGTATATTAAGTAGTAATCTACAAAAACTCTTTATCTAAATTAAAAATAAAAATAACCAGCGTAACAATAACTATAAGACTACATATAAAGTATAATATAAAATAACAATTAGGTAAATAAAAAGGGAAACACTTATCGCTTTTTCGGAGCCTGTAATTCACAGCTGTAATTTTTAAAGAGAGTCAGCGCCCTCTTTAAAATGAACATGTTGTGAGAGGTTATTAGCAATTGCAAACTGAAGCCAGCTATAGTTGTGAACATCATGATGTCCTAATGATGATGAAAATTACCTCACTATTAGAAAAGTTGGACTGGAGAAAGTCAAGTTTCAAATAAGTTTCATTTCAAATTCAAGTGATTAGTGGAGTTGAGAAAATGATATAGGCAACAGATGAATTTAACAGAATGGAGTAGAGAGATTTAAATCAGAGAAGATCGAAAGGAAGGGTTTCCAAATTAGTCTTTGACAGGGAATACCAGAGAAGACCTATGCATAAATACCGCTTTTGAAGCAAAAGGAATTGTATAGTGAATAATTACGACAACTGATAATTGGAGGTCTGTCAGAAAAAATAAGGGGGCTTGACAGACAGACAGTAAGCAGTGATGGACTTCAGTGTGACTCAAACCAAGACCACATATATTTGTGCAATGAGTAAGTTTTTTTTGTCATTTAACAAAATCTTGATTCTCCAAAAGGAAGACTTAGCTCTTATTAGATAGGTTGTCATAATCAGCCAAAATTAAATGATTCTAAAAGTTACCTTATTCTTTAGTTTATTGCATTCAACTTTATATTATATATCATCGTAAAATCAAGAAGTTCTGTAATTATAGATATTGTTCCATCATCAATGTATTGTTTACTTTCTTAAACAATGCATTAGTATATAAATAATGGACAAGAGGCCAATAAATACAGTCTGTCCTCGTATAGCACGATAGTTGTGTTCCTAGAAACCCTCGTGCAATGCAAAATCGTGCAATATAAACAACAGACCCTATGGGAAAAGTGGGGTTATGTGCCGATCACCCAAGATTGAACACATATTTGGAACCAAAACATTACCAAAGACAATAAATAATCGGGTAATTTTAATCGTTATAAAATACTTACGTATTTTATAACGATTAAAAATACGTAATAATAAATATAATATATTTTTTCATTATAATATAATAAATAATAAATAATATTTTTTATTATTTATTATATTATAATAAAGTATTTTTAGTATTTTTAATACTAAAAAAGTATTTTTTACGAATAAAATACGTATTTTATTCGTAAAAAATTTATTATATTAAATAAAATAGTCGTAATAAAATGCTTACGTATTTTATTACGACTATTACGTAATAAAATATTGCTAATGCTTTTGCTTCTATCGTAAGCAAACTTGTGTTTTGTTTGATTTTCTATCCAAACAGATGACAGCCGTTCCATCTCTTCCAATTCTGTGTCTTAATCTAATGGATTTTAACTACACTTTTGAGTTGTTCCCGCTATGAAAGTTGTTTTTATTTTCTCCGCATTCTTTGTAATTCTCGGCGTTGCCTCATTTAGGTCTGTAGCATGTGCAATATCACATGGTCTTTCATTTCGCTCAAAGCATTTCACAATTTCATATTTTTTTCTCTATCGACAGAGGCGGACTGGCCATAAGCCTTACCGGGGAAACCCCGGTGGGCCGGTGTGATTTTGGCCATAAACACTAGTATGAGGCCACTATAAATTTTCCCGGGTAAGAATTTTTGATCCAGTCCGCCTCTGTTTATCGATATTCCTTTTTTTTTTTTTTCTCTTTCTGAATCTGCAGTGGCTTCACCAGGACACTTCCTTTTCACACCTTTTAAGTATAGCGCAATTACAAAATGAGGAGGCACGCTTAATACACATAAACAAAGCTGCGCGCGTATAGCAACTGAATAAACAACACCGTAAAGGCCGAGATACATTATTAACACCTCACATTTTACTAAAGCACATTTCTAGGGGTTACTACCATAAAACAATAAAAACAATTTCCAGTTTCGTTTCTGCTAGTGGAATCTGTTATAAACTGGTTGTAAACTCGATCCAATTGCATTTGCGATAATACCGATAGCTGGAATTGTGTGGGTTTTTACGTTATTATGGTGAAATGTGTTTCCCCTTCACTGATATAAAACACATAAATACATTTTCAGAATCTTCTTCATTCCTATCGTGTTGCGTTCGGTTGGGGTGATTTCGCATTCGACTGCCATTTCTTGTAAACACAAAGACGAATCGTGCATAAGCGAATTCGGTTCATGTTATATAAGATAACGTTCCCCTATTTATAAATCGTGTATGATCGAATTCGTGTAATGTAAACACGTGTTATATGAGGACCGACTGTACCACCATAATTTATAAATGGAAAGGAAAAACTTTACAGATGAATGGATTTAGAGAATATCTTTTAATTTTTTAACTTTTTAAAAATAATTCTGTTAAATTTCATCACATCTGGATCTGAGTATTTTTTGGGACTAGAGCAAGTCATAGCTATCCAACAGTATACATGTACTGGTTATGTTTATAATAAAGATGTGAAAATCATATTGTGTAAAGACTCTGTTATGGAATTAATATACCACATTTGTAATTCAGTATCATTGCAATGTTTGTAAGTCAATGACATTTATCGATTTATGCATAAACGTTGATTTTGAATTTTTTTTTTTTTTATTGTGCCTGAACATGGTAGATGCTTAGGTGGTAGATGATTTTCATCAACCGGTGAAATACCACCACTTTGCTTATTGGAGGCTTGAAGTGGTGAAACCCATGTTTAGTCTCTAGAGCAAAGTTTCCGGCATCCCCTTCCCCCCATACTTTTCCTTCAACCCATGCATGGTACTAAGTACTATAGGTTTTGATACCTTTCATGTTTGGGGTTTTCATAAAAAAAAAAAAAAAAAAGAACATGTAAGGTTCAGATGCATATGAACATAAAACATATATCAATATAAG
Source organism: Mastigoproctus giganteus (assembly GCF_048544385.1). Classification (NCBI taxonomy): domain Eukaryota; kingdom Metazoa; phylum Arthropoda; class Arachnida; order Uropygi; family Thelyphonidae; genus Mastigoproctus; species Mastigoproctus giganteus. Next base: position 112,090,412 of record NC_143583.1, on the reverse strand, counting down.
AATAATAATAGCATAGAATTAGCATATATAAATAATCTCACCTGGACTAAATGCAACTGCAAACACCATTCCAGTGTGTACTGTAAAAAGATAATGTTGTTTAAAATACATTTATAGTTTGTAAATTTTCAAAAACATGAATAAGAGTCATTTTTAAGCTTTTAATCTTAAAACTGCAATTAACTTAAGAATCTTGTTTAATCTGCTGCTTATCATATTCAAATATGGAAATTATTAACCTATCAGCACTGAAAAATAAAATGCCTAAATAAAACCTCAAAGGCCAAACCTCAGTGGCCTGAAAGGCTTTATTTTTGTTTTGCTTTCTCTAGTACATGACTAATGCACTAGACAGAGATGGCAAAATGAAAATACACAAAAATAAATATCAAATAGTATTTGCATGATCTTTTTGATATTTTCTATGATTACATTACTAAAATTATTTTTACAAGAATGAAATTTTTTAATTCTCATTTTATCTAAAATATCTTTTCTCTATATAGTTTTCTAACAGTTGTACCAAGCTTATTTGAAATAAGAATAGAAAACATAACAAAGCTGACTTCTATGAAGACTTTCAACCCTCCTTCCTTTTTCTCTTAAACTGTTTCTTGCCTATTTGAAAACAAGTTATTAATAAATTCTGATTTATACTTGTTAATTAATAAGTCATAGTTGTTTACCTACTGTTAAGTAAGAAAAGTAAGATAATTTAAAATCTGTTATATATTATCAATACCATTCTTGAATATATGTTTGTCCACAACCTTACCCTTGAGTTTTGCATCTACAAAAAGAAATCATTTGAAAGGTCTTGATGAGGTATCAAGTTTACAATAGTAAGCATATATGAATGAGATGATGATGATTATTACCACAAGGTAACGAGTTTCATAACCAAGTCGACTGCCTGGGTATTATGATGAGACAGAAGTAGATCTGGATGAATATATGAATGTTCTAACCATAAAAGTAATGAATTACGCAGTGTAGTATATAAACAGTTGAGTTCAGAGTGTGAATGCTGCTTGTTAATATATGGGTTCAAATCCAACTGTGAATGAACAGTCTTTTGGTAAACTTTTTAATTCTCTTTTGATTAATTAAAAAAAATTGAATTGATATGGAAAAAGGTTCCAACTCTCCACATTCCCTCCACAGACAGCAGAAAGTTTGGGTTTATGCTTGATTTAGAAACAACATCGTTATTCATGGGTCAACTTCAAATCACCATTGCGTTTAAATGAATAGTATCACCAAAGGTGAATCTACTACTTATTAGAAACTCTGAGCCACACTGCTGTGCTATTTAATTGAACACAAAATTAGCAATTTTATGCCACATTGTAGATAATGATGGTATTTCTAAAGTTGAAATAACTGCAAGCCTTGTTATTATTATTATTAGCTATATGGTGCAAGGAAGCCTGAGGCTTATGCTACACCAGCCAAAAAAAAAAAAAAAATTCTGAATTATCCTGAGAGAGAGAGAGAGAAAACAAGAATCAGAAGTAAAAGGGAATCACCAAGAAATAGAAGGATGTTGATATCCAGCTCAGGACCCTGGATATGCCAAGCCTATACTCACCAGATGTGAGCTATTGGTGAAGGGAACATAGTATCTTCCCCCAACTCTCAACAGAAATATAGTGAACTCAGTATATAGAATTTCGTTTATTTTGATGTCAGCATCAAAATAAAATCCTAAATCATGTTTACTAAAATTGAATTTGATTATGAAGCAAATATATTGTACACATAGATGATAATAGTTTTTGGATTAAATCAATTAACTAGTAAACATTAAAATGTAAGTTTATTTTAACAAATAAATTTCCCCATTTGTTTAAATATGTCAAGTCACTTCCTTTTTGGTCAATGATTATTCATACACAATACATGTTGATGATACTCCTCTATATGAACTGGGTTTTGTTTGGATTATTCATATATATTGTAACAAAGAAGTTTGTGTAATTTTAAGTCCGAATATAGACTAAGATTTTCTATATGAAGAATGACATAATTTAAATCACATATGGAGATAATCTCATGAACCAACTTAAAATAATTTTTCTACAAGTTTGGAAACCACTAGTGTAAGAAACGTTTTATTGGAAATTCTTAGGAGCTCTCATATGTACAAAGCCTGATGACTGTTAACTACCTGAACAGTGATGCAAATCAGTTGCACTTGTTGTTTCTTCTAGGGCAATGGCATATTCTAGTAGAAAAATGCCCTTTGCTATAAATGTGCAGCCATAGTTTATGGAACATTTAACAACTTCCTTTCAAAGCAACATGATGGTAAATCATATAGAAATTACTGAATATAACATAAATTAATTTATATCAACTTTAAAACATAGAGGTTTCTATAGCATCATCCCAGAAAGAGAAAATATGCACATATTGTTAGTTTTTGTCAACCAATTTAATGGTTGACAAAATTAACAATGGGTATAATAATCCCACTTAAATATCTGAAGGAGATTCCCAGTTTATAGAACTGAAATCTCTAAGAATATTTCTTTAAATTCAGAACTGGTTTTGCTGCTCTCTCCTCTGTAAGTTAATATCTTTCTTGGAATGAGGTCAATATTCAAGATGTGATCAGGCCACTGATTTGCAGGGAGGGACCATTACCTCTTTATTTCTATTGAAAAAAATTCCAGTATACAATTTCCAGTACTTTTCAAGGCCTTAATTAATACATGCAGAACTTGCATTTACTAGCATTAATGCTTAACTATAATTTTTAAAACATTCCATGGTTGTTTTTAACAAACTTACCCACATTAATATCATAAGCAATTTTGACATGAAATTTGTAATACTGTCATCGATATTATTAATGAAAAATTGGAACAATAAGGGCTTTAGCAAAAAAATCCTACTCATAATACCAGTCCATCTCATAATGCTTACTCATAACATTGCATATTTAAAACAACTTTCTCTGCTAGAAGACAGAGTTGTTATAAGAACTGTCTTCTAGTACTTAATCTTTCCTTTATCCACTGTATCAACCTACTTCTAGGTTGATACAGCAGCAAAAAAAAAACACTTCTTAGTTTATCCTCTGTATAAACTAAGAAGTGGATAAACGCTTCTCCATTTTATGTCCAAGGTATCCATGTAGGGACATCAAAAGACAATGCATGAAGAATAACATTAGTCCATTAGTGGTTATCAGTGAGCAGTGCCCACTGATAACCACTCTTTTTCCCCTTCCACTCAACCATCCCTTTGTCCAGCACTAACTTGCCCTTAATGCCACATTGCTCCAGTTTGTACAGCAGTCTTTTATGTGTATCAAAAGCCTCCCTGAAATTAAAGTATATGATATCAAAATTACTTTTTGTATCCAGTTTCTTGGTCACTGCATCATAGTATCAAATCAGATTTGTTAGATAACAGATGATGTCTGTCAACACTGCTTCTTAACAAATCTGTGCTGTGACTGCAGTATAATTACATTCCTGTCTAGATGGCCCTGCATAACTTCTTTAACCAGTAACTCCATTATTTTCCCTGGAACAGACATTAATCTAACAGGTCTGTAATTACTCATGTCACCTTTTGATCTTCCTGAATGCCCTCAAAATTATGGCTATGGGCTTAATATAATTGGATAGATTCCATCCACCCCATGCATCTTTTTTACCTTTAGCTTCAAGAATTTCTCTTCCACTGTCCTTTCAGTTATCACATTTAGCTCCCCATTAGAATTTGATAAACTTCTGGCATCCTCTCTCCTAAAGCATCCCTCATGTGTGAATGTAGATGCAAAATACCTATTGAATTTTGCAGCAACCTGAGCAGGGTCATGAACAGTTGGGCCATGATGTCAATGGGTTAAAGTGATTCAACCCCTTCCTTCTACTGTTATTATAAGCAAAGAAGTCTTTGCTGCTGTTCTTTGCATTCTTTGCTAGAGACATCTCATAACCTACTTTAGCTTGCTTTGTGACTTGATTAGACTATATGTATCATAGGCCATACGGGGTGATTCACCACCAGTGCGACAAACTTGCAGGAGGTGTAGGGGGCACAAAGACGAATCGGAATCACATAGCATTGCAGGGTCCAAAATGCCTTCGCCATGCGGTAGAGGACGTTGAACGAGAGGTCGCGTGAACAGCAATCCCGCTGGAAGTCAGCATTTGCAAACCGGTTCCCGAGGCAGTAGGATGGACGAGTATTCAAACGTTGAACTGGATGACATGTACCTCGCGTATGGAGCTGTGGACTGTAATGGGCGCGCAGCTCTGCGCTTGTATCAGGAATGTTTCCTGCACAGGCGTGTTCCTCATCATACGATTTTCGCACGTGCACAGAAGGCTATGTGAGACTGGTTGTTTACGAGAAGTACCATGAATCGAGAGCGAACGACGAGGATGCCAGACAATGAGGAGAATGTCCTACATCTTGCAGAAGGCAATCCGAGTACGAGTACTCGAGCGATAGGCCAACGATTGGGTATTTCCCAATCCACTGTATGGAGGATACTGTCAACAAACCAAATGAGTTCATACCATCTGCAACGCGTCCAATCATTGGAGCCTGCGGATTATCCACTCCGGAGAACTTTTGCTACTTGGTTTCTTCAACAGAAACGGTTTGCAAATGCTGACTTCCAGCAGGATTGCTGTTCACGCGATCTCCCGTTCAACGTCCTCTACTGCATGACGAAGGCATTTCGGACCCTGCAATGCTATGTGATTCCGATTCGTCTTTGTGTCTCCTACACCTCCTGCAAGTTTGTCGCACTGGTAGTATTGTTTGTTTGTTATTTGGTTTTTAGGAGCATTAGCAACCAAAGCCATATTACTCCGGGATATGCGGTGATCATTCCCTGACCTTTCCGCATCCTCCGTATTTGGTGGTGACGGGCTCGAACTCCGGTCTAATCAAGAAGCGTGTACTACGCACTGCTGCTCCTTCCCACCTGGCTACAGAGGCGCCTGCACTGGTAGTAAATCACCTTGTATGTATCAGACTATATGTATCATATTTATATGTATGATAGGCTTCTGTATCATTTTATAATTTATATGCATTCTATAATAATTCTATAATTATAATTTATACGAATAAAAATGCATTCCATGCATTTTTTTTTCTCTGCCACTTGTCTCCATAGTTCATCTCACATCCATTTAGGTCTCAGCCTTGAACATTACTTCATTGGTCTGAAAAGCCTAATTACTTCCCCGAATGCTTTCCATTTAGAAGTTGTCAACAGCAAATTATAAATGTTTTTGCATTCAGTTCCACCACAGGCAGGAATTGAATGCAAGTGAAATGAACTCCATTGTCTCTTCTATACATGGTGTGATTTGTAAATTTTGGTGACACATGAGGTAATAAGAATATTTCCTGAAGGCATTCTCTTATCAGATTGAAATGAGCAAGTAATTATTTAAGTTGTAGATTTGCTGCTTAGTCTTCTGCAGTTCCACTGTATGATGTTGGACATTTAGGTTTGGTTGTAGAAGATTGGTCTGACTGTCTTGTTTTGTCTTCTTTTGGGAAAACAGGGCTTCCAGAATCCATAGTATCATTTGCACATAGTTATACACTGGATTTCTCATTAGCTAACGCTCATCCAGTTCCATACTGCTGGTGGAAGATTTAAGAAAGATAGCTTAAAGTGTGAGCAGCATTGGATGACTAAGTATGCTCAAGACAACTTACCTACATGCCTCAGGAAATGACTATTTTCTGTTTTGTATTTTTGTATTTTCTTTTCAGTTACCCATAATTCATATGGATAACAGACAAAGAGGAGGAGAATTTCATCTTGACTGTATCATCTCCACAGTATTTCACATAGAGGAATTGGTCGTCTTGAATTTGTGAAGGATACAGTGAATGCTGAGGTGTACAAGGATATTCTTGAGACAAAATTACTTCCCACAATTAGAGATCACTATGGGGATGTTGCCAATTGCATTTTTCAGGACAAATGTGCTCCATGTCATAGAGCCAAAACTGTAAGTACTACTTCATAAAATTAGCAAAAGTTTTAATTTTATGAAATGTTGCACTCTTGCTTAAATAAATGTAATTTATTCAGCTGACTTTACTGTCTACAGGTGCAAAAATGGTTGAAGAATAAATCAATTCACACAATAACATGGCATGGGAACAGTTCAGACCTCAATCCAATTGAAAATCGTTGGAACAAAATGGGTGTTTCAGTAATGCAAAAGAAACCAAAAACATTTAGAGAGCTTCAGGAGGCATTAATCCGTGTATCCTTCTCCAATGAGATTTTATAGGAATACATTCAGGACCTTATCTAGTTGATGCCACAACAATGCAGCAGTCATCAAAGCAAGGGGTAGGCCAAGAAATATTAGTGTGCATATTGCAGTGTTTTATGGTTATATAGCTGCTTGTTGTCCTAGTATGAGCAAAGTAATGAAAGCAATCACTGCTTTCATAGAATTTTTTGTTATCATATGAACCATAAGTATCATGCTGTTATTTTGGAGAAAAGTACTTATTTCATTGTATATGTCATAAGGAAAAAAAGTAAATATATTTGCATTTAACAGTTTCATATGTGTATTATTATTACTTATGTTCTTTCAGCTATTTATAAAAAGATCAGCTGCCAGTATAAGAATAAGCAACCTAAAAATTGAGGTGACGCAATTTTTTTGAGTATCACTGTAAGTTCTAATAATTTTAAGGTTTGAGGCCACCATTAAAAAAATAAAACAATACTAAAAAAACTATATTATGTGAAATTTAAAGGTGGGGAGGGGGGGGGGAGAAAAAGAAAACTTACCAATGTATTGTCCAGTAACAGAAAAACTAGAGAGATCCCACAATGTAATTTGTCCTCCACTGGTACCAGTTGCAAGAAGAAAATTATTGGCTGAAAGGGACACACAACTCACACCGGTTTCATGGTCTAGTTCCGCCTATGACAAAATAAACATGTGAAACTCAAACAAAAATGACACTATGTGAACTATTAAAAGTTCTTATTGGTCAGAAACAAAAATCTATATTAATTCTTATATAAACATTAACCAACAGACAAAAATAAAGTATTCTGCAATAGAATTTAATATAAGTGTATAATTAAAATACAATAAATATTTGGATGATTAAAATATACAATGGCAAAAAATATGAAATTTTTTTTTTTTTTCATTTTTTGCCACTATATTTTTAATTTTTCTGAAAATTTGCATGTCAGGACATCATAGTAATAGTAATAATAATAGTATTTGCCATACAGTGCAAGGAAGCCACAGGCTTTTGCTGCATTGGAAAAAAAAAAAAAAATCCAATTAGAAAAGAAAATACAAATTACATGCTTCCATCCTCACACAGGTAACTATTATCCAGTTGACCTTTGAATTTATTCAAACTGACAGCCCTAACATTGATTGCTGGAATCCAGCAATCAACAACTCACTAGCTAAAAGAAAACTTCCTACAACCTAATCTAAACCTCAACCCCTGTAATTTGAATTTACAACTCCTAGTTCTGGAATTCTTTATAAGTGAGAATTCCACCTTCATTCATTTTACTAATCCTCTCAGAGTCTCATAAGACCTCAATCAGGTCACCGCTGAGGTGCCTGGTTGCCAAACTCTGTAGTTCACATAATCAGTGTTTCCCCATATGGTTGTCCTTCTGCCGATCTCACCATTCAAGTTGCCGATCTTCGGCCCCATTTCATTTCAAGAAGCTTAATGTCTTTTTTTCAGATGAGGTCTCCACACTTGAACACAGTATTCCAAATGTGGTCTTACAATTGCCTTATACAGTGAGATTATGACCTCCCTATCTCTACAGGATAACGTTCAATAAATTATCGATAGGACACACCCTGGGCTTTCCTAGTTGCCTGTTTACATTGTTCAGAAAACTTCATATCTGTCCATATTGTAACTCCCAGATCCCTTTTGTGTTCCACTGATTTTAATTCAGCCCCACCAAGTGTATGATTTATTAGGGGGTTGCTATTCTCCAAGTGTAAGATCTTGTATTTGCAGCATTAAAACACAGCTGCCACTTCTCTGACCATCTTTAAGGGATGCAGAACTGCAATTTGGGGAGTACAATGTCTACAGAAAGGATAGACAGGATAGGAAGGGGGGAGGGGTTATGCTATTAGTTAAGAAACACATAAAAACCAAGGAAGTGAAGCCAGTCGACATCGCTGGACAGTGCAGTGTTCAGTCAGTTTGGTGTGACATAAGCATTGGGAGATCAAAATTGAGAGTAGGAGTGTGCTATAGGCCTAATGACTCTGATGAGTATAATAAGGAACTGTACAGGGAAACAGAGTGGGCCAGTAAATCAGAGAGTCTTATAATGGGAGATTTTAATTTCCCAGATATTGACTGGAATTTGGGGGCTGGTTACTCACACACTAGTAGGGCTTTTGTGGATTTATTGGATGATTGTTTTCTACATCAGCATGTTCGGGAGGCAACTAGAGGGAGTAATACTCTTGATTTGATTATCAGCAGTGATTCTTCGTGCATTAAGAATCTGCAGATAAATGAACCACTAGATGGCAGTGATCACAGTGTGCTGAAGTGGGATTTACTGAAAGAGGTAACTACCATTAGGGGCAAAGGGAAGGGTTATTGCTTCCGTAAAGGCGACTACGATGGACTGAGACAGTATTTAAATTCTATACAGTGGGACCAACTGATGTTACCAACAGCAAATTCAAAATGGGAAGCATTCAAAGAACTTATCTTGGAAGCTACTAGGCTTTACATACCAACTAAGAAATATTGTTCAAGGTTTAGGCCAAAATGGATGTCAGATGAACTAATGAGGCATATGGCAGAGAAGAAAAATGCATTGGATACTTACAAATTAACACATGACACAGAAGCCTATGATAGATACAAGTTGATATGCAACCAAGTTACAAAGGAGGTTAGGCAGGCGAAGGCAGATTACGAGAAATCCTTGGCAAGGGATGCAAAGAAAAACAGCAAAGAGTTCTTTACTTATGTAAACTCTAGAAGGAAGGGGATGAATCAGATTGGTCCACTTGATATTGATGGGTCAACTGTTGATGATCCTGCTCACGTAGCTAACAAACTAAATGAATATTTTGCATCGACATTCACACATGAGGAGTTATTCAGCAAGGGGAATGCCAGAGGTGTATTCAACTCTAGCAGTAAGCTACAGAATCTTGAAATAACTGGGAGTAAAGTGGAGGAGAAACTGTTGAAGATAAACACAAGAAAGGCACCCGGGGTGGATGGGATCTATCCAGTTATATTAAAGGAGGCAGCAAAGGAAGTAAGCAAACCCTTAGCCATAATTATGAGAGCTTCCTTGGACTCAGGGGAGGTACCCATAGACTGGAAATGTGCAAATGTGACCCCAATTCACAAAGGAGGATCAAAGGCTGACACAAGTAATTATAGACCTGTGAGCTTAACTTCTGTTCCAGGAAAATTAATGGAGGCACTGGTTAAAGAAGCACTGCAGGATCATTTAGACAAGACTTCAGTTATAGCTCAGACACAGCATGGTTTTGTTAAGGGGAAGTCTTGCCTGACCAACTTGATTGGATACTATGATGCAGTCACAAAAGAACTGGATGCAGGGAATAACTTTGATATTATATACTTGGATCTCAGAAAGGCTTTTGATACTGTTGCACATGGAAGACTGCTACACAAATTGGAGCAGTGTGACATTGGAGGCAAATTGCTGCTATGGATAAAGGGGTGGTTGAGGGGGAGAAGACAGAGAGTGGTAATCAATGGACACTGCTCATCGTGGACTAATGTTATTAGTGGAGTCCCTCAGGGCTCAGTGTTGGGTCCATTATTGTTTTCTGTATTTATAAATGATATTGATGATGGTATATCAAGCTTAATGGTATATCAAGCTTAATGTCCAAGTTTGCAGATGATACAAAGGTTGGCAGGGTTGTCAAGGACACTACTGACACTATGCTGCTGCAACAGGATCTGGAAAGGTTGAGCAGATGGGCTGAGAGGTGGCAAATGAAGTTTAACATTGACAAATGTAAAGTACTACACACGGGAAACAGCAACCCCAGAGCAACGTATCAATTCTGTGGTACTACACTGACAGTGGTAGAGAATGAAAGGGACTTGGGGGTGATTGTGCAGGCAGATATGAAGTTCTCTGAACAGTGCAGACGGGCTGCAAGAGTAGCTCATGGAGTATTGTCAATGATATACAGGAATTTTTCCAGCAGGGATAAGGAGGTGATTATTCCATTGTATAAGGCAATGGTCAGGCCACACCTAGAGTACTGTATACAGGTCTGGAGGCCTCATTTCAAGAAGGATGTAGAGTTGCTGGAACGAGTACAGAGAAGGGCAACAAGATTAGTGAATGGAACAAAGGGGTGCTCTTACGAAGAAAGGCTTAAGTTTTGCAAATTACAGTGTCTGGAGACTAGGCACCAGCGAGGTGATCTGATAGAGGTGTATAAAGCCTTGAATGGTTTAAGCATGCTCAATGCTGATGGGATTCTTCCTCTAGCTCAGAAAAATCACCTGAGAGGGCATAAATTCAAATTGAGGAAAGACAGATGTAGGATAGATGTGCGGAAATTTGCCTTTAGCCAGCGGGTGGTTGGTTGGTGGAACAGACTTCCATCCCTTGTGGTGGAGGTTGATAGCCTAAATAAGTTTAAGGCTCAGCTGGACAGGTATTTTGAACGAACAGAGGGGTGAAGTGGAAGTGGGTTTTTTTTTTGTTTTTTGGCTGATGCTGCATAAGTTTGCTTTCTTGCATCAAATGCCTCTACTAATGCTAATGCTAATCTTTGAAGTCTGTTCAAGTCATCCTGAAGGAGCACTGCTTGGCACTCATCATTAATGACTCTGTCAATCTTTATATCATCTGCAGATTTTATCATCATGCTTTCTATCCCTTCATTGATGTCATTTATGAAAATAAGAAACAACAGTGGTCCAAGAACCAATCCTTGAGGGATCCCATTCCTGATGTTACATCAATCTGAAGAATATCCATTATTCACAATCCTCTGTCTTCTGTCCTGCTGCCACCCAGCAATCCATTTTAGAAGCTTATCAGTAAATCCAAACTGTTCAAGCATATATAGTAACTTCTCATGAGGGACAGAGTCAAATGTTTTGCTAAAATCCAAATAACTATGTCAAAATAGCCTACTAAGTTAGTTAAACACGATTTTCCCTTAACACAGTCAAGTTGTGTGTCCTTCAGAATGCCATATCTATCTAACTGTCCCTGGAATCATTGCCTCTAAGATTTTTTCCTACTAATGAAGTCAGACTAACCGGTCTCTAGTTATCAACTTCACTCTGAGAACTGTATTTACGTATTGGTGATACGTTGGAACTTCAATCCAGTGGAATCTCTCCTGAGTCCATAATTCACCTCAATGGTTCTATACACTCCTTCGGGCTCTCCCTCAAAACTACAGGGTATAGGCCATAAACTCCAGGAGCCTTCCTTGCCTTTATGCTCAGAAGTTTTTCTAATAATTAATCATCAATAATTATTGTGACATCACAAATTTCATATAGCTCAGCCTCTATTACTTCCTTTAACATGCTGGTACAAATAATAATCTAGTTTATTTAAAAAAGATTTTCTCCATGGTGGGTTTTCCTCCCATTTATTCCAATCAATCTGGGACAGATTAAAGTCACCTATAATAAAACATTCGCGCTTGCTTGCCCATTCCATCTGCACGTAAAGACTCTCATGATATTCTTCACAATCTTCTGGTCTGTAGATTACTCCCACTCTCACTGCTTCTTTGATTCCAACTCATACAACACAGATTCTGTGCTGGCAGATGTAACTTCAGACTCAGCAAAAGCACTTTTCATGCTGTCACCCAGCAATCCATTTTAGAAGCTTATCAGTAAATCCAAACTGTTCAAGCATATATAGTAACTTCTCATGAGGGACAGAGTCAAATGTTTTGCTAAAATACAAATAACTATGTCAAAATAGCCTACTAAGTTAGTTAAACACGATTTGGCAGCATGCTCAAGTTGCTTTTGATAATAAGACTGACACGTCAACCCTTTCTATCCAACCTATCTTTCCTAAATACAATTTTTAAAAATAACTAAATGCACAAGGCATAATATGTTAAGAGTAAGAGTTTAATATCTATATAATATGGGTGTAGATACACCATAGATAACTCTTAAGAAACTACGATGATAGTGTGGGAGGCATCATTTGCTCTGTATCTCATATTGTTCTCTTCCTTCATGAAATGAGTTTCCATGGTATTGCACTACCTTGAATAAGTAACGCTTCACTATTACAGAAGACTATTGTTACTTATTCTCAGTGAGTACCGCCACCCAGAAGGCACCTTTCAAAGCTATTGGTCTATCATATGTGGGTGGGCAGGTACACTGGTATTGCAGACATGATCATGGGTGGGTACCTGCCCCATGATCTTCCCCTCATTTGAAACATTGCTGCCCTCAGAACATCTTATCAACATTGGCTGTTGTGGCAACAAACAAAAATTCATGACATGTAGTAGTAGTGGCATGTGATGCAAGAAAGAAAATGTATGAGCTTATGCAGCATCAGCCAAAAAAAAAAAAAAATCACACCATTCCCTCCAAATGCCTGTCCAGTTCCTCCTTAAATTTATTCAACCTATCAACTTCCACAACGACAGATGGAAGTTTGTTCCAGCAATTAACCACCCACTGACTAAAGGCAAATTTCCGCACATCTATTCTACATCTGTCTTTTCTTAATTTGAATTTATGCCCCTTAGGTTCGTAATCTGAACAAGTGGAAGGATCCCATCAGAATTCAGCGTGCTCAACCCATTCAAGGCCTTATATACCTCAATCAGATCACCGCGCAGGTGCCTAGTCTCCAGCCACTGCAATTTGCAGAACTTAAGCCTCTCTTGGTAAGAGGATCCCTTCATTCCCCTCACCAATCTTGTTGCCCTTCTTTGTACACGCTCAAGTAAATCTACATCCTTCCTAAAATGAGGCCTCCAGACCTGTTAGCAGTACTCAAGGCTTGGCCTGACCATTGCCTTATACAGAGGGATAATCACTCCTTTTCCCTGCTAGCAAAATTCCTATATATCATTGACAAAACCCCATGACCTGCCCTGGCAGCCTGTCTGCATTGCTCAGAGAACTTCATATCTGACTGCACAATTACTCCCAGGTCTTTTTCATTTTCTACCACCTTAAGTTTTTTCTGGGGTTACTTCTACCCATATGCAGTACTTTGCATTTGTCAAGGTTAAACTTCAGTTGCCACTTCTTAGCCCATCTGCCCAAATTATCTAGATCCTGTTGCAGTAGCACACTGCCATTACTGTCATTAACAACCCTGCCAACCTTTGTATCATCTGCAAACTTCGACATTAAGCCTGATATACCTTCATCAATATCATTGATAAATATACAAAACAACAGTGGACCTAACACCGAACCCTGTGGGACTCCACTAATAATATTAGTCCAAGAAGAGCGGCACCCATTGATTACCACCCTCTGTCTTCTCGCACTTAACCATCCTATTATCCATTGTAGCAACTTATCCTTAATACCATTCTGCTCCAATTTGTACAATAGTCTTCCATGCGCAACAGTGCCAAAAGCTTTCCTGAAATCCAAATATATGATATCAAAATTATTTTTTGCATCCAGTTCCTTTGTAACCACATCATAATATCCTATCAAATTTGTCAGACAAGACTTTCCCTTAACAAACCCATGCTGTGTCTGAATTATTGCTGCAGTCTTGTTTAGATGATCCTGCAATGCATCTTTAACCAGCAACTCCATTATTTTACCCGGAACAGAAGTTAAACTAACTGGTCTGTAATTACTCGTGTCACCCTTCGATCCCCCTTTGTGAATTGGGGATACATTTGCACATCTCCAGTCCGTGGAAACCTCCCCTGAGTCCAAGGATGCTCTCATAATTATGGCTAAGGGTTTGCTTAGTTGCTTTGCCGCCTCCTTTAATATAACTGGATAGGTCCCATCCACCCCAGGTGCTTTTCTTACGTTTAACTTCAACAATTTCCCTTCCACTTTGCTCTCAGTTATTACAAAATCATTAAGTATCTTGCTACAATTTGATAACCTTCTGCCATTTTGAAACCTTAATAATTCCTCATGTGTGAATGTAGATGCAAAATACTAATTCAGTTTGTTTGCTATCTGAGCAGGATCATCAACAGTGTGTGTGCAAGCTTTAAACTTATCATCAGCAAAATATGGACCTAAATTAAACTTCTCCACCATAACTAGCAGTTTCCCTGAACCCTCCCTTACAGTATCCTTCATGATAATGGTAAAAATCCTTGCATCTCCTTTGTTCAAATGAATACCATCTCTACAAAATAGATGCCTTCTACTGACAAATGTGGCCTATTCTGATAAAAATTAGCATTAGTATTAGTAGATGCATATGATGCAAGAAAGCAAGCTTATACAGCAACAGCCAAAAAAAAAAAAAAAAAATCACTCCCCATTTCACCCATCCATTTGCTCCAAAAGTTTGTCCAGTTCTTCCTTGAATTTATTTAAGCTATCAGCTTCAACGGTAGATGGAAGTTTGTTCCAGCAATCAACTACCTAGTTGAAGGCAAATTTCTGCACATTGATTCTACAACTGTCTTTCCTCAATTTCAATTTATTCCCCCTCAAGTGCATAATCTGAGCGAAAGGAAGAATCCCATCAGCATTGAGCCTGCTCAAACCATCCAAAGCCTTATACACCTTAATCAGATCACCTTGCAGGTGCTTAGTCTCCAGACAATGCAATTTGTAGAACTTAAGCATATCTTTGTCAGAGCACCCATTTGTTCCCTAACCAGTCTTGTTGCACTTCTCTGTACTCATTCTAGCAATTCCACATCCTTCCAAAAAATGAGGTCTCCAGACCTGTACACAGTAATCAAATACAAAGGGATAATCACCTCCTTATCCCTGTTGGTGAATTTCTGTTTTTCATTGACAAGACCCCCATTGACCTGCTCTGATAGCTTATTAACACTTCTCAGAAAATTTCATATCTGCCTGCACAATCACCCACAGATATTTTTCATCCTCCACCACCCTGAGTGTAGTACACAGTAGGCACACTTCTCTGGGGGGGTTACTGCTACCCATATGCAACACTTTGCATTTGGCAATGTTAAAGTTCAGTTGCCACTTCTCAGCCTGTCTGCTCAACTTTTCTAGATCCTGTTGCAGAAGCATACTGTCATTAACAACCCCGTCAACCTTTGTATCATCTGCAAACTTGGACATTAAGCCTGATATACCTTCATCAATATTATTGATAAATATACAAAACAACAATGGACCGAATACTCAATCAATTGAAACTCCGACATTAGGCCTGATATAATTTCAATATTATTGATAAATATACAAAACAATGAGCCCAACACTGAACCCACTAATAACATTAGTCCATGAGGAGCAGTGTTCATTGATTACCACTCTCTGTTCATTTATCTATTGTAGCAACACTGCCCTTAATGCCATACTGTCCAATTTGTACAGTAGTCTTCCATGTGTAACAGTATCAAAGGTTTTCCTGAAATCCAAGTATATGACATCAAAATTATTTTCTGCATCAGTTCCTTTGTGACCACATCACAATATCCAATCAAATTGGTCAGACAAGCCTTCCCCTAAATAAACCATGCTGTTTCTGAATTATTACTGCAGTCTTGTTTAGATGATCCAGCAATGCTTCTTTAACCAGTGACTCCATTATTTCCCCCTAACAGAAGTTAAACTAACTGGTCTGTAATTACTTGTGTCACCCTTCAATCCCATTTTTGAACTGGAGATATATTTGCACATCTCCAGTCAGTGGGACACTCCTCCGAGTTCAAGTATGCTCTCATAATTATGGCTAATGGTTTGCTGACTTCCTTTGCGGCCTCCTTTAATAGCAATGGATAATCCCATCAACCCCAAGTGACTTTCTTATGTTTAACTTCAACAATTTCTCCTCCACTTTGCTCTCAGTTATTTCAAAATCATTTAGTTCCCTGTTAGAGTTTAATAGGCTTCTGGCATCCACTTTCCTAGAGATTTCCTCATGTGTGAATGTAGATGCAAAATACTCATTCAATTTGTCAGCTATCTGAGCAGGATCACCAATAGTCGAACCATCGATATCAAGTGAACCAATCTGATTCATTCCCCTTCCTTTTAGAGTTAAGTAAAGAAGTCTTTGCTGTTTTTCTTTGCAAACTTTGCTAAAGATTTCTAATAATCTGCCGTCGACTGCCTAATTTCCTTTGTGACTTGATTACAGTCACATATCTACCATAGGCTTCTCTGTCGCCTTATAATTTATATGCATCACATGCATTTTACTTCTCTATCACAAGTCTCATTAGTTCATCTGACATCTATTTTGGCCTAAATCTTGAACCAAATGTAGGGTGTTGCATATGGGTAGCAGTAACCCCCAGAGAAGTGTGCCTACTGTATGGTACTACACTCAGAGTAGTGGAGAATGAAAAAGATCTGTGGCTGATTGTGCAGTATTTCTTAGTTGGTATGAAAAGCCTAGTAGCTTTCAAGGTTACTGCCTTGAATGCTTCCCATTTAGAATTTGCTGTTGGTAACATCATCAGTTGCTCCCACAGTATAGAATTTAAAAACTATCTGAGACCACCAGTCACCTTTATGAAAGCAAAACCTTTTTCCTTTACCCCTGATCAGGACTGGATTTAAACTTGTTGTGGCCCTAAGCCAGTGGTTTTCAACTGGGGTGCCACGTAATTTGGGTTTAAGTTACTTAAATTTATTATTATTTTTTAATTTATATGTTTATTTCGTTATAAAACGGTGTACAGTATCTTTTTAATTTTGTGGTGATCTTTAATTGATGTTTACTGAGTACCTCTATATAAAGAATAAAAGTATATACTGTACATATATAAATTGTATTATGAAATGTAATTTTTATAATTATATTATTCTAATAACTATCATATAACATATATTTTTAATATTATATATATATAATCGGATCTAACAGGCGGAAAATTGAGTAGATTGATCAATCAGGGGTGCCACTGTTGTTGTTATTTGGTTTTTAGGAGCATTAGCAACTAAGGCCATATTGCTCCATGATATGAGTGGTCATTCCCTGACCTTTCCGCATCTTCCGTATTTGGTGGTGACGGGCTCGAACCCCAGTCTAATCAAGAAGCGTGTGCTACGCACTGCTGCTCCTTCCCACCTGGCTACGGAGGTGCCTCAGGGGTGCTGCAAAATAAAATAAATTACTTAGGGGTGCCGTTATTAAAAAAAGGTTGAAAACCACTTCTCTAAGCTATAACACGTTCATGTCTCGCTTACAATTCACCTATTACAATATTAAAAAAGGATTTTTTAAGATGGAGAGAGGGTCCCTTGTAATGTGAGGTCCTAAGCTGTAGCTTGTTTAGCTTATATGTAAATCCGCCCTGCCCCTGATTGTAATTATGTCTTTAAGTAAATCCCACGTGAGTACACCTTCTTTGTGACCATTGCCACCTAGTGGTTCCTTCATCTGCAGATTCTTAATGCATGCATAATCACTGCTGATAATCAGATCAAGAGTATTACTCCCTCTGGTTGTCTCTCGTACATGCTGCTGTAGAAAACAGTCATTTAATTAATCCACAAAAGTCTTGCTAGTATGCCAGTTGGTTGGTTTGTTAGGATTTTTATGCCGCATTAGCATCTAAGGCTATAGTGCGCCAAAGTATGCCAGTGACCAACCCACAAGTTCCAGTCAATATCTGGAAAGTTAAAATGCCCCATTATAAGGCATTCTGATTTACTGGCCCACTGTTTCTCTGTACAGTTATTCATTGTGCTCATCAGAGTCATCAGGCCTATAACACTCTCCTACTCTCATCTTTGCCTGGAAGAATGCCACCCCTCTGTGTTACCAGGCAATACTAGGTAATAGATGACTCTCATCAACCAGTGCAGTACCACCACTTTTGCTTATTGGAGGCAAAGTGGTGGTATTGCAATGGTTGATGAGTCATCTACCATGTGAAACTGTCTCATCATTGCACCGGCCACCCATGTCAACTGGCTGCACTTCCTTAGATTTTGTGTTTCTAACAGCATAACCCCTCCTCCCTTACCCATATATTTATTTGTTCCATGATGGCTCCCAGCAGTTCTAGAAATCCTTAGAATCTTGCTTCCCAGTCTGGTGCTCATTCCAACAGAAGTAGTGCAAGAATCACTCTCGCCTCTGACAGAGGACATTGTTAATCTATTAGTCTGTGTATTCCCCAAGCTAGCAGTTTTCCAACTCACTGCCTCGATAGTATCGCAAATATTCTTGCACCCTTTCAAATTTAAGTATATTCCATCCCTGTAGAAGCAGTGTCTCCTGTTAACATGCACAGACCACGCTGAGAAAAATTCTATCCATAAGCCTTGCACAGTCTCTCCAGGGTCGAACTGATTGACAAGGCTCTCATCATGTACTTCCTCCAGTCGTATCTGAACAGAATTGTAGATACATACACATTCTGATCTAACTCGCCATTTTTCAGCATAGTCCTATATTTATCCATGGTGATATATGAAATGATTAAACAGGCTACAAGTTAGAAGCAAAATTAAAGAAGATGCAAGGACGTTGGGGTGGTCACTATGACCCGTGCCAATGTCAAAAGACAATAAATATTAGTGCATTAGTTTGTTAGAAAGGCTCTTAAAATGCCTAAACCACATGATGAAAAGCATATACCAACTAAAGGGGCATGATGACAGCTGGTCAGTCATGCCAGTGGTTGACAGCAGAACTCTCCCAACCACTGTAAACATTCTGGAGTATCCAGATCAATATCACAGCATGACAACTGGTTAATTTGCTGGCAGGTAGAAACTCACAGCTGTGCCCTTTTGAGACAGATTAAAGATCACGTTAATTCATCTTTGAGACAAGTATCAAGCAGTTTCAGGAAGTTGATGGAAATTACTTGTAGATGCAGGACTACATTCACTGAGCCTTGTGTCTATTTTATCCTTACCACAACATTTCACATGTGTAACAACTTCATTGGTGTAGAGATAAAACCAATTGAATTGAAAAATAGCATGGGCCATCACCAAACAATCTTTGAATCAAACATTCTATTTGTGAGCAATGATAGACTCTGTGAAGATGCTCTAGTGATTGAAGTGTCCTTGAACATAATTAACACAGGCGTGCAAAACATACACCAGGAATCATGATAGTGGATGTCACCTCTTATGAGGGTTGTTGATTAGTCTTCTCCCCACCTCCAAAAGTAATCTCATAAGTTGCATTACTTTGAAACTGTACTTAAGCCTGTCCTTTTGCAATTTCTCCAAGTTATGTGACCCTTTATTCAAAAAGGACAAATGCTTATTCCTATATTTCTAATGTAGTCAAAGTTTCTCTGCACTGTTGCCATACTTCCCTTGGCTTGCTGGATCTTCTGATTTATCTTGTGTCGGACATGTCTGGGACATTATGGGATAGCAGCTTAGAGCTATGCCTTCACTAACCAAAACCACAGTAATTTTAAGGTATGGAGAGATATTTCTCAAGAGGATATCAAATACTTTTTTGACACGTTGTCAAGTAGTGACGTAAGCTTGCATTGCTTCTGTTGTTTTCTGCATTTGGTCCTTGAGGCTGTCGCAGACATTATCTCAGATGTGGTAGACAAGCTGAGCTTGCTACCTGGGAGTCTAAAATGCCAATGGAACTGATATTCGGGTGACACTCAAGTCAATTTCGGCGAAGTCCGGAAGGTCTGTGACAGCCATATCCTCTGATTGCACCTTCACGATGGTGGGACTGCTGGTAATTTTGGGTATAACCTCCATGTGCAAGCACACTGTGGGTGACCACCCGGTGTGAACCAATGTAAGGAGAGGCCGAGGTGTGGCGCCCACACCACATGGAAGAATGCCACCCCTCTGTGTTACCAGGCAATACTAGGTAATAGATGACTCTCATCAACCAGTGCAGTACCACCACTTTTGCTTATTGGAGGCAAAGTGTAGTATTGCAACGGTTGATGAGTCATCTACCATGTTAAGTCTCCAGAGCTAAGATCCAGTCAACCTTTCCCCATCTTTTCCATCATGCAGTATGATTGATGTATTTTGAGGTTATGATGAACACTATGGCAAGATCCAAACTTCTTTACATTTTGGGAGTACAGCTCTAAAACAGTGTTTGCAGGCCAGCTGCTAGTTAGTACACTGGACCGAACCTATTGGTAACTGTCTAGGAAGCTTGTGGATCAGCTAGTGTATAATCTTGCTACTTCTACTCTGCCAGATAGTGACTGGAGGGAGTCTGAGTAGTGTGTATGCGGGAGGCATTGTCGAAGCCATGTTATGCTGTCACCTGTTGGCTTTCAAATAAGCCAGGTCAGAAATGGAAGTTTTTGTTTATGAAGTGTGAACATATCATATGGCTTTGAAGCATTACTACAGAGTGATGTATAAACAACTGACAATGGCAGATCAGGAAATTTGCCCTTTTATTGCTGCTAAATTTTTTGTTGTGTGACAATGTCGGATTTATATGAAAATTGGGAATTTGATGTTAAAGACACTGAAAATGTTTCATTTGACGAGATAAAAAAATAGCAGCATCAGGAACTCTGGCATACTGAGGCTAGTTCTGATTATGATGGAGAAATCAGAGCCTATGGAGAAACAGTTTTGAAAGTTATAATCACATCTACAGAGGTTGATAACATACAAAATGACAGCATAAGGATGAATCTAATCCTAAAATATATAACTTTGACGACAGCAATTTAAGAATTAGAGAAACAGTGTTTCCTGATAACAGTAGTAATGTGAATGAAGTTGACTTTTTTCAGAAAACATTTATGGAAGTCGCAAAATAGCTGAAGAGACAAAAGCTTATGCCATTAGCGTAACTCAAAATATGAGTGAAATTTCATACTCATTAGGACAGTGTGAAGTGACTGTTTTCCTGCTTTCCCTAGGGTGTATGATGAGATACTGTCTCTGATGAAAGAATACTGGCCAAATAATTGACTTCTGAAATCTCCAGCTTTCTCTGAGATTATTAGTATTAGCCATATAGTGCAAGGAAGCTTAAGGTTTATGTTGCACCAGCAAAAAAAAAAAAAAAAAAATTAAAAAGAATTAAATAAATAATAAAAGAAAAGGAAATGGACAACCTACGAGTTTCTCTCCTCCTGTAGGTAACTATCCAGCTGACCCTTTGAATTTCCCCAAACTGTCAGCCTCTACCATCCATGTAGGTAACTTATTCCAGTAATTCATAACTCACTGGCTAAAATAAAACTTCCTGCAATCCAGTCTAAACATCTCCCTCCCCCCATAATTTGAATTTATGGCCTAGAATTATTTATAACTGTTAAAATTTCATCCTCATTCATTTTACTTTTGCCTCTCATGGCCTTAAATACCAGAATTAAGTCTCCTCTAAGGTGCCTGGTTTCCAAGCTCTGAAACCCACATATTCAAAGTTTTTACTCATATGGATGCCCTTTTGCTGATCTCACCTGGCAAGTTACATGTCTTTGGGCCCTTTAAAGAAGCTCGATGTGTTTTTTTAGGTCTGGTCTCCATACTTGAACACAGCATTCCAAGCGTGGTCTAACAGTAGCCTTGTATAATGGGAGTATGACATCCTTGATAACACTAATAGCAAATGTTTGATGATTCATCAATAGGATACCATGGGACTTCCTTGCAACTTGTCTACAATGCTCGGAGAACTTTACATCTGACCGTATCATAACTCCCAAGTCCCTTTCTTCCACTACTGACTTTAGTTCAACTCCACCAAGTGTATAAGTTATTTTAGGGTTACTGTTCCCAAGGTATACGACCGTGCATTTTGCTGGATTAAAACAAAGCTGCCACTTTTCTGACAATCCCTGAAATCTATTTAGGTCGCTCTGAAGAAGCCCTGCTTGGCAGTGATCATTAACTACTCTACCAACCTTGACATCATCTGCAAATTTAGACATTTCACCCTCTATCCCTTCATCGATGTCATTTAAGAAAATCAAAAATAACAGTGGTCCCAATACTGACTCCTGGGGAACCCCACTTCTTACATTAACCCAATCTGAGGAATAACCATTTATCACACTCCTCTACCGCCTGCCCTGAAGCCATCCTACTATCCATCTAAGGATTTTCCCTGTGATTCCAACCTGTTCCAGCTTATAAAGTAACCACTCATGTGGTACTGAGTCAAATGCTTTGCTGAAATCTAAATAAATAATGTTGAAATTATTCTCTAAATCCAGCTCATGAGTACAAATTGGAGCAGAATAGCATTAGGGGTAAGTTGCTACAATGGATAAAAGGATGGTTAAGTGGGAGAAGACAGAGGGTGGTAATCAATGGGTGCTGCTCTTCGTGGACTAATATTATTAGTGGAGTCCCACAGGGTTCGGTGTTGAGTCCACTGTTGTTTTGTATATTTATCAATGATATTGATGAAGTTTAACCTTGACAAATGCAAAGTACTGCATATGGGTAGAAGTAACCCCAGAGAAAAGTACCAACTGTGTGGTACTACACTTAAGGTGGTAGAAAATGAAAAATACCTGGGAGTAATTGTGCAGTCAGATATGAAGTTTTCTGAGCAATGCAGACAGGCTGCCAGGGCAGGCCATGGGGTTTTGTCAATGATATATAGGAATTTTGCTAGCAGGGAAAAGGAGGTGATTGTACCTCTGTATAAGCCAATGGTCAGGCCCCGCCTTGAGTACTGTGTACAGGTCTGGAGGCCTCATTTTAGGAAGGATGTAGATTTGCTTGAGCATGTACAGAGAAGGACAACAACATTGGTGAGGGGAATGAAGGGATCCTCTTACCAAGAGAGGCTTAAGTTCTGTAAATTGAATGTGTTGAGCACGCTAAATTCTGTTGGGATCCTTCCACTTGTTCAGATTACGAACCTAAGGAGGCATAAATTCAAATTAAGAAAACACAGATGTAGAATAGATGTGCAGAAATTTTCCTTTAGCCAGCAGGTGGTTAACTGCTGGAACAAACTTCCATCTGTCGTTGTGGAAGTTGATAGGTTGAATAAATTTAAGGAGGAACTGGACAGGCATTTGGAGGGAATGGTGTGATTTTTTTTTTTTTTTGGCTGATGCTGCATAAGCTCATATACTTGCTTTCTTGCATCACATGCCACTACTACCCTGTCAAACTAGCTAAACATGATTTTCCCCCTTTACAAAACCATGCAGCGTATTCTTCAGAATTCTATTTCTATCTAAATACAGGCTGGCCTCGATTAACATGATTAATTCGTCTTGCGAGCGCATCGCACAAATCGGAAACGCGTTAATTGAATATAATAATCAATAGGAAAAATTATAATTGGTCCTTGACTTTCTGGAATGTCCATAAAGAATTTTAAAAATACCTTTTAAATAACTTTTTAACCGTATACAATGTAAAAGATAATGAAAATAATTATGGAATTAAATGTTTATTGCATAAAATAGCGGTTCCCAAACTGCGCGTCGTGGAATATTTTAAATTTTCGAGGGAAACATAGCGATACTCAACATCTGTCGGACACCGCGAGAACTACTAGCTCGAGGTAGTTCACAGTTTCAGCATTTCTTATTAAGTTGTTTGGACCTAACTACTAAATGGAACTGTTAGGTATTTCTTTTGGTCTGAGTGCACCTTGAAAAAATTACTGAGACACTAAGGGCGCGGAAATGAACCGAGAAAGTTTGGGAACCTCTGACATAAAATACACAATGAAGAAATGACTGTTGGAAATATTTGAACAGTGTTGATTTTCTCTTTTCATCAATCAATTTCCGATAGCCGACAACAATCTTCTCTGGGCCCTGGCGAAATAAATATCACAGAGAACATCAAACCTTTTGTTTGAGGTTCTCTGCGATACGAAAGATTTCATCTAATTCTTTTACCGTTATCTCCTTCGCGGTAACATTTTCATCTGGCTCATTTAAAAATTTGAATTTTTATGCAAGTGTGCATTGACTTTATTAGCAGGAGACAAACAAGTAACATGTCTTCTTCTGATGGTTGATGGAACACACCGAGGCGGGCAGCAGGCAAACGTTTGTTTATCGACTGTATGACTCGCAGTAAGCTTAACGTGCGATTGAAATCTTTTTCAACTATCGCATAAAAAAAAAAAAAAAAAAAAAGATCGCGTTAACTGGAAATTTGCATCGTGTAAAGTGAAAAGTGGTATAATTTTTCAAATAGCGTTAACTGAAAATCGCGTTAATCGAACTCGCGTTATGCGAGGCCTGCCTGTAATCCTGAATTCCATCTTTGATCACTGCCTCCATGATTTTCCCTAATTCTGAAGTTGGACTGACTTGTCGGTAATTTCCCACTACACTCTTAGAACCACCCTTATGTATTGGAGCTGCATTAGCACTTTTCCAATCCAGTGGAATCTCTCCTGAGTCCAGTGATGCTCTAATAATTAGCCTAAATGGTTCAATGCACTCACTTGCAGTCTCCCTTAAAATTATAGGGTATATGCCATCGACCACAGGGGCCTTACTTGTCTGTAGGCTGAAAAGTTTTTCAACAAATAATCATGTGAAATTTCAGTATCATTAATTACATATTTTTCAACTTCACTCCCATAATTTCTCATTGATGTAAAGGGTTTTTCTTCTGTAATTATGGCAAGATATATATCAAACTCTGAAAAATATTTAAAAAATATATATAATTCTGAAATTAATAAAACATGTTTCCACATGCGTATAATACATGGGAAATTAGCTTTATAGAATTTTTTTAAAAAATGTTTTTAGAAGAGTCAACTTTTTGCAAAAATTAACTCAGGACACTGGGGTGGAAGCTTTGAAGACAGTTCAGTATTTAAAGGATTAATCATAGATTCCATAATTCTTCATGCTCCAGAATTCAGACGTATAGGTCTTTAGTTATCCAGATCACTCTTGGAACCATGTGTATTATAAAGATAATACACATGCTGGAACAGACGTCTACCTCTTGTTGTGGAAGGTGATAGCTTAAATAAATTTAAGGCTGAGCTGGAAAGCATTTGGAGTGGATAGATGAGTGAAATGGGAGGGTTTTTTTTTTTTTTTTTTTGGCTGATGCTGCATAAGCTTGCTTTCTTGTATCATATGCCTCTGCTAATGCTACTTGTGATAGAATTTAAATGCATAACTGAATTACACAAGTTCACTAAGCAAAACAAGGGGAACACATCACTTCAGGTAATTAATTTATATTTATTAAATTTTGAATTTAATTTACTAAATAATAAAAAATTTTATACATAACCACAGGTTACAATTTCTTCTTCAAGATCTTTGACTGTGATAAGAAAAAATAAAGACAAATAAAACTACTGAGCTATTAATTTACATGCCTAGTCATCTGTTTAAACTTCACCAGCATGGCTTTAATACTGGAGACCAAAATATTATCCTTTATTTGGGTCAGATGTTCTGAAGGGTATGGTTTCATTGGATGATACTTGTAGGGCACAGAGAGGCTGTTTTGGGAAGGCTTTTGCTGGGGGGGGGGGGATTGGGTTTGATTCCTCTTTGCAACTAGTCTGGTTCTCATAATCTATGATGATGCCCAGGGAGTGCGTGATGGTACACCCCCTCCCACCCCCACTTATTTCTGCCGATGTTGCTTCTTGGCTGTGCTGAATAGCCAAACCTCCCTTAAATTCTCTCCTCCTTTGGTTGTGGGATATGACTAGGACAAACAGGCTTCCAAGGTGAAACTGGTGGTTTTCATTCCATGGAGTGGAATGCTGCCAATTAAGTACATCTATTCCAGACCTCTTTGGTAGTGGGGAAAGCAGAGGTAAGGACAGGGTAAAATATGAGGTTATTTACAGCATAGGAAATGATTCTGAGTGAGAAATTCAAGTTTCCATCCCCTATTCAGAGTGGAGGTGAACAGAACTTTTCAATCACCTTTCCCTATTACTCTAGGATAGGGGAATAGGGAAAAGTGATTGAAAAATATACTTCATATTGCAAGAGAGCCGGGATATGGAATATCAAGGGGGCCTTCCAGTTCAGCAAGCACTACATCGGGCAGTCATATTGCAAGCTCTAGGATTGAGGAGCATACCAGTGACACTAGGCAGATGGGGTGGGAGTTTGGATTCCATTCTATAAATGAAAACCACCAGTTTCATATCAGAGTCCATCTTAGTCAAAATCCACAACTGTCGAAGAAGAGATAAATTTCAGGAAGCTTAGGCCTTTCAGCATAGAACAAGGGGAGGATTATCTCTCCCTCTCCACCTGCATTCTTTGTTCTCCAGCTTCCGCTGCCTGACTAGATGAAAAAGAGGAGACAGATTGACCCTCCAGCAAAGGACTTGTCCATAACATTTAAGAAATCAATTTATTGCACTCTTTGTGTACCTCTTATCAGTCTACAAATACTGCCCAATCAAACCATAGCCTCATACCCTCCAGAACATCTGACCCAAAAAAAGGATGATATCTTGGTCTCTACTGTCTGACTGGCGAAGATGGTTGGTTGGGTTTGGGTTTTATTGGCGCATTAGCAACTTACGCTATAATGCGCCAAGACCAGGTCATGTATAAAAGATTAAACTTTCAGTGACCTAATTGGTTAGGTCACTATGTCAAAAGATATAACAAATGTATAAAAGGTAAATCAAGAGAAAATCACAATAAAATATAAATTTTATATATAAGCAAAAACGTTTATTGATTTTAAAAAACTAAAAACAGCAGACACGTGGTCATTGTCGGATAAAATCTGGCTGAGTGTATAAGGCTCAGCGAGATGACTAAAGGCGGTAAAATAAAAATCACGTTCAGGTCTAAAACGTGGACACACGGTTAAAATATGATGAATAGTTAAAATGGTGCTGCAGTTCTCGCACATAGGACAGTCATCTGCCCTCAGCAGAAAAGCATGTGTAAGATGACTGTGTCCTATGCGGAGACGAGCTAGAACAACTTCCTCCTTACGATTCCTGCGCAGACTAGACTGCCACGGTTCAATTACAGGCTTTATACGATATAATTTATTCGCAGTCTGTCTATTCCACGAATCCTGCCATTGGGAATGTATCTTTTGATGTACTATTGGCCTGTAGTTTGTATAGGGGACTAACAGGCAGCGGTTATTATCGGGAATTGCTGATTTGGCTGCGGCGTCAGCCAAATCATTTCCCTTAATCCCAATGTGGCTGGGAATCCAGCAGAAGCGGATGTCATATTCGCGTTCATGGAGAACGTGAATCTTCTGCTGAATGCTAGACAGAACTGGATGAGGATTATATCTCACAGATATTAAAGCCTGTAACACACTGAGAGAGTCAGAATATAAAATGAACCGTTGGTATTCGCATTCACTAATGTGATCCAAGGCTAACTTTATAGCGTGCAGCTCTGCAGTAAATATGCTGCATTCAGAGGGAATCTGCTCCGATGTAGTGCTGTCTCTAAAGACAGCAGCAGATCGCACATATGATTCCGACTTCGAACCGTCTGTGTAAACTGGCACGAAGTCAGAATATTCAGCTCGGTGTGCTGAATAAAGCTGCTGGTAGACAGACGATGGAGTGTCCGACTTTCCCCAATTTCTGAGAGACAAGTCACATGTTGCAACACGAGCATGCCAGGGTGGAAGGGGTTGCTTTGTGTTTGGGCAACCTTGTCTACCTTAATATTAAGTTCTTTGAGTAGCTCTTGGAGACGAATACCAAAAGGACGATTGGCAGTCTTACGGGTGTTGTACAAATTTTCCCATCGTGGCTCAAAAACGAATGGCCACGTAGGATGGTCTGGCAGGGATTTCAGTTTTAAAGCGTACTTTAAAGACAACTGCTTACGTCGAAGCGATAACGGTGGTTCGTTTGCTTCGACGTATAAGCTCTGGACGGGAGATGTTCGAAATGCTCCAGTAGCTATACGGAGAGCCTGATGATGGACAGGATCCAGCCATCGAAGTACACTGTCTCTGGCCGAATTGTATACCAGGGACCCGTAATCCAGTCTGGATCGTACAAGTGCACGATAGATGCGTAGTAGGGTGCATCGATCCGCACCCCAAGATGTTGAGGAAAGAGAGCGCAGAATATTCAGCCCTCTTGTGCACTTTGTGCGGAGTTGACGGATGTGATCCAGAAAGGTCAGCTTTTTATCGAATACGAGTCCCAAGAATTTTGTGTCCGCTGCTACTGCAATTGCATTTTGTCCGAGCTTTAATTCAGGTTCAGGATGAAGATTACGCTTACGACAAAAGTGTACGCAAACGGTCTTCTCCGGCGAGAACCTGAAGCCATTAGCAAGTGCCCAGGAGTTGAGGCAATCAATAGCTTTCTGCAGTTGTCTTTCAATAACCCTCATGTTGCATGACTGACAAAATATGCTAAAGTCATCAACACAGAGGGCACAGTTTACAGTTGGAGGAAGTTGTTCTGTGATGGAATTGACTTTGATGGCAAAAAGCGTGACACTTAATACTGATCCTTGTGGTACTCCCTCCTCTTGGCTGAAGGAACGAGAGAGTGAGGATCCCACACGAACTTGGAAAGATCGATTGGCTAAAAAGTTTTTAATAAAAATGGGGAGTTGCCCCCTAAGGCCAAGGCTATGCAGATCTTTTAAGATGCCAAATCTCCAAGTTGTGTCATACGCTTTCTCCATGTCAAAGAACACCGACACCAAGTGTTCGCGTTTTAGGAAAGCATCCCGGATGGATGCTTCCAATCTAATAAGATGGTCCAAAGTGGACAGGTTCCTTCGGAAGCCGCACTGGATGTTGGAGAGAAGGTCATTTGTTTCGAGATACCAAATTAAACGAGAATTAACCATTCTCTCCAGGATTTTGCACAGACAGCTAGTCAGAGCAATAGGACGATAATTGGTGGTGACTTTTGGATCCTTTCCTGGCTTAGGAAAGGCAAGAACGATTGCCTTTCACCAGGAGTCCGGAAACTGCCCTTCAGTAAAGATTCTGTTATACAGAAGGAGCAGACAATCCATAGATTTTGGTGAGAGATGTTTAATCATTTCATAATGGATGCCATCTGGTCCAACGGCACTTGCTTTGGAAAGAGCGAGGGCTCTTTTTAGTTCCTGAATAGTGAAATCCCCGTTGTAGGGATAAATGCTCTTAGATTTAAAGTTAAGTGCCTGTTTTTCGATTTTATATTTCAGGACCAGAAACTCTGGGGAATACGAAGATGTTGCAGAGATGTTAGAGAATGTTTCCCCAGGAGCATTGGCTATTGCAGTTGGATCTGCAATAGCGCATCCATTATAATCTAGGATTGAAGAAGGGTGGGATGTATATTTTCCCTTCATTTTCCGGATTTTATCCCAGACTACCTTAGAGTTGGTAGTCTGGTTAATAGACTATGTGAAACGGATCCACGATTCCTTTTGACTCTGACGACGGATGTACCGTGCTTTGGCTCGTGCACGTTTGAAGGCTATAAGATTGTTCGTGGTAGGATATCGGCGAAATATCCCCCACGCTTTGTTTTGAGCCTTTTTTGCTGCTGTGCATTGTGAATTCCACCAAGGTTTGGGAAATGGTGGAAACCGGGCAGATGTTTTTGGAACAGCATTCGCAGCTGCTTGGACAATATTTTCTGTGATGTACTTAACTGCATCATTGATAGGCTCTTGACTGACCGTGCTAAGATCAAAAATTGCCTGATGTTGGAAGGCAGTCCAGTCAGCCTGATCAATCTTCCACCGTGGTAACCTGAAGGGAAGACATGGTCTCCCTCTGTGTAACGAGGTTATCACAGGGAAGTGATCACTTCCGTATGGATTCTCCTCCACTTCCCAGGTGAGTGAAGGGAGTAGAGAAGGGGAGCAGATAGAGAGATCAATGGCAGAAAAAGTACGGGTAGGCATGTGGAAGAAGGTGTTTGTTCCAGTATTTAGAAGGGAAAGGTCATTGTCATTGAGCATACGCTCTATGACTCGTCCCCTTCCGTTGATGTTAGCACTACCCCACAGGGTGTTATGTCCGTTAAAATCCCCGAGAAGTAAGAAAGGGGGAGGCAGCTGCGTTAGAAGATCATCAAGGTCTGCCTGGGAGATGTCAGTCCCAGGTGGCAAATAAATGGAGCACACAGTTAATAACAATCCCACTGAAAGGCGAATTGCAACAGCCTCTATGCTGGTTGTAATTAGCAAGGGCTGCACTGGGGTCTGGTTACCCACAAGGATAGCCACTCCCCCATGTACAGAGCCATCTGCAATTCTATCCTTTCGAAAAACTGTGACGTTGTGCATGGTGGGATCATCATTTGCCTTTAGATATGTCTCCTGCAAGCAAAAGCAAACTGGCTCGTCCTTTTGCAGGAGGGCCTTGATGTCATCGATATTTCGCCGGAATCCACAACAATTCCATTGTAGGAATTTAGCCATTATTTTAGCTTGGTGGGTCCATCAGGCGGCTTCCGAGGTGCTGAGGGCTTACTTTTATCAGTCTTGGATTTATCTTTTTTGGGGAAGAATGGACGCTGTCCCGTGTCCATTTCTTCCTCCGCAAAGAGTTCCAAGACTGAATCTTCGGGCACCTCCTTCTGCTCAACATCCATCTTATCTTGGGTACTAGGGGGGACTTCCCCTTTCTTATTCTTTTCTTTCATAGTTACCTTTGTTATTTGTGGAGCGTTAGGAGGTACCGATATAGGAGTGGCAGCTGATTGGTCCTTCTGTGCAGGTTTTTGAGAACTTAAAAGATATCGTGCGATGGGAGTGAAAGACTCCTTTGGAGGAATGGTCATGTCCGTCTGAGTTCCGACGGAACATCTCCCTGCTACCTTCTGGGCGTAGGTAGGTTTCTTGATATTCAGGGGTTTGACTGATTTCCTTGCCTCCTGGTATGATATATTTAGCTCTGCCTTCAGCCGTTGAATTTCTTTTTCTTCTTTCCACCTCTGGCATGCTCGTGAATAGGCCGGGTGTTCGCCTTCACAGTTAATACAGGTGGGTTTTGCGGCTGAACATGCTGTTGTTTCGTGGTCCTTTGCACCGCATCGAGCGCATGCAAGGACTCCACGGCAGGCCATTTGAGAATGTCCATACTTCTGGCATTTAAAACACCGTAAAGGGTTCGGAACGTATGGACGCACTGAACAGTTGATGTATCCAGCTTTAATCTCGTCAGGAGGTTTAGGAGAGTTAAAAGTCAGGATAACGCTCCTGGTTTTAACAATTTTTCCATCCCTTCGCGCAGTAATTCTCTTGACGGCAATGACTCCCTGTGGTTTTAATTCGGAGCAGATTTCCTCCTCGGTTACGTCGAGAAGGTCCCACTCCGAAATGACACCTCTCGATGAATTGAGTGTTCTGTGTGGTGTCACTGTTATAGGGATTCCTCCGATTGATGTTGTTCGGAGGAGATGTTCAGATTGCCTGTCAATTTTAGTTTCAATTAAAAGGTCTCCAGAACGAAGCCTCTTAACTGATTTGGGTGAACCTGCTAACCCATCTAACCCTTTTTGAATGAAAAAGGGCGACATTTTACCAATCGGTGTCTCATTGGTAGAATGCATAATTAAAAACCTTGGGACTGGCCCTGATGGTAATTCTGTCCGCTGCCTCTTTTTAGCGATAATGCTATCTGTCTCGCCGTCTAAATTTTCAGATAGGGACCGGGTTGGGGCCCCTGAAGAAATGAGTTTATCAGGATTCATGGAGTTTTTTTAATTGTTCAGTGCCTGGGCTCCCCACCCACCACGGAGCCCAAAGGGACGCCCACTACCCGGCATGCAATAAATGCGCTCGGGAGTGGGACGCCAGGGCTACCCAGACACTATACCCGCACCGCCACCAGCCTGAATCCTGTCCCTCAGACCATGAGGGTAGGGGCGTGGCATTGACACGGTTGACCCTCGCAGGCGAGCCTACTAGCCGATTGATCCTAGCCGGGCCTTCCAGGACCACCCGTCTTGTCGAAGCAGGGGCCAAAGTGGTGTATTGAAGCTGGGCCCCTCAACCACCAGGATCCCCCTTTCCGAATTTCCACGGGTTGCAGCGCACGGCAAACACGCCGGATTCCATTGATGTAAGCCTGGAACCTGGACTGTGGGCGTTGGATCCCAGTGATGCTAGTCTGGAAGTCCAGCAGCGTCACTGGGAGGTCCCCTCACCACGTACAGGTGCCCACGTCGAGGGGACTGGTGAAGATGAAACAAAACTGTAGTCATGTAAGGTAACAGATCTATATCCTTCCTAAAACAGCTCAATGGTTTTGTTGTCTTTATTTTCTGTTACTATAGTCAAAGGTCTTGAAGAAGAGATTGTAACATTTGGTTTTATATAAATGTCTCTATATATGTTATGTTTAGTTTAAAAAAAAAAAAAAGCAGTAATAAATACCAGTTAATTAGCGTTCTGATTTTATTAAAGATATCTGCATATTTATATCTCTTCTTAACTCCTTAGAGGTCATTAGATTCATCTGTCCTCTCTGCACCACTTTAAGGAACCATCAAATATATAGCACAGCCTTCGAATTTATTTCTGTAAATTTTATGTTAATAGTTGATTGTAGTATGGCACTAATGTTTTATAACATACACAGCTTTTGTTTTACCCTGTGAAAATCTGCATTTAATAGAATTGTCTGGAACAGCAAAATAAAAATCTTGTTCAAGCCAATGCATGAATTAAATGACATTTTTTAAGTGACATATATATAACACTGATAGCACTGCACAGTTAATTTCGCTTTTGTAACTTCACTGTTATTGACAAAGGTGAAGTTCTCTGTGCAGTGAAGACAGGTTGCCAAAACAACTAACGTGGTTTTGTCAATGATATAGAGGAAAAGGGATAAGGAGATAATTATCCCTTTGTACAAGGCCATGGTTCAGCTGTATCTTGAGTACTGTATACAAGTCTAGGGGCCTCATTTTAGGAAGGATATAGATCTGCTGGAACAGGTGCAGAGAAGGCCGATGAGATTGGCAAAGGGAACAAAAAGGTGCTCTTACCAAATGAGATTTCAGTTCTGCAAATTTCAATATCTGGAGACTAGGCACCTGTCACTACATCTGATTAAGGTGTTTAAGGCCTTGAATGGATTGAGTAAGCTCAATGTTGATGGCAGTATTCTTCCTCTTGCTGACCACATATGTGGAGGCATAAATTCAAATTGAGGAAAGATAGATAGTTGCAGGATAGATGTATGGAAGTTTGCCTTCACCTAGCAGCTGATTTATTGTTGGAACAAACTTTCATTTATTGTTGTTTGTTCAATTCAATCGAATTGAATAAATTAAGGAAGAACTAGAAAAATCCTTGGAGGGGATAAATGGGTGAGGTGTTTTTTTTTTTTTTTTGGCGGATGCTCTATAAGCTTGGTTTCTTGCATCATTTGCCACTACTAATACTAATAGTAATCTAAATTAATTTTTGTCCTGTTTCCTTTCTGTTCTTTTGGGTTCTGAATTTTTTTTGCTTGTAAAATTCAAGAAATAAAGTTCTGTGGGGTCTGGTGAAATAAATGTAGAAATTATTTCAGACTCACATTATTGCAGAAATTGAAATAACACTACTTAAAGGAGTAGGAGCTTCAGTAACAGATGGGACTGATTTTTCTGAGGTAGTTTTCAAAGCTTGTTTTTAGCAAAGTGTCAGACTTTGCTATAAACTAGGCAATTCAATATAATAAGACTGAATTGCCTAGTTCATAGTATAACCGAAGTCACTCATTAAAATCTAGATACAACTTTTTGTATTTGATGACTCACTGTTGAAAAAGCAATTTAATACATTCTCTTCAAAGTACATTATTTTAATATAATTATGTTTCAGTATAGTTAGCTAATGAGGTACATAATGAATATGTCTCTCTATAAACTTATATAAGTACAGAGAGAGAGTTCAAATTATTACGGGTTTACTGTCCTTCTTAGCTACACACTGCAAATATGGCAAAATAATTGTTTTACATACCAATAATCCAGCTGTTGTGAGTGATCTTGAACACGAATGTTTGTTGTAACGCCATACCTGGAAAAAAAAAAAAAAAAAAAACCATTAATATTTAATACATACAAACACATAAAAATTGTGTGCTGAAAGGGGAAGAGACAGAAAAAGCCTTCCTCACTTTTTTTTCCTTTAAAAAGGGTGTCCATAGCACGGTGGATATGTTGTCCTATTATCTGTGGTTCAATTCATCTTACAGACCAGGAAATTTTCTATATATATATTTTTTTTTTAACTCAGGCCTACAGTCAGAAGATTTCAGAGAAGTTATTATTAAAATGCATATTATAAGGGGCAAAAAAGCCCTTTTCATTTTTTTTCTGTTAAAAAAGGATCTCCATGGTAGTAGGGTGCATATGTTCTCCTCCATCTGTACAGAAAAGATCTGAGGTTCTATTCACCTTGCAGACTAGAGATTTCTATAAATATACATATATATATTTTTTTCATTTAAGCCTATAGCTAGTAAGTCTAAGATGGAAGTGTCAAGTTAGCATAGTTAGCAAGGCAAGTTAGCATATATGTGTAAAATGCCTATACCATGTCTATCCCCCTAGATTCAATAACTACACTCCCAGCAAATGGATTTGTCATGAAATTTTATATTTGGCTCTTTTAAAAAGGTTTGCAGAGCCTTTCCAAGTTTCATTAAAATTGGACCAATACAAATGTGATTATTTCTTTTTTTTTTTTCATACATATCACACAGGTTATCCATATACTGTATATTGCAGCTGAAGCTCTGGATATTATATATATTGGTGTGTGCTGATTGGAGGAATGAATGGGTAATAGGGCAATTGTGCAGAAACAACATTTTTTTGGTTTGAGAATAAAAGGTGTTGTTGCTTATTGTTTGTTTCTTTTGTTATCAGATTGCTAAATATATAACTCATCAATTGTTACTATCAATCATAGAAATGTTAAATATGTTATTATATTTCAATTGTTATTAAAATCCAGGAATAAATAAGTAATTATGATATGAAAGCATTAATGGTATGCTGTGATTGTTTAATTTATTAAATGACAGAACCTGAAAACTGAAATGTGTTACATTGAAATGTCTTACTAATCTAATATAAAAATAGTAAAGCTTATTAAGTAATTCACTTCACTATCTATTTGGTTAAACAATCATGAAAAGTACATACGAAAGAATTTTAAAATTCAGTTTAAATAAAAAATCAACATTATTCATCCTGAAAAGCATTCCAGTTGAAGTGTGATTGTTTTTTACACCTAAATAAAACTGATTATAAACTGAACTTAATTTATTTAATGGCAAAATCTGGAAGGAGTTATTTCTTTGAAGATAATTCATCTTATTGTAGTAATAAGAAAACCATTTCTTTTCGAGCATTAACTCATTTTCAGCTGTTATTTCTGGGAAAAACAACAGAATGGTGGTTTATACTGTGGAGCAGTCATGTATTTTTGGAAGATGTTATTCAGTTAAATGGAGTGGAGGGAGCACGGAAAGGGAAGGAAACTGATCTTGTCTGTTCCATATCCTTTAAAATTCAACAGTGGTCTGGCATGTGATGTATTCTCCTTGTGTAGTTTAAATTTGGTAATTGCCACAGCTTCAGCTTTGTATAATTTATATTCATTATTTTCTTTTATTAGGATATTATTTTTTATTCATTTTATAGTTGATTTTACTAGGATTTTTTAAAAATTGAGTGATTTTTGAATAACTAAAATACACTAATTTTATGCCTGTATTATGAAAAATGTCCCTAATTTTGTTTGCTATGGTTGTTGTTGTGGGGGGTTTCATGGTGCATAAGCTACTTTGGCTATAATGCACCTTGTTTGCTATGGTAGGGCTATTATTTTGCTGTAATGTTTTTGGCAGGTATTAGGAATAAATCTTTGGCAGTGTTCAAAACTTCATTTATTGGAGGGGAGCAGAGAAAGGAAATAAGACCTCACACAAATGACTGTACTAATATATTATACTTTGCATTTTAATTCATCTTTTGATATGCAATATTTCGCTGCATAGTGCACTTGTTGGTTGGTTGTTTGATATGTTGTTTAATGGCACAAGGGCTACTAAGGTCATATTGTGTCTGATTCTATTCTGTAGTGCAATTAGCAGTTAAAATTTGTTAAATAATCCTGTTTGTTTCAAGAAAACAAAGGGCTCAGCTAGATTTGCAGTGTCTCCAATCAGATGAGGTAATGTTAAAGGTTCTTGCAGATGTGAAAGCGATGTAAAAATTTTGTTTCAATAATTATTATAATGGTTACAATTTATTAGAATATGCTTCACTGACAAAATGTACAAATAGGCGGATCTTCCCCCACGAGTAGACAAAGATGGGTTAGATGTGTGAGCCTAATATGCATCCTAGCCAGGATCAGCTCCTCTTGCCCATTTGATCGCACGCTTGATGGCCACAACTTAGGTTTGTGTTTAAATTGAAGCAGCTTATTGCCGCCCTGAGCCTGCCAGATTTGCAACCATTGCTCTTCACACGTTTTTTATAACTGATTTGTAGTCTTGGTAGTTAGGAGAGCTTGCAGTG
This sequence comes from Mastigoproctus giganteus, assembly GCF_048544385.1. Taxonomy (NCBI): domain Eukaryota; kingdom Metazoa; phylum Arthropoda; class Arachnida; order Uropygi; family Thelyphonidae; genus Mastigoproctus; species Mastigoproctus giganteus. The sequence goes on along the minus strand of NC_143583.1, from coordinate 112,053,832 downwards.
TTTGGATGTTTAGCGGCTTGATCTGCATGGCTCATCTGTATTAATACAGCTCATCTGTATTAGTACGAAGTCCTTGGTTGCCTTTTAGAGGCAGATGATTCGGTTGCCTTTTAGAGGCAGTATGCTTACAGCGATCTATTTTAATTTTATCTCTTTTAGGAAAGGTAGGCCATCCAGTGTCCATATCTTCTTCAGCATAAACTTCTAATATTGGTTCTTCTTGAGTTTTGTTTGTTTGTTTGTTATTTGGTTTTTAGGAGCATTAGCAACTAAGGCCATACTGCTCCGGGATATGCGGTGGTCATTCCCTGACCTTTCCGCATCCTCCGTATTTGGTGGTGACGGTCTCGAACCCAGAAGCGTGTGCTACGCACTGCTGCTCCTTCCCACCTGGCTACGGAGGCGCCCTTGCGTTTTGTGATCTATATCATTTTCTGCAGTATTAATTTGGCTCTTAGTAGAAGATTCATCTTTGCTATCCTGGTCTCACTTTGGGACTGGATACCACTAGTAAAGGGGATGGAGATTGGAGTATTACAAGTCTGGTCTCTGTTTTTTTGCTTCAAAGATGGATTAGGAGCTGAAAGCTGAGCTCTAGCCCATTCAGCAAGTGATATGTTAGGCAGAACTAAGTCACTGGTATGTATGTGCTGGAGTACATATAGTAGTAGTAGTGGCATGTGATGCAAGAAAGCAAGTGTATGAGCTTATGCAGCATCAGCCAAAAAAAATCACACCATTCCCTCCAAATGCCTGTCCAGTTCCTCCTTAAATTTCAACCTATCAACTTCCACGACAAATGGAAGTTTGTTCCAGCAATTAACCACCCGCTGGCTAAAGGCAAATTTCCGCACATCTATTCTACATCTGTCCTTTCTATTTCTATACAAGTACTATCTGTACTTTCTATTTCTATACATATGTAAGTATTCCAGCATGTACATATGTACTGGTGCCTCCGTAGCCAGGTGGGCAGGAGCAGCAACGCTTCTTGATTAGATCGGGGTTTGAGCCCGTGACCACCAAATACGGAGGATGTGGAGAGGTCAGGGAATGACCACTGCATATCCCCAGAGCAATATGGCCTGAGTTGCTAATGCTCCTAAAAACCAAATAACAACAACAACATATGTACTCGCTGGAGTATCTTTCAGTATTTGTCATCTTGCTTCCTGATAGGTCACTTTATGTTCAACTTTAAATTTCTGAATTTTTTTTCCCAAGTTTCCATAACTCACAATTTCTAGAATATGCAGGATGATCTTCCTTGCAGTTAGGGCAAACTGGAGATGTTGCAGTACAGTCTGTCTGAGTGTGATCCTAGGATCCACATTTTGGGCATATTGTGTTTCCTCGACATATTATCTGAGAGTGTCTGAATTTCTGACACTTATAACACCGTATTGGATTTGGAATATAAGGGTGGATATGGCGATTTAGGTAACCCACTTTAACAGTATTTGGTAAGTTTGGAGGACTGAATGTGAGTATTACACTATGGGTTGGAATGAGATTGCCATCCCTATGAGTCAGGATTCTCTTAGCTTGTATGACCTTTTGATCTTTTAGTTCTTGTACAAGCTCCTCTTCTGTTACATTCAACAGATCCGACTCAGAAATAACACCTTTGGAACTATTTAGGGTGGTATGGGGAGAGATTTCAAGAAGAATTCCTCCAAATATTGTGAGCTTTAACAATAGTTCTGAATGTTTAGATTGTGTTGTCTCAATGAGTAAATCCTCTGACTGTAATCTTTTGACCATTTTAGGTGATCCAGCAGCATTTTCTAGAAATCTCTGTATGATAAATGGACTCACTTGTTGACTGCTTAAAGAATGGATAATGAGGAAAGTTGGATACTCTTTTTGGTGATTATCTTTTTTTAAGCCCTTGTTTTGCACATTTCCATGATCCAAGTCATACCAATCTGTGGTATTTGAGCTCGGAGACTCTAATGCCGGATAATTTTCTTTATCCACGTTAGCGCCTTTTCGCCCTGGGGGATTAGCTTTTCCACCCAGGTTACAGGCCCCACCACGGGGAGGCAGGAGCAGTGCCACCTAGTGACCAAGTGGCTGGAGAGTTAGTTTGTTAGTGAAGAAAATAAATGTACTAAGAAAAGAAAGGTGGTTTTCCTTTCTGGGTACTTACTTAAATCTGTTAAGGACAGAACCACTTACAATGAAATGAGGATGAGGAAGGTGCTAGAAATGAAACAGAACGAAATCACTTGTAAAGATCACTCTGTATGTCGCTTAAAAAAAATCGCTTGGTACTTGGGGCCAGTGCACTTGTGTTTGCAGAACAGATTTTTTTACACCATATGGGTGATGAGAACTGCAATGTAGAAATTATCCCGAATGAGTAGGTTTTTATAAATAAAAGTAGTTAAAGCTATCGTGTTTTAATGGTTAAAAAATCTATGCTATTATTTTCTTCTGTTTCAAGCACATATTTTAATTTGGAATGGAATATGTTGAACTGGTTTAAAAACCTGTCTATTGTAGTACTGTTATAATTATGAGGATATCTGTAAAACAAACATTTTAACCTGTGAGAGGTTACTTGGGGGTTAATATACTATTTTCAAATGGTTTTAAATAAATACCTGATGATGGAGATGACAAGCCCAAGCCCACTATGAACCTGAATATTTGTTTACATGTTTATGAATATATGTAATTATTTGTTTATATATTTCTATGTATGTGATTATGCTTAACACATTCGCTGTCTTTATGCACATATGTGTAAAATGGCACTAGGAGTAATGTGACGCAATGCACAGCTGCATTCAAAATGCACCCAAGCATTTTGTATAACACACACGAGTGGTGGTCATTCTTAAGTGGTCAACCAACAAGTGCTGTAAATAAAAGCACACAAAATTAACAACTACTCAGTATTGGCACACTGAGTGCTTTGCAGTAATGCTTGGCTTTTATTTATAGACTGGGCGCACAGTTTTTTTTTTTTTTTTTTTTTTTGTTTGTGTTGATGTTAGTTTATGTATACGAATAAACATTTAATAAAATTTTAAGATTTGTTCTGATTTACATCTCAGCACAAAAGTAAGTGTTCATTTTTAGCAATGAATTACAAACTTTTAACTTTCAATCATTATGTATGGATTTTTGGAATGCCGAGGATGTTGGAATGTCAATTTTTTTCAACAATCTGAAAATTATGGCACATGGAATGAGTTACCTCGCATTTAAGTGGCAGCAAATGTATCAAAGCATTTTGCTAATAGTAAAATTGACTTCTGGCTTCTGTTTTAGGTGAAATAATGGAGTCAGATATTAAAGGAGTGATACAGGATCATCTTGAAAGGAATGTAGTTAAGCAATTACAGCACAAATTTCTGACAAATCCAGTCGGCTTCTACAATTAGTCCCAAAGGAACTGGATTCAATAAATAATTATGACAGCATTTCAATAAATCTTTTTCTACTGTTCCACATACTGTACAAATTTTAGCATCTTTTTTCAACAAATGGATGGTTGAGTGGCAGGACACAGAGTGGTTGTTAACGGCCACTGCTCCTCATGGAACTACTGTTATTAGTGGCACTCCTCAGAGTTCAGTGCTGGGCCTCTTACTGTTTTCAATATTTATTAACAATATCGACGAAGGCACATTAAGTTTAATGTTGAAATTTCCTGATGATAAAAAAAGAATGGCAAGCTGGTTAATGACAGGAATCAAGATATGCTACTGCAACATCTAGAGAAACCAGATGAGTTGAGAAGTGGCAACTGGGGTTTAATAATGATAAATGCAAGGAAATGGTAATCCTAGAACAACATACCAGTTGGGTGGTACTACATTCAAGGTAGTGACAAAAAAGAAAAAAAGAAAAAAAAAGACCTTGGGATAAATATAGTCAGATATGAAGTTCTCTGAGCAGTGGAGACAGGTTGCTAGGACAACTCATGGGGGTTCTGCCAATTATATACAGAATTCTGCCAGCACGGATATGGAGGTGATAATCCCATTGTATAATGCAATGGTCAGGTCACATTCTCAATTACTGTATACATGTCTGAAAGCTTCATTTTAGGAAGGATGTGGGATTGAGTGCAAAGAATGAATGCAAAGAAATACCAAGATTAGTCAGGAGCACAAGAGGTTCTCTTACCAAAAAAGATACAAGTTTTTTAAATTGTAGTATTAAAACTAGGTATCTGAAAAGAGATTGAAGTTTATAAAGCTTTTAATGAATTGAATAAATTAAATGCTATGTCATCCTTATTCTTTCTTGGATGATCCATATAAAGGATTATAAATTTACACTGAAGAAGGATGGGTACAGGATTAACATACAAAAATTTTGTTTCAGAGTAACTGATTATTGGAACAAATTTCCCTCTGGTATTGTGGAAGCACAATTTGAACAGATTTAAGTATTAGATAAATAGTAATGGTTTAGAAACATATTCAAAACAGCTTGCCTCTTTAATATGCATATTTAAATTTTCACGTGGTAAGTGGTTAAATTAAAAGTAAGAAGACTAATAAGTTAAAACCATTAAAATGCTACCTCCTTAAAGTGTATCAAAAGTTTCCAGCTGGCAACAAATCATAAAATTGAACATGGTGATTGAATAAATGCAATGGCGAGAAGAGAAATAATCTATTCATAAGTTCATTGTAAATTGCCATATTATGTGAAGACATTTCTAAACCATTCCTATTGAAATTTGACAATTAGAAGCCTTGGAGCTATAATTCATCATAGGATAAGACAATGGACCTAAGTTTTAGTTATTTGAAATATGCTTTAAGTAAAATGGAAGAATACCCTACTTTTGCTGTAGAATCCCAGGATGCTGTTGCCAAAAGACCATTGTTCCAACATATGGCAGTAACTAGTTAAAAAAAAAAAAAAAAAAAAAATCAAAAGTTAGAGAAATGAAAATAAACAAAATTAAAAAGTTAGTTAGTTATTTGGAGCATTAGCAACTAAGGCCATATTGCTGCGGGATATGCGGTGGTCATTTCTTGACCTTTCCGCATCCTCCGTATTTGGTGGTGACGGGCTCGAACCCCGGTCTAATCAAGAAGCGTGTACTACGCACTGCTGCTCCTTCCCACCTGGCTACGGAGGCGCCTAAAATTAAAAAGTACCAACATTTAAAGGTTTATATATAATAAATAAATATAATATAATAAATATTAATTTTATATTATTTTAATGTAATAAATATTAATAAGCATAATATAAAAAGTAAATAAGAATGACATGCTGTTCTTACTGGGAGATATCAATGCTAGAGTAGGAAATATAAAAATCCAAAATCATGCAGGTAATGTTGGGAAACCGACCAAAATTAGAAATGGCACAAAGATTAATTGATTTCTCAATCTATAAGAATTTAAGAATAATGAACACAATATTTAAACATAAAGATGCACATGAATATACATGGTCTATAAGAGGAACAAAATCTATTGTAGTTTATACCTTGGCAAACAGCAAAGTATGAAAATTCATACTTGAGTTTTTAGAGGATATGAAACAGAATCAGACCGCTTCTTAACTGTGACTACCTTGAGATTTCCTCCATCATGGCTGAAGCATAAAAAGGAGCTATTGCCACAAAAATGTCTTTATAAAGTGAACTCCCTAAATGAATCTGAAATACGGAAGAAATACCAACAAGAAATAGATAAGAAATTGGCAAACTATCATGCATTAGTACCTTCGCAAAATTCTGATGGAATCAGTGGAAACAACACTGGGGTGAAAAAGCGATGGTGGAGAAAAAAGGGATTGCGACAGTAGAATGCAGAAATCAGCACTATCATTCAGGAAAAATGCAATGCATACATGAAATGGATAAACACAAAAAAACTAGAAGATGAAGTGGAATATAAACATAAAAAAAATATAAACATAAAGCCACATACACTGAAAGGACAGAATTCATGGGATACCTGGTTCCTGGGCAATGCAACGCTGTCACCTCTCTTGCTAGTGGATGAACCCAACCAGGTATATAGGTATACTGCATTCATGTAGACGGTAATTCGATGTCAGTATGGATAAATTTTGCTAGTTAACCGACTTTGAAAGAGGGATGATAGTGGGTGCTCGACGCATGTGTCACTGTCATGGAGGTGGTACAGAAATTGCACTATCCTCGTTTGACAGTATCAAGAGTGTATCGGGAATACACCATTTCTGGAATAACATCTCATCATGGACAGCATTGTGGGCGGAGAAAGGTGGTAGATGAACATGGCCGTCGACATCTGTCTTACATTGTTTCAGCCAACTGGAGAGCAATAGTGGCACAAATCACCGCAAACTTCAACAAGGGAGGTGCGAGAAACGTCTCCACCAAGACCATCAGGCGATCATTAGCCATAATAGGTTATGAGAGCCACAGACTCACCAGAGTCCCATTGATAACACCATGACACAGGACTCTAAGCCTCAACTGGTCGAAAGAACGTTGGCACTGGACCTTGGATGATTGGAGACAGGTCTCCTGGTCCAATGAGTCCCGTTTCCAGTTATCTCAAGTGGACGGGAGGATGCATATCTGGTGGAAACCGTATGAAGCTATGCAACTGTCATGTCAACAAGGAACTGTTCAGGCAGGTGGACGGTCAGTAATGGTCTGGGACGTGTTCAAGTGGCACACGTTGGGACCTCTGGTATGTCTAGATGCATCTCCGAACAATTGAGGTTGTGTGTCCATTCTTGCAGACCATCTGCATCCCTTCATGGTCATCATGCACTCACAGAGCAATGGACTCTTCCAGCAGGACAATGCTCCTCCCCACAGAGCCATGGTGACTAGAATATGGTTCGAAGAGCATTCTGCACATTTTACCACCATGGAATGGTCTCCCTGTTCACTGGACATGAATCCTGTGGGATCTGTGGAAAGGTCCATTCGAGTTTTGGATCCTCCACTCAGGAATGTGACGGAATTATGAACAGCAGTGCAGCAAGCATGGATGGAAATATCTGTGAAACTCTTTCGTGACTAGTGGACTATGCCTTGCTGTGTGACTGCCCTTATTTGGGCGAAAGGTGGGCCTACCCATTACTAGGTAGGTATCCCATGATTTCTGTCCACTCAGTGTACTAGAGTATATAACGTAACGAGACAAATGAAAAATAATCTCAAGGAAACAGTTAAAATTAACACAATACCATTAGAAGATTAGCTCAATATTTATAAAAACCTATGGACCACAGTTAATCCTCCCCTTACTAAACATTCTCTCAGATATGCCAAGCTGTGCTAGCCACCTGGGAGTCTAAAACGCTGATGGAACTGATATTCGGGTGACACTGAATTTATACAACAAGAGCCAAGTGGACCTAATTTTGGCGATGTCCAGTCAGTTTGTGACATCCAAATCCTCTGCTTGCACCTTCATGATGGTGGAACTCTTAGTAACCCTGGGTATAACCTCCATGTGCAAGTATTGAAATATGGCACCTAGCACACTGTGGGTGACTGCCCAGGTTTGAACAAACGTAAGCAGGGGTTGAGGTGTGGTGCCCATGCCACACGGAGGAATGGAACCCCCTCTGTGTTACCAGGCAGTGCAAGGAGATAGATGACTCTCATCAACTGGTGCATGCAATACCACCACTTTGCTTATTGGAGGCTGGAAGTGGTGGAATCCACGTTTAGTCTCCAGAGCAAACCTCAGGTAAACCCCCCCCATCTCTTCCATATACAGTAAGATTGATGTCTTTTGAGGTTATGATGGTCACCATGGTGAGATTCAACCTTCCTTACATTCGAGGGTACAGCTTTAAAACTATGTTCGCAGGCTGGTTGCCAGTTAGTACACTGGACCGAACCTATTGGTAACTCTTTAGGAGGCTTCCAGATCAGCTAGTGTATAATCTTGCTGCTTCTACTCTGCCAGACAGTCACTGGAGGGAGTCCGAGTAGTGTGTATGCGGAGGGCACTGTCGAGGCCACGTTATGTCAAGGAGTCGGGCATATTCTTGCTGTGTATATGCCATATCCAAAAATTTCATTACTTCATACAGCATATCCCCCCCATCTTTTCTCACTACTTTACATCATGAACAATTCATGATGTAAAGTATTGATTTGATTTGATTATCAGTAGTGATTCTTCATGCATTAAGAATCTGCAGATACAGGAACCACTAGGTGGCAGTGATCACAGTGTGCTGAAGTGGGATTTACTCAAGGAGGTAACTACCATCAGGGGTAAAGGGAAGGGTTATTGCTTTCGTAAAGGCGACTATGATGGTCTGAGACAGTATTTAAATTCTATACAGTGGGACCAACTGATGATGTTACCAACAGCAAACTCAAAATGGGAAGCATTCAAAGAACTTATCTTGGAAGCTACTAGGCTTTACATACCAACTAAGAAATATTGTTCAAGGTTCAGGCCTAAATGGATGTCAGATGAACTAATGAGACATATGGCAGAGAAGAAAAATGCATGGGATACATATAAATTAAAATGTGACACAGAAGCCTATGATAGATATAAGTTGATCTGTAACCAAGTTACAAAGGAGGTTAGGCAGGCGAAGGCGGATTACGAGAAATCTTTGGCAAGGGATGCAAAGAAAAACAGCAAGGAGTTCTTTACTTATGTAAACTCTAGAAGGAAGGGGATGAATCAGATTGGTCCACTTGATGTCGAAGGTTCAACTGTTCATGATCCTGCTCAGATAGCTAACAAACTAAATCAATATTTTGCATCTACATTCACACATGAGGAGTTATTCAGGAAGGGGAATGCCATAGATGAAGTAAACACTGGCAGTGAGCTAGATGATCTTGTAATAATTGAGAGTAAAGTGGAGGAGAATTTGTTGAAGATAAACACAAGAAAGGCACCTGAGGTGGATGGGATCTATCCAGTTATATTAAAGGAGGCAGCAAAGGAAGTAATCAATCCGTTAGCCATAATTATGAGAGCTTCCTTGGAGTCAGGGGAGGTACCCACAGACTGGAGATGTGCAAATGTAATCCCAATTCATAAAGGAGGATCGAAGACTGACACAAGTAATTATAGGCCTGTGAGTTTAACTTCTGTTCCAGGAAAATTAATGGAAGCACTGGTTAAAGAAACACTGCAGGATCATCTTGACAAGAATTCAGTTATAGCTCAGACACAGCATGGTTTTGTTAAGGGAAGGTCTTGCCTGACCAATTTGATTGGATACTATGATGTAGTCACAAAAGAATTGGATGCAGGGAATAACTTATATTATATATTTGGATCTTAGAAAGGCTTTTGATACTGTTGCATATGGAAGACTGCTGCACAAATTGGAGCAGTGTGGCATTGGTGGCAAATTGTTGATATGGATAAAGGGATGGTTGAGTGGCAGAAGACAGAGAGTGGTAATTAATGGACACTGCTCGTCGTGGACTAATGTTATTAGTGGAGTCCCTCAGGGTTCAGTGTTGGGTCCATTGTTGTTTTCTGTATTTATAAATAATATTGATGATGGTATAGCAAGCTTAATGTCCAAGTTTGCAGATGATACAAAGGTTGGCAGGGTTGTTAAGGACGCTACTGACGCTATTCTGCTGCAACAGGATCTGGAAAGGTTCAGCAGATGGGTTGAGAGGTGGCAAATGAAGTTTAACATTGACAAATGTAAAGTACTACATATGGGAAACAGCAACCCCAGAGCAACGTATCAACTCTGTGGTACTACACTGACAGTGGTAGAGAATGAAAAGGACCTGGGGGTAATTGTGCAGGTAGATGTGAAGTTCTCTGAGCAGTGTAGACGGGCTGCAAGAGTAGCTCATGGTGTCTTATCAATGATATACAGGAATTTTTCTAGCAGGGATAGGGAGGTGAATTTTGAATTTATTTGGATTTATGCCCTCTCAGGTGATTATTCTGAGCAAGAGGAAGAATCCCATCAGCATTGAGCATGCTCAAACCATTCAAGGCTTTGTACACCTCTATCAGATCACCTCGCTGGTGCCTAGTCTCCAGACACTGTAATTCGCAAAACTTAAGCCTTTCTTCATAAGAGCACCCCTTTGTTCCATTCACTAATCTTGTTGCCTTTCTCTGTACTCATTCCTGCAGCTCTACATCCTTCTTGAAATGAGGCCTCTAGGCCTGTGTACAGTACTCTAGGTGTGGCCTGACCATTGCCTTATACAAGGGAATAATCACCTCTTTATCCCTGCTAGAAAAATTCCTATATATCATTGACAATACACCATGAGCTACTCTTGCAGCCCGTCTGCACTGCTCAGAGAACTTCATATCTGCCTGCACAACCACCCCCAGGTCCCTTTCATTCTCTACCACTGTCAGTGTAGTACCACAGAGCTGATACGTTGCTCTGGGGTTGCTGTTTCCCATATGTAGTACTTTACATTTGTCAATGTTAAACTTCATTTGCCACCTCGAAGCCCATCTGCTCAACCTTTCCAAATCCTGTTGCAGCAGTATAGTGTCAGTAGTGTCCTTGACAACCCTGCCAACCTTCGTATCGTCTGCAAACTTGGACATTAAGCCTGATATACCATCATCAATATCATTTATAAATACAGAAAACAATAAAGGACCCAATACTGAACCCTGAGGGACTCCACTAATAACATTAGACCACGATGAGCAGTGTCCATTGATTACCACTCTCTGTCTTCTCCCCCTCAACCACCCCTTTATCCATAGCAGCAATTTGCCTCCAATGCCACACTGCTCCAATTTGTGCAGCAGTCTTCCATGTGCAACAGTATTAAAAGCCTTTCTAAGATCCAAGTATATAATATCAAAGTTATTCCCTGCATCCAGTTCTTTTGTGACTGCATCATAGTATCCAATCAAATTGGTCAGGCAAGACTTCCCCTTAACAAAACCATGCTGTGTCTGAGCTATAACTGAAGTCTTGTCTAGATGATCCTGCAGTGCTTCTTTAACCAGTGCCTCCATTAATTTTCCGGAAACAGAAGTTAAACTCACAGGTCTATAATTACTTGTGTCAGCCTTTGATCCTCCTTTGTGAATTGGGGTCACATTTGCATATCTCCAGTCCATGGGTACCTCCCCTGAGTCCAAGGAAGCTCTCATAATTATGGCTAAGGGTTTGCTTACTTCCTTTGCTGCCTCCTTTAATATAACTGGATAGATCCCATCCACCCCAGGTGCCTTTCTTGTGTTTATCTTCAACAATTTCTCCTCCACTTTACTCTCAGTTATTACAAGATTCTCTAGCTTACTGCTAGAGTTGAATACACCTCTGGCATTCCCCTTGCTGAATAACTCCTCATGTGTGAATGTCGATCCAAAATATTCATTTAGTTTGTTAGCTACCTGAGCAGGGTCATCAACAGTTGACCCATCGATATCAAGTGACCCATCGAAGTTCTCTGAGCAGTGCAGACGGGCTGCAAGAGTAGCTCATGGTGTGTTGTCAATGATATATCGAAATTTTTCTAGCAGGGACAAGGAGGTGATTATTCCCTTGTATAAGGCAATGGTCAGGCCACTCCTAGAGTACTATATACAGGCCTGGAGGCCTCATTTCAAGAAGGATGTAGAGCTGCTGGAACGAGTACAGAGAAGGGCAACAAGATTAGTGAATGGAACAAAGGGGTGCTCTTAGGAAGAAAGGCTTAAGTTTTGCAAATTACAGTGTCTGGAGACTAGGCACCAGCGAGGTGATCTGATAGAGGTGTATAAAGCCTTGAATGGTTTGAGAGCATGCTCAATGCTGATGGGATTCTTCCTCTCACTCCGAATAATCACCTGAGAGGGCATAAATTCAAATTGAGGAAAGACAGATGTAGGATAGACGTGCGGAAATTTGCCTTTAGCCAGCGGGTGGTTGGTTGGTGGAACAGACTTCCATCCCTTGTCGTGGAAGTTAATAGCCTAAATAAGTTTAAGGCTCAGCTGGACAGGTATTTTGAACAAACAGAGGGGTGAAGTGGAAGTGTTTTTTTTTTTTTTTTTTTTTGGCTGATGCTGCATAAGCTTGCTTTCTTGCATCAAATGCCTCTACTAATGCTAATGCTAAAGTGGACCAATCTGATTCATCCCCTTCCTTCCAGAGTTTACATAAGTAAAGAACTCTTTGCTGTTTTTCTTTGCATCCCTTGCCAAGGATCTCTCGTAATCTGCCTTCGCCTGCCTAACCTCCTTTGTAACTTGGTTACAGATCAACTTGTATCTATCATAGGCTTCTGTGTCACGTGTTAATTTGTATGTATCCCATGCATTTTTCTTCTCTGCCATATGCCTCATTAGTTCATCTGACATCCATTTAGGCCTAAACCTTGAACAATATTTCTTAGTTGGTATGTAAAGCCTAGTAGCTTCCAAGATAAGTTCTTTGAATGCTTCCCATCTTGAATTTGCTGTTGGTAACATCATCATTTGATCCTACTGTATAGAATTTAAATACTGTCTCAGTCCATCGTAGTCGCCTTTATGAAAGCAATACCCCTTCCCTTTACCCCTAATGGTAGTTACCTCTTTGAGTAACTCCAACTTCAGAACACTGTGATCACTGCCACCTAATGGTTCATTTATCTGCAGATTCTTAATGCATGAAGAATCACTACTGATAATCAAATCTAGAGTATTACTCCCTCTAGTTGCCTCCCGAAAATGCTGATGTAGAAAACAATCATCCAATAAATCCACAAAAGCCTTGCTAGTGTGTGAGTGACCAGCTCCCAAATTCCAGTCAATATCTGGGAAATTAAAATCCCCCATTATAAGACTCTCTGATTTACTGGCCCACTCTATTTCTCCGTACAGTTTTTATTATACTCATCAGAGTCATTAGGCCTATAGCACACTCCTACTCTCAATTTTGATCTCCCAATGCTTATGTCACACCAAACTGACTCGACACTGCACTGTCCAGCGATGTTGACTGGCTTCACTTCCTTGGATTTTATGTGTTTTTTAACTAATAGCATAACCCCTCCTCCCTTCCTATCCTGTCTATCCTTTCTGTAGACATTGTACTCCCCAAATTCCAGTTCTGCATTCCTTATATCTGTATGACACCACGTCTCTGAAATCCCCACAATATCTGCCTTTGATGTTTTGAGCAATACCTCAAATTCATCAAATTTATTTACTAAACTCCTAGCATTGGTGTACACGCAAGTATACATGCACCTGTTCTTTTTCTTAGCTACCCTAACACAACCCATGTGTTTACTTGTACCCCAATGATTCCCAGCAGTCTCTGAAATATCCTGCATCTTATTTTCCAGGCTGCGGCTCATTCCAATAGAAGGAGTGCAAGAATCACTTTCACCTCTGCCAGTGGCTACTGTTAATCTATTAGTCCTTGTATCCCCCCAATCTAGCAGTTTTCTGACCCACCTAACACTGCCTCGATAGCATCAGCAAACATTCTTGCACCCTTTCTATTTAAGTGTATCCCATCCCTGTAGAAGCAGTCTCTCCTGTTAACAAGTACAGACCAGGCTGAAAAAAATTCTACCCCTTGAGTCCTGCACAATCTTTCCAGGGCCGAATTGATCGACAGGGCTCTCATCATATACTCCCTCCTATCGTGTCTGGGCAGAATTGCAGACACTTTCAAATTCAACCCTAATTCACGGCTTTTTTTCATCAGTGACCTGTACTTTTTAAGTAATTCCACCGGTCTCCTACTCTTAATATCATTAGTGCCAACGTGTACAACTATATCACCTTTTGTGCCCTTAATTTTCTATTATAGGCCAGACTTCTCTTGTAGTGTGAGCACCTAGCTCGACTATCCCACTCACACAGAAAACAGCAGTACTTCTTACATCCCAACTGCATGCCCAGCAGTATTGCAATCACCTTCAGGTCTTCACAGATCTGCCATTGGTGGTCTTTGTACTTCACTGCTTCCAGAATTAATTTCATATTCTCATATGTCTTCTTCATGTGGACAGCATGGCTTAGAGGTTGTTGTTGTTCTTATTTGGTTTTTAGGAGCATTAGCAACTAAGGCCATATTGCTCTGGGGATATGCGTTGGTCATTCCCTGACCTTTCTGCATCCTCTGTATTTGGTGGTCACGGGCTCGAACCCTGGTCTAATCAAGAAGCGTGTGCTATGCATTGCTGCTCCTGCCCACCTGGCTATGGAGGCACCCGGCCTAGAGGAATTGAAGGATGAGCGTTGCCATTGTGGAGAAAAGCAGCATTTAAACTTAGCTTTGATGAGTCTATGAATAGTCTCCAGTCCTGTGTGTTGTGCTCCACATTCAAAGCTGTCATCAAACCATTGACTTCACAGCAGGCAAGGTTGTTTTCACTTTTAAAATATGGAGTCAAAGCATTCTGCCTGCTCCTGTACACGGACACCTTGACATTTGGTTGCAGAAGATTTCACTTTTGGAGCCTTGATCCCAGAAGCTCTGCATTATCTTTTGTTAGATCATGGTCTCGAATTAGATCACTAAGTTCACCTTGAGTGATTCTGTGTGACTCACTCAGCAACTCAGGTTCTAGCACAAAATAAGGATCTTGTGACATTGAAGGCCCAGGTTAACCATCATTCCTCACACTTCCCCATCTTCATCAGACTCCAAAGTGTACTCTTCTGGAGGGTGAGGTACAGGCAGACCATCCCCATGTGCTACTGGTCAGATAGCTGGCAGGATGTTGGGTTATTCCACAGTCCACTTCCTTTTTTTTTGACATGTCATGCTGAAGAGGAGGCATCATGCAGAAATAACAGTCATTTACACGATTTGAAGGCTCCCTCCAAATCATTGGGATGGCAAAAGGCATTGAACGTCCTTTGTTATTCAACCATCCATGGAAATTTACAGCACATCGTTGCAGCAAATATGAGATGCTCAGGGTTTGTCTTCATCCCTTACCTTACAGCCAAAATAATGGTAGTAGGCTGTCTTCACAAGTGGAATAAATTGGCATTTCTGAGTGGAAAATGTCACATCACCACACACATAACAAAAACTGTTAACACATTTACGTGGGATCCTGGCTTTTTACGTAATTTCTGTCCATAAACCTGAAAAAAAAAAAAAAAACACATCACTTGCAAGGTAAATGATACAAAGAAATACAAATACAGCAATACCTCACTTAGCACGGCTTCAAACAGCACGGGTTTCACTATAACACTGTTTTAAATTACGTCTAAGTCGAAAATTTACTGTACATATTAAAACTCATTCAATAGCCTAGACTCATACTCTACATATATGTTGCATTGTTGCAGCCTAGGTATGCATACATATATGCTGCGGTGCCAACTCTATTGTCTCATGTGCACATGAGCCAATAGCTCCCCTCAGGCAGCCAGTATCCTGAAAAAGGCTTCTGAGGTTGGGAAAATTCATATTTTAGTATTAAATCAGCTCACACCAACCATAAGAATAAGCATTTACTGTAACTAGAATATTTATTTACATATTAAAATAAAATAAATATTTACAAAAACTGCTATTATATTAAATATACATGTAAAAACATTAAAACTGTGATAAAATCCTTGAGATAAAATACACTAAAATAAACCGGATTAAAAACGATAAAAATCTCTGGAGCTTTCGGAAGCTTGCGCTCCCTTCCTCAGCAGTAACAAAACTTCCTGCAGCACGTCCATATATAACAGGCTCACGGTACCTATACACGTGGTGCAGTCGGCGCATGGTCTGAACTGGAAGCGGAAATAGCTCGGGAACGTGTTAAGCAAAACCGTTCATCCGTACTTAGGATAATAGTTTCAAACAGAGGATGCATACGCATACCTCTGTCCCTATTCATAATATTGTGGTCGGATGAACAGATTCGTAGGCTCTCGAGCCATTTACGGTTCCAGAACCCATGCGCTCGATCCATGATAACCGCATCCTCTGGGGAAATTTGATGCTGCTTCTCCCAAAAATGTTCGGCCACAGCAGATTTATTGTAATCAGCGGTTTTTTTATAGCATTTGCATGCTCCCCCAGACGATCCTTGAGCCGTCGTTTTGTCTCGCCCACATAACATTCCCCACAATCCGGGCATTCTATCCTGTATACTACTCCACTACTCAGGTCCTTTGCTATTGGGTCTTTTACCTGAGACAACACTGTGTGCAACCTCCGCCCGGGAAGCTGCACACAGCGTGTTTTATAGCCCCGCAAAATTCTAGCGAGATGCTCAGTAACGCCCGGATAGTAAGGAATGTATGCGGTAGCGACAGGAACAAACGGTTCCTGACGGTTAGACTCTATTCCTCTACTAAATCTGTCTATGATCCTCTGGGGGTATCCGCATTTTCTAAGGTCTGCTGTGACCCGTCTAATTTCACATTCTTTGTCCTCAGAGGTGGTGCAGTGTGACCCTGCTCTATCTAGTAGAGCTTTCACTACACTATTCTTATGCTGCCCAGCTTGTGCTGAACTATAATGGGTGTACTGGCCTCTGCACATAGGTTTTTTAAACACAGAAGTTTTTAGCCTAGGGCCTACCCTAGAGACCAGTACATCCAAGAAAGGAAGGGTACCTCCTGTTTCCACCTCTGAGGTAAATTGTATAAATTGGGAGAAGCTATTAAGCCAATGGAGTGCATCATCCTCTCTCCCCTTCTGGACCACGGTAAAGGTATCATCAACATACCTTTTCCATTTCTTTATGGGAAACTGACATCCACTAAAAACCCTCTCCTCTAACTCCTCCATGGCCAGATTGGCCACGATGGCGCTAATAGGAGATCCCATGGCTGTACCGTGAACCTGTTTGTACATAACACCTTGGTACACCATAGTGGTGCTGGCCAGACAAAGTTCCACACCCGAACAAATATCCTCTACGTTTAAAAGCGATCTACTACCCAAAGAGACATCATTACTCAAAGATCTTCTAACACAATATATTCCATGTTTAATTGGAATGCATGTGAATAGTGACACCACATCAAAAGAAATCATGCTCTCGTTTTCATTTACAGACAAATCTTTCACAAAATTCACAAATTCTTTACTGTCTTTTATGACATAGTTGGACTGGCCCACTATAGGCGAAATCAATTTAGCCAAATACCCTGACAAAGCATATGTGGGGCTTCCTATAAATGATACAATAGGTCTGAGTGGGACTTCTGTCTTATGAGTTTTTGGAAGTCCATAAAACCTAGGGAGTTGACATCCAGTAGCATGTAAGAACCAAAAGGTCTCCCTGGAAATCTTCTCTGCCTTTAACCAATCCTGTACCAGTTTATTAACTCGCCGCTCTAGGCCAACCAACGGGTTTCTCTGAGTAACTTTATACGTATTATTGTTCTGTAAAAGGTCCATTGCTTTTTTGTGATAGTCTTCTTTGTTTAGGACAACCGTCGATCTGCCCTTGTCCGCAGGTAAAACCACAATTCCATCGTCTCTTCTCAGTTCATTCAAGGCCTTTCTTTGACTAAAGTTAAGATTCGGAGATACTTTCTTTACCTGGCTCAAAATAACGGCAGATTTAACCCGGATCTCATTAGCTAGGGCCTCCGGTAGCTTGCTGATGGCCCGTTCAATACCCATTGCTATCTCCGCAATGGGAGGTTTGGGAGGTACAAGCGTAAACTTAGGACCTAAATTTAAAACTCCCTCTTGCTCTTCCGTAAGTTGCCTATTACTCAAGTTGTAAACAAAATTAGTACTTCTATCTGTACGTTGTACTGTACCTTCTCCCAACAACCTATTAAACTTCATAATCTGCCTCTGTCTATAGGTGTCTGCTATCCTAATAACTTTATCCAAAACTAATCTTCTAACGAGAGCCAAATGTCTAGAAGATACACTACTACTAATAACATCCAAGTACATACCTATTTGCCTCCTAGTATCTCTTAACTCCTCATGTAACTTACGGATCCAAATATTCATGATCTTCTTTTGATAACACAAAGTAACCCACTTTAGTCGGTCATCCTGAAATGGTGTTTTGACTGTAAAGCCATATGGTATAAGTCCATGCGTTTTGCATCGATGCGCAAACCTTAGATGCTGCTTCTGTCTGGCCTCTTTTATACAATACTTTTGATATTGTCGGACGTGTTGCACTACAAATTGGCCATAGCTGCTAACAATATCCTGAAAAAGGCCTCTGAGGTTGGAAAAATTCATATTTTTTTTTTTTTTTTTTTTTGGTATTAAATCAGCTCACACCAACCATAAGATTGAGCCAGGTAAAGAAAGTATCTCCGAATCTTAACTTTAGTCAAAGAAAGGCCTTGAATGAACTGAGAAGAGACGATGGAATTGTGGTTTTACCTGCGGACAAGGGCAGATCGACGGTTGTCCTAAACAAAGAAGACTATCACAAAAAAGCAATGGACCTTTTACAGAACAATAATACGTATAAAGTTACTCAGAGAAACCCGTTGGTTGGCCTAGAGCGGCGAGTTAATAAACTGGTACAGGATTGGTTAAAGGCAGAGAAGATTTCCAGGGAGACCTTTTGGTTCTTACATGCTACTGGATGTCAACTCCCTAGGTTTTATGGACTTCCAAAAACTCATAAGACAGAAGTCCCACTCAGACCTATTGTATCATTTATAGGAAGCCCCACATATGCTTTGTCAGGGTATTTGGCTAAATTGATTTCGCCTATAGTGGGCCAGTCCAACTATGTCATAAAAGACAGTAAAGAATTTGTGAATTTTGTGAAAGATTTGTCTGTAAATGAAAACGAGAGCATGATTTCTTTTGATGTGGTGTCACTATTCACATGCATTCCAATTAAACATGGAATATATTGTGTTAGAAGATCTTTGAGTAATGATGTCTCTTTGGGTAGATCGCTTTTAAACGTAGAGGATATTTGTTCGGGTGTGGAACTTTGTCTGGCCAGCACACTATGGTGTACCAAGGTGTTATGTACAAACAGGTTCACGGTACAGCCATGGGATCTCCTATTAGCGCCATCGTGGCCAATCTGGCCATGGAGGAGTTAGAGGAGAGGGTTTTTAGTGGATGTCAGTTTCCCATAAAGAAATGGAAAAGGTATGTTGATGATACCTTTACCGTGGTCCAGAAGGGGAGAGAGGATGATGCACTCCATTGGCTTAATAGCTTCTCCAATTTATACAATTTACCTCAGAGGTGGAAACAGGAGGTACCCTTCCTTTCTTGGATGTACTGGTCTCTAGGGTAGGCCCTAGGCTAAAAACTTCTGTGTTTAAAAAACCTATGTGCAGAGGCAGTACACCATTATAGTTCAGCAAGCTGGGCAGCATAAGAATAGTGTAGTGAAAGCTCTACTAGATAGAGCAGGGTCACACTGCACCACCTCTGAGGACAAAGATGTGAAATTAGACGGGTCACAGCAGACCTTAGAAATGCGGATACCCCAGAGGATCATAGACAGATTTAGTAGAGGAATAGAGTCTAACCGTCAGGAACCGTTTGTTCCTGTCGCTACCGCATACATTCCTTACTAGCGGCGTTACTGAGCATCTCGCTAGAATTTTGCGGGGCTATAAACACGCTGTGTGCAGCTTCCGGGCGGAGGTTGCACACAGTGTTGTCTCAGGTAAAAGACCAATAGCAAAGGACCTGAGTAGTGGAGTAGTATACAGGATAGAATGCCCGGATTGTGGGGAATGTTATGTGGGCGAGACAAACGACGGCTCAAGGATCGTCTGGGGGAGCATGCAAATGCTATAAAAAACCGCTGATTACAATAAATCTGCTGTGGCCGAACATTTTTGGGAGAAGCAGCATCAAATTTCCCCAGAGGATGCGGTTATCATGGATCGAGCGCATGGGTTCTGGAACCGTAAATGGCTCGAGAGCCTACGAATCTGTTCATCCGACCACAATATTATGAATAGGGACAGAGGTATGCGTATGCATCCTCTGTTTGAAACTATTATCCTAAGTACGGATGAACGGTTTTGCTTAACACGTTCCCGAGCTATTTCCGCTTCCAGTTCAGACCATGCGCCGACTGCACCACGTGTATAGGTACCGTGAGCCTGTTATATATGGACGTGCTGCAGGAAGTTTTGTTACTGCTGAGGAAGGGAGCGCAAGCTTCCGAAAGCTCCAGAGATTTTTATCGTTTTTAATCGCGTTTATTTTAGTGTATTTTATCTCAAGGATTTTATCACAGTTTTAATGTTTTTACATGTATATTTAATATAATAGCAGTTTTTGTAAATATTTATTTTATTTTAATATGTAAATAAATATTCTAGTTACAGTAAATGCTTATTCTTATGGTTGGTGTGAGCTGATTTAATACTAAAATAGGCAGCCAGTAGCAACGTGCAACAGTGTTCAGTATTCTTAATTCCATCCTGACGAGATGACATGATAGCTTTTCAGGCTTTTCATAATTTCACAATTTATTTTTACCCATTTATTTTACGTATTTAAAGATACGATTGAAAATATATTTGCATATTCACTAAAAATCACTGCCAACAACATGCATTCTGCTTGGCAGCATATTTTTCTCCATTTTGCAAATGATTTCACTGGTTTTGAATCACAAATTCAGACAATTACTGAAGACACTGTGAAGATCGGTAATGACTTGGGATTCGAAACTTTTGGACACTGCCAATGTATGTAACTGCACCGATTCACATGAAATTGATGAGTAAACTGCATATGAAGAAAAGGAAAACAATTCTGAAGTGACACCAAAAGAATTTTCAACAGAAGAATTGGAGCAAGTTTTTTTGGGGATTGACATTGCCTGTGAGGCAATTATGAATGGAGATCCGGATGTTGAACATAGCATCAAGTTACGGCAAATTTTACAAAATGGGATTCGATGCTACAAAGACTTGTGCACCGAGAAAAAGAAGACACAACTTCACCAGACTTTTTTTTTTATTGAAATACCTAAATAAACAATAAAGCTTTTTTCTTATCTCTCACGTTTCCTTTTCATTAATACAATTGTAATATTTTTAAATTCAAATCCTTTTAATTGGCTATAAAGCACAAATGGTTTATAGATTTATTATAATTTGTTTATAGATTATTTCTCTGGCACGCATTCAATTAAAACTCACTATAATTATATCTCAATCAGCATGATTTCACAAACACGGAACAGTTTCGGTACCAATTATCAGTGCTATGCAGGGTATTGCTGTACACAGAAATAAAAAAAAACTAAAAAAAAACATGGTGTATCGGTTCCTGTTTCAATGTTACCAACCAACCTATCTATTCTCCAAATTCCAAAATTCCCTAGTATTCACCAATATTCCCCTAAATCATAAGAGGGGTTATATCGTGGAACCGAGAGATAACTAGGAGTTTTAAATGTTATATTCGTTTTTCTCATGCTGAAATTAAGAATTGACTATTTTCAAGCTAGAAACATTTTTGGTGTTGACCAGTGTAAGTGATGAAATAATTTCTTGAAAGTTGCTTGGTGATGCTGGAAACTGGATATAAACAAGTTTTGTGATATACAGTATACCCTCATGTCAGTTTTTATTCACAGAATTTTTGAATGCACAGAAAACTATTTATACCCAAACCTTTTGATATAAAAAGGTATTCCTGAAGCCTTTCAGTACCTCTGTAGAATGCAACAATTGTAGGAACCACTATTTGCTAATAGAGACTACAAGTACTGGTTAAAGGAACCACAAACTTTTTTTTTTTTTTTTTTTAAATTACAAAAACCAGTTAAGAGATTAATGTGCTGAGAGAGGGCTATTACATGGTTGGTCTTAATGAACTAATTTGTGTTTAATCTGCGTTATTCAAGAAATATGAATAACGTTAATTAAGCTATGTGAATTGTTGTGAAATGAATTTTATTTTTACAAAGTGCTAGAGGTTATGATAAGCATGGTAAACTCTCACACAATAGAACTGCTTAACAGCTAATGAATGTTTCTTCCATTTGTTCCAACTTCCATTCTTTCTTGATTTTGCCTGATGACAGGATTCAACATGGAAACCAGAAACAAAATGTTGCCAATTGTTAAGTAGTTCTAATATGTGGGAGTTTAGCTTACTTATTGTTATTAATGTTATTTACATTAATTCAATTAAGAAATTATGTCAGGAGAGCATAGCTTTACTTTGGGTAGGATGAATTAATTATGTAATCCAAAGAGCAAATAAATTATGAACTCAAAGTACAGCATAATTTGGCAATACATTACTGGTGGGACAAATTAACCAACAATAAAAATTAAAATGAGTAATCAAGTCACAAAGGAGGTTAGGCAGGCAAAGGCAGATTACGAGAAATCTTTGGCAAAGGATGCAAAGAAACACAGCAAAGAGTGCTTTACCTATGAAGTGCTTTACTCTAGAAGGAAAGGGATGAATCAGATTGGACCACTTAACACAGACAGGTTCACTATTGATGATCATGCTCAGGTAGCTGACAAACTGAATGAGTATTTTGCATCTACATTCACACATGAGGAGTCATTCAATGAGGGGGGAGTGCCACAAGTTAATAAAATGCTAACGTTTATCAAGAGCTAAGTGATTTTGTAATAACTGAGAGCAAAGTGGAGGAGAAACTGTTGAAGTTAAACATAAGGAAGGCACTTGGGGTGGATAGGATCTATCCAGTTATATTAAAGGAGGCAGCAAAGGAAGTAAGCAAACCCTTAGCCATAATTATGAGAGCTTCCTTGGACTCAGGGGAGGTCCCCATGGACTGGAGGTGCGCAAATGTACCACAAATTCACAAAGGGGGTTCACAAAAGGTGACACAAGTACCTACAGATCGTTAGTTTAACTTGTGTTCCGGGGAAAATAATGGAATCGCTGATTAAAGAAGCATTGCAGGATCATCTAGACAAGACTGTAGTAATAGTTAAGACACAGCATGGGTTTGTTAAAGGAAGGTTTGTCTGGCCAATCTGATTGGATACTATGATGTGGTCACAAAGGAACTGAATGCCAAAAATAATTTTGATATCATATAGTACTTGAATTTCAGGAAAGCTTTTGATACTGTTGCACATGGAAGACTGCTGTACAAATTGGAGAGGTATGGCATTAAGGGTAAGTTGCTACAATGGGATGGTTGAGTGGGAGACTCAATGAACACTGCTCTTCGTGACCAAATGTTGTTAGTGGAGTTCCCCAGGATCCGGTGTTGGACCCACTGTTGTTTTGTATATTTATCAATGATATTGATGAAGGTATATCAGGTTTAATGTCCAAGTTTGCAGATGATACAAAGGTTGGCAGGGTTGTTAACGATAGTAAAGACAGTATGCTACTCCAACTGGATCTAGATAAGTTGGGAAAATGTTGGGATAAGTTGCCACTGAAAAGTGGAAACTGAAGTTTAACATTCACAAATGCAACGTACTGCATATTGGTAGCGATAACTGAAGAGAAACGTACCAACTCTGCAGTACACTCAGGAAGTGAAAAAGACCTGGGGGGTAATTGTGCAGTCAAATATGAAGTTCGCTGAGCAGTGCAGACGGGCTGCCAGGGCAGGTCACGAAGTCTTGTCAAAGATATATAGGAATTATGCTAGCAGGGGCAGGGAGGTGATTATCCCGTTATACAAGGCAATGGTCAGGCTACACCTAGAGTACTGTGTACAGGTCTGGAGGCCTCATTTTAGGAAGGATGTAGAGTTAGTAGAACAAGTAAAAAGAAGGGCAATAAGATTGGTGAGGGGAACAAAGGGGGTGCTCTTAAGAAGAAAGGCTTAAGTTCTGCAAATTGCAGTTCCTGGAGAGTAGGCACCTGTGAGGTGATCTGATTGAGGTGTATAAGGACTTAAATGGGTTGAGCAAGCTGAATGCTGATGGGATTCTTCCTCTTGCTCAGACTAAGAACCTGAAGGGGGACAGTTTCAAATTGAGGAAAGATAGTTGTAGAATAGATGTGCAGAAATTTGCCTTTAGCCAACGGGTAGTTGATTGGTGGAACAGGCTTCCATCTGTTGTTGTGAAAGCTAATAGCCTAAATAAATTTAAGACTGAGCTGGACAGGCATTTGGAACGAATGGAGGGGTGAAATGGAAGCATTTTTTTTTTTTTTGGCTGATATTGCATAAGCTTGCTTTCTTGCATTGTATGCCTCTACTAATGCCAATTATAACAATTAATGCTATATGGCAGAAGGCTCTTAAGTAACACATTAATATTTTTTTTGTAGCTCTGTTGCTACACTTTTTTATGTACATTACCACAAACTGCCACTGTACTTCCCCCCCTTTATTTATTTATTTTTTTTAATTATGAAAACTGCATCTTTCAGTTAATGTTTTAAAAGCCTTAGTAGCATTTTAAAAGGGATTTCATTGGCTTTTTTTTTTTTGTTTGTTTGCTACTTCAAAAAGAAAAATTTATCAACTCCATTTAGGGATTCAAACTTCGTTTCTAAATTTGCTTTAATTTCATCAATCATTATATTAAAATATTCACTTCTGAAATGCTCTGGATTTTTTATAGGTTAATTAGCATTTTTATAATCAAACTATTTTTTTTTTTTTTTTTTTTTTTGTGATAACGCCTCTTTTCTTTGAAGGTCAAAAGGAATGTCATATTTAATGTTTTTTGCAGACTGGAAAGTTCCTTTTAGTGCAATAGAAACATATTTGAATAATACTGATTGAGCCAAGCACAAAAATGCTGTCTCATTTTTGAGACAGAGTGTTAATTAGTTTAAACTTTATGGCAAAGTTGAAAGGTGGGTCTGCTCAAAGCTTTAGGAGGCAAATCAAGCTTATGTACTGTTAGGTGGCCACTGCCAATTTCACCTTTTTGAATTTTTAAACAATTTTCTGTAAGTTATAAAAAGAAGAGTTATTTAACAGAGATGAAATTAAAATAAATGAAATTCATACAAAAGTGAAAATACCTGCATCATCATGTGCCATTGTGGTTTCAAGAAGCTTTCCATATTCAATATTATACATATATCTGAAATAAAGAATAAAAGAATATGAAATAGCTTGCTACAAATTTAATAAGCTAATTTTATTATTAGAATTAAGATCATTAACCCGGAAGCAGATGCAAAAGCAAAATCAACAGTGTGCCAGCATTTTTGAAAATTTTTTAACCCTCCTCCCCCAGTTAACATTATCTAATTTTCAAAACCAAAATTTCTTATTAATAATCACAGTAGTTATTTAAAAAAAAATTACAGCAGACTCTCGATTAACCAGGATCGGATTAACCGGGACACTTCAAGACTCCAAATTAAAAAAAAAAAAAAAAAAAAAATCAAACAAAAATCAAAAAAATTTAAGTAATAACTAGAATAGGTATAAACAGATATTTTGCAAGTCGTAAATAAACGACAAGTGGAAATGTAAGTCGTCATTGGGAGATTAGTGTACCTATTATCTTGCAATCCCTGCTGTCTTCACACCCGCCACTCAAAAAAAAAAAAAAAAAAAAACAAGAGACTAAATGTTTAGTTTGTTTTACTGCATCGCGTCGATTGTTGTGTTCCGTTGCAGTGCAAAAGGACAAATTTTGTTTCGTTATGTCAGGGATGTCAATTTTTTTTATAGTATTTTTTTTTTTTTTTTTTTTTGTTTAGAAATCGTGAAAATGATGGGTAAACGCAAAAGAGTTGCGTTTTCAGTTAAACAAAAACTTGAAATTATTCAAAAGTTTGAAAACGATGCATCTGTTAAATCTCTAAGGAATCGACATAATAAAGATGTATCAAAATGGCCAAACATTATCAAGTATCGCACGGAATTCAGATTTTCCAATAATAATATAGTAGCAATATGTTATTAGTCATTCCCGAGTTACGTAAAACTCGACAAAGTAAGGAGTCCTGGAATGTATGTCGGGAACTTTTGTATTTTTGGATTAACTGGGAAATCGATTATCCAGGATTTGTTTTTTACCATCTATCCCGGAAAATCGAGAGTCTACTGTATATTTATTTGATTTTTTTTTTTTTTCCCCCTTTTTCATTTTGATTCTGGCATTTGGAAATTTATCTTCAAATACAAACTTTTTTCCTTGAAATTTTGTTATCAAGTCAAATATACATAAAAAAGATTCTGTAACCATACATATTTAAAAAAACAATTTGTTATAAACAGTGTACACTTTTTTTCCTTCTTTTGCATGCAAAATTTTGGTTTCATATTAGTTTTCAGAAGTTTATAACACAACTTCCAATAGATAAATTTCCATGAAATTCTATTATAGACTCAACACATCGAAGAAAGAATATATTTCTTTTTTTCAAAACACAATTTTTTGTGAGGAAGAACCACTTTGGAATAGGATTGGACTGGATAGTGAGATGTTAAAAAGATCTTGGGAGGCTTCACTAAATCATTCTACAAGCACTAGCACTAGACCAGTACTAGATCCAAACAAAAAAAAAAACATGGCTGCTATCTATGTCGGGATTGTCAGCTGAGTTTCGGTTGAAAAGGCAAGGCTTTTTGCAAAGGTGTCTCTCTCTCTCTCTCTCTCTCTCTCTCTCTCTCTCTCTCTCTCTCTCTTTTTTTTTTTTTTTAATCAGTGACAGTAATTATTTTGAACCCTTCTTTATGAAACTCTAGTGACTGAATTATCTGGCATTTTCACTAAAAAAGAAGCAGATTTTGACTAATGTCATATTTTAACACAATCAAATGTTAATATGTTCTAAAACACATTTAACATTGAAAATGCAAAGTACTGCATATGGGAAGAAGTCACCCCACAGAAACATACCAACTGTGTGGTAGAAAATGAAAAAGACCTGGGAGTAATTGTGCAATCAGATATGAAGTTTTCTGAGCAGTGCAGACAAGCGGCTCTGGCACCTGTCTGCACTGCTCAAAAAAATGGCCAGAATGAAAACTTCATTCTGGCCATGTAAGAATAATACAAAATACAGTTCTATCTAAATGACAATGGTACAAAATTTATAAAAAATTCAAGGAAATTATTATAGTGAAAACTGAATGTAACTGACATAATAAAACAGGCCTACGTGCTCTGGATTCATAATGCAAAAATTTATTTTTATTTTGTTACACAGAGCATTAATAAACTACAATAATTTATTTATTGTAGTTTATTAATGCTCTGTGTAACAAAATAAAAATAAATTTTCCCATGAATGTAACTGTATGAATGTTAGACAATACCGGACAGTAAGCTGAAATACTGAACTGTCTGGGTCAAAACTGGACACCCTGCTGACTAGAAGCATTGAAGGAATTTTTGTTTGTTTGCTTGTTTTTAGCTAGATGCTCAAGAAATTACATTATTTTGATGTATACCATAACAGAAAAACAGCTTGTTTCATTCAGTGGTAGATGTTCTTTTTTTCCAATATATATCAGTAAAACAGGAACTCCATATATTTGCAATGCAATGGCTTATTGTACACTGAAAACAAAGATTTATAAAAAAAACAAAAGCCGCCTCCTTATCTAACATAGTAGTAGTAGTGGTGGCATGTGATGCAAGAAAGCAAGTGTATGAGCTTATGCAGCATCAGCCGAAAAAAAAAAAAAAAATCACACCATTCCCTCTAAATGCCTGTCCAGTTCCTCCTTAAATTTATTCAACCTATCAGCTTCCACAACGACAGATGGAAGTTTGTTCGAGCAATTAACCACCCGCTGGCTAAAGGTAAATTTCCGCACATCTATTCTATATCTGTCCTTTCTTAATTTGAATTTATGCCCCCTTAGGGGCATAAATTCAAATTAAGCAAGGACAGATATAGAATAGATAGAACAGATATAGAAATTAAGAAAGGACAGATATTCAAATCAAGGCCTTATACACCTCAATCAGATCACCACGCAGGTGCCTAGTCTCCAGTCACTGCAATTTGCAGAACTTAAGCCTCTCTTGGTAAGAGGATCCCTTTATTCCCCTCACCAATCTTGTTGTCCTTCTCTGTACACGCTCAAGTAAATCTACATCCTTCCTAAAATGAGGCTTCCAGACCTGTACGCAGTACTCAAGGCGTGGCCTAACCATTGCCTTACACAGAGGGACAATCACCTCCTTTTCCCTGCTAGCAAAATTCCTATATATCATTGACAAAATCCCTATGACCTGCCCTGGCAGCCTGTCTGCATTGCTCAGAAACCTTCATATCTGACTGCACAATTACTCCCAGGTCTTTTTCATTTTCTACCATCTTAAGTGTAGTACCACATAGTTGGTACGTTTCTCTGGGGTTACTTCTACCCATGTGTAGTACTTTGAATTTGTCAAGGTTAAACTTCAGTTGCCACTTCTTAGCCCATCTGCCCAAATTATCTAGATCCTGTTGCAGTAGCACACTGCCATTACTGTCATTAACAACCCTGCCAACCTTTGTATCATCTGCAAACTTCGACATTAAGCCTGATATATCTTCATCAATATCATTGATAAATATACAAAACAACAGTGGATCCAACACCGAACCCTGTGGGACTCCAATAATAACATTAATCCACGAAGAGCAGCACCCATTGATTACCACCCTCTGTCTTCTCCCACTTAACTATCCTTTTATCCATTGTAGCAACTTACCCTTAATAACATTCTGCTCCAATTTGTACAATAGTCTTCCATGCACAACAATGTCAAAAGCTTTCCTGAAATCCAAATATATGATATCAAAATTATTTTTTGCATCCAGTTCCTTTGTAACCACATCATAATATCCTATCAATTTTTTCAGACAAGACTTTCCCTTAACAAACCCATGCTGTGTCTGAATTATTGCTGCAGTCTTGTCTAGATGATCCTGCAATGCATCTTTAACCAGTGACTCCATTATTTTACCCAGAACAGAAGTTAAACTAACTGGTCTGTAATTACTCGTGTCACCCTTCGATCCCCCTTTGTGAATTAGGGGATACATTTGCACATCTCCAGTCTGTGGGAACCTGCCCTGAGTCCAAGGATGCTCTCATAATTATGGCTAAGGGTTTGCTTAGTTGCTTTGCCGCCTCCTTTAATATAACTGGATAGATCCCATCCACTCCAGGTGCTTTTCTTATGGTTAACTTCAACAATTTCTCCTCCACTTTGCTCTCAGTTATTACAAAATCATTAAGTATTCTGCTACAATTTGATAACCTTCTGCCATTTTCAAACCTTAATAATTCCTCATGTGTGAATGTAGATGCAAAATACTCATTTAGTTTGTTTGCTATCTGAGCAGGCTCATCAACAGTCGAACCATCGATGTCAAGTGGACCATCAGATTCATCCCCTTCCTTTTAGAGTTTATATAAGTAAAGAAATCCTTGCTGTTTTTCTTAGCATCTTTTGCCAAGGATTTCTCGTAATCTGCCTTCGCCTGCCTAACCTCCTTTGTGACTTGATTACAGACTAGCTTATATCTGCCATAGGCTTCTGAGTTGCTTGATAATTTATATGCATCCCATGCATTTTTCTTCTCTGTTACGAGTCTCATTAGTTCATTAGATAACCATTTAGGCCTAAACCTTGAACAATATTTCTTAATAGGTATGAAACTTTTAGTAGCATCCACGATTAATTCCTTGAATGTTTCCCACTTAGAATTTACTGTTGGTAACATCGTCAGTTGATCTCACTGTACAGAATTTAAAAACTTTCTGAGACCACTGTACAAAATGATTGATGTGGTCAATCATTTTGCCCTACTGAAAGAACTAATCACAACGTGATCCCATCCCCCACCAACTGGTAACATGCCTTTGATTACTAAACTAGTTCATTTGTTGGTACACTGGAGAAGAGAAAAAAAAAAAAAAAAAAGACGAATAAAATGTGAAAAAGACTGCAGTCATGATGCAAAATCACAGTTGATTGTTTATGTTTTCAATAACAACATTGTAAACCACTTAAATATGCATTTATTTGTGTGCCAGGTGAATACATAACTGGCTGGAGAGAGCAGAGTTTACAATAAATCGTCAATACAAATATTTATCGTATTTAGTAGTCACGGGCTTGAACCCCGGTCCATTCAAGGAATGCATGCTATGCATTCTCACTCCTGACCACTGGGCTACGTTAAGCCTTGGCTGGAGAGTAAATTTAAGGAGGAACTGGACAGGCATTTGGAGGGAATGATGTGATTTTTTTTTTTTTTTTGGCTGATGCTGCATAAGCTTATACACTTGCTTTCTTGCATCACATGCCACTACTACTACTACTACTTGTTCCTGCTGACAAAATACCTAAATATCATTGACAAAATCCAATGAGCTGTCCTAACAGCCCAACTTGTTTTGCTAATGCTGTGTAAGCTTGTTTTTTTTTTTGCACCATTTACTACTACTAAGTGATTTATACAATGCTTATCCCATTACTAACTTACTTGCAATAAGAATTTTGAAGACTGTTTTATTAAGAATTACAAACAAGAAAGGTATTAGAACCTATTGTAATTAGTACTGTGTACAGGTTAAAGGCTGAGAAGACAGAAGATGCTTGTTGACATTAGACTTGATTTCTGTAGATTGTATGAAAGACCTTTCATAGATTTCCCCTCTATCTATCTAATTGTAAAGACTGATGTGAAGTGCCTGTTTAATTCATAGCAACATCAGCTGAGTTTTCTAAAACTTTTCCACACTGATTATCCAAGGGTCCAATCTTATTTGTTTTCTTCTTTTCAACTTGTGACCATTCAGGTCTGTCAAAAACAAAGGAATCAACTTATGAGTTAATGATTTAAACTAACAGCCACTAAAAAAATAACTAAAGTCAGTCCCAACAATGTATAAAAATGTTATCATACATAACATTCTAAGTTTTATGGAGCTCATTTTGGCCCAGAATGCAGGGAATTATTTTTAATATCCACAGGAACCTGAAGGCCGCCTTCATTTTGAGAATGATAGCAGTCTAATACTGGACAGTTTGTATGTCTTGGTTGAATGTACAGCACAGGAATCCAGCAGCATCAAAATTTTCTTCTACAGTGTCATTCTGTATTCAGTTGAAGAAGTTAAAACTGAAAAATTGTGTGCGTAAGCCAAACTGTTGTATTTGTTTAATACAATTAAAACTGCATGAATTGATTTTTCATTAATGAAACTGGATAATGAGAATTTGCAACATTATGGCTTATTTTAAGAATACTTATTGTTGCTATAAAATTAGAATCACAAAACAGTGGAAAACAACAGAATCTTCTATCTCCAATTTCTTGCAAGTTCAAAACAGTGATGATGTGAATCTAATTAGTATTTCCCTAGGGAGATATAAAACAAATGAAAATTACATATAAATGTCAAGCATAAACAGAGAAATAGAGGGAATTATGAAGCACTCAGGGGATAAATAAGAAACCAATAATTTCATGCCAGATCATAATCAGAGATTCACACTGTCATGAGACTCAGTACTAAACTGCCTGTTTTTAAGAGGGTAGTAAATATGTGAGCAACTTTAAAAATACTTACAATAAAAAATGGTATGTGTTTGCAATGCTTTAATATATAAATTTGTCATGATATATGAAACTGTTTAATTTCACTGATTTGATTAGAGATAAGGGGGGTCAATGATGAGGAATAGGTCAATGATGAGGGGGTCAATGATGAGGATGAGGTTTGTACAATAGCTTGAAAACACCAACACTTCTGTGCATAAAAATACAATTTTATACGTCAAAAATTAGAACTCTGAAAGAGTTAAAAAAAAAAAAAAAAAAATCTTGAAACCAATAAGATGCTCTGCAAGAACCACATTAATTTCACTTTATTTTTAAAATAAAATGGTTTTTAATGGCCAAGACAAGTTTTTTTTTTTTTTTTTTTTTTTTTGTAAAATATACATTAAACTTACACATAGTTATCCCAGGATCCAACAACTATTGTTTTTCCATCTTCCATGAGGAAACATGAGGAAAGTGCCTTTAAAGAAAATAGTTTCATAAATATTTTATGAAAATTGCTGTTTTTGCTTTTTATTTTATAAATTTTGTTTCTCAGAAAACTGACTGGCAACACCATTAACTCAAATGTAAGAGAACAAGCTATCAAAAGCAAGACTAACAAATTCATACTAAATGTTCCTTAATTTTGAGGGAAAAAGATAATTTAGCCAAATTATTTCCTCCTTTCACTGGCAGAAAAGCTAAGAGTCTCAAATAAAGAGCTTTACTCTCTCAAAGTGATTACTTCAAAGGAGTTTACTATATGTTAATTGCATTTTCAGAAAATGCAATTAAAATACAGTAATCTCCTGAGTTACAGTCACTTCTTTCCAACTTATGAATCACCTGTAAGGTGATTTATAAGTTGGAAAGTTCATAAATCAGGATTAGTTATTCTGGACATGATATAGGGAAGGATGGATGCCAAAATTTAATTTTCAAGGGTTTTTTAAAGTACTGTTTATGTAATCCTTATTTAATGCATATGTTGTTCTTTACTTTATATATACTGTGTAACATGTATAGTACACTATGAACAAAGTACAATAACAAATTTTGTTATACAATAAGAGAAGGGGGACAAAATAATGAATACAGTTCCAAAATCTAGCAGTGGCCCGGATATTCCAAGTTATCAGATTTGGGAGTTTGTTGCGTATTTGTTTACTTTAAACTTTTTTTATATCAGGAAAAGAATTTTCTGTATTGGATTAAAAGAAAATACCATAGCAGTAATGCTTTTCTTTTATATAAAAAAAAAAAAAAAATGGACTGTACATGTATATACAATATCCAATACTGAATTAAGTACTTAAATTAAGAGCACAGTCATCTTATTTTCAAAAGATCACACCCTGTGGAGTTGCTGAAGTTGAGCAAAAGTTCATAATTTGGTAGATTACTAAAAATAAAATTTTACTAAACTACAAATTTTAAAATCCTACAATTCTAAACTATTAATTGTTATAATCAAATTAGAAAGTTAGCATTATGATGGTACAGTGTCATATCAAAATGAAAATGGGCTATGGTATAATGTAATTTATTTATTTTCTTCATGTAACTTTTTTATTTTTCTCCTGTCCTTATGGGTAACTGAAATTAGGGCCCTGCTGCAGCTGCATCATAGGATAATGTGCCACTGAATGTCATGCAAATTTTGAATCCAGATTTGGGATTCGACGTCAAGATCATATCCTAAAGACTAGGATTCAAATATGAAGTTTTTACAAGAATTAAAGTATTTCCTAATATGATTACCATACATCCTTTAGTGAGAATGTATGGCAGTCAATTTAGTGCTGACTAAACTGGTGAAGTACCATTAATTTTTAAATGTGTACATTTCTGTAAAATGCATTAATCATCAAAGAAAAAGAGATGTGATCCTCTCTTGGTTCAAAATTGACTGAAATGGGCAAAAAATATCGATCTAGATCCATTGTTATTTTTATTATTATTACCAAACTGCCAAGGAACTAATAAGCCACCAAGGAAAAGGTATATTCTTGGAAGCCTGTTGTCCATTGTGGCTAGATTTGTTTAGTACAGTATTTACCTTCCATACGATCTTTTATTTTAAGGACCGATGAAATTTGCAGGAACCAATGGCTTTCCGATATAGCTGGAACAATGCACTGGTGGAAATTTTCAGATGCGTGGCCCAAAAATGGAACATCATTCGTACGATTATTCCCAACCAATTAGTGTCTTTGTTATTGTTCGACACAACATTCCCACGTGGGCTTTCCGATATAGCTGGAACAATGCACTGGTGGAAATTTTCAGATGCGTGGCCCAAAAATGGAACATCATTCGTACGATTATTCCCAACCAATTAGTGTCTTTGTTATTGTTCAACACAACATTCCCACGTGTTACAGTACTTCAAACAGATTCTTTATCTTCTGTTTGATGCACTTGTCCAGTGTGTATTTTTGTTAATTATATGAAACCGGCCTCTTCTGGAAGTGAATGTCCAGGAGAACGTACCCCACTAAGGATGAGGCTGGTTTATCTGGACATAAACCTATGGAAGATGGGCTCATTCTTCCGTTGGGTGCCAATGCCTCTGGAGATTTTAAGCTGAAGCCTTTGCTGGTGTATCACTCTAACATCCCCAGAATATTTAAACAAAACGTCAACAAAGGAATGCTGGGAGTGTTTTGGCACAGTAATAAGAAGGCCTGGGTTACAAGATATGTCTTCAATGAATGGGTGCTTGAAGTTTTCTGTCCTTCAGTGAAGGGTTATCTTGAGAAAAATAAGCTTCCTGCGAAGGCCCTGCTCCGCTGGCTAATGTGCCAGGTCATGATCCTGACCTTGTTCAATCTCTTGAGGCACAATTTTACTTTGTTCAAGTCAAATTTTTGCCACCCAACACCACTCCTCTTCTTCAACCAATGGACCAGCAAATGATTGTAAATTTGAAGAAAATGTATACCAAGAAAATGTTTGCAAGTTGCTTTGCAGTGACCTCTATTGAAAATGCTGTCACCCTCAAAGATTTTTGGAGGTAGAAGTTCGACATCTTAGACCAGGGGTGGCAAACCCATGGCAAGCTTGTCCAAAGTAGCACGCATACACATTTTTTGGGCACACGGAATTCAGAATGTCCCAAAAAAATTTCAAACTTCATGCAGTGATTTGTTTGAAGTTGGAGTGGTGAGAAGTACTGACGAAACTGTAAAACTGAAATTAAGAAAAACGAAACTGTAAAACTGAAATTAAGAAAAACATTTGTATATTTCACACATTTATTCAGAACATAAGTTATTGGCAAAGTTATGTGAGATATATTACCCACATTCAGTATTTAGTGTAGTCTCCTTCATTGTCAATTACGGTTTGTATGTGACGTGGAGATTGAGATTATTCTTCATTAATTCCCATAAATAAATTCTCATATTTTAATTGCTATTTGCCCTTTACAGATTGTTTAGAATGTCAGCTCAACCAGCAAAGAAACAAAAATGTTCAAATAAAGAGGGGAGTAGCAGAGAATTTCAAGAATCTTGGAGTGAAATATTTGATTTGATTAAGAAGGATAATAAAGCATTATGCATTTTGTGTTCTGAAATGCGAAGCATTATGGGCAGTTTTTTAAAAGATTTATCCAATTTT
Source organism: Mastigoproctus giganteus (assembly GCF_048544385.1). Classification (NCBI taxonomy): domain Eukaryota; kingdom Metazoa; phylum Arthropoda; class Arachnida; order Uropygi; family Thelyphonidae; genus Mastigoproctus; species Mastigoproctus giganteus. The sequence continues at coordinate 112,018,939 of NC_143583.1, read as the reverse complement.
GGCATGCACCCTTAAAAAGGTTTGCCATCCCTGTCCTAGACTGTGAGAGGCTAATCATAAGTTCTTTGAATGATGCTTCCACCAGATGCTTAAATTGAGCTGGGAAAAACATCTGGCTTTTAATCATCCATAACTTTGACTGATTTGAAGATGATGGTGCTTTGACAAATGATATTGCTTGATAAATCAATGGGTCTGGAAGTGGACGAAGAGGATGTGGAGAACCTTATTGATGCTCATGGGCGTGAACTAACGACAGAGGAGCTATAAAAGTTGGAGGAAAATTATGAAGAGTGACACTGGAGAAGAGGACACCTAAAAAGTGTCAGCTGAAGAGTTGAAGGCTGTCATTTCTTGTTGGGAGCATTTAAGAGAAGTGGTAAAAAAAAAAAAAACACTGCAACATTTAAAACACTGAACTCAATGTTCAAAATGGAAGACAAAGTCATTTCTTACTTCAGTAGGCTACAAAAAAGTCATAAGAAAACAGTCCACTTTGGACAGTTTCTTTGCCAGTAGTAGCAAAACACAAAAGACTGAAAAGACACATGACATCTGTCTTATCCCACCACCACTATGTCACCACTGATTCCATCAGTTCTGAACTTCAAATTTAAGGTAAATGCTAATTTATTGTTTGATTTTTATTTTAAGATGTTTTATACCTATTTCTTAAATAATCTTTATAAAACACTCATTTTTAATGTAAAAATCAAGTATAACATGTAAGAAACACCTATTTTATGTGTTGTTTGGGTCACCTGCCAAGGGTTTGGAATGAATTACAGGAAATCAATATATTATTGGTTTCAACTTACAATATTTTAACAAATTACCATTGGATGTTGGGGTCCCACTATACTGCCAAACCATTTATATTTTGCAAATGCAGTTTCTCTTCTCTTTCTCCCAGAACATTTATATATCCTTAAAAGGATAATATCTTTTAAAGAATGTTATCCTTAAAAAAGTGGATTTCATGTTAAATTGAACTTGGATTGATTTCATGGTTTCTGGATGTGTGATATTATCTTCAGTCAGCCTTATACCTCTGTGTCTTCTTCTCTTCAATCCCACTGTGTGTACGTTCTCTTGACCTATGTGAGTTGCTTCTCTAGAAGCAGTCTAGGAATGCCCATATTTTTGGCATTTGTAATTACATAATAGGTTTGGTATATGTGTCATATATTTGGTACATATGACAGTTAAGACAGCATGCTCATATTGTTTCTGGAGGTTTAGGTGTGTGTGTGCGCACGCACACGTGTGTGTACATGCGCGTGCGTGCGAGAGTGTATTAAAGGTGAAAATGACTTTTCTGGAAAAAATAACTCTTTGTTCTCTCAGTTTATTTTCAATTCCTTGAGGTATTCAGCAAGTCCTATTCTGCCAAAACCGTCTATGAAAACATTTTTTTTTGGGGTTCTGTAGAAATTTTCCGTAATTTGAAAGAAAATTTGACAAATTTGCTGTTCAATAAAACTACTCATTTTAAAATGCATCGAAACATCTATTCAATGCATGCTAATTCAAACTGACTGACTGCAGATAAAAGGGATTCATGCATTACTATGTCCAAATGAGTCACAGAACAGTTATAACAATTTACTATGATGTATAATTTCAAGATACAGTCAGTCTCCAAGCATTTTGATCACACCTTTTATAGTTGATGGGAAGAAAATATTTTAACAATATATAGGAGTATATTGTTTTTATATGATAACAACCAAAAAATTTAGTACAATGTTTTTCTTTTCATCATTAATGCTGAACAAGTACAATGAAAAACAATAAAGATACAAATGTAAAACATGGCATCAACACACACATTAAAATTCTAGTTTTGTTCTTAATGAGTGGTAAAACAATTTTGTATCAGGTCTTTAAGTTCGATTAAAAGAATTAGTTGCAGATACAGTTAAAATTACATTTCCATTTGCAAACATTGAGTAATTAATTAGTTTTCCAGTCTAGTTACTTCATTAAACTAAACATTACTCCTTTATCTTACCATATTAGAAACACTGATGCTTCTAAGTTGCCTTTTATCAGCCAGAGAGTACATCTTCAGAAGACAATCTGAATAAAAATGGAAAGTTATGAATTCATCTGATATTGAAGATGTAATTTCTAACATCTTACATTACAATAATAAACAGTAATGGCAAAAAATGTAAATTATTTAACATATATAAAAACCAAGTGTGAGTATGCTTATCATTTGTAACCCCCCTAGCAAGCCATAAAAATATAAATTAAGAGTTGGAAAAAAATATAAATAAGCAAGTCATCTGAAACTCCAAAATTTGGTCACAGGCCACATATATAAAGAATATTTATTAATTACATTCAACAATAATTACACTTAATATTGCTATAATTATAATAATGGTTTATTTAATTTTATGTTTTTAACGAAATACTGAGATGCACGTAACACACCATAAAACCAGTTTATTCAATCTGAAGCATGTTTGCATTACGGAGTTGAACTTTTTGATTGAGTTCTAAAATCTTGAATGCTGTGCATGCACACGTACAGTTTTAAGGTTGCACCATGGTTAATTGCTATCATCTTTCCATTTTATCATACTGTCATTTATACTTGGTGAAGTAGGTAATAGTTGATATCAAACTTTTGCATGAGTAAAAATGTTTGTGAATAAACAAAGCACAAACTTTCTGTTCACTTTGGCAAATAGGTAACTATTGTTGTTTTTATAATATACAAGCTGGCATTTTGTTATAATTTAGTTACAAACTTTTTTTTACTTTCTGAAACACAGGCTAGTGAAGTGATCAGAGTTCAAACAAGATTCATACCAGTCATTTGTTCCCAAAGCTACATTGCTCCAATTTAAAGAGCAGTCTTTCATGTGGAACAATGTCAAAAGCTTCAATGAACTCTAAGTATACGATATAAAAATAATTTTTTTGCATTTAGTTCCTCTGTTACTGTGTCATAGTATCTGATCACAGTAGAGGCATATGATGCAAGAAAGCAAGCTTATATAGCAAGAGCAAAAAAAAAAAAAAAAAAAAAAAAAAAAAAAAGAAAAAAGCCTTTCCCAATTCACCCATCCATTCACACATTCTTGTCCAGTTTTGCCTTGAACTTATTTAAATTTTCGACCTCCACAATGACAGATTGAAATTTGTTTCAACTAACAATCATCTGCTGGCTAAAGGCAAATTTCTGCACATCTATTCTACAACTGTCTTTCCTCAATTTAAATTTGTCCCCTCAAGTGAGTAATCTGAGCAAGAGCAAGAATCCCATCAGCACTGAGCTTGCTGAAACTATTCAAGGCCTTATCACATCAATTAGATCATCTCGCAGGTGCCTAGTCTCTAGACATTGAAATTTGCAGAACTCACGTCTTTCTTGGTAAGAGCAACCCTTTGTTGCACTTACCAATCTCGTTGCCCTTCTCTGTACTCATTCCAGCAGCTCTACATCCTTCCTAAAATGAGGCCTCTAGGCCTGTAGGCAGTACTCAAGGTGTGGCCCGATCTTTGCCTTATGGACAATCAACTCCTTATCCTTGCTAGCAAAATGTCTGTATTAGCTCATGGTGTCATTGACAAGACACCATGAGCTAATCTTACAGCCTGCCTGCACTGCTCAAAAAACTTCATATCTGACTGCACAATTAACCCCAGGTCTTTTTCATTCTCTATTACCCTGAGTATAGTACCACACAGTATGTTACTCTGGGGTTACTGTGTGGTACTACACAGTATGTTACTCTGGGGTTACTGCTACCCATATACAGTACTTTACATTTGTCAATGATAAACTTCGGTTGCCACCTCTCAGCCCATATGCTCAACTTTTCCAGATCCCGTTGCAGTAGTAAACTATCATTACTGTCATTAACAACTCTGTCAACCTTCGTATCATCTGCAAACTTAGATATTAAACCTGATATACCTTCATCAATATTATTGATAAATACAGAAAACAACACTGGGACCAATACTGAACCATGTTATTAGTCCACGAAGGTTCTCTTTCTCCTCCCACTCAACCATCCTCTTATCCATTGCAGCAACTTGCCCTCAATGCCATACTACTCCAATTTGAATAGCAGTCTTCCATGTGCAACAGTATTAAAAGATTTCCTAAAATCCAAGTATATGATATCAAAATTATTTATGCATTCAGTTCCTTTATAACCACATCGTAGTATCCAATCAAATTGGTTACACAAGACCTCCCCTTTTCAAACCCATGCTGAATCTGAATTATAACTACAGACTTGTCTAGATTATCTGGCAGTGCTTCTTTAATCAGTGACTCCATTATTTTCCCTGGAAGAGAAGTTAGACTAACAGGTTTGTAATTACTTGTGTCACCTTTCGGTCCCCCTTTGTGAATTGGTGATACATTTGCACATCTCCAGTCCATGGGGACCTAACCTGAGTCCAAGGATGCCCTCATAACCATGGCTAAGGGCCTGCTTACTTTCTTTGCTGCCTCCTTTAATAATTGGATAGATCCCATCCAACCCAAGTGCCTTTTTTATGTTCAGGTTTGACAATTTCTTTGCTCTCAGTTATTACAAAATCATTTAACTCCCTGCTAGAGTTTTAAAAGCTTCTGGCCTCCACTTTCCTACAGACTTCATGTGTGAATGTAGATGCAAAATACTCAATTCAGTTTGTCAGCTACCTCAGCAGGTTCATCAACAATCAAACTGTCAATATCAAGTGGACCAATCTGATTCAACTCCTTCCTTCTAGAGTTTACAAAAATAAAGTCTTTTCTATTTTTATTTGCATCCTTTGCAAAAAGATTTCTTGTAAGATTTCAGGATAGATGTGCAGAAATTTGCTTTTAAATAGAAGGCGATTGTTTGCTGGAACAAAGTTCCATCTAGTTGTGGAAGTGGGTAGTTTAAATAAATTTAAGAAAGAATTAGACAAATTATTAGAGGGATGGAATGGACAAATCAGGTGGGTAGGGTTTTTTGGACGATGCTGCATAAGTCTGCTTCCTTGCATCATTTGCCACTACCAATACTAATATTAATATTGAGAAGTCCATTATACCTTTGACTCAAATAATGCAGACATGAAGGTGCAAGGTCTGAATAGCTGTCTTTTACAGTATGATGTGAAATTAACAGAATTACAACAAAATTAACAGAACATGTAGTAAATGTGGTGTAACACATGCAGCTTGCTATGAAACAGGACAAAATTTGGTATGGTGGTGTACCATGGAATAATAATGAAATGAGGAGACAGAGAGAAACTTATAATGAGATATCTTCTGTTAAAAGTTAGCTAACATGTCTGTAATTAATCATGTCACCCTTTGTTCCTTTCTTTGTGAAATGGAGATAAATTTGTACAACTACCCTGAATCCAAAGACACTCTCATGATTATGACTAACAGTTTGCTTACCTCCTCTGCTGCCACCCTTAATGTAATTGGGTAGATTCCGTTCAACCCAGTTGCCTTTATGTTTAACTTCAACAATTTCTCTTCCACTTTTCTTTCTGTTATTACAAAGTCATTTAGCTCCCTGTTACAGTATGATAAACTTCTGGCATCCACTTCTCTAAAGAATTCCTCATGTGTGAATGCAGATTCAAACTACCAATGTGATTCATTCTCTTCCTTCTAGTGTTTACATAAGTAATGAAGTCTTTGCTGGTTTTTTGTATCCTTTGCCAGAGATTTCTCATAATCTACCTTGGCTTGCCTAACTAACCTACTTTGTGACTTGACTTTGCACTAGTTTATATCCACCATATGCTTCTGTATCACCTGATAATATATATACATCCCGCACATTTTTTTTTTCCCTATCCCAGGTCTCATTAGATCATCTGATATTCTTTTAGTTCTAAGCCTTGAATAGTATTTCTTAGTTGATGTGAAAAGCTTAGTAGCTTCTATGATTATTTCCTTTAATGTTCCTATTTAGAATTTGTTGTTGGTAACATCATTAGTTGGTCCCACTGTATAAAATTTAAAAACTGTTTGGGATCAATGTAATCTCCTTTATCAAAGTGAAAAACCCTTCCCTTAATATGATGAAATGAGATAGTGATGGTACATCTTTAAGTGAAGCCCAAACCAATACACTGTGATCATTGGTTCTTTTATCTGCAGATTCTTAATGTATGAATAATCACTGATAATCGGATCTAGGATAATACTCCCTCTTCTTGCCTCTCTAATATGCTGCTGTAGAAAACAGTCATCCAATAAATCCACAAATGTCTTGCTAGTGTTTGAGTTACCAATCCACAAGTTCCAGGCAATATATGGAAAGTCAGAATCTCAAGTAATAAGATTTTCTGATTTATTAGTCCACTATTTCTCTGTATAGCTGTTTGTTGTACTCATCACAGTCATTAGGCCTGTCTCACACCCCTACTCTCATTTTTGTTTTCTCAATGCTTATGCCACACCAAACTGATTCAGCATTGCACTGGCCACCCATGTCAACTGTATGCACTGCATTACGTTTTATGTGCCTCTTAAATAAGAGAATAACCACTCTTCCTCCTATCCTGTCTGTATACATTGTGCTTCATATTCTGCATCCCTTATATCTGAGTGAGACCATGTCGCTGATATCCACACAATGTCTACATTTCACAACTTGACCAGCATTTCAAATTTAATTGCTATGCTCCTAGCATTGGTATATATGCAAGTATACATGCACCTGTTCTTACTCTTAGTTGCTCTAATACAGCCTGTGTTTTCCTTGTTGCAAGATAACCCACAACAGGCCTTGAAATTCCTGGTGCCTTGCTTTCCAGGCTGCTGTATGTTCTAATCAAAACAATGCAAGAATCACTTTCACCTCTGACTGCAGCTGTAGTTAATCTATTAATCTGTGAAAAACAGTAAAGGTAAACTGCAGCCATCATCAACTTTAGCAGTCAGGGGGTTGAACCCCAGTCTACTCAAAGAGCGTGTGCTACTGCATTTCCACTCCTGACCACTCAGCTATGGAGGCCTTAATCTGTGTATACCCCCCCCCCCCCAACCTAGCAGTTTTCTGACCCACCTAACACTACCTTCATAGCATCTGCATATCATTAAGTGTATCCCATCCTTGTAGAACAGGGGTTCCCAAACTTTATGGTCAGAAACCCCCTAAGTAAAAATTCAGTAATAACAAAGACCCCCAAGGCCAATAAGCTTCAAGTTAATATATTTTATAAACAATTTTTTTAGAAAATGTATCCAATTATGATTTGCAATGCATATTAAGAAAAATTTAATGAACACTAACACTTACTGCATGTCTAATGTGAAGGATGTGGTTGATGTGCTTTTAGAAGAGAAGAAATATTGGGTTCGTGATTTGTTAGTTTTAATCTGAGATTTCCATTATTTTCAAGATCCAGTCGATTTCTCTGCTTAGTTAAAATACTGTTAGTGTGGCTAAATCCGGCTTCTACCATGTATGAACTTGGAAAGGTCAATAACAAAGGTCTGACAGTTTTATACAGTTTGGGGTAGTTTTCAATAATATTTTTACTTGTCCAAAATCCCCTGAAACTTTCTTTTGAGTGAAATGATTTAGCTTCTAAGCCCATCTTCATTTGAATAATTTCCTCTTGCAAATCCAGATCCAAATTGTCTCTATCACCCTCTGCATGAAATGGAGACATAATCCATTCTGGAACATTCATATCTTTGAGATCCTTGAATCTGTTTTTAAAATCCTCTTTTAAGCATTTGAGGTGAGCTACATAAATAAATATGTCGGCATCTGAAAAATTTCCTTCAGCTCCTTGTTCTAAATATGACATATTTGGAAAGAAGTGAAAATTTCTATGATCCAGTGAAGTTCTGAAGAGCATTAACTTTTCTTGACATTCCAAAATAATTGTACAACTATGTATAATTGTAATGTCTTTGCCTTGAAGTTTTTTTTGTGCTCCATTGAATTTTGAAAATATATCAGCAAGGTAAAAGATGTGGTTTTTATACTGACTAAATTTATCAGTAAATGATTGATCGTGCTCATACAGAAATTCCACCACTGAGTTATAAAGTTCTACAAGCCTTTGCAAACAGTTACCTTTTGACAACCATCTTACTTCTGTATGAACGAGCAATTGGTTGAAATTTTTGTCATTTTTTTCACATAGCATAGCAAACAGTCAGCTGTTTAAAGCATTTGCTTTTATTTTATTTATTACCTTAATACAAATTTGCAAAGCAGCATGCAATTCTTCACTTATGTTTTTTTTTTTTTTTTTTTTTGCAACAAGGTGTTGTCTGTGTAAATCCTCTGTATTCACCAGCCACAGGTGGAGCCCCATCCATTGCAATTGCAGTTATATTACTAACGGGAATGTTGTACTTTTCAAAATACTCTTGCACACATCTAAAAATTGTTTCACCTTTGGAATCAGTTTTTAAAGATTTGGCAAAAAGGAAATCATCAATTACTGCTTTTTTACTCATACTGTAATACTGTACAAATGACATTAAAATATTTATACTTCCAAATGTTGACTCGTCTAATTGCATAGCAAACATAACCTCTTTCAGCTCTGAATTTACTGTTGTTTAGACATCATTTGCCATCTTAGCAATCTTTCGTTGTACTGTATTATTACTAAGTGGAATACTCCTTAAAACTGGATTAGCACCTTTTTCATAACTGACTCTATTGCTATTTTTATAGAGGGTAGAATTATTTCTTCACCAAGAGTATGTTGCTTTCCTTTCTTTGCAATTAGGAGAGCAATATCATACGATGCTTGTAGTCCACCACTGGCTGCCGGTACTGCAGATGATTTTACAAAGGGTGTAAGAATTGTACAATTTAAAATTTTTTCTTCATTGTCTTGAAATATTCAAGGTCTTTGTCGCTTTTATCATTATGCTGTTTTTTTAAATGTTCTTTCATTTTTTAAGGTTTCATAGCATCATTACTAAACGTTTTCTCACATAAAAGACACATTGGTTTTGTTTCATTACTGGGAGAAGGCACAAACCCAAAATTTAAATATTCTATTGAATATTGACAACCCCTTTTTTGCGTCAGACATGATAATTAGGAGTTTTCTGTAAGAAATTATTTCAACACAACTCAAACACTACTAAAATAATTTTAATAAGAAACTATTAAAACAAAATGAATAATCCACTCTCAAACACTGCAGAACGAAAATATCTACTGACACTAGAAATAGCACTGCAGTTTGACGACAGCAATGGTGGTAAAACGAAAACTCAGCATGACCACTAGAACGAAAATCTGCTTGGACACTAACTAAAACAATTTATTTATGTTTTCAAGGGTGCACAGTGATTTTCACCTCACATCGTGTCATTTGGAGAAGGGAGAACCCTCACCCCCACCTTCCCGGTGCCATTTGACAGTAAACACACTGTTCAGTGTAAACTGCAAAGTCAGTTGTAGGCGACACATTACCACCACGCTATGTTATACATGTGTTGTTCTCTTTGGGGAAAGCTGAAGCAAAATGAATTGCCATACTTCATCCTCTTCTTCAGATTTTGAAGAAGATTTAGAAAATGATTTTCTTATAGCTGAGAACAGAGGTGGATTAAGGATGAAATAGGGCCCCCGGACATATTTAATTTTGGGGCCCCTTTAAGCATACCTTTAATTTTTTATCACTACTTCAGAAAATATTTATACTTAAAATGAGCCCTCTTTGGGTGAGGCCCCTGGCCATGGCCGGTTTGACCATAGCACTAATGTGGCCCTGGCCGAGAAAACAAAAGGGAGTAAGCAATGGATACACGACATAAACTGGAAGAGAACAGAAAAAGGCGAATTCCATCATTTACAGCAGGACTTAGAAGAAGATGAAAATCGTTTTAATGAATAAAGTAGAATTTAATTTCCAATATAATCTAATTAAGGATGGCATACAAGGGCAAAATACACAATTTCAAAGTTCAGTCAGCAGTAAGGAAAAATTAGTTGTATGTTTAAGGAAAGTTGAAATACTGCAAGTTTAATTTGGAATAAGGGTTTATTTGGTCACAATACAAAACAAAATTTTTTAAAATTAAATTTAATAACAAAAACAACTTCACAATACTAAAAATTGAACTTGTTAGAAATTGTTATGAGTTGTACAAACTGAAATGACTGACTTGTTCCTCCTCTAAATTTGTAAATTGTAATACTGTTGGTCTATTTTCCTCCTTTGGCCACCTTCGAGTGTCTATGTGACTGGCATGTTTCCATTATCGTTTACTCTATTTTCTTCTGTCAGCATGACAGAAAACTCACGGCGTACAAAATTGCAGACACTTTCAAATTCAATCCTAATTCAACTTTCAAATTGCAACCTTTTCTCAATATTGCTCTCTATACTTGTTAAGTAATTACTCAGATCTCCCTGTACTGATGTCATTAGTGCAACATGTACAACAATCTCACCTGGCTTGTAGCCGTGAAGGGCTTGTGCCTTTTGTATGCAATAAAGAGTTCTTCTACCTTTTGTGCCCTTAAAAGATATCTGCTATGCAACTTCATCAACTTTGCTCCTGGCAGACATATCCTGGTCCTATGCCAGCTATCCTTTTTGCACAATATATTTCCTGTTTCTCTGACAGCACAGCTACTGACAACAGCTACCTCCTGTAGCAACAGGAGCAAGAAGAGCTAAAAAAACCCAGGAAGACAACAATGGAGATGGACAGATGAAATTCAAGAGTTTGTGGGCAGCAAATGGATGCCCATTACACAAAAGGGAAGGAATTGGAAAGTTGCTGGAGATGTCTTCATCCGACAGTGGATTGAAAACGGCTGATGATGATGATGTAGCAACAGTGTATCCTGCCTTGGGGGTTGCTGCTGTGTTGCCTTAGTGTGCAAGTGCAAGCCTGTCGGCATTTAGGTGAGCAGCTGAGAGCTTGATGGGGGTGCCCCAAATTCCTTCAAGTGCATCCATTCTGTACTTGGACACCCCCCCCCTTCTCCCCTGAGCTATAGCATTCTGCTGCTTTGAGCTCTTTGCTTTGCTGCTCTAAGGCATGGTTTCCATTAAATTCAATTTAATTGAGAACACTACACTAAACTAATATACTTAAATGCAATAATGCACTGGCTATGCAACAATATGTATTGTGCTATTGTCATAACATAATAACTTTGGACGTACCCATAATTGCAAACCATAAATGGCATATAAAAGGTGAATTCTTAATTTTTATTTCTTTTCAGATCCTTCAACTGATTGAAAATGCCAACAGTAGAAGAAAAGGTCAACTGTGAGTTATGGCTCACAGAATTGAAGTCCAAACAGCCATGAGAAAAAGATTCACTGCTCATTACATGAAAAAGATGCACCACATTGGAATTCAATTAACAGTTGGATGAAAACATTTGGAGAAACTGGGTCTATGAATGACAAACCACAAACTGGGAGGCCACGAATCAGCGAAGAGACTGGGGCCATAGTCTAGGAAGCATTTGAAAGGTGTCCATGCAAATCAGTGTGGCATGCATCTGCTGAACTAAACATTCCGCAATCAATCAACAGTGTGCAAAATTCTATGAGTGAAACTGCATGAACATGCTTACAAGATTCAGGTGGTTCAAATGTTACAGGAAGAAGAAGACTACCAAGCGAGATTTTATTACTGTCAATTGATGAAATCAGAAATGGACAATTCCCACGAAAACGTCAACTCTTCAGAGTTGATTTCTGATGAGGCTACTTTTCACATTAGTGGTAAAGTCAACTGCCACAATTGCCGCATTTGGGGAAGAGAGAAACCTCAAGAAATCTGGCAACATGAAAAAGAGTCCAAAAAATCAATGTCTGGTGCACTCTCAGGAATTCATGCATTATCGGCCCTTTCTTTTTAAAAGAAGCAACTGTCGATGGTGAATGTTATCCTGAAATGCTGCAGAAATTCGTCATCCCTGAACTATGATGGTTAAATCTTTCAGACAGCACCTTCTTTCAGCAAGATGGTGCACCCTGCCACTATGCTACTAATGTGCGATTGTTTTTGAATGATGTCTTTCCAGACAAGTGGATCAGTAGAGTTGGACAAATTGCCTGGCCACCTTGTTCGCCTGATCTGACCCCACTGAACTACTTGACTATTAGGCTTGAAGTAGCCGAGTGGTCAGGAGGGAGAGTGCATAGTACGCGTTCCTTGAGTGGACTCAAGCCCATGACTACTAAATACGATAAATATTCATATTGGCGATTTATTGTAAACTCTACTGACTTGGTTGTCGTCCTGGAGTATAAACAGAATATTTATTTACTTTTTTTTAATTTATTATATGGGATCATGTTAAAACTGTTGTGTACTCAACAAAACCATGTTCTTTGGATGAACTTAAGGTCAGGATCACAAATGCAATTCATGAAATTACTGAGCAGCAACTGAGGAATGTTTTCGATGAGTTGGAAAATTTGTTTGAAAAATGTATGTGTCACAAATGATGGCTATGTTGAAGGTTAAAAAAATAAATCAAACTCTATTGCTTTAAAACTTTTCAGATTTCAGCTTTTATATCCAATTTACAGTGTGCTTCTATCATGTGTACATCCAAAGTTATTAAAGTTTAAAGTTGCACAAGGACTTGATAACCACCCTGTATATATATTACATTAGTTTACATTATACGTATTTATGTTATTTTCCTGTTATATATATATATTGCGAGATTATATATATTTTCTGTCTATATATATATATTACGAGGTAAGTAGAAAGTGATGAAGAGAATGGGAACGAACTAACAGAACCGGAAATCAGAATTACGGGAAAACCCGAAGGTACATGAAAAATAAAATAAAAAGAAAAGACGTACTTAATGCTGTTTGTTTGTTATTTGGTTTTTAGGAGCATTAGCAACTAAGGCCATATTGCTCCGGGGATATGCAGTGGTCATTCCCTGACCTTTGCACATCCTCCGTATTTGGTGGTCACGGGCTTGTTGTTGTTGTTATTTGGATTTTAGGAGCATTAGCAACTAAGGCCATATTGCTCCGGGGATATGCGGTGGTCATTCCCTGACCTTTCTGCATCCTCCATATTTGGTGGTCATGGGCTCGAACCCCGGTCTAATCAAGAAGCATGTACTACGCACTGCTGCTCCTACCCACCTGGCTACGGAGGTGCCACTTAATGCTGTAGATCCCACGATTTCAACATCTTCTTCAAGGGTCAACTCTCGAAACCATGGGAAAGACAGCAAGAAGTTTTCTACTATCTCTTACTATTAATACATTATATTATGAGGTCTATAGTAGTGTTGATAATCATTAATATACGGAATTTATGGACTAGTGCCATTGCAGTGGCAATATATACACTATGTCCATAATGTAATATATACTGCATTATTTTGAAGACGTCACCCATATTGTAGGTATACAGCGATAAGTTTGTATATTATCCTTTGTGTATACGTAATATACTTCCCCATAAACTAACACATATATTTAATGAAATAATATATATATTATGATATCACATTTACTTTATCAAGTTTACTCTATACGTATTATGCTATAACTTTATGTTTGTAAAGTTATAAATTAATTTTAATAGATTAAAATTGGCATTAATAGATAATAAAATTATCTATTAATCCAAACTATGTGATTCAAACTTTCTAGATACCTATTTACCACAATAAAACACTCGAATTCCCCTACCCTGCACTACAGTACAAGTTATGAGATACAATATTCATGCCAAATCGCCGATACAAAGGTTCTACATATACAAATGTATTAAGCCATAACTCAAAAAATTAAAAAAAAAAAAAAAAAAACTAATGAATGTGAATAGGACTATAAAGCTAATATAGAATATGATTTACAATATCAATTAGGTCAATAAAATTGCAAAATTTTTCAAAAACTTATCCATTCCCAGGAGCTAAAAATTCTGAATGCAACTTGGGAGAGATTCCTTTGAATTGCAGAAGTACCAACATATTCCCAATATATAAAGGTGGTTCAAAGAATTGAAGTGGTTTAACTGCAGACTGGTTAGCATGACTATATGATAGGAAAAAATGTAGAGTCAATGACAAAGACTGCAATACAGGAATACTTAGACAGATGTGGAATTCTAAAGGATGTACAACCTGGTTTTGTTAAGGGAAAATCATGTTTAAGTAACCTGGTTAGGTTAGCTATTCTGATAGTCATTTGTGAATTGGATGTAGGAAATAATTTGGAGATTGCAATTTCAATTTTAGCATAGCAGTTGAATCTGTCTCATATGAAAGTTAACTGTATAAGCTGGAACATATTGGGATTATGAGTAAGGTCCTCAGATGGATTACAGGGCAGGTAGAGGGTTGTGATTAATGGGTACTCTTCAGATTGGACTACTTTTAGAAGCAGGAAACCCCAGGGATTGGTACTGAGACCATGTTATTTCTGATCTATTAAAATGTCATCAACAATGGAATAGATGCTATGTTGTAAAATTTTGCAGATGACGTATGGATTTGAAGAGTGGTTAATGGTCAGTATGATGCAGTGCTTGTTCAGGATGGCTTAGCTAAGCTTCAAGGATAGTGAGAAAATTGGCAGCTACGTTTTCATGCAGCAAAATTCAAGGTCTTATATGTGGGGAATAGCAACCTCAAAATAACTTATACATTTGGTGGGATTGAATTAAAAATAGTGGACAATTTAAAGATTACACAATGGGCAGACAATGTTCTCCAAGCAGAGCAGACAGGTCACAAGGAAGTCTATGCATTCTATTGGTGATTTATTATCAAATATTTGCTTGTAAAGACAAGAAAGAGACTAATAGAGATAGAGAAATTATTATCCTACTGTATAAGACATTTTTAAGGTTACACCTGGAATACTGTGCTCAATATAAAGACTGCACCTAACAAAAAAATATCAAGCATCTTGTAAAGGTCCAAAAACAAGAATCTGCAAGAGGATGATGCCTGTACGGGGAAAGACTTCAAATATGTTGGTTGCAGAGCTTAGTTACCAAATTGTTGGTTGCAAATATGTTGGTCATAGAGCTCAGAGGAGGAACCTGATTAAGGTCTATAAAGCTCTGAGAAGAGATGGTAAACTAAACAAAGGTGAAATTTTTACTGTTATAAATTATAGCAGAATTAGGAGCCATAATTAGGGAAAGAGGTTCAGAGTGGATTGTAGGAAGTTCTGTTTAGAGAGAGATCAGAATAAGTTACCTCTGTCAGTAGCTAACCTTGGAAAAAAAATTCAAATCCAGTTAGAGGAAACACATAGGTTGTTTATTTATTTTTATTACTTTATTTTTGGCTGGTGCAGCTAAAGCCCGAGGTTCCTTGTACTATATAATTGATACTGATGATAAATGGCTGTCTGTTTTTTTTATTCTCAACTAATGCAGGTGTTCTCAAGGTTCTGTTATTCCTCCCATGTTCCTCTTGCTATATTAATGACCATTCCACAAATAAGAAATCTAAAAAACATTGCCACTCCTTGGTGGAACAGAGAATTGACAATCTTGAATTGTGAAGTTTTTCATGCATGAAAAAATTATCAATGGCATAGATGTTCTTGGCCAGCTGATGTCAGTCAACTCTGTGCAATCTATTTTAAGAAAAAACATCAATATGTCAAACTCATTACTAAATCCAAATCTGACACCTGGAAAAAATTTGTTCACCATGTCAGTAATAAAACTCCCTGGAATATTGTTTACAAAATTTCTAGAAGCAAGCTACATGCACTTATTATCTATAAAACTGTTATAAGCAATAGCACTGAATCTCTTTCTTGGACAGATGCTCTCTGGATGTTCTTCTTACGTGATAATCCTTTTAGATTTTCCCTGTCATAAAGATATTCAATCACTTAATCTTAATTACTTTATTTCCTCGGTTGCTGTTCCTGTTACCCCTGTTGAATTATCTTCTGCCATCACCAGGATTGGTGTCCTAGTGAAGATCTTGTCAAAGGGGAGTTTTTGATAAAAATCCCCTCCCCCTCCCTGCTATCCAAATGTTCTTTTAAAGTTGTATAATAAATGTCTACAATGGTCTGTTTTCAGATTCCTGGAAATTTGCCATCTTAAGAATTCTGTTGAAACCTGGAAAGTCTCCTAATCTTCCTTGGTCTTACAGACCTATCACTTTGTTATCTATGTTTGGTAATATCCTAGAATGTTTGAACTCATATGGAATCCTGGCTTTGCTTCAGGACACAGAGAGCTATTCTAATAATCAATATGGTGTTCATCCTGGAGTTGGTGATGAAAATGCCCTTGTCACTCTTCTGAACCTCATTAATGAATTGTCTTCTAAATACATCCTGGCAATTTTTATCAACTTCGAGGGCACATTTAACTCTCTTTGGTGGGAGAGCACCCTCGAATGTCTTAGAACTCTGAACTGCCCTGCTAACCTATACAATCTTATTAGGAATTATTTTTCAGATAGATCTGTTTGTTGTTGTTGTTTGTTATTTGGTTTTTAAGAGCATTAGCAATTAAGGCCATATTGCTCCGGGATATGCGGTGGTCATTCCCTGACCTTTCCGCATCCTCCGTATTTAGTGGTGACGGGCTCGAACCCCGGTCTAATCCAGAAGCGTGTGCTATGCACTGCTGCTCCTGCCCACCTGGCTACGGAGGCGCCTCAGATAGATCTGTTAAGGTTACATCCAATTTTCACACAGTTTCTCGGAAAGTTTTACGTGGATGTCTGCAAGGGTCTATTCATGGACCCTTGTTTTGTAATCTTGTTCTCAATCAATGGTTACTAAAGGTTTCCCCAAATTATTCGTCAGTTGCATATGCAGATGATTATTAGTTCTTTTTTATGGAAATTCTCACCATTCATTAGAAGAAAATGCAAATTCTGTTCTTCAACTTTCTGATTCGTCAATGCTTAACAAACTTGCTATTTCTCACAGTAAAACTTGTATTATGGTCTTCAAAGGCACCTTTTTGCCAACTCATCCTCCTCTCATAAAAATTAATGGTAAATCTCCCCCTTTTGTAACTACCACAAAATTTCTTGGATTGCTGCCTTACCTTGCTTCCCTATCTGAATCATCTGTCTGACAAAGTGAGAAAATTTGTTTTTCAAATTTTTTTGCATTTTCCGTCAGGACTGGGGTCTGAACCATAAGATTTTGTATACACTATAAAAAGCTGTTGTTTTACCAATTACCACTTATGCTGCTACAGCCTGGTTTAGATGCCTAAATTGCTTACAGTTTAGTGCAAGCTTGGTTCGATCCAGCAAAATTTCCTCCTAGTTCTAGTTAGGGCATGTAGAACCGTCTCTACCTCTGCCCTACAAGTTCTATCTGGCTCACTATCTTTAGACTTGCATTTAATTTACCATGGACTTTCTTACTTCATTCATAAAGGTCTCCCTGCAGAATTCGACTGAATTCAAACTGATGTGTCCTCCAGGCCTTAACAAGAAAAACAATAAATTTTAAAAATCCTTCATGACTGTCGGCAACTTTGATGGTCTGATTCCCAAAAAGGTTTAATTTCAAAATTATTGATTAAAGTTACATTTGTTAATAAAAACACTTGTAAATGGTTTTCTCCCAGCATGCTTTCTAGCTTTCTTTTAACAAGACACAGTTCTTTAAATTTTAAACTTGCCTGTTTTCCATCTTTACAACTCCAAACTTTGTCATAAAGATATTCAAAAGTACTTTGTGGTTCTGTCAAGGATTCTATTCATGTTATTTTCTTTAGCCCTATTTACAATGAATTTCGTTCACAGTTACTGTCTGTCACTGGTCCTGTTACTCCTGGTCAGGAATCTGTCTTTATTTCCTCTCCTACTATCTTTCAAAATTTCTCATGTTCTGTCTTTCTTAAAAGATGACAGTTATTGTTTGAATTATAAACATATTTTGTATTTATTGATCAACATCTATATTTACTTAACTTCCTTAAATTCATTCATAATTCCCAAATTCTTTCAGAACTTCACCAAGCTTCTCTCCTAAAGGAATGTATCCCAGAAGTTACTTGTTGCTATCAGCCTGGTAGCACAAATTGCATAAACTGTAATATTCAACTCAATCATTTGCTCCATTTTTTTTTTTTTTTCTTACTGTGAAATTAGACATTTCGTAAATATGTTCATATTTTGGTAGATAGTGGTTAAGTTTATATTTAAATAACACCTTTGTTTTCTTTAGATTTTTTAGTCAAGTATGCTTTTTACCACCTTCAATGTTTATTTGATTCTAATCACAACTTGAATGTTATGAAATCTCATGGACGATAACATAGTTTACATCACTATCTTGTAAAATTTATTGTGGTGAACACCTGTCCATGCCTTGAACTGTGAACGTTAATTGCTGGACTGGACATTTCTTAATTTCAATGGTTAACCACCCCCTTTTGAATATGTAATAATTTATTTTGTATAATTATTTGTATAATTCTGTACATTTTTGTATATTTTGTTTCTGTATAACTTTGTATATTTTGCATCTGTATAATTTCTTTTGTTGCAAACAGTTTGTATAACTATTTGTTTAGGGTTGTATAATTTTCTGTACAATTCCTTTTCTTGCAAACAGTTGAGTGGTTAACTATTTCAGGTTATCTATCTCTAAACAGTTCTCCTATTTTTAAAGAAAATACAGCTATAAACAAAATTTCCTTCAAACTGAATTCCAAATTTAAACTGAAATGGTTTCTTTTATCTTCATAACACAGCTAAATGAGGTCTGTCTCACTGTCACCCTCTAAAGTTTGTTAAAAGCTCTAGACTCCGTCACTTCAGGAATAAAATATACCTGATAAAAAGTTAGGTTTGTTTTTGTAATTTTGGTCTTCTGATTTAAAAAAAAATTGTGTAATAAGTTTTGTTTTCAACCTACAGGCATGTCCTCTATTACCACAGCGAAACATGGTGGAGTTGAATTGACATTCCAGGTACCATCATTCAATAAACACATATACTATATAATACTACTACCTCATTCCACTGACTGGAAACCTTGTCCATAGTTTTACTGATGACAGAGTACTATACATACTTGGCCATCCAGTTTCAGAAACATTGCTATGCACAACAACTCCTTGAAAATCCACTGTAAATTTCTTAACCTTTCCAGGATTATGTATATAAATTTACATTTTCCAAGGTTGTTTCATATGAGATTCAAATAATGTATCCATTAATACACAACTCTTTTGAAATCTTCCAGCAGATTCCGCCACCTCTTATTTATATTTCTGCCTTAAATAGGGGAGACAGTTTTAATAGATGGCATTGGAATCAAACTGAAATTCCTTGGATTTAAGATTTATAAACTAATGAAACTGAATTAAATGACACATTGGATACAGAAGATCATCATCATCATCATGATCCAGTTTCAATCCACTGCAGGATGAAGGCCTCTCCAGCAACTTTCCAGTTCCTTCTGTTTTGTGCAATGGCCATTTACTACCCACAAACTCATGAATTTCATCTGTCCATCTCCGTTGCTGTCTTCCGGGTTTTCTTCTAGCTCCTCTTGAGTACCATTCTGTTATTTTCTTAGTTCATCTGTCATCATGTCTTCGAGCTATGTGTCCTGCCCAAGACCATTTTAGTTCTTTAGTTTTGATAAGAATGTCCTTTACTTGAGTTTGCTGCCTAATGAAAAAATTTTTTTTCATTTTCTTTTTTTCTTTTTGTGCTAAACAGCTACTCTGTGCAAATCTCAATCTGTCATATAATGAAATACTACAGTCTGATTCCCTAACTTATCTAACAGTATCTAACCATCTTATCTAACAGTATAATTCGTTCCATTCTTTGCTGTGTAGTTCTCAGCTTCTCTTCCATTCTTTTGGTGAGTGCCCAAGTTTCACTTCCTTAAGTCATGGTGGGAGTATACATTGGTTCAATATTTTATGTTTCAGACAAATTGGGATACTGCTCCTCAGTATGCGACTATATTTCCTGAATGCTATCCATTCAAAATATATTCTTCTCTTGACTTCCAGACATTTATCATTATTACAGTTAATGACTTGTCCCAGATAAGTATATGACTCCACATTTTCAATTACTGTTCCTTCGATCATTATATCCCTTTCTGTGGCATGCTTTTTCATCATTACTTTTGTTTTAGCCATATTCAGCTTTACAGAAGATATTACTGCATTATTACGGATGTTACGGATACAGAAGATATTACTGCATTATTACGGATATTACAGATACAGAAGATATTACTGCATTAAAAAATAACAATGAGTTATTTTTTAAAAAATATTTTTGAATTTTTTCAAAGTTTTAAGAATTTTTAAAAACTTATGGTTTGATTTTTGGTAAGAATTTCACCCTAACACTGGCCAATTTAGGTCAAAATAAGAAGAAATTAATATTTAAAAGCATTTTGTTACAAAATTCTCAACATTGCTATTTAAAAAAAAAAATTCACTTGACAGGTCTAGCCAGAGGGGAGAAACCTCATTACTGTAAACAACACACACATATTTGACAAACTTACTAATGAATGGTTAAATGCTGAGCTCTATGTAATTCTTTATTGGGGCAAAGAAAACCTGGTTAACTTCAAAATTTCTAAAACTCAATTGTGTTATTTCTCACAAAAAAAGAGTGCTGCTTTCATGCTCATCTTTGATAAAACTCTGATTTCTAGAAAAGATCACATAACTCTGTTGAGGATTATTCTTAGCTCTAATATCTCTTGGCATTGACATATAAATATTGCTTCCTCTGCATTAAAAATTTTTTTTCATTTTCTTTTTTCTTTTTGTGCTAAACAGCTACTCTGTGCAAATCTCAATCTGTCATATAATGAAATACTATTTTCACATATGCGATGGTATCCACATGTATCTCAAACTGTATTTGAAATAGGGTGGTCAGGTTAATTAATGATCCATATCTTAAACTCTCTCCACTCTTTATCATACAGACATTCAGTTTCTGCTGTATGCTTTTTCCTGTAGATATTTCCATGAACACTACACTTCTGAAATGAAAACTTGTAATTTCAAACTCTCTTGAAAAATCAGTATGCTAACTGCTATGTATTAATAAAAAATTACAAAGACTTTTGTAACAACTATTCACACATATGGCTTTCTAATTTCTAGTTTATAAACTTATAAATGCCATAGTTTAAAAGAGGCCAGCAAATGGTCAAAAAGCAAATTTTGGTTGTCATGGTGCATGAAAATAAAAATATAATTTCTGGAGGCCAACAATATCAGAAATCTCATTAATTACTTGTCTGATTTAGTTTATTTCAAATTTTTATATTAAAAAGTAAGAGATTACCTTAATCTTTTTTGTGGAAAGCTTCTAGTCAATTCTCTCTCATATGTGACGAATAAAATAAGATGAAAAAAGGTGAAAGGGAAGAAGGAAGGGAAACAGCTGTGAATTTTTTTAATTTGAGTATTCATCCAAATCGTAACTTTTAATCCATTTAATTTTAATAGTTTTTAATTGTGATTTTAATAGTGTTTTTAATTGGTGATTTTAATAGTGTTTTTAATTGGTGATTTTAATTATTTATTATTGGAATCAGTTTTAACTATTTATTATGTTTGTAAAATAATAGGAGGAGTTTACCTCATTATATAATACGTAGAACACTTCCATATGATACTCTCCAGAAATTAAAACGAAAAAATCGAAAACTTACATTAGAGTAAAAAATAAATAATTAAAAACCAATTTAACACAATTTAAATCAATTTAACACAATTAAAAATCAATTTAACGCAATTAAAAATTAAAAAGAATCTAATGAAAATATTCAAAACAATTTTCCTTCCTTAAGCTGACAATGCTTTTCGACCGTATGTCATGATCACAGGAATGAAAATTACCGAATAGGATTGAACCTGAAACTTAAATAGTGATTACATAATAATTTTACATAAAAGCCATGCATCAGAGATCAAATATGGCCGCTGAACATTAACAGAATTCTCGTGTAATTTAATTTCTACAGTTTCTGCAATTAATAGTTGCATATAATTACATTGAACATTAAGTCTTTGGCCTCGTTAAATAAAAAAGTATGTTTTTCGAAAATGGCATGAAAGGCTAATTCTGAAGCTGCTGAACGACAAGCACGAACTGAGGCTTCATATTGATTTACACAATTTTCAGAGAAAATTGTGTCGAGAACCTTGGTAAGACGAGTCGCAATCACTGCAAGAAATGTTGTATACCAGATCATTAATTTGTGTTGCGAATGCATAAAGAACCGAGCGATTGTTCAATATAGTGTGTAATTTCCGTATTGGCCTGGCCACAATTTTAAATTCGGTATCTTTAAAGAATCTGTTAAGCTGTTTGTGCCACTGTTCAACATATAGAACAGAAATAAAGTATTTTTTGATATTACTATTGTTGGTTGGTGTAGTTTTGTATCCTATCCTTAGCCTGTACCCTAATTCGGTTTATTGTGGAAAGGGGATAACCACTATTTAAGAACCTGATAGTTAATATTTGTATTTCTGAGCCCAAAGCAGATTCCTGCAGATTCGACTATTAATTGCAGAAACCATAGAAATTAAATTACACAAGAATTCTGTTAATGTTTGGCGGCCATATTTGATCTCCGATGCGTGGACTTTTATGCGCATGCGCGAAGACAAATAATCACTATTTAAGTTTCAGGTTCAACCCTATTTGGTAATTTTCATTCCTGTGATCATGACATACGGTCGAAAAGCGTTGTCAGCTTCAGGAAGGAAAATCGTTTTGAATATTTTCGTTAGATTCTTTTTAATTTTTAATTGCGTTAAATTGATTTTTAATTGTGTTAAATTGATTTAAATTGTGTTAAATTGGTTTTTAATTATTTATTTTTTACTCTAATGTAAGTTTTCGATTTTTTCGTTTTAATTTCTGGAGAGTATCACACGGAAGTGTTCTACGTACTATATTGAGGTAAAATCCTCTTATTATTTTACAAATATTAATATAAATGTAGAACGCATTGAGTATTACAGCTCTGATTCATACTAACTATTTATTATGACACGATGTCTTCTCACACTCATGGTCTTGCTGCAATGGTCTGATGTGTTTCGGGATCGGGTTGGGCTCTCGGCTTTCGATTCCATTGCG
This sequence comes from Mastigoproctus giganteus, assembly GCF_048544385.1. Lineage (NCBI taxonomy): Eukaryota > Metazoa > Arthropoda > Arachnida > Uropygi > Thelyphonidae > Mastigoproctus > Mastigoproctus giganteus. Next base: position 111,995,870 of record NC_143583.1, on the reverse strand, counting down.
CATTGGATTTGGGCATATCTCTACGAGTGAGAGAATTCATTAATTTGTTTTTTCACCTTTTTTCATCGAGAATTGACTGGAAGCATTCCACGAAAAAGACTGAGATAATCTCTTACTTTTTAATATATTAAAAAATCGTGGAAGTTATTGAGCCCTGTAGCTCTGAATTTTTTTACTAATTCAAATTTTTATGTACTATATACATAGTTACATATCATTAATTTGCAAGTATTCTGTGTTCCCGAATATTATTATTTTAATAATTGCATAGATGATGTCAGTAATGAGTAGGTGCCTTGAATTTTTTTCTGATTTATTTTTATTATTTGTTGTTGCTGCATGTTACTAATCTGAAGGTCCAGAAAAAGTTGATAGTATCATTTAATTACAGACATGAAAAAAAAAAAAAAGTAAACAGTTCCATTAATATATTATCAACTGAACTCTGTGAGATGTGATGTCTCACAGAACCCAGATTTTTCATGTTATTTTTCATTTGGTGCAGATGTAATTCCCTCTACAAAACTTTGTTTTTGACTAATATGTTTTTATAACAAAAAAATTTACAATTAGCATATTTTAGTTAAAATAGAGGTACAACTTGTAAAAAAACTGTGATAAGCTGATTTTGTATTTTGTATTTTTTTTCCCAATTAGCCCAAATAGTGGGAAATTTTGCCAGCCCTTGCTTTAAAATATTGTGGTACATGACATAACTATTAAATAATAGGTAACTTATACACATTCTAAGAATTCATGTAAAAGCATGCCATAATATCATACTTGCCTTAAAATGGAATGGAAATTTAATTATTTTTGATAAATAGTACATAAAAATTTCATTTTTATGTACTATTTACTTAGTTACATGGATATGTTACATATTATTAATTTACAAGTATTCTGTGTTCCCAAATATTATTATTTTAATAACTGCATAGATGATATCAGTAATGAGTAGGTGCCTTGAATTTTTTTCTGATTTATTTTTATTATTATTTGTTGTTGCTGCATGTTATTAATCTGAAGGTCCAGAAAAAGTTGATAGTATCATTTAATTACAGACATTCCATGACCCACAGAAAGTATAACAAAACCCAGAGTCCAATTATGACATTCTGAAACCTGAAGGAAGACTTGTGGGTGAAACCTTGAAAGGCAGAAACTTTATTCCCACAGTGGATCTGAAACTTAGCCTAAAAAGTTTAGAAGTGAGCATACTTTGTGGAGGCACTGGAACTTTACCTTGAAAGTCAATAAACTAAATTTGTTTATCATGTGGGAATCTTAACCTAAAATGCCTGGAAATGCAAAAGAGTTTTTGTTTTCTCCATAAATTTTATAAATTGTCATTTGCAGTATACACTGAATGTAAATAACAGAGTATTAAGGTAGCAATAAAAATAGTTTTATATACACAAATAATAATCAAATTATAAAAGAAAACCATTTTTTTTAAAGTTGAATATATTTTACACTAAATTTTAAAATAATGGCAAATTATTCTGGATTTCATTATAGGGTATTTTTATTATTTCACAATATTCTGCAAAGAAGAATACTGAAAATTATATACTACCTTGAGAAACTGAGAAAATATTCTTTTTGTCTCCAGCAATACAGACACCTGTGACAGCACTGTCGAAAAATGAAAATTTACTGATAATGAGACATTTAAAAATGCACTTTGTTCCCCAGCATTAACACTAAATGCAGGAAACAACAGTTATCAATACAATTACAAATACCTTGAGAATAACTTTCAGAAATTACCTTATACTTTTTGATAATACTTGTAAATAGTGAATTTATAATTAAGAAATCAGAGCATATCTAAGTAATTCTAATCAATCAGTTATTCATTAATCATTATATATCTACTATGCATTTTCATTATACCCCTAATGTTCCATTACTATACATCCAATGATATGTACATATATCTCATTATATCCAGTTTTGTGTCTATGGTAACATCGTAATGTTATCATAGACACAAAACTAGACACATTATGATGTTATCTCACAAATAAATAAATTTTCTGTTTGTACTGTAGACAATCACAAGAATACAATTAAAGTAGTCATTTACTGTGATAACATTATGATGTTATCATAGGAAATGACTACTTTAATTGTATGCTTGTGTTTGCCTACAGTACAAACAGAAAATTTATTTATTTGTGAGATTATAAACTAATGTGTTTTATGAATCTGAAAGTGAAATTACAACTGAAATTATAATGTGCTTGAGACTACCACAGGTTTCACTTTTGGTAGTCTTATGTACATTGCTGCTCTAGTTAGGCAATCTCAATTTTCATACTTTTAGTGTAAAAATACTTGTAGAAGTGTTTTTTACCATTTGGTTCAATTCAGTGAGGAGAGAAAACAAAGTGAGGGTGTCCATGGAACTGTTGGGATGAAAAAGAAGTCCATGAATCAAGGGGTCAGTTTCACCTTTAAGCAGTATCAGTTTTGGAAGTGGGTATAACATCCTTCTGGCAGTGAGGAATATTACTGCAAGCTGGAAAAATATCAAGCAATCCACTATGAAGAGTTGTTGGAGAAAACTTTGCCAATTTTAGACATTGGAAAAACATCTTAACCTGGAAGTGGATAATGAAGACGTGAATGAGTTTCTGGAGTCTCATAGAGAAGACCTGACAACCCATGATTTAATGGGATTTAATTTTCTTCAAATGCATACTGAAGAAAAGGATGATAGTGATCATGAAATCTCTAGTATTTCAAAGAGCCTGAACTTCAAACGTTTAAGAGAACTCACGATGAAGGTGGAAGAGACAGTAGGAGTAGAGGATTCTGATAATAAACAAGCAGTAATGTTGTCAGCAGTAATCCTCATGATGTCACTGTTTGCTGTAAGATTCTTTATGATGAAAAGAAGAAGGCAACCTGTCAATTTTCTTTGAATATATGTTTCAAACAATTAATTAGTTTATCAGGTATGTACAGAAACTGTATTTATTCATATTTTATTTAAAAAAATCAAATTATACACGAATTTTTGGGAATGTTATCTCAGTACGTTAATATTAGTTTTTACGTTAGCATACATTTGGTTAACATATGGTTTTTCAAGGCATTATCTGACTCTTAGGTATATTTAAAATCTAAAGTATTGGCAATGTTCAGTTAACAACTTTTTTTATATTTCTAGAAAACATAAAATTCAGTGCATAGTAATTTCTTGCTTGCACTGACCAAGTGAAAAGTACTTAATTACTAAGCGAGAGAGTACACACAGTAACACATAAAAAAAACTGACACAAGGCACAGATATTCAAGAGTTAACATATATCACATTTAGCATAAATAAATAACATAACATAGAAGCTTTCAGCTACTGTATGTAGCCTTTGTCAACTAACTGAACACGGGAAAGCAGTGGTTTTTGTGTGTGTGTGTGTGTGTGTGTGTGTGTGTGTGTGTGTGTGTGTGTGTGTGTGTGTGTGTGTGTGTGTGGTTGACTTTCAAGTTATGGGTATGTGCAAATGGTGACAAGGGAGAGGAAGAGAGAGAGGTCAAGAGAGGGAGAAGAAGGAAGGGAGATGGTTGAGGTAGGTGACTGCCGAGCTTGCGGACTAAGAGAGGCTCAAAGATGGCATGTATGCAGGTGCTGCAGTCCCTGTTGATTGTACTTCCAGTGATACTGATGTGTGCTGATTCCAGCAAATGCAAGAGACGCCTATGATTTCAGCATACTTCACTGGAAGTACAATCAACAAGGACTGCAGCACTCACATACATCCCATCTTTGAGCCTCTCAAAGTCCGCAAACTCGGCACCTGCCTACGACGGCAGTCACCTACCTCAACCGTCTCCCCCCCCCACTCCTGACCTCTCTCTTCCTCATCACCGTTTGCACATATCCGTAAACCAACCTCCCCTCCTCTGTGACCTCACTTACTTATGTACTTGAAGGTCAACCACACACAAAAACTACCACTTTCCAGTGCTCAATTAGTTGACAAAGGCTACATACAGTAGCCGAGAGCTTCTATTTTATGTTCTTTATTTATGCTAAATGTAATATGTGTTATCTCTTGAATATCTGTGCCTTGTGTCAGTTTTTTTTGTGTTACTGTGTGTACTCTCTCGTTTAGTAATTAATTTATTTAATTCATTTGGTGGGTGCAAGCAAGAAATTACTATGCATCCAACTTCAGACCCCATAGAGTACTTCAGTCATCAAATTCCGTGATTAGATATTTCCATAAGATTTACCTAAAACAGCTGAGATTCATTCTGGTACTCCAATACTTCTATATCTGTTAACTTTTTAGATATTTGAATCTAGAAAACTTTTAACACAGATCCATCTTGCTGACTGAACACACCAGAGAAGTGGTGTCAGTGTTTTAATAGATACTGACATCACACTGAATCTTGGCAAAACTTCCTTTGATTATAGGATATACAATGTACGTAGCAATCTTTCTAAAATGTTGCAGGAATTCTTAAAAGAAATTTGAGGGGGACTGGAGAGAATGGCAGAATAGAAGATGAGGATGAGCCATTTGGCAATAGCCTGTTGTGGTACATTCCACTAGTGATAGGGTGGACTGGCTTTATGTGATTTAACACTCCCAAATATGATGGAGGGGTTCTCAAGTATACCTATATGACTTGATTGAGGTGTTTAAGGCTCTGAGAGGAATAAGCAAAATGAATGAGGAAGAAATTTTCATGGTTATAAATGATTCTAGAACAACAGGCCATAATTTTTAAGTTACAGGGGGAGATGTTTAGACTGGATTGCAGGGAGTTTTATTTTAGCCAGCAAGTTATAAATTACTGGAATAAGTTGCCTACATGGGTGGTAGAGGCTGACAGTTTGGGGAAATTCAAAGGTCAGCTGGATAATTACCTATGGGAGGAGGGAAATGCTTAGGCTGTCCATTTCCTTTTCTCTTATTTATTAATTATTATTTTTATTTTTTACTTATTATTATTTTATTATTATTATTTTTTGGCTGGTACAGCATAAGCCATAGGCTTTCTTGCACCATGTGGCCATTGCTAATACATGAAGAGGCTCCTTCAAGACCAACTTCATCTGTTCTGTAGGAGACTGGAAATCTTCTGTAAATATAATTCCCTGTCGAGGAGGATGATGACCCCCCACACCCTTGTCAGTCTGGCTGATGTGGATGGGGTGGTCTCCTCTAAGGGACTGGAGGACATTAGATTCACTGCAGAGATATTTGAGCAGTTCTTGTTCTTGATTGGCAGTGCAAACTGGTGGATGGCCTGAATAATTTCAAATGTGGTGCTTTCATGGTGTTTGCTAACTTATGTACCAAGAACATCTGCATTTTGAGGATGGGCCCTTCTGGGCATTGGGGGCATGTCAGTGTTTACTAACATCCCCTTCCTCGATGATGCTAAAACCAGCTTCAGAAACTGCCTTGACTCACATACATTAAGAATTACTTCCCACACATGCACATGCACCATCTGCTCCTTCCCAAAGATGATATCTTGGGTCTAATCAATGTTATGGCTACAAGCCCTCCAGTTTCAAAGCCTTTTCCACATTGCTTTCCCCCCAGGTCAATCCTGCAGGTGACATTTCACAGCATCTGCAAGAGCCATAAGATAAGGAGATGATTATCCCCTTGTATAAGGCAATGGTCAGGCCACACCTTGAGTACTGTATACAGGTCTGGAGACCTCATTTTAGGAAGGATGTAGAACTGCTGGAGCGAGTGCAGAGAAGGGCAACAAGATTAGTGAATGGAACAAAGGGTTGCTCTTACGAAGAAAGGCTTAAGTTTTGCAAATTACAGTATCTGGAGACTAGGCACCTGCGAGGTGATCTGATTGAGATGTATAAAGCCTTGAATGGTTTGAGCATGCTGAATGCTGATGGGATTCTTCCTCTTGCTCAGAATAATCGCCTGAGAGGGCATAAATTCAAATTGAGAAAAGACATTTGCAGGATAGATGTGCAGAAGTTTGCCTCTAGCCAGCGTGTGGTTGATTGCGGATCAAACTTCCATCTGTCGTGGTAGAAGTTGATAGCTTAAACAGATTCAAGGCAGAACTAGACAAACATTTGGAGCAAGTGGATGGGTGAAATAAGGTTTTTTTTTTGGCTGATGCTATATAAGCTTGCTTTCTTGCATGATGTGCTTTTACTAATGCTAATGTTGTTAAACAATTCCATAAACTATTCCAAACTTCTGATACTCCATATGGTTCTACAGCCTTACAGCACTTCATTTCTGTTTACAGCCACTTTTATGTTATCATTAGTTGTGATGCCTGTAAATCCCTATATTCTGCTCTGTGGCATTCGCTAGCTGTCTTGGTAATTCTTACTTTAATAAATCCTTGAAATATCTTATTTTCCATTTTTCTCTAATAATCCCACCTCCACTCAACTTGTACTATACCATTCTCATCCTTGATATGCTCTACAGGTCCCCACATCTCATTTTCTGTTCTCTTACCTTTGCCAGTCAGTAGATATCTTTTTCACTTTCTCTAGCATAAACTACTACTGAGCTCATCAAGGGTTTCAAATTTTGCCTTGCTCACAATTCTTTTGGTCTTCTTCCTTATTCTCTTCCTAATCTGTTTCTTCTTTAGTCCTCTATCATCTCTAAGAGCCACATTCTCAAAAGACCCTGTGCCATGACTAATTTTGTTGCAATTTTTATATAAGCAATTTTACTATATACAGTGTTATTCCATTTTAACTTCTAAGTTTTAACTATACATAGTGTAAATATTAATTTTAAAATAAATTATATGTTATCCAAAGATTTAAATTAAAGGTAGTCTTTTAGTCAGTTTTGGTCAGTGTTTTCTAGATTTTAATAAGTACCACACCCTTGACCTAGAGGGATTTTCAATATTTACTGAGGATTGTGAATATTTATTTCAATATTCACAATTAATATTTGGTTTGGACTAATGCATATTAAAGAAATCAATGAGTTAGAAAGTCATATTACACCTAACAAAGGCTGCATGAAATTAATAGTTATAACAATCTATCAGGACAAAGAAAAAAGAACAGTTTTTAAAATTCATTTTAAAACATCTTACTTTTTGTGTAACTTATATTCACAAACAGCATTGAGAAAATCCATATTTATATTCCATTTTTGTGCAGAACTTGATGAACGTTTTCTTGGTTCTCCTTCGCTGTCTACCAAAACATAAAATGAATTATTTTAAAACTCTGAAAGTCGCCAGAAACAATGGGATTTTTCATTGCTGCATGTTAAGTATTATAATATAATCTAAGGCAAACAAGTGTGTGAGGCTAGGCCACGTAGAAATGCTATGAAAACAAAATTAAGTTGATGTACTGAGTTCTATATTGGATTAATATACAGGATGTAACATTAATGCCACATAATCAGCACAGGAAATTATTCCTTGGCCAAAAATAAGCCAAAATATTCCTTGGCCAAAAATAAGCCAAAAATATAACAAGATACTTGCAATTAAAGATTGATGAATGAAGTCATATCCAGCTTAATTCCTACCCAATAGTGAATATTGTGGCAGTTCCAAATGTCTCCAACATGAAGCCTGCTCTGTCAGTTCACAGGATGGGCTTGCAAAACTGTTCATTGGCAGCCTATTATTGGAGAATCCACTCACAGCAGAACACACAACATTCATAATCTGTAGGCAAACATTCTTAAACACAGCATAGATGCAAACCATTTCCTACCATAATCTAGTGAATGGTGGTAAGGTTCACTCCTAACCATTGAGCTAGTGGGCATGTGCTAGTTATTGGATCAGACACCACTGCTTCCAAAATTGCTTCTTCCATGTCAGACATTTGTGTTAAGCATGGCTTGCTCCTGTCTGCACCAACTGTAGGCATAATGCTGCAATCATTTCTTAAGTGTTCATCAAATCGTTTTGAAGTCACTGGGATCAAATGCTGTTGGCCAGAGTACTGTTGTAAATATGCACACCTGTGGCTTAACTTGTGAAATCGGTCATTCAGTTCTTTGGGATAAATTTTCCAAAGAACTGAATGACTCAGTTTACAACTGATAACACTTTGTATGGCAATTACAAGTTGGTATTTATTAAGGAAAATATATATGAGGTACATTCAAAAAGTTCCTGGAATTTTAATATAAAAGTTTATTGAGTAAACAGTTAGGCTTACTAACCTAATTGTGTATGTCTTCAGAATCTTCCCAAGTTTTGAAACATTCTTTGCAATTGTGTTTTTTTTTTTTTAGCTCATGTAGGGTCACTTCAGGATTTACTTTGATGTCATCCACTTTAGCAAAATGATGACCCAAAGCTCCATGTTCAGTTTAGGGAACAGCCAGGAGTCAGACAGTGCAAGATCGAGGGGAGTAGGGATGCTGCCTGACTGCGAATTTTTTCATAGCCAAGAACTGCTGAAGTGCCATTGCTGTGTAACTGGGTACATTGTCATGGTGCAGGATCCAGCCATCATTCCATTTTTGAGGTCATCTTCACCTAACATTCTCATGCAAATGTGTCAAAACCTTAACATAGCATGGCAGCAGTAATGCTTCTCCTCAAGTTAAAAATTCATCGTGCACTATGCCCTCATTGTCGGAAAACACACACACAAAAAAAAAAAAAAAAAGACCAGCATGACTCTGACATTGGATTTTGTTGCATGAGACTTCTTGGGCTGTGGGGACATTTTTGTGTGCCATTTGGATGACTCCACCTTGATCTTGGGGGTGTAGGTGAATTCCCAACTTTCATCTCTGGTGACCACTTTTCTTAGGAAGCTTGGGTCTTGCATAGATTTTTCAAACAAATCACCTGTGGTGGCTTTCCTACAGTCCATTTGATTGTTTGACAGCAAGCATGGAACAAATGTTGCACACACACACACATGATGCATCCCTAACTCTTGTGTCAGGATTGTGTGTACTGAGCAAAATACAGTCCAACTTCATGAGCAATTACAACAATAATTCACCTATCTTTCTATATGAGTTCCTTCACTTTTGTGATATTTTCTTGTTTTGTAACATTGAAGGGCATACACTGTGAGATTAATCTCCAGTGTTTCCTGTCCATTTTTAAACTGATTAAAACACTCGAACTGCTGTTTTCTTCAAAGCATCATCTCCAAAAACTTTCTGTAATGCTTGTACATCTCTGTAGCACTTTTCCCAAGTTTAATGAAGAGCCTGTTGTTAGTGCTGTTCAAACTGTGATATTCCACAAAAAATCAGCTGTGACACACAAGTGAAGTGGTTGAGCTAGTTCCCACTTGGCATGTGTGCACACCAAGGTCAGCATCAATGCCCACAAAACCTTATGGTCAGAATTCCAGGAACTTTTTTGAATGAACTATGTATGTACGTGTATCAAACTTCCAATATAATACATGCACACACTCTCTCAAAAGTATTAAGACATCCCTTCTAAAAATAAAGTAGCAAACAATGTGAGTCAGGTGTATGCAGTGTGCAGACAAGGAAGAGGTGTAGAAGCGTGCAGAAAACACCAAGATATCAGTATAGATCCTTACTATCACTTACTCTGGTTACAGCATGAGACATGGCAAGCAAAACCAGTCACAAAACCAGACATGGCAAAATCAAAACCAGTCACAAACAAAATGCACTAAAGGAAACCTTTAGTGCATTTTGTTTGTGACTGGTTTTCACTGGTTTTTTGATTGTTAATTCACCTGATAGTAGTAGTAGTAGTAGTAGCATGTGATGCAAGAAAGAAAGCGTATGAGCTCATGCAGCATCAGCCAAAAAAAAAAAAAAAAAAAAATCACACCATTCCCTCCAAATGCCTGTCCAGTTCCTCCTTAAATTTATTTAACCTATCAGCTTCCACAATGACAGACGGAAGTGTGTTCCAGCAATTAACCACCCGCTGGCTAAAGACAAATTTCCGCACATCTATTCTACATCTGTCTTTTCTTAATTTGAATTTATGCCCCCTTAGGTTCGTAATCTGAACAAATGGAAGGATCCCATCAGAATTCAGCATGCTCAACCCATTCAAGGCCTTATACACCTCAATCAGATCACCGTGCAGGTGCCTAGTCTCCAGCCACTGCAATTTGCAGAACTTAAGCCTCTCTTGGTAAGAGGATCCCTTATTCCCCTCACCAATCTTGTTGCCCTTCTCTGTACACGCTCAAGCAAATCTACATCCTTCCTAAAATGAGGCCTCCAGACCTGTACGCAGTACTCAAGGTGTGGCCTGACCACGCCTTGAGTACTGGGATTCTTGGAATAGGTGATTTTAATCTGACACTTAATGCAGATATTATTTTAAATTATTTTCTCCAGCAATTGGAAATTTGGAGTTGTGGAAAGTTCCTAATTCCACCCCCACTCAAAATGGTGCTTGACTTGATAGTATATTACAACATAATGGACCTGGTAAGTCAAGAAAATATTCTTTCTTAGTTTCATTCTAATCATAAGCCACTAAGAAAGAATATTTTCTTATCAGGTGTTTTCTGCAGGTTAAAGGCTCTGAACAATCTTAGGAAATATTTGAACAATATCAAAATAAGTTTAACTCAGCCAAAAATGTAACATTATTTATTACAACTAGTGCAAACTTAGCTAAAATTGAAAAAAACTATTTGGTCAGTGAAATCTGGGTTTCCGAAAGGTTTAATACTGAATGAGGACTGATTTTGAAATTTGTTTTAGAGTTAATTCTACTGGTTCTTTTCCTACTGACTATTAGGGCAGAATAATACTTGCCTATTCAGTTGCCACTTCCAGATATTCATATATCAAGAGATATCTGAATCACAATAGAGTTACAATTAATTTTCTTCTCTCTATGAGTGTTCTTAGTCCAAATGCTATTCTGAACTTTTGTTTGAAGACTGGTAGCTATTTTATTTGGAATACACTTTATGATATCACCTTTTCTGATTAGCTTTATTTTTTAGCTCTACAGAAATTTTCTTGTCCAAGCAGCCTTTCTAACTACTGTTCCATGTCTGTCTTCATTATTTTCTAAAGTCCTTGATAAACTACTTCTCGTACCTTTAACTGATCATATTTTTGTTACTCATGCATACATTATGGTAACCCCAAGAGCTCCACTGAAACTTGGCAGGACAAACAATCATCATTGTTTCTGTTTGATAATTGCTGCAGCATTTGATTCAGCAGTAATATTTTTGCTCTTGAATATTTCAGTGTTTTAATTTTATTTCTGAATCCCTTATTTATCTTCTTTCTCTTTTGTTATCAAAATATTTTCAGTTTGCTCATAGGATATATATATATATATATATATATAATATCGAAAGGCTTTGTCTAAAATTCTCGGCAATTTTCAACACTTATCCTCAGTTTAATTCTTATTTTGAGTCCTGTTGTGTATTATTTTGTTTCGATTCCTTCTTCTGCACGGTGTCATCATTATAATTTAATTCAAGATTTTCTTCATTATACCAATTTATTTGACCTTGAAGTCAAATTACCTTATTTTTTTTATTTCAATATCTCCTTCCCCTCTTAAGATTGTAGATGGCCCTTTTTAAACAAGTTCTATGAACTTTGTTAAATTTCTGGGTGTTTTTTCGGATCATAAACTTTGATATTATGAACATTGTTTTCTCCATATAGTGAGTAGCCCAGAATGTGAAATGCAATTTAAACATTATCACCAATAGAGGCATTATTCAGGTATTTTTCTGTGTTCCCTATTTCTGTATTCCCTTTCTTTATGGCTCTACATCATGGCTATCTACCTTATCTCCTGTTCTATAATTTCTATCAGCTGGATTTTGTTTTTTATCTGGTGGCTGGATGCCAAACTGTATCTACCACAAGTTAGCACTCAGCATAAGTTGTGTAATCTCAGAACTCTTAGAAGTTTATTCAGTTAAGATGGAAGTGTTTTTTTTTGGAATCCAGTTCTTTAGTGCGAGGAAACTGGATGATATGCCTATTAATTGTGCTATTAATATGTGTAACAATGATAGTGACTTGTGGTTCAATTAATAGGCCTTATAGGAGTAAACTAATCAAATATTACTAAATGTCTAACCTGAGAGTCTTATGTATATTTTTATATTTAATATAGGATGATTCATAAGTAACAAAATGTGTTTGATGTAACAATAATGCTATTTTAAATATACATTTTAATTAATGCATAATAAAAAAAACATACATAAACTTAAAAAAAATAAAAAATAAAAATTTCATCTGTTCAATATAGCTGACATTTTGATACAAAATTGTAGTCTTCCGGACACATAGCAAGGCACAATTCCTCAAAAATGTTCTAAAATTTTTTTAACTATTGACTGCTGAAGCCCAGCACAGATCTGAGCTTATTATTAAATACTTTATCCTTTAAAAGTCGCCAAAAAGGCAATTAACTTTTTAATTAAAAGTAATTAAGAATCCCCACAAAGAAGTAAAGTAATTTTTCAGATTTAGCACCCTGTGTTACATCTGAGAAGTGTGATGGTGGTTCAGTGGAATCCTACTGTCCAATCCATTAATCAGGAAACTTTTCATCTAAGGATTTGCAAACTATTTTTGCATAGTGGGTGCTCCACCCTGAATAAAAAAACAAGCTGAAAATTGATGTTGGACAGCTAATATGGAATGATTTTGTCTTTTAACAGTCTCAAGTAGCTTTTTCATGTCATAGCTCCCTCAAAGAAAACAGGTCTAAGAACACCTGTCTTAAACCAGTCCAAATTGTCAAGCCAGGAGTATTTAAATTCTTGTAAAAGATTAAGTGGGAATTGTTAAGAGTGTAATAAACACAGTTATAGAAATTAACAGTCTATTTAGTTTAAATATGGTTTTGTCAGTCCACAAAACATTGTCAATGATATCTAAGTTTGACACTCAGTGTCAAAAACCATTCAGCACATTCCAAACTTCCAAGTCTTCCTCATTCAAATATTGTTACATATTAATTGTAACAGATACATTTTGTAAAAAAGTTCCTTTATGATTCTATTTAAGATTGCTTTGGGTAATTTAAGTTACAAACTTTGCTTTCTTTGAGATAAAAGTTCTATCAGGTTTTGGTAGATTGTGCACTCCTCCAACTTCATCAAATTTTACAATTTGCTTCACAGTCTTTATTATGGATGGTTTAATGTGCAAAAAACTCCTTGAACTGGCATGCAGCATTTTCATATTCTTCATGCCATTTTACAATTTCAACTCTCTCCTTCATTATAAGGATCATGGTATTTCACCTAAATTATTCTAAAACAAAAAAAAAACAAAAAAAAAAAAAACAAAAAAAAAACAAACTATAACTATTTTTCAAATAAATCACACATATTTATCAGCAGTTATTCAAAATAGTTTACTTACTTATGGGCCGTTCTATTAGCATTAGTAGAGGCATACAATGAAAGAAAGCAAGCTTATGCAACATCAGCCAAAAAAAAAAAAAAAAAAAACCCCAGCTCAGCCTTAAGTTTATTTAGGCTATCAACTTCCACAACAAAAGATGGAAGTCTGTTCCACCAATCAACCATCCACTGGCTAAAGGCAAATTTCCACACATCTATTCTACAACTGCCTTTCCTCAATTTGAATCTATCCCCCACCAGGTTCTTAATCTGACCAAGAGGAAAAATTCCATCAGCATTCAGCTTGCTCAACCTGTTCAAAGTCTTATACGCCTCCATCAGATCACCTCACAGGTGCCTACTCTCCAGGAGCTGCAATTTGCAGAACTTAAGCCTTTCTTGGTAAGAGCACCCACCCCTTTGCTCCCCTCATCAATCTTGTTGCCCTTCTTTGTACTCGTTCTAGCAACTCTACATCCTTCCTACAATGAGACCTCCAGACCTGTACACAGTACTCAAGGTGTGGTCTGACCATTACCTTGTATAATGGGATAATCACCTCCCTGGCCCTGCTAGCAAAACTCCTATATATCATTGACAAGACTCCATTACCTGCCCTGGCAGCCCATCTGCACTGCTCAGCAAACTTCATATTTGACTGCACAATTACCCCCCCAGCTCTTTTTCACTTTCCACTTCCCTGAGTGTAGTACATTTCTAAACTCAGGGGAGTGGTATGTTTCTCTTGGGTTATTTCTACCCATATGCAGTACTCTGCATTTGTCAATATCTTCAGTTGCCACTTCTCAGCCCATTTGCCCAACTTATCTAGAATCAGTTGGAGTAGCATACTGTCTTTACTGTCGTTAACAACCCTGCCAACCTTTGTATCATCTGCAAAAATGGACATTAAACCTGATGTACCTTCATCAATATCATTGATAAATACACAAAACAACAATGGGTCCAGCACCGAACCCTGGGAAACTCCACTAATAACATTTGTCTACGAAGAGCAGTGTCTATTGATTAACATTCCCTGTTGTCTCCCACTCAACCATCCCTTTATTCATTATAGCAACTTACCCTTAATGTCATACCTCTCCAATTTCTACAGCAGTCTTCCATGTGCAACAGTATCAAAAGCTTTCCTAAAATGGATCCAAGTATATGATATCAAAATTATTTTTGACATTCAGTTCATTTGTTACATCATAGTACCCACTCAAATTAGTCAGACAAGTCCTCCTTTTAACAAACCCATGCTGTGTCTTAACTATTACTGCAGTCTTGTCTAGATAATCCTGCAATGCTTCTTTAATCAGTGACTCCATTATTTTCCTCGGAACAAAAGTTAAACTAACAGGTTTATAGTTACTTGTCAACTTTTCAGCCCCCTTTGTGAATTGGTGATACATTGGCACACCTCCAGTCCATTGGGACCTCCCCTGAGTCCAAGGAAGCTCTCGTAATTATGGCTAAGGGTTTGATTAAAATGTGTCTAATTGATCCTGCAATGCATCTTTAACCAGTGACTCCATTATTTTACCTGGAAGAAGTTAAACTAACTGGTCTGTAATTACTCGTGTCACCCTTTGATCTCCCTTTGTGAATTGGGGATACATTTGCACTTCTCCAGTCCGTGGTAACCTCTCCTGAGTCCAATGATGCTCTCATAATTATGGCTAAGGGTTTGCTTAGTTGCTTTGCCGTCTCCTTTAATATAACTGGATAGATCCCATCCACCCCAGGTGCTTTTCTTATCTTTAAGTTCAACAATTTCTCCTCCACTTTGCTCTCAGTTATTACAAAATCATTAAGCACCCTGCTACAATTTGATAACCTTCTGCCATTTTTAAACCTTAATAATTCCTCATGTGTGAATGTAGATGCAAAATACTCATTCAGTTTGTTTGCTATCTGAGCAGGATCATCAACAGTCGAACCATCGATGTCAAGTGGACCAATCAGATTCATCCCCTTCCTTTTAGAGTTTATATAAGTAAAGAAATCCTTGCTGTTTTCCTTAGCATCCTTTGCCAAAGATTTCTCGTAATCTGCCTTTGCCTGCCTAACCTCTTTTGTGACCTGATTACAGACTAGCTTATATCTGCCACAGGCTTCTGAGTCGCTTGATAATTTATATGCATCCCATGCATTTTTCTTCTCTGTCACGAGTCTCATTAGTTCATATTTTAACCATTTAGGCCTAATCCTTGAACAATATTTTTTAATAGGTATGAAACTTTTAGTAGCTTCCATGATTAATTTCTTGAATGCTTCCCACTTAGAATCCCACTGTACAGAATTTAAAAACTGTCTCAGACCACTGTACTCACCTTTACAGATGCAAAAACTCTTTCCTTTACCCCTGATGGTAATTATATCTTTAAGTAAATCCCACATCAGTACACTGTGATCATTGCCATCTAGTGGGTCTTTTATCTGCAAATACTTAAAACACGAATGATCTCTACTGATAACCAGATCAAGAGTATTACCCTCTCTGTTTGCCCCTCGAACATGCTGCTGCAAAAAACAATCATCCAATAAATCCACAAAAGTCTTACTAGTGTGTGAGTGACCAATCCACAAGTTCCAGTAAATATCTGGGAAGTTAAAATCCCCCATTATAAGACATCCTGATTTACTAGCCCACTCTATTTCTCTGTACAATTTTTCATTGTACTCATTCGAGTCATTAGGCCTATAACACACTCCTACTCTTATTTTTGCTGTCGCAGTGCTTATGTCACACCAAACTGACTCAACAGTGCACTGTTCATCTATATCAACTGAATGCACTTCTTTTGATTTTATGTTTTTCTTAATTAACAGCATGAGACCTCCTCCCTTCCTATCCTGTCTATCCTTTCTGTACACATTGTACTCCCCAAATTCCAATTCTGCATTCTTAATATCAGTGTGACACCACATCTCTGATATCCCAACAATATCCACCTTTGATGTCTTGATCAACACTTCAAATTCATCAAATTTATTTACTGTACTTCTAGCATTGGTATACATGCACCTATTCCTATTCCTAGTTACCCTGACACATCCCATATACCCACCTGTTTCAAGATGACTGCCATCAGTCCCTGAAACCCCAAGCACCCCTCACTCCAGGTCACTACTTATTCTAATAGAAGTTGTGCAAGAATCACCTTTTCTGCCTGCGGCTACTTTTAACCTTTTAGTCTGTGAATCCCTCCAAGCTAGCAGTTTTCTGATCCACCTAACACTGCTTCGATAGCATCAGCAAATATTCTTGCACCCTTTCTATTTAAGTGTATCCCATCCATGTAGAAGCAGTCTGTCCTGTTAACAAGCACAGACCACGCTGAAAAAAATTCTTCCTCTTGAGCCTTGCACATTCTCTCCAGGGGCGAATTGATTGACAAGGCTCTCGTCATGTACTCCCTCCTATCGTGTCTGGGCAGAATTGCACACACTTTCAAATTTAACCCTAACTCGTGACATTTTTGCAACGTTGACCTGTACTTGTTAAGTAAATCTGCAGATCTCCTACTCTTAATGTCATTGGTGCCAACGTGTACAAAAATATCACCTTTTGTGCCCTTAAAAGGACCTGCGCATTCTGCCTTGGAGACTGCCGCTGTGTTGCCTGATGCCCAGGAGTGAGTTCTGCCGTTGAGTTGGGCAGCTGAGAGCTTGACGGGCCCCTCATATTAATTCCTTCGAGGGCAGCTACCCTACACCTCAAGCTCTCATAGACGCCCAGTAGAATGCTGAGTTCTTGCCTAATTTCTAGACACTCTCTGCACCTGGAACACACAAAGACATCCTCCTTTGTTAGATCATGTTCTGTTCCAGAGAGTTCGGCAAACATTTCACAAGTTTCACATTTTTTTAGGCTGTGATGCATTGGAGAATTTCCCCCCTCAGTTCTCCCCAGAGTCACAGCACTCCTGCCACTTTGTGCCCGTTGCTTTGCTGCTCTAATCAGGGGCATGATATTTTAAATTAATAAGATCAATAAATTTAATTAATTAATTGTCAACACTACGCTATCTAATAGAATCCTAAATGCAGTGATGCATATTACGCTATATAATTATTTGTAAAATAATAAGAGGAGTTTACCTCTATATAGTACGTAGAACATTTCCGTATGATATTCTCCAGAAATTAAAACGAAAAAATCGAAAAACTTACATTAGAGTAAAAAATAAATAATTAAATATCAATTTAAATCAATTAAAATCAATTAAAATCACAATTAAAAATCAAACAGAATCTAACGAAAATATTCAAAATGATTTTCCTTCCTTGAGTATTACAGCACTGATTCATACTAGCTATATCATACTAGCTATATTCATACTAGCTATTATACATTACAACTACCTAGTTACCACAATTAAAAATTTTAATTCCCTACTTCTCTATACAAAAACATTGGCTGCAAGATGCGAACGAAATAACGGTTTTACGTATATTAAGTAGTAATCTACAAAAATTCTTTATCTAAATTAAAAATAAAAATAACCAGCGTAGCTATAACTATAAGACTACGTATAAAGTACAATATAAAATAACAATTAGGTAAAATAAAAAGGCAAACAATTATCGCTTTTTTGGAGCCTGTAATTCACAGCTGTAATTTTTAAAGAGAGTCAGCGCCCTCTGTATGATTCTGCTCATGTTTGTCACCAACATGAGCAGAATCATGGAGAATTCCCGAGAATACTAACTACATTTGTTCCTACAATAATTTATAGAGAGGAAATATATATGATGTGGACTAAGAAATTGATTACTATCATGATAGTTCCCAACACCACATCACACAATGACATTTCTACAGAACTGGACCTTTCATATTCCAGCACAATATTACTGTGTTCCATAAAATGAGGCTTGCATTCATGTGGTTTGAGGAAAATGAGAGATTCTATAAGTGGTTTGACTCAATCCAGAATGATGGTCTAAATTCCAAGATTTATATTCTAGCTCAGGGTGAGATCAACATGGCCTATTCCAAACCAGTGTCTGACCCAGATCATTCATTTCTTTAATAAAAATTCACTTAGTCTAATACTATTGGTACCGAAATATTTCAAAAGGATGGTATATGAATGTATATATTTTCATAAAAAGAAAGGCCAACAATTAAAATAAATATACCTGATGAATTTTCCTTTGAAGGCCTCTTTTCCCTCGAGGTTACTGATTCTTTTACTTTAAAGGTGATATCTTGAATGGGAGATGGAAGATGCCGCTGTGGATGGGGATGAGTAAAGATCTGCTTTGGAATTTGCCCAAATTCCATTATTTGTACTTCCAAAGAATATCTCTCATTGATATCTTTAATACTTTTGAAAAATATGTACAGATATTATTTCAGTTTCAGTAAAAATTGAAAAGTTATGCTTATTGCAAGCATAAAATATAAATTGCAAAGATAAGCTCCATAATGATAATATAAAGATAAAAAAATTCAAATGTAAAGGATTGATAATAAATAGAAAAAAAAAAAAAAAAAAAAAAAAAGGTTAAAATTAATTTTTCAACTTGTTTGCAAATCACATACTTCAGATTATTCTTTTAACCATGCTAACATTTTAAAGTAAACTTGTTCTTCAATTTTGTCCTCCCCAAGTTTTTTCAATTTCTCAATCATCTGACTAAAGATATCAAGTGAAGCAATTAAAAAAATTACAGTTATGTTCATTCATAAGTAATGCATTACTTTAAAACAAGATTCATTGTTACTTTATATTACAACAAAACAATTTATACAGATTTCAAAATTTTATGGTTTTTTTTTTCAGAGAGAGATGCCTAATGGTTAAGCAGTTTTAGAAAAACATATTTCAATAAATATTAAACATAAATGACTGAACTTATTTATATATGTAAACATTTATAATGACTACTTGTCCTTATATCTGTTTTTGCAGGCAGCAAGATTTAAACTGCATGGATAATGCAATGGTCTAATTTTCACAGTAGAGGAAATTGCCTTTGTCAGAGCTGACCTGTTATGCACTACTTCTGACAGATAGTCTTTAGCTATATTAACAACTTTGAAAACTGCTTTTGTATACTGCATAGCAGCACTTGCGAGATGATCTGATTGAAGTGTTTAAGGCTTTGAATGGCTTGGGAAAACTCAATGTTGATGGGATTCTACCTCTTGCTCAGAGGTATCTTCAGCCATTTTCAATCCAATGCAGGATGAAGGCCTCTCCAGCAACTTTCCAGTTCCTTCGGTTTTATGCAATGGCCATCCACTTACTACCCACGAACCCTTGAATTTCATCTGTCCATCTCCATTGTTGTCTTCCAGCTTTTCTTTTAGCTCTTCTCGGATACTATTCTGTTATTTTCTTAGTCCATCTGTCAATCTTCAAGCTATGTGTCCTGCCCAAGTCCATTTCAGTTCTTTAGTTTTGACAATGTCCTTTAATTGTGTTTGCTGCCTAATCTATGTTTCCTAATATAATTCATTCCATCCTTTGCTGTGTAGTTCTCAGCTTCTCTTCCATTCTTTTGGTGAGTGCCCAAGTTTCACTTCCTTAAGTCATGGTTGGGAGTATACACTGGTTCATTATTTTATGTTTCAGACAAATTGTGATATTGCTCCACAGCATGTGACTATATTTCCTGAATGCTCTCCATCCGAAATTTATTCTTCTCTTGATTTCCATTTATTTATCATTGTTAAAGTTAATCACTTGTCCAAGATAAGTATATGAATATATTTTCAATTTCTACTCCTTCAACGATTATATCCCTTTCTGTGGCATACTTGTTCAATCATTAGTTTTGTTTTAACCATATTCATCTTTAGTCCAAAGTCCTTACTAACTCTGCATAACTGATTAAGGTTTTCCGCTAATCCTTCAGGATCATTGTTTATGATCACTATGTCACCTGTAAATTGTAAATGGTTTAGGTACTCTCTATTCACATTGACTCCTTTCTGCAACCAGTCCAATCTTCTGAAAGCTTCCTCAAGGGCAGCAGTAAACAACTTCAGAGGTAGTGTCTCCTTGTTGAACTCATTTTTCAATTTTAAATTTTCTACTGTCTTTGTCTAGTCTAATAAAGGAGGTAGCATTCTAATATATTTTCTTCAAAATGATAACGTATGCAGTGTCTATGTCTTGTCTTTCCAATGCCGGAAACATTGCTTTATGCTGTATGGAGTGAAATGCCTTTTCATAATCCACAAATGCCAGGCATAATGGTGTTTTATATTCATTTGCTTTCTCCATTAGCTGTGACGTTAAGTGAAGGTGATCCATAGTTGAGAATCCTGTCCTAAAGCCAGCTTGTTCTTTCAGCTAATTATGCACAGAGGAGCATAAATTAAAATTGAAGGATGGTTGCAAAATGGATGTACAGAAGTTTGCTTTCAGCCAACAGGTGGTTGATTGCTGGAACAAGCTTCCACCCATTGTTGTGGAAGTGGGTAGTTTGAATCAATTCAAGGAAGAACTAGACAAACTACTGGAGGAGATGGATAGGTGAAATGGGATTTTTTTTGGCTGATGCCATATAAGCTTGCTTTCTTCCATCATTTGCTACTATTAATACTAATATCTTTGTAACTATTTTGTCTGTATGTTGTTGCTAGAGACCACCTGCTATCTAATGAGGATTGGTTAGTCCTGAAACAGGACATCACAGCAGTCTCCTCTTTTAAACAAATAAATGGACAATTAATATTTTGGAGAGGCCATCTGTTTGAAAGTAGTGTAATACTAGGGCAATTTGTTGAAAAGGCAAGTTTGTTCTGCTGTGAGAATTAATGCCAATGCATTATTTATTATTATTATCATCATTAGCCATATGGTGCAAGAAAGCCTGAGGCTTTTACTGCATCAGCCAAAAAAAAAAAAAAAAAAAAAAATTTCCGAGTTATCCTGAGAGAGAGAAAACAAGAGTCAGAAGTAGAAGGGACTCACCAAGGAAGAGAAGAATGATGATATCCAGCTCAGGACCCTGGGTGTGCCAAGCCCATACTCACCAGATGTGAACCCCTGGGGTTATGCAGTTTAAAACCTAATGGCTGCAAAAAGAGATGAAATGACAAGATAGTCCTACAAGCATCTTATAAAGAAAGATATTTCACTCATTTTTGCATGGATTCTTAAAGCTAGATGCAATGGTTAATATGAGTGCTGGATTGCTTTCTTATTTCTTCTGGGTTGTAAATTTTACAGAGTTTAATGTATTATCAAAATTGATAATATTTACTAAATTTATCAGGGCCATAAATTAAACGAAAAAAATTTACAAGGATATTACTGAATGCAATGATATTTAATAAATTCTTTAAAATATAAAAGGAATAGCATATATTAAAAATAAACATTGAATCAAACTTAATCCATTTTGTCATGTAGTTAATGATTAATTGGTATTATGTATCGTCACAGCTAATTGCCAGCCTTTGTTTATGATGACTATTTGCTTTGATTTGGCACGGTATGAATCAGCTTCTCAAAATCATCAATGGATATAATAATCCTAAACTTAAGCAATTGATTTTAATAAGTTCAGTTTTAGAATATGGCTTGTACTGTAACTATTGACAAATTTTCTTCCACAGATTTTCAATGGGGAAAGCCAATGAGAAAACAGAGGGTGATGCATTACTTATGAGCATGACTGTAGTAAAAA
Source organism: Mastigoproctus giganteus (assembly GCF_048544385.1). Taxonomy (NCBI): domain Eukaryota; kingdom Metazoa; phylum Arthropoda; class Arachnida; order Uropygi; family Thelyphonidae; genus Mastigoproctus; species Mastigoproctus giganteus. Next base: position 111,973,891 of record NC_143583.1, on the reverse strand, counting down.
AAAGTATGCTCTAAAAGAAAGTATCCATGAAACTTACTGGTAAATTAAGTTACTAAGTTACTTATTGGCAAACAAGATAGTTTATATACATTCAAATTCTATATCAAAAAGAATGTAATAATGTTAGCAAGTTTTTGTTTTTCAGATTGAATAGGTTTCCATTTGTTTCCAACAACAAACAATATGAAAAGCTGTTCTTGTTGTTGTTTGGGTTTTTAGGAGCATTAGCAACTAAGGCCATATTGCTCCAGGATATGCAGTGGTCATTCCCTGACCTTTCCGCATCCTCCGTATTTGGTGGTGACGGGCTCAAACCCCAGTCTAATCTGAAACATGTGATATGCACTACTGCTCCTTCCCACCTGGCTACGGAGGCGCCTAGTATGAAAAGCATATATGATTAAAAATTGGCAAATCCAGCTGGCTAACTACAATGTTGGCATCAGTGACTAAGCTACTACAAGCTTTTAAACATTTTTTTTTCCTAAGAGTAATTTTACAAATATTATTTTATATTTTAATTTATTTAAAAAATACAAATTTAAAATAAGAAATAAGTAAAAGTTATAAATCTGTAGTTGGGGCTAAGTTTCAGCACTTGTTCTAAACATAAATTAATATTAATATACAGCAAATTTTCTTTTCCTAATACACAATCAAAATCATTTATATCGAGATTCAAGAAACTCACAAAATTTTGTATTATCTTAATTTATCGTCTTTATTTTTTTTATCTTTAAAACTGTAGCTTTGCATGGATGGTTAGTGTTAGGGGACTTTCAACAAATTTTTGTTGACATTGACTGTAAGAATGTTTCCACATAAGATTCCACTAAAAAAAAACATGTTGCTCAATGGCATACAGCATGACATTTATTCACCAGTAACAACGCATGTGACTTCAAACATAAATTGTGACAAACTAAACATATGAAACGTAAACTTGTCACTTCTTCTAGTTATGTAACATCTTCCACTAGTTCTCTCACACAATTACACCAATGACTTTTACTTGGTGGCATTGCACTTAATACAAATAACATGGCCTTACTTTTACAATCTTACCAGGAAAGGCTCCAGTTCTGCAAACTGCAGCACCTGGAGACTAGGCACCACTTGCAAGGAAATCTGATTGAGGTGTTTAAGGCTTTGAATGAATTGAGTTAATTTGTGTTAATGATAAGCTTAATGTCAGTGGAATCCTTTCTCTTGTCAAAATCATTTATCTACACATATGGTACTACACTCAGATTAGTGGAGAATGAAAAGGACTTGGGGGTAATTGTGCAGTCAGATATGAAGTTTTCTGAGCAGAGCAGACAGGCTGCAAGAGTAACTCATGGTGTCTTGTCAATGATATACTGGAATTTTGCTAGCAGGGATTATCTCCTTGTATGAGGCAATGGTCAGGCCACACCTTGAGTACTGTATACAGGTCTGGAGGCCTCATATTAGGAAAGATGTAGAGCTGCTGGAACGAGAATAGAAAACGGCAACGAGATTGGTGAGTGGAACAAAGGATTGGTGTTACCAAGAAAGGCTTAAGTTCTGCAAATTGCAGCTTCTGGAGACTAGGCACCTTCTAGGTGATCTGATTGAGGTGTATAAGGCCTTGAATGGTTTGAGCAAGCTCAATTCTAATGGGATTCTTCCTTTTGCTCAGATTGCTCACCTGAGGGGACAAATTCAAATTGAGGAAAGACAATTTGTGCGGAAATTTCCTTTAGCCAGCGGGTGGTTGATAGTTGGAACAAATTCCCATCTTCGTAGTGGAGGTCAACAACTTAAATAAGTTCAAGGCACAACTTGACAAACATCAGGAGTGAATGGATGAATGAAACAGGAGATTTACTTTTTTTTTTTTTTTTTTTTTGGCTGATGCTATATAAGCTTGTTTTCTTGCATCATATGCCTCTACTAATGCTAATGCTAATGAAGGGGTATAAATTAAAACTGAGGAAGGATGTCTACATGCAGGGTAGACATGTGGAAGTTTTTTCTAACAATTGACCAGCAGGTGGTCAATTGTTAGAAAAAACTGCCATGTGGTGTTGTAGGAGTATGGGTAGTTTGAATAAATTCAAGGAAGAACCAGACAAACTGTTAGAAAGGATGAACAGGCAATATGGGAAGTGTTGGCTTTTTTCTCCTATTTTTTTTTTTTAATGACATTGTATTCTTGTATCATTTGCTTCTACTAATACTAAAACTGTGAACTCCCTGTATGATGCGCAGTTTGAATGAGCTATCAGTTGTGGTTTAGGAGCAATGCAGATTGTCCAGTGATATCATAGCACGAGTTTGACATTATACATGCTGCTTTAATATCACTGGACAATCTGCATGTTCTAGTGCTTTACCCACTCATGGGTTGAACAAACTAAGCATTCAAGAGTAGTTATTTGGGTGACTTTCTCGGCCAATGCAATTTTCCTCGAACACAATATCACATAAAAATATCAATAAAGTCAAACTTCATATCACAATAGCAGTCTGGGATCTCTAATCCTTATAATAACCATAAGAGTGCTTGGATTCTCATTCCAGCATATGTAAGGGTCAGGAATATTAAGATTTTGCTGATTATACTCGCCCAAATAACTTAAAAGTCCTTTCATTTTTCCCCATTATTTCCATGTCATTCACTTTACTATTCTTGTTAATTGGTGTTGTATTGAGGGTTTTTGGCACAGGGGCCTTCTGGTCCATATTATGCCTGTTCATGATTTACTTATGACTAAATCTTTCATATTATGATTATCAAAGACAATTACATAAATTTATGCATCTCAAGTATTGAAACAGTGCTTCAAAATCTGCATGATTGCCAAGAATGTGTAATAAAGTTAAATGTTCTTGCAGGTTGGACAGAGAGCTAAAACTGGATTTCTGGATACTCGAGTGTTGAGGACATTCTGTGAGGATATGTTTGACTGTTAGTTGGTATTGACAGAAGGAACAGTGGCGAGGGTTCTCTCCCACAGGCAAGAACAGACGAACAGTAGTATAGGAATGACAGATCTGGAATCTTGCCAGAATCACTTCCTTTCAGCTGCTTCTCCTGAAACTAGAAGTCCACGGCTATGGTTCTTTTTTAAGCTGGAAGAGTTTATAATTGATCTGAGTTTACTGCAGTTGAGACCATTGATTCCTACATGCTGTTTTAACGATGTATTTATAATCAGTGTATGGTACTTTCAATTGACAGAATGATCCATTGTCAGGATGTTTAGCAGCACGATCTACACGTTCACTACCTGGGATGCTGAGATGACCAGGGATCCAGTAGAAGGTGACCATCTGGTTGGTCACCTTCTGCTGGATACACATCTTCTTACTCTTTGCATCGTATACCTCTACATTAACTACACAAATGTAACAGTTAACTCAGTGGTTTGAGGGCTTCCACCAAATCATGGGAATTGCAAATGGCATAGCCTTCTTTTTACCATTTTCCCACAATCTCAATACTTCAAAACAGGTTCGGCAAACTTTATGTGGAGTCCATTGTTTATCTTGGTCATTGAGCTTCACTCCAAAATAAGCACAACACACATTTTTTACAAATTCTTTAATATCTTGTCTTTGCTTGAGGACTACATAACTTCCACAAATATAACAAAATAAGTTCGGATTGTTCAAACATTTGCAAGAAGACATTTTACTCATTTTCTAGCCCAAGTTTGACATGATAACCTCAAAAATAAACCGAGCTCACACTGATAAACACTGCTCCATGGAGATCTCAAGGTCAAGAAACAGATGGCTGAAGGCAGCATTGCCAACATGTGAAGAATCAGTTTACAAATTCCCAACATTAACTCCTAACTAAATACATTGAATAACACAACTCAGGACATCAACTTAAGTGATTTGTGAAAAAAATGGTATGTGATAGAAAAAAAACAAATAACATTTCTGAAATCAGTGTAAAAAAACTGAGTTAAAAACAACTATTAGCTTCGAAACATCAAAAACCATGTATGTAGAGTGGTGTAATAGAAGGCATCACCAAATTTTGCAAATCAGTCCCATGAGTTGGTGCTTAATTCAGGTTTTACTGTATAAGGGCGCTCTGAATGCAAAAATGACTTTGTTGGCATATTTAAAGAATTGGATGCAAAGAAATAATTTTGAAATTATTCACTTAGACTTCAGTGAAATGTTTCAATACTATGATATTAGAAACAGTTACTACTATATACAGGGATGGTTAGGGCAGGAGACAAAGTGGGTATAATTGGGTACTGTACATGGGTTAATGTTATCGATTGGGTTCCACTTGGCCCTTTACAGCCTCTAATATTTATTAATTTCACTGACACAGGTATTTGAAGTTTCAAAGCTTGCTGTAATACAAAGATGGACAAGGTGGTTAATGACAGACCTAGCAACAGGGTATGTTACTTCAACAAGACCTAGATAAATTATTTGGATGGGTGTGTAATGTCATCTGAAGTATAACATTTGAAAATGCAAGGTCTTACACCTGTATTGAAAATGCAAGGTCTTACAAGTATTGAGTTACAAGTTTCAATACAGTCACCTGGATAGCACCAAACTTGATAGGGAGTTGAAAATGAAAAGGATTTGGAAATATCTACATAATTTGATATGAAGCTCTCAAAGAGTATACACAAACTGCTTGGACAACTCATGGGAGAATTCTGCCAGTTATGTATAGGAACTTTGTGAGTAGAGAAAAATTATATAGGGTAATAACTTACTCTACATAAGTTTTCTCTCCCTGCATATACTGCTGCATTCCGTATTCAAGGTGTGGCATGAATACTGCTGTATGCAGTTATTCAGGCCAAACCTTGAATACAGAATGCACACTTCAAGATCCCATTATAGAAAAGATGGAGACCTGTTGGAGAGGTTAAGAGCACAAAGAGGTACTCTCATCGGTATACATTTGAATCCTGTAAGTTAACTGTTTGAAACCCAGCCATTTGGAGGGGGGGCTGATTGAGGTGTTTAAAGCCCTAAAAGGGTTGAATAAGTGCTCTTAACCACTTATAAGGAGGGCATCCTTATAGTGTCATGTTAAATGCACAGGGGGACTATGACTAAAGGAAAAATTTTGCTTTAGTCACAGTCCCCCTGTGCAACGGTCAACTACTCTTTGATTAAAGGAAAAAAAAAATGTAATCCCAGTTGATAATTTTACAGCTATGAAAATTATCAACTGGGATTACATTTTTTTACACGTCTAAAAAGCCTATCTAATAGAAAAATATGAACAAAAAGTGTAAATTCAAAATGATTATTGCCATCACTTTCCAGTGCCAAAAATAAATTACAACGGTAGAAACTGCAATTTATTTCAAAAATATCTACATTAATAGTTTTAATGAAAATTAAGTATAAATAAGTATAAAAATCAATAAAATTATCACTAGTTTGACCAGCAGGCACTACATTTAAAACAATGTTTAAAATTGAAAACTAATGATGTCAGCACTACAGTATCTGACATAAATCTGTAAACAGCATTGCAAGTTAGCTACTGTGTATTTTATGCAGGGTTCTTGTTTCAGGTAAAGTCTACTGCAACATCTATTTATTGTAGATCAGGATTAGGAGATTTAAAACAGTAGTGCAACCACAGAAAAGAGGAATAAAAATGCAAATCATCCCATTTGGCATTGGTGTAATGTTAAATGACAAGTCTGATAATCAGTGGCCATGGGACAGAGGTTTTACTGGAAAAGGTATTATAACCAAGTTGTGGTTTGAGGTTGTTGTTGTTATTATTTGGTTTTTAGGAGCATTAGCAACTAAGACCATATTGCTCCGGGGATATGCGGTGGTCATTCCCTGACCTTTCCACATCCTCTGTATTTAGTGGTCACGGGCTCAAACCCCAGTCTAATCAAGAAGCATGTACTATGCACTGCTGCTCCTGCCCACCTGGCTACGGAGGTGCCAGGTTTGAGGTAGCTAGAGCAGTGTTTCTTAACCTTTTTTGTTTGTGTACCCCCCCAAAGAACCACATTCTTATTTTTGTACCCCCATATATGTATGTATGTCTACTATATTTTACTACAAGTAAACCTCTACACTTGAATTCTAAGTGCTTACAGTGAGTTAACTTTTTTGTACTTATATAGTAAAACAGATGATAAGACCCCTTTTATGCATGTTTTGTGTTGCGCAACAAATTGTGGAAATACAGACATTTATTCTCATTATAATATCTCTTCTACAAAAATAAATATTAAAAACAATACAAACATTTATTCTCATTATAAATAGCAAATATTAAAAACTCAGTGAGATTGTCAAAAAGATTGTGAAACAGTGTGAAAAAGCATCAATATATACTTAAAAATATCATCATTTCGCATTTGTTAATAGCAATAAATAAATATAGAGATAAATTAGTTTATTTATTAGATAATCTAATCATATAGTAGTTTTTTTTTTTTATGTAAACCCCAAACACGAGAGGTATTAGAACCTATAGTACTTAGTACCGTGCTTGGGTTGGAGGTTGAGAAGGCGAAAGAAGATATTTGTTGACATTGGACTTGAACTTCTGTAGATTGTAATTATCAGGAAATACGTATGAAGGAAGGTTGTTCCAGAAAACAGCAGTTGAATGAATAAACAAGGAAGATGAAAAGTTGGTTCTCTGAGTTTGAAGTTGGACAGTAAATGGATGTTGGCTGGTGGCAGCACGTGTTCAGACTGTTTTGAAAGAGAGAGAGAGAGAGAGAGAGAGAGAGAGAGAGAGAGAGAGAGAGCGGGAATTACAGAAGCCAATTCAGAAGAACAGTGCCCATGGAAGTATCTGTAGAAGAGGCATGCAGCAGAAACAGTATGTCTATGAGACAGCGAGTGGAGAGACTTTGTTAAAGATGAATCATTAATTAACCTAACTGCCCTCTTCTGAATGGAATCAAGAAGCCTGAGGGAGGTTTTGGGGGCACCACCCCAGATGTGGGAAAAATATTCCATGGCAGGGCAGATTTGTGATTTATACAAAGTGAGCAGCTGTTTGGAAGAAAAGTAACGCCAAGAGCAAAAGATAAAACCAAGTTTTTTAGATGCAGAGGAAGCAATATTTGTAATGTGCTTGTGCCAAGAGAGATTAGAAGTCAGGGTAATTCGCAAAAGAGATATATCATTTTGCCTAGAAATTGGAGTGTCACTAAAGATAAGTATAGGAGCAGAAGAATCCTTTTTGCAAGATATAAGACAAGATTGAGTTTTAGAAGGGTAGAAATCAACTAAGTTGTCTTTGCCCCACTGGAGAATTACCTGAAGATCGGCATCGGCATTTAAGGAATTGGTAGAAGATTTTCGAGAAGTTGAAGCTGATTGGGCAGGACAAGGTTTCTCGTAATGGAAAGTGGAATGCAATGTGCTATCATCGGCAAAACTATGGATAGGATTTCCAGTCGATGGAAGAAGGTCATTAATATACAAGAGGAAAAGAGTGGGGGAAAGAACTGAACCTTCAGGGACACCGGCATTAGTGGAGAATTTAGAAGACAGAGAGCCATCTAATATACAAGAGGAAAAGAGTGGGGGAAAGAACTGAACCTTCAGGGACACCGGCATTAGTGGAGAATTTAGAAGACAGAGAGCCATCTAATATACAAGAGGAAAAGAGTGGGGGAAAGAACTGAACCTTCAGGGACACCGGCATTAGTGGAGAATTTAGAAGACAGAGAGCCATCTAACATCACCCTCAGTGAGCGATCAGAGAGAAAACTGGATAACCAATTACTAAAAACAGTTGGAAAACCATAAGATGGAAGCTTGTTTAGAAGACCTTTATGCCAAACATGATGGAAATTTGAGATGTCAAGAGCAACTACTTGTGTTTCACCGAACCTTTCCGTTGAATTAGTCCATAAATGGGTAACATAAGCCAGAATATCACCAGTGGATTGGTGATATTCTGGCTTATGTTACCCATTTAAACTACCTAGAAACAAACTGGCGATCGTTGATCAGACGGAAGGTTTCTAGGTGGTTTAAGAGTTGGCGGTTAATTGATTTCTCCATTACTTTAGAAAGAGTAGAAGTAATTGCAATGGGACAATAATTGGATGGGAGAGATTTGTCACCCATTTTAGGAACTGGCTGGATATGAGCAAATTTCCAAGCAGAAGGAAAAACACCTTTGGAATAAGAAAGTGAAAAAAGGCGGCAAAGAACAGAAGTAAGTTCAGGAGCACAGGTTTTGAGAACAAGTGGAGAAATACCATCGGGACCTGGAGCTTTCTTAGCATCAAGATTCGTCAAAATCCTTCTGACATCCTTTTGACGGAAGACCGCAGGAGGCATTGAATGGAGCGTGTTGGGAATGGTGGGAGATGTTTTACCAAGATCATTATTAATATATGAGTTGGAAGAAAAATGGGATGCTAGCAGGTCAGCTTTATCCTTGGCTGAAGTGACAACAGAACCATCTGGTTTGGACAGAGGTGGGAGCAGAGATGGGCAAAAGTTGCGGCCAATAGCTTTGGCAAGAGACTAGAATGCTCGGCTACCATTAGGGCAAGAAGCAAGTTTTCTACTCTTAGCCTGTTCAAACTCTAGTTTGGACTGATTAATAACTGCTTTACAATTGTTGCTAGCTTTGGTGTATGCAGAAAATGAAACTGAAGAATTAGAAACAAGCCAATTACGATATGCAACATTCTTCTCTTAAACAGCCTTAGCACATTTATTGGAAAACCAAGGTTTAGATAAAGGACGAGATTTTAAAGTGGAGTGTGGGATAAAGGATTCCATTCCTGCAAGAACAATTTCACTGACACGATCTGAGCAAACGTTGACATCAGAAGTTTTGAAATAGTAATCCGACCAAGGAAAAGAAATCTCGCAGGTCATCCCATTTTGCATTCTTGTAATGCCAAACAACACGAGGTCGGGAATAGCCATGAGATAGGGGCTCCATTGGAGAAGAGACAATCACCAAGTTGTGATCTGAAGTGCCTAAAGGACCTCTCGCTTCGACCGTGTACTTAGAAGGATTATTTGTGAGAAAAAGATCAAGCGTGTTGGCTGTATGATTAGGATTGTCCGGTATTCTTTTAGGTAAATGAACAATCTGTGCAAGGTTATTAGTAATTGCAAAAGCCTCAGCATCTCGACCAGCTGGGTCGGTGTGACTAGAAAACGGAAGCCAGCTGGAGTTGTGAACATTAAAATCACCAAGGAAAATTACCTCACTGTTAGGAAAGTTGTACTGGAGAAAGTCAAGTTGCAAAGAGAGGAAGTCAAAGAGCTCCAAGTGGTTAGTGGAGTTGGGAGAATGGTAGAGACAACAGATGAATTTGACACAATGAGGTAGAGAGATTTTAAGCCAGAGAAGATCAAAGAGAGGAGATTCCAAATTGCCAAGTCTCTTACAGGGAATATCAGAACGGACATATGCACAAGTACCACCTTTGAGGTGAAAGGAATCATACAGCGAATAATTTGGGCATCTGAGATGAGCAGTAGTTGAATCAACCGATAACTGAGATTCTGTCAGAAAAAGTACATGGGGTTTGGCAGACTGCAAGTGGAAATGGACATCATTGCGATTAGAATTGAGACCACGTATATTTTTTAATGAATTAGGAAGTGCTTGGGAGGTTTAGATCTTTTTGCAGATAAGCTTGCTCTATTAGTTTGACAATTCATGGTGTATTCAATAGTAAGAAAAAGTGGTGGGACATGCTGTATGAAGTAATGAAATTTTTAGATATAGCGTACACATAAGAATATACCCAGTTCCTTGACATAACGTGGCCTCGACAATGCTCCCCGCGTACACACTACTCAGACTCCCTCCAGTCTCTATCTGGCAGAGTAGAGGTAGCAAGATTATACACTAGCTGATCCGGATGCCTCCTAGAGAGTTACCACTAGGTTCGGTCCGGTGTACTAACTAGCGGCCGGCCTGCGAACACCGTTTTAGAGCTGTACACTCGAAATGTAAGGAATATTGGATCTCGCCACGATGTTCATTATAACCTCAAAAGTCATCAATCATACTGCATGATGGAAGAGATAGAGAAAGGTTGACTGGAACATAGCTCTAGAGACTAGACATGGGTTCCACCACTTCAAGCCTTCAATAAGCAAAGTGGTGGTATTTCACCGGTTGATGAGTCATTTATCACCTAGTACTGCCTGGTAACATAGAGGGGGCTGCATTCCTCCATGTGGTGTGGGCGCCACACCTCGACCCCTGCTTACATTCTTTCACACCTGGGTGGTCACCCACCATGTACTTGTGCATGGAGGTTATACCCAGGATTACTAACAGTTGCACCATCGTGAAGGTGCAAGCAGAGGATTTGGCTGTCACAGACCATCCAGACTTCGCCGAAATTGGGTCCACTTGACTTGAGTGTCACCCGAATATCAGTTCCATCAGCATTTTAGACTCCCAGGTAGCAAGTACAGCTTGTCTGGCATATCTGAGAGAATGTCTGTGACAATCTCAAGGACCAAGTTTGTTAATTATTATCTCCATAAAGTCTTAAAAAGTAATTTTTTTATAAATTTTTCGAAAATATATATCATCTCAATCAGAATGTAAAAATATTTAATCAAATTTAATTAATCCAAAAACAGAATGTACGTATAATCGGATTTTGCTGTACCTGGCACTTCGGATGAATCATCACTTAAATCACAATAGTGTATATACAACCATACAAAACAAGCTTAAGTAAAAAATCGGATAAATCATCAATTCTGATGAATCATCATTTAGCTTAAAAATGGCAATAGTGTAATTAATACAGAATATGGTTAAGTAAAAAATGCGTTTCAACTGTTCCAAAATATTTTTGTTTCTTGTTAATTTCTCACATACCCCAGGTTGAATAACGCTGATCTAGAGGACTACTGCCTACCATTCAAAGTACTGTGTACTTTAAAGAGTTGTTGGCGAAGAAAAGATCAAGAGTGTTGAGTGTATGGTTAGGATTGTCTGGTATCCTAGAAGGTAAATGAATATACTGTGTAAGATCATTAGTAATAGCAAAAACCTCAGTGTCTCCACCAGTTTGGTTTGCACAACTAGGAAACTAAAGCAGCTGGAGTTATGAACATGAGACCAAAGAGATGATTTCAGATTAGGAAGTTTCTGACAAGAAAAACATATGCACAATTACAACCTTTAAACTGGTGGTAATTGTGATTTGTCATTTAATTTTATTCATTTTATTTGTCATTTAATTTTTCTAAATTATTCACTCTATGAAGGAATCACTGAGTGAATAATTAAGAAAATCAGATGTGGCAAGGAAACAAATAACTGAGATTCTGTAAGAAGAGTAGTTAGTGGAAAAAGTAAATTAGCATTAGCAGATTATAGATATAAATGGATAACTCTTAGTTTAGAACCAAAACCATATATAATAGAAAGCTTTTGGGAGGTTTAATTTCTTTTTTTCTAGGAAGTTTGTTTCAATAGTTTGACTATTCATGATGGTGTTATGCAGTCAAGGTAAAGGTTGGAAGGAAACGCGCTGACTGAAGTGCTAAAATTTTTAGATATGCTGTATACGTGAAATTTAAACCTTTTAAGATATTCCCAACTCTTTAACATAATGTGGTCTTGGTAGTGCCCCTGCACATGCACTATTCAGATTCCCTCTAGTGATAGATGGCTGAGCAGAGGCACAAAAAGTATACACTAGTTGATCCAGATGTTTCTGAGATCATTACTAATATGCTTAATCTAGTAAAATACCTAGTCAGCCAGTGAAAACTATAGAATGAAAATGTAAGGAATGTTGGATCTCACATGATGTCTATCATAACATCAAAAGATGTAACAGAAGTCACACATGGTTTTTGGCCACTTCAAGACTTCATTAATTGAAGTGGTGGTACTGCTGTTTGTTTGTTATTTGGTTTTTAGGAGCAGTAGCAACTAGGGCCATATTGCTCTGGAGATATGCGGTGGTTATTCCCTGACCTTTCCGCATCCTCCGTATTTGGTGGTCATGGGCTCGAACCCCGGTCTAATCAAGAAGTGTGTGCTACGCACTGCTGCTCCTGCTCAACTGGCAATGGAGATGCCTGGTGGTACTGCACTGGGTGATGAGAGTAGATCTATAACCTAGTGTTGGCTTGAGTGACAGGCTCAACATTCCTATAAAAATATATTCACAGTATTTTTAAATCTTGAACATGGAGACTGCTAGTAACCCATACTAACAGACCAATTTATATGAAAATGTACACAAGAGGATTTGGCTGTTCCAGAATGATCAGACTTTTTCCAAAATTTAATATTTTTATAGGAATACCTGACTCACAATTGGAAACTGAGTATGTTTTAAAAGCATTTTAGGTTTTATGAATTGCTATACAGAAGACCATCTTCTCTCTTCTTTCCATTCTTCCTACATTGTTTCTCTAAAAATGCCTCATGCTCTCTTCCTCAACTTACCTACATGTTGTTTCCCTTCCAAATCTCATACTACCCCACTCCTACTTTTCCTTAGATACTCATCTGCTGACAATGGGAAATCTCCACTTTCCCACTGTGAAATCTCCCTTTTGCTGAATCCCCCTCCTCAGTGGGATTCTCCCTTTTGCTGAATCCCACTGAGGAGGGGAATATCTTGCTGACAGACACCAAGTGCTCTATCCTGCCGTAGTTTAGGATTTCTGATGCATGCTGTTGAAACTGATATTCAGTTTAAACAGTACACACACACCACTTTTTTGCCTTCAGAGAGACTGAAGGCAGCAACACAAGAGTGAAAGGAGATTGTGGCTCAACTCCATGTGGCAAGGATGGCAACTTAGTCTTCTGGGCAATGTCTACTTGCTGTCCAAGAGAAACTTTAAGGCCTATAATTGAATTTGAATTTAATTTTAAATTAAAATTGATTTTAAAGTAATAATCAGCCATCAGAGTTCTCTCAAAGTTAATAAAATAGTCACGGTGGCTGTTTATTTCATATGAATTAAAAAAAAAAAAATGCACTTCTACCTACCTGTCCAAATCAACTGATCCCTCATATGTAAGATAGTAAAAGACTGAAACAGAGAGAAATTTAAAACTTAAATTACATATTTCAAAGCAGTTACTTAAGAAACAAAGTATTTTAAGTTTTTAGCTACATTTAATTATTACTAAATAAAAGTTCTTATTACTGGTAAATTGTTTCATAGTAAAAGATGATTAGTACTTTATTCCAAGATTCCAGAAACAATGAGATGGTTTAAAAAGGAGGAAAGGGGTGGATACAAAAGTTTTCTGTGAATGCACACTTTTCTGAAATTATGCAATCCAGGTGTTAGACCTCCATTTGTGTGATGATGACCATATCATCATCATCATGTGAAATGAACATATCATCATCACACAAATGATGATATGTGAAATGAACAGGTGCTCTACAAAAAGATAAGTTTACTGAAGCCAAATAAAGGTGCATGACCGGGCTTAACGGTGTTTTGCGCGTGTGTGTCCTCTGTCAGCACAGGTCTTATTTAGTATTCAAGTAAATTGCATCTGTCAACCAGAATGCATAATTCTTTAACAATGTGTTTTCAGGATTATTTAGTTCACAGAATATTTAAAATTACCCTTTTACATCCGCTTTTCCTGAAATATGGGCACATTATTCTAATTCATATGCATAAAATGAATAGTAAATTGTTTATGGAATTGGGGAGTCTGAAGCAATTTGCTTCCTCTGTTTCTACAATTATTTATTTGGTGATAATGATTTAACTGTAATTCTAGGACAGAATTGCAGTTAAATCATTATCACCAAAGTGGAATTTTCATGATATTAAATAACACTAGAACCAGAAAACATCCTCACGCACAAATTTACATGCAAAATATTTCTTCAGTTTGTCAGCAAACTGAACTGGACCCTCAATAATTATGCCATTTATACCTACTGGTCCAATGTGGTTCACCCCTTTCCCTCTAGCATTAACGTAGGGAAAGAAATTTTTGCTATTTTTCTTTGCAGTCTTAGCCAAAGAATTCTCTTAATTTGCCTTACCTTGGCTAACTCCCCTTAGTAACTTGATTGCATACTAGACTGCATACTTACTGTAGGATTCTGTGTCCCCTGATAATTTATAATTATCCTATGCTTTTTTTTTGTGCCACTAGTACTCAGTTCATTTGATAGCTGTTTAGGTCTAAACCTTGAACAGTATCTCTTAATTGGTATAAAAAGCCTAGAAGCTTCTACTATTACTTCCCTGAATGCTCCACTTTTAGAATTTACAGTTGATTTTATTAGTTATTTCATGAAGCAAATTTAAAACCTGTCTAAGACCAGTGTAGTCACCTTTATGAAAGTAAAATCCCTTCCCTTTACAGTATTTATATCCATCCTACATCAATAGATTATGATCATTACCACCTACTGGTTCCTTTTGCTGGAGATTCTTAACATACAAAGAATCTACTGATAATCAGATCAAGAGTATAGCTTCCTCTTCTTGCTACTATGTGAGTGACCAACCACAAGTTCCATTCAGTCAAATTCCCCATTATACAACATTCAGATTTATTGGCACTCTCTGTTTGTTATAGTTCAGGGGTGGCCAAGAAGTCGATTGCAGCTTTAATTTGGGTTGATCACAACAAATTTTAAATATATATAAAAAAGATCCCCAGAGGCTCACATCTGGTGAATCCAGCTCAGGACACTGGGTGTCCTGAGCTGGATATCATCATTTTTCTCTTTCTTGGTGATTCCCTTCTACTTCTGACTCTCTCTCTCTCTCTCTCTCTCTCTCTCTCTCTCAGGGTAATTCAGAAATTTTTTTTATTTTTTGGCTGGTGCCACAGAAGCCTCAGGCTTCCTTGTATCATATGGCTAATAGTAATAATAATAAATAGATTAGTCAAAATCTAAATGTTGTTATTATTATTAAGCGCTCCACTGCATACACTTCACTTATTAAAATCCATCAAACCACACGACTACTCTTGTCGGCGTGCAGCCGCCAGGCTTGTCTAGTGAAAATTCATGCAGTTACATTGTGGAGAGCATAGTATATGTGTTGAATTGTTATTTAGCTTACTGGACAGTAAGCTAAATAAAAATTCGACACATACACTATGCTCTCCACAATGTAACTGCATGAATTTTCACTAATTTGATTTAAAATGAATACTACGAAAAAGAATAAAACGTATCATTTTCATCAAGAGTAGGAACTAGAATACTTTTTTGTAATGATAAAAGAAACATGTTTGATTTGCAACGCTTCCATGGCTATACCCAAAAAAGGAAATTTAGAAAGGCACTTCAAAAGCACTCCATGGTAAATACCAATCGGATTTTCCACAAAATTTCTTCATGACACCTAATTTACAATCTAAAGCAGTAACTGTAGCATCATTTAAAGTGAGTTATCTTCTTGCAAAAAAATGCAAACTATTTTATGATTGTCAATTCATCAAAGATGCATTTTTAGAAATAACAGATTCTGTTTTTGAAAATTTTAAGAACAGAAATGAAATTAAAAGTGCTCTTCAAGATCAGCAATTATTTCAAAATACTGTGATGCGACACATTGAAAAAATTAGTAAATATGATACAGCTCAATTGCTCGTTTTTATTCATATGGTTTTCGATGATTCTGCCACTAGAGAAGAACTGCTGGGTATAGTTTTGTTAAAAGAAATAACTAGAGGTCTTGATATGTTTAATGCATTCAAAAATTTTATTGCAAAATTAAATTACCACTCTTTAAGCTCGTATCAATAACAGATGGAGTTAAAGCAATAACGGGGCATCTTAACGGATTCCTCGCATTGTGCCGAAAGGATGATGAATTATCCCAGATACAGTCAGTCCTCGTATAGCACGATAGTTGTGTTCCTAGAAACCCTTGTGCAATGCAAAATTGTGCAGTATAAACAACAGGACCTATGGGAAAAGTAGGGTTAGGTGCTGACCACCCAAGATTGAACACACATTTGTAACCCTTTGGTTACAAAAGTGTGTACGTAATAAAATATTGCTAATGTTTTTGCTTCTGTCGTAAGCAAACTTGTTTTTTGTTTGATTTTCTATCCAAACAGATGACAGCCGTTCCATCTCTTCCAATTCTTTGTGTCTTAATCTAATGGATTTTAATTACACTTTGAGTTGTTCCTGCTATGAAAGTTGTTTTTATTTTCTCTGAATTCTTTGTAATTCTCAGCATTGC
The DNA here is from genome assembly GCF_048544385.1 of Mastigoproctus giganteus. Lineage (NCBI taxonomy): Eukaryota > Metazoa > Arthropoda > Arachnida > Uropygi > Thelyphonidae > Mastigoproctus > Mastigoproctus giganteus. The sequence continues at coordinate 111,957,721 of NC_143583.1, read as the reverse complement.
CTCATTTAGGTCTGTAGCACGTGCAATATCACATGGTCTTTCATTTCGCTCAAAGCGCTTCACAATTCAATTTCATATTTTTTCTCTATCGACAGAGGTGGACTGGCCATAAGCCTTACGGGGAAAACCCCGATAGGCCAGAGGCCGGTGTGCTTTTGGCCATAAACCACAGTATGAGGCCTCTATAAATTTTCCCGGGTAAGAATTTTTGACCCAGTCCACCTCTGTTTATCGATATTGCTTTTCTTTTTCTCTCTGAATCTGCAGTCTTCACCAGGATGCTTCCTTTTCACACCTTTTAAGTATTTTACTCATTTTAGGGAATAAAGCACAATTACAAAACGAGGAGGCACACTTGATACGCATAAACAAAGCTGCGCGCGTGTAGCAACTGAATAAACAACACCATAAAGGCAGAGATACACTATTAACACCTCACATTTTACTAAAGCACATTTCTAGGGGTTACTACCATAAACAGTAAAAACAATTTCCAGTTGTGTTTCTGCTAGTGGAATCTGTTATAAACTGGTAGTAAACTCGATCTAATTGCATTTGCGATTATACCGATAGCTGGAATTGTGTTTTCCCTTCACTGATATAAAACACATAAATACATTTTCAGAATCTTCTCTTCATTCCTATCGTGTTGCGTTCAGTTGGGGTGATTCACGCGGTGATTCCGCGCTCGACTGCCATTTCTTGTAAACACAGAGGCGAATCGTGCATAAGCGAATTCGGTTCCTCTTATATAAGATATCGTTCCCCTATTTACAAATCGTGTATGATCGAATTCATGTAGTGTAAACACGTGTTATACGAGGACTAACTGTATTTTGAGTTACCACTGTATCATCCACCAACAAGCCAGCAAAAGATTAAATACTAAAAGTGTTATGGACATAGCTTTCAAAATTGTGAATTCCATCAGAGGACAATCTCTTCAAAGGAGACTTTTCAAATTGTAACTCAATGAAAATAAACCAGATCTGATATTACACACAGATGTGAGGTAGCTGAGTCGGAGTAAGTCTTTACAGAGATTTCGAAATTTGCTGAAATTAAAAAATTTGTTGATCAAATTTTTTTGAGATGATTATCAGCAGCTAGAGATATGGAGTGGTTGTGTGATCTGGCTTTTTTGGCAGATTTTACCAGTAAATTAAATGATCTGAATTTGGAATTACAAGGAAAAAATAAAAATGTAGGTAACATGATTAGTAGCATTTCTGCATATAAACATCAATTTTTGGAAATGGCTAAGGATCTAAAAGAAAAAAAAAAAAAATTCACCATTTTGCAAATATGCAAAAATATCCTGTTTTTGAATTTAATAGTGAGAAATATGTTTCTGAAATTGAAAAAGCTGTGGATGATTCTGAAACCAGATTCAGTGATTTTAAGACAGTTGAAGGCATTGTTCAATATAATTCTTATCCATTTAATGTCGACTTAGATACAAAACAAATTGCAGAAAAATTCACTGAGATTTTCACATGGAGAAAATATTACTTGAAAATGAAATTATTACGTTATGAAACGATATCTTCCTAAAAGCCAGATCATCAGAAAAAGATTTTTGGAAATACATTTGCTGAGAAAAGTACCCAAATGTAAAAAAATGCAGTGAACTTTTTAAATTCCTGTTTTGGTTCCACATATCTATATGAATAGTATTTGCATTTGACACAAACAAAGACGAAGAATCACTGTTCTCTTACGGACTTACATACAAAAGATTCTTTAACAGTTGGCCTCATCAAGTATATCCCCGATTTTGAAAGCTTGGCAGATTACATGAAGACACAAACTTCACATAAATTAAAAATTTAAATATGTATGAATTTAAAATAAGAATTCTGAATTGTATTTAATTTTAAAATTTATATATGTGTTGATTAACTTTTTTAACCATGTGCAATGCAATTCTTGAGATGGTAGATCGCGGCACAAATTAAGTTGGCCACCCCTGGTATAGTTGTTCATTATACTCATCGCAGCCACATAGCCTACATTACATTACTCTAACCACCCACATCAACTATCTGTCTGTCTGTACATTAAAATTCTTCATCCCTTATGTCTGGATGGCACCATTTTTTTGATATACCTATAATATAATGTCTGCATTTGATGACATAACCAATACTTCATCAAATTTATTTACTATAATCCCAGCATCAGTGTACAAGTACATGTGTACTTCTTTTTGCCCTTAGTAACCTTAACACAGCCCATATATTGCTTTCTATATGAAGACACCTGGCAAGCCTCACATTCCCCATCACATCTTGCTTTTCAGGCTGCTGAAAGTCCCAAGAGAGGTAGGACAAGATTAGTTTCTTCTCTGATTGTGGCCTCAGTTGCACTGAGGCCACAATCAGAGGCCGCAAATGTCTACATATCCCCCAACAAACTAGCAGTTTTCTGAACCACCTATAATTAAACGTGCTTAAATTTATTTACAGGATTAACTTTTATCTATATATTAAATTAATTATAAATGATATATTAACTATTATCAGAATACCAAAGCACAGATAAAAAAAAAAAAAAAAAAAACATGAAAGGTTAAACTGTAGATTCAATTCTTCCCAAATTAAAAACAACTCACTAAAAACAATCATGCTTAGAAACAAGGTTCCATAAGATAAACAGTATAATTTATTCACATACGAACGATCTTTTAATATTTATTTTCCCCCTGATCAATTAAAAAAGGATAAAAATTAGTGTATTGATGTTGAATAATACACTAATTATAAAATACTCCACAGCTAATATTTGTCCTTTCATAACAAAAGCATGACTGATGGGGATATTATTCTTTGCTATCTTCCTTTACTAATTTGTTCCATTTCACAGTTTATCATCCATACCAATTTCTGTCCATTTTACTGACCCTCTATTAAAAGTTGTACCAATACTTGCAAGATGCAGTCATCAAAATATCAGTAATCAAGACAGTACTTTGGGTTTTATGATTCCGGCATGCCTAAATACTTAAGTTTATTAGCAGAGAAATTTCTGTATTTTAATTATTTTGCAAAGACTGCCATAAAAAATTGATTAAATTTTATGACATATATTGAATATATTGTGATGGATATATTATCATGGCTGTAGTCTTCTGAAGGGGTTTACAATAATTATCTATCCTCTGGATTTATACTGATAATGATTTCTACATTATTTCTCATTCTTCCCTAACCTCATACATTCCTATGGCATTATTATTAATATCTATAATTTATTTAAAATTTATTGATAATGTATTTTCTTACATAATTAGAGGCTGCATTTTATTTTCACTTTAAATGTATGTAACTTATTTAGTTTTTCACCTTTAAACTTTTATTATTCTTCTTTTCTTATTTCTTCTTATTATCTTTTATTTCTCGTAGGATTGGAAATCTATACACTGACCACTGACATCTAACCATCTATTTTCATATTGTTTTCAATAACATACCTTAGCATTCATCTTTTTTTCATCTTTATACTCAATTATTCACCATTAAATGCAGTGGGCCCCCACCTTACAATATTAATCTGTTCCAGAGACACCGTCATATTAGGCGCCTCAGTAGCCAGGTGGGAAGGAACAGCAGTGCGTAGCACACGCTTCTTGATTAGACCGGCGTTCGAGCCCGTCACCACCAAATACGGAGGATGCGGAAAGGTCAGGGAATGACCACCGCATATCCCCGGAGCAATATGGCCTTAGTTGCTAATGCTCCTAAAAAACAAACAAACAAACAAACCGTCATATTGTGAAAATATCGTAATGTGAACCCAATAACATATTGTTTTTTGATAATTTGTTCCAAGACCTCAGAAGTTGAAATTTTTGCTATATAACCAACTTATTTATCTCTCTAAAAAATGATTTTTAATGGTTTTGATTTGGATTTTATTGGTGCATTAGCAACTAAGGCTATAATGTGCCAAATCCAGATTTTTAATGGAAATTGTACATATTGATTAAAGCACAACACAAAAAATCACTTCAACTAAAGGATGCAAAACAAAACATGTGGCTAACACGTTTACAAAGGCTGCTATTAGCTCAGAGGAAGGACCACGTGCTCTAGTCTGAGATAATCATAAGCCAGGCCCATCGTAAAAAGTGAAATAAGTAGATGCTTCTTAACATGGTCACTGGTTAGTAGAATCAGCTGCTTCATAGAATCAAATTTCAGAAAACCAATTCAAATCAATGAACTACACTTTCATTGTTATCATATGTTCAGTTATAAGAATCAATTTTGAATGCTTGTGTGATATTTCTGGAGGTCCCGACCATTAAACAATAAAAACAACGTAGTTTGGTCTTTTCTGTTAGTGTGCAATTTATTATAAAAAGGTAGTAAACTCAATCTCATTACATTTGCAATAGTACCAATAGCTGGATTTCTGTGGGTTTTTATGTCGTTATTATGGTGAAATGTGTTTTCCCCTTCAATAGAATCTTCAATCATATAAAAATCATAAATAAATTTTCAGAATCTTCTCTTCATTCTTATTTTTTAATTTTTGTAAACTTGTTACTCTGTATTTCACTTTTTTGTGAATGCCGTGTTCTTCGTTATTGATTGCTTACCTTTTCTTGTTTTAAATTTTATAACAAAAAAAAACAAAACAAAACTGAACAGAAATATCAATTAGCATGTACATATTACGATAGCAATTAAGCTATGTATGTAAGCATAAATTTATTTTTATTTTGCTAACCCGTGGAAAATATTTTTCCGATTTTCACGTATCACTTAATTTTGTTAATTGGCAAGGTAATAAAGCGTAAATTTGTGCTTTACATCTTTACTTTTATAGCCTGTGGATAATAATATTCCTCCTGTTATCACTTATAAGAATCGCTGTTTAATAGAATTAAAATTCAATTTGCAAATGGGATCACAATAACCAGCGCTTACCACATTTCATATAGTGAACGGAGAGTATGTATAGCTTTTATTTTAATGTTTTATATATATATACATTTTTTTTTAAAATCTATATATATAAGAAATAAGCAGACAAACTGTATGTATGTACACAATTTTGAAAGCAGAAGTAGCTAATAGTATTACTCTCTCTCTCTCTCTCACACACACACACACACACACACACACACACACACACACACACACACACACACACACACACACACACACACACACACACACACACACACATATTCAGGAATCTCCTGGGATTTGGGTAAAATGAACCATATCAGCTAGTCACACATCAAAAAAACAGAATAAAACCAACTGTCTTCAGGTTAGGTTTGTTTGTTTGTTATTTGGTTTTTAGGAGCATTAGCAACTAAGGCCATATTGCTCCGGGGATATGGTGGTCATTCCCTGATCTTCCGCCTCTTCCGTATTTGGTGGGCACAGGCTCGAACCCCGGTCTAATCAAGAAGCGTGTGCTACGCATTGCTGCTCCTGCCCACCTGGCTACGGAGGCACCTCTTCAGGCTAGACATAAGGAGATCTATGAAATACAGTAGCTGGGGTGAGGCACTGATCTCACTGCCTTCAGATGGAGAGTTGCCTTAGAATTCCATAGTAATGAACCAGTTTGTGGTATCAGAGTTTTTCTGCAATGACAGAAATACTATAGAACCTCTTTGGAAAGCTAATTTTTCTGCAGAACCTTTTTTTCTAAATCTTCATGGAACCCTGACATCCTTAAAAAAAGTAATAATTAACAATAAATAAATGGTTAGGCCACATCTTGAGTACTGCATACAGGTCTGGAAGCCTCATTTTACACAGGATGTGTACTGGGTGCAGAGAAGGGCAATGAGATTGGTAAGGGAAAGAAAAGGGTGATCTTACCAAGAAAGGCTTCAGTTCTGCAAATGGCAGTTTCTGGAGACTAGGCACTGTGGTGATCTGATTGAGGAGTTTAAGTCTTGGAATGGAAGCTCAATGCTGATTTCATTCTTCCTCTTGGTCAGATTACACGCAAGGTGCATTAATTCAAATTGAGAAAGGATGGTTTTGCATGATAGATGTGTAGAAGTTTGTCTTCAGCCAGCAGGTAATTGATTGTTGGAAAAAACTTCCATTTGTTGTTGTTGTTGTAGAGGTAGGTAGTTTGAATAAATTCAAGGAAGAACAAGACAAACTATTAGAGGGGATGGACAGGAGATACTGAAACATTTGGTAGATGCAAGCAACTTCCTGGCAATGAATTGCAAATTATTATACAAATGGGTATAAATAACTACTTACTTCTAGCTCAAACACTGTTTCTTTTAAAATTATTTCTGACAAATGGATGGATGGTAAGTAGGGTTCATTTTTTTCAAATCTCAGGATTATCTGGCTACTATTTTTTGGCTATATAGTATATATACATATAAAGCAAATTCTTTAAAAGTTTACCGTTATCAGCGTCTACTGCTTTTTCACCTCTCTGTTTATATCCAAAGATGAGGTCAATCCAGCAATGTAAATGCCTGGATACAAATTCCGATTCTAATGCATCTCTCAGTTTAAGGATGAAATCCTGAGAATCTGAAGGGGTAAAAAAAAAAATCTACACACAGTAATATAAGAATAAATTCTTAAATTAAACTTAAACTTTATAAAATTAATTCTTAAACTTTATAATATAAGAATAAATTCTTATATTATAAAGTTTATAACTGAAATAAAAATTCTAAATGCATCCATAAAAACTATACAAATACAAGAACTGCCAAATAAGAATGATCACAAAATTTTACTGTCATACAGAATTACTACTTATCAAAGTACACACAAATGAACAGTTCTCTACTGCTCACACATTTGATATGGCAGAAGACTGTGGTTAATATTAATAAACACAAATAGGAAGCCTTTATTAATACAAAATACTAACCACAAGAAAGCTGCACTTTAATATTAATATTGGCCATGCAGTGCTTTTGCTGAACTAACTTAAAAAAAAAATACCAACCACAAGGATGCTACATTATTTAGTATTAACACTGACCATACAGTGTTTTTGCTGTACCAACTTAAAAAAAAAAAAAAAAAAAAAAAAAAAAAAAAATCTGTTTCCCCCTCTTCCAACAGGGCTGAATCAAAAGGCATATGAATTTTCCCAAGCTGCCAGCATCAACTACCTGTAAAGGAAACTTATTCCCCCAATTAACAATTTACTGGCTAAAGAAAAACTTCCTACGACACAGCCTATAATTCTCCTGGCTGTGTCATCTTTAATACCTTCAAAATTTCACTTTCGTTAATTTTAATGCCCCTTCTTCCAATCTCATCAGATGCATTGCTAATCTTTGGATCTTTTCAAGAAGTTCAATGTCTTTTTTTAGGTGTGGCTTTCATACTTATTACTTCATGTGTGGTCTAGGGTGAAATTATAATCTCTCTCTCTCTCTCTCTCTCTCTACACACACACACACACACACACACACACACACACACACACACACACACACACACACACACACACACACACACACACACACACAGTAGTTATATAAAACTGTTAAGAAGCAAAATAAGCAGAAAAGGGAAAATAACAAAAGTTACCGTATGTCTAATGCTCCAAAATGTGCATTGCAGCAGTAAAGGAAGAAAAAGGATATAAATAATGTGTGGTTTGTAAAATATAATAAATATAATATGTGGTTTGTAAAATAGGTTTGGCACTTTGCTTCACTGACACTGGTCTCAGATCTACTGTCTGTATGGTAGCCTTGCATCACTTAACCAGGCCTTTTATTTGGTGGAATAAATTTTATCAATGGATACAAAAATTCTTCTTCTCTTCAAGGTTTTTAATTTTGTTTCCATCAAAGTTTTTTGCCTGCCGGATTTTTTGTCATGCTCTTCAATGGATTCACTAAACTTTCAATCAACCTCAGATGTGCCAAACTGAGCATTTCTCTTTCTACAGTGGTTTGTCATCTTGGAAGTTTGGAGCCGTGATCTATAAACCCTGTTCTCTGATCATCTAAATTTTACCAGAATTTTATCTCCTGTAGATCGGAATTATTCTTGTTCTACTTTCTGTTTCACATATTCCTTCACATATTAGTATGCCTGTGGCCTTTTGTCTGGCATTTCGTGTTTTTTGGCCGTGTTTCCCACTTTTTTTTTTTTTCAACGATAGAGGTCATCCCTATTTGTTTCTCTAAATCTATATAACTCAGTGACTTGTCACTGTTTCCCCCTTTTGCATCTTGGCTGTGTACATCTCTCCTCCGCTCGACTTAACAACTCCAGGTAACTCCCACTTTTAGTTTTGGTTTCGATTTCCCTTCTTCTCTACAAGCCTATGGTATTAACACCCATTTTTACTAACGCTTGCTTATACCAGAACCCTTTCTTTAAGGATAGGCCTTACACACCCAGTAAGTTCAGTATTTTTAATGAATTTTTCTACACTTTTTATACTGTCTTTTTCTATTTTTTTTTTCCCATTCGTAAAACTATTAGTGTAATACGAGGGTGATACGAACACTCCGTCTATCCTCAATCTTATCGCTTTTTTCACCTTCTTTTGACCATCTTTTTCTCCCCTTTCCCACTCCATGAATTTTACCATTCTCTATACCATTTGCTTGTCCACACTTTTTCGATCAAATTTCTCTTCTTTTTATTTGAATTTTAATTTTCAACCAAGTTAATTTAATTACCTTTCACCCCTTCTGCACTTAACATACGTTTGTATTATATTTCACCTTACAAATTTGTAAATTTGTATTTATTTTAATTTACTTAATTTTTACACTGTGTAGGGACTATCTTGTCTATTAGTATTCCGATAAAGGTCACATATTTGCCCTCCCCTTCTTCTAATACTACAGACAAGTTTGGAAATGCAGTGCTTAGTCAGGAATAGTCCCCTGATGAATTTCCTGGCTATGTATTATATTGTCATTTATTATATTCAGATTTTGCATATTTGCCATCCCCTGATTCGACCTCTTGCTAAAATTGCCCTCCCATATCTGAATACAGTGTTATTTATTTATTTGTTATTTTTGTACAATTTTTTTTTGTTTTCTTCCTCAGTCTCAGTTCATTTTTGTATTAGGTTTTTCAAATCCTTTCACCTGTTTAACCACTACTTCACTTACACTTTTGACTATCCCTTAAACTTCTCTTAGTTCAGGCACCATGTGTTCATTTCCATTTTCTCAGACACTATTTATTTTACAAACCACACATTATTTATTTATATCATTTATTTATATATATAAACAATTGTTCAATAAATCAGACAGGACATGATGGGACCTCCCTAACACTGGAAAGAAGCCTGAGGCTTATGCTGCACCAGCCAAAAATTTCTGAATCTGTCCAAGACACCCAGGGTCCTGAGCTGGCTCAGGACCCTGGGTGTCTTGGTTGCACTGTCAAGAAAAACTTCATATCTCCTTATATTGTAATCCTGACATCTTCCAGTACCCTTTTTTTCAACCCTTACAAGTTTATTTCTTAACCATAAACTTTACCTTCTGCAGCATTAGAATGCAGTTGCCACTTATCCAAACATCCCTGAAGCCTGTCTAAACTATTCTGAAGAATTAGTAACTACTTTCCCAATCTTCACATTATCTGAAAATTTTGACATCATGAGGAGTATATCCTTTTGTTAAAATTATTTAAGATAATCAGGAACAGGAGTGATCAAGCGGATCCCTGAGGTGCCCCACTTCTAGCCCTACCCAATTCTGAGGAGTAACCATGAATCTTAATCCTTGGTCTCTTGTTGAGTAACAATCTTTTTATCCTCTATGGAACTTGCCTATTTTTATACCGCCACAACAATGAACATGGTCACCACCAGATGTGCAGCCTAGTTTAGATGTAAAGGAGTAATGGGGTGATCAGGCACTTTGATTTTTAGATTCATTTTAATTTTAAACAAAAGTTACACTGTATAATAAAATAATGTATTGAATTGATTCTGATCTCATTTAGAGCTTGGTCTATAACATAAACATAATACAGTCAGTCCTCGTATAGCACGATAGTTGTGTTCCTAGAAACCCTCATGCAATGCAAAATCTTGCAATATAAACAACAGGCCCTATGGGAAAAATAGGGTTAGGTGCCGACCACCAAATTTCGAACACACACTTGTAACCAAAATATTACCAAACAATACATAAAATCGTAATAAAATATGTAAGTATTTTATTACGACTATTACGTAATAAAATATTGCTAATGATTTTGCTTCTATCGTAAGCAAACTTGTTTTTTGTTTGGTTTTCTATCCAAACAGATGACAGCCGTTCCATCTCTTCCAATTCTTTGTGTCTTAATCTAATGGATTTTAATTACACTTTGAGTTGTTCCTGCTACGAAAGTTTTTATTTTCTCTGCATTCTTTGTAATTCTTGGCGTTGCCTCATTTAGGTCTGTAGCACCTGCAATATCACATGGTCTTTAATTTTGCTCAAAGCGTTTCACAATTTCATATTTTTTCAGATTTTGGCCATAAACCATAGTATGAGGCCACTATAAATTTTCCCGGGTAAGAATTTTTGACCCAGTCCGCCTCTGTTTATCGATATTGCTTTTCTTTTTCTCTCTGAATCTGCAGTGTCTTCACCAGGATGCTTCCTTTTCACACCTTTTAAGTATTTTGCTCATTTTTAGGGAATAAAGCACAATTACAAAACAAGGAGGCATGCTTGATACACATAAACAAAGCTGCGCGGGTGTAGCAACTGAATAAACAACACCGTAAAGGCAGAGATACACTATTAACACCTCACATTTTACTAAAGCACATTTCTAGGGGGTTACTACCATAAAACAATAAAAACAATTTCCAGGTGCATTTCTGCTAGTGGAATCTGTTATAAACTGGTAGTAAACTCGATCTAATTGCATTTGCGATTATACCGATAGCTGAAATTGTGTTGGATTTTATGTTATTATGGTGAAACGTGTTTCCCCTTCACTGATAAAAAAAAAAAAAAAACTTTAATACATTTTCAGAATCTCCTCTTCATTCCTATCACGTTGCGTTCGGTTGGGGTGATTCTGTGTTCGACTGCCATTTCTTGTAAACACAAAGGCGAATCGTGCATAAGCGAATTTGGTTTGTGTTATATAAGATATCGTTCCCCTATTTATAAATCGTGTATGATCGAATTCGTGTAGTGTAAACACGTGTTATACGAGGAATGACTATATCTGTATTAAACCTCTTTTTCCCTAGTTCACTAATCTCTTCTTCATTTTTTAAAGAGACCATGTATGGTGGTGACCTTTGAATTAATCTTCATGGTGGTAGGACTATATGATCCCTATATACTACAGCTTATAAAACAATCTTTCACACTGGATCAAGTTAAATGCTTTGCTGACGTACAAATAAATAATGTCAAAATTAATTCATGCATCTAACTTATGAGTGAAACTGCCATAACAGTTAATCCAGATAGTTAAAAGTTTCCCTTTTGTGTTCTCACGAGAAATCCATTTCTACACAGATAATCCATCTAGGTGATCCTGTACTGCATCCTTCATCACTGCTTCTATGTTTTCCCTATTACTGAAGTTAGACTGACTAGTCTGTAGTTATCCACTTCATTCTTGGAACAACCTTTATACATTGGTACTTCTCAAATCCAGGGTGTTAATCATGGAGCTCTCATGATTAATTTTAATCTTTTAATGCATTCTCATACAGCTTCCTTTAAAATAACTGGATATATGCAATTCACCTCAGAGCCATTTACATGCCTTTGGGCACAAAGGTTTTTCTGGTGAACAATTCTTTCCTATTTTAATATTGTTTATATTTACAGGTTCAGACTCACTAGCACAAGGAGCTTTCATCTGTAAAGATTAAAGCAAAACCCTCATTCAACTCATGAGCTATATCAGCTGGGTTATCAATAATTTTGCTGTATTCATTACACAAGGGGGCAATTTGATTTCCCCAGGTCTACTTTGTACTTGCATTCTAAATGCACAGAACTCCTTGTCCTTTATTTGCTCCTTTAACCAGTGAACTCACATACTAAGCCTTTTCACCATTCTGCTCTCTTCTGTGTTACTACAATAGATCAACTTATAATAAACTGTCAGATCTTTTATTGCTCTATAATTTTTTTGCTCTGTTAGTTAAACTAACCAGTTCTTTTCTGATTCACTTTGGTATCATCCTCGTGATATATTTTTTTTTACTATACATATGCATTCATGGTTTCTGATATATAACAGCTCTAAAGGTATTCTAAGATATAAGTAAGACATTTTTCAGTTATGTGGACTGTATTGGAATCATAACCTTACTGCTCAAAGAAATAAAACCGTCAACATTAAAACCGTGTTGGAAAAATGTATGGCCAGAGCCAGTTAATTTCAGTTAAATTAAGTTTCCGATAGTTATAAAATGATGTATTTTTGTTAGCTTTTGGAACATAATCCCCTTTTTGCACTGGTTCGTAGTCCTGTATAACATGGTTTCGCGGTACATGAGATTTTATGGGTTTGTTTGTTATTTGGTTTTTAGGAGCATTAGCAACTAAGGCCATATTGCTCCGGGATATGCGGTGGTCATTCCCTGACCTTTCCGCATCCTCCGTATTTGGTGGTGAGGGGCTCGAACCCCGGTCTAATCAAGAAGCCTGTGCTACGCACTGCTGCTCCTTCCCACCTGGCTATGGAGGCGCCAGATTTTATGGGAACCTAATTACCGTGTTATACAGGGGTTACCTGTACATGTCCTCCAGTTAAAAAAATATCTCCATCATTCAATTTGCTCAAGCATAGCCATCTTTTCTCAAGACTTTGCAACCCACCAACTGGTCTTTTTAAAAGAATACTTATTATATGAATTATTAACCTCGTTGACTTTCATTATATCTCTTGAAAAGCAGATTTACATTTTCCTGAAATGGAGGCTACAAACTGGTAAACAATATTCAAGATGTGGTGTAACCAAGAAGTTTCATAACATGTGAGTTGTGATTTCATGATGAATCCAGGACCTTAAAACAATGGAAAAAAAAGTTTATTTAAACATGTGTCGAATTCTGAATGGTTACAGAGTAAGGATGTTTGAATTTTTAAAAAATGACCACAGTTTTCAATGATAAAAAGTAGCAAAATAATCAATAAGAATAAGTAGATACATACCTAGTAATATGTTTACTCACAGTAGATGCATGTTTGCTTATTCTTACTATTTTTTATCATTGAAGACCTCAAAGCCAGTTTTTAAAATTTAATTTAAGCAGCCGCAGCTCCATCTGTTTAGAATTAGACACATTTATAAGAAGTTTTTTCATTGTTTTAAGATATTTTTCATCTACATTCACAGAGGAATTCTTTAGGGATGGGAATATCAGAAGTATATCATATTCTGACATGGAACTAAATGATTTTGTGATAACTGGGAAGAAATGGAAGAGAAATTGTTGAAGCTAAACTAGGGATTGATAGGATCTATTCATTTATTAAGGGAAACAGTGAAAGAGTTAGACAAGCCTTGAGCCAAATTATGAGAGCATTCTTGGATTCAGAGGAGATCCTTATGACTGAGATGTGCAAATGTATTCCCAAATTCACAAAGATAAAAGAGTGACATGCAGGAGTAATTATAGACCTGTTAGCATGGCTTCTATCATCAAAGTTTCTTGCGACGACCACTGGTTAAAATAAATTTATTAAAATAAAAATGATATATCATTAATTTTAATAATTAATTTATTAAAATTAATAAATGATTTATTAATTTTAATAAATTTATTTTAACCAGTTAGTCGGTTGTCACAAGAAACTTTGATGATATAATGCAACCAGACGCACAAGTCCTGTTTTCTAAAGCATGGCTTCTGTTCAGGGAAAAAAAATTATGGAGTCACTGTTTAAAGAAGTAATGTAGAATAATCTAGACAGGAGTGCAGTTATACTTCAGACACAACATGGGTTTGTGAAGGGAAGGGATGATCTTGTCTGACCAATATAAGATACCATAATGTGGTAACAAAATAACTGGATGCAAAAAATAATTTTGACATCATATACTTTGATTTCGAAAAAACTTTTGATACTGTTCCCAGAATCAATGGTGATTATCAATGGGCACTGCTCTTCCTAGACTAATGTTATTAGTGGAGTTCCACAGGGTTCAGTTGCTGGACCCATTATTGTTTTCTCTATTTATTAATGATACTGATGAAGGTATATCAGGATTAATGTCTAAGCTTGTAGATGATACAAAGGTTGGCAGGGTGGTTAATGACAGTAAGGAAGGTATGCTGTTGCAAAAAAGATCTAGAAAAATTAGGCAGATGGCCTGAGAAGTGGCAACTGAAGTTTAACATTGACAAATACAAGATACTGCACACGAATAACAGTAATCCCACAATATATACCAACTGTGAAGTTGGTATATATTTGGAAGGTAGTAAAGAATGAAAAAAAAAAAAAAAAAAAAAAAAAATGGAGTAATTGCACTCAGACTTGAAGTTCCCTGGGCAGTGCAGATGGGTTGCTAGGACAGCTTATGGGATTTTGTCGTGTCAGCAGTGATAAAATGATTATTCCATTGTATAAGGTAATGGTTAGGCCACATCTTGAGTACTGCATACACGTCTGGAAACTTCATTGCAGGAAGGATATGGTTCTATTAGAAGGGGTGCAGAGGGAAGAAACGTGGTTAGTAATTAGTGAACAAAAGCAATTAGTGTGGTTAGTGAAAAAAGGGTACTTATTCAAAGAAAGACTTCAGTTCTGCAAAGTGCAGTATCTGGAAATAAGCTAAATGTTGATAGCATCTCTACTCTTGCTATCAACAATTTGACAACACACATAAGAGGGCATAAATTTAAATTACAGAAAGATGCTGCAGAACAGGTGTGCAGAAATTTGCTTTCATAGAGGGAAATTGATTGTTGGAACAAACTTCCCTCTTGTGTTGTAGATGTGTGTAATTTGAATAAGTTTAAGAAAGAGCTAGACAAATTATTAGAGGAGATAGACAAGTGTTGTGAGAAGTACTTTTTTCTCCATTAATTTTTTTTGGTTGATGCTGTATAGGCTTGCTTTCTTGTATCATTTGCCATTACTAACACTAAAACAAATTGTGTATATATACAAGCAATATTTTAAAAGTTTCTGGAATACGATATATATTTAATCATTTTAAAAAGGAATAAACATAATATTAAATTACAAGCATTTATATTACACAGACTGATCATGTAATTTATGGAAGGGCCATCATACAACCATTAAAGTTTGAACAAATTGCTGATAGATGAGATTGGAGTACATGTCCAAGATTAAGCTAATAAAGTTGCAAGTTCTACCACAGTGTCTGATAGTTGCAAAGTGTTCTTACGTTACTTGCTGTAAGTGTACACTGAGCTTTATGGAAGATCTGAAAACTGAGTCCCATTTAGATTATTATTTATTTCCTGTACCGAAAAAAAAAAAAAAAAAAAAAAAAAAACACGGCATTTCAAAAGGCAACATTTTAGCATTAATGATAATGGTTAGAGGACAAAGATGGCAGGTTCTATGTAAGGGATCTAGAAAAGATAAAGGAACATTGCATCAAATATATTTATAGCTTTGAAATGTAGATTACAATGAATAAAAAAATGACTCATTTTTAGATTGTTTCATTCTTTTTTATAATAGGCCATAAACTTTTCAAAATCCCTAATAATCAAACTCATTTTAATTCTGAAATGAAAATGTACAACGATTTAATTTAATTCAGGGGTTTTCGTTCTTTTCACTATTTTCATATTTTCCTGTATCCTGAATTTTTTTTTTGGGATTTACTAATTTTAAGTTAATATTTTTTTGTGGCATTTAATTAGTGGGTCAGTCAAAATATAATGGCAGATTATGCATTAATCCACAAGTCACAGGATGCCAATCACTGTGAATGTTGAATATACCCATATCAAATAGATATATAAGCATCCACCCAAGACATAATCAATAGCTCTACTAGCAAAAAAATAAAGCAAATATTGCCAGGCAACCAATATGACTTGTATGACAGCAGAATTTCTACATTCAGTAAAGTAGTTAGTTGCAAATCTGCTGCTTTTTGGGGATTCCACAACAGGTTGATTACTTTGGTCAGAGGATGCTAGTTCATATGGCATATTGTGTAATATGTTTGTACAAGTGTACACACATAGATTGTTTTGCATGTTGCGTAGACTTAAAATCGCAGAATAACTCAAGGAAAGAGACTAACTACAGCCTGAATAAAGAGTCCTTTTGGAATTTCCAGTCTGCAGCAGGATAAAATCTAAATTTTTCTGAACAAAAGAAAGGTGTGTGGTAAACTCACTATATTGTCATGGTGGATATGGTCATAAAGAAAAGTAACCCAAAACTCAAGGAGCTTAATAATTACCCTGAGCATGTAAATCTTATTACCTTTTGCCCATGGAGGTAATTCTACATCTCCAACCTTAGTTCCATCTTGTCTAACCCCAAAGTCAAGATCCTGCAAAACAAAAGTATTTAAGTTTTCAATCAAAAAAGATGCAGATAAATGTGAAAGAGAAATATCAATATAATTTACTTTAGAATATTTAATTTTCATTGGTTGAAGAATAACAATACACTGATAACTCACTGTCTGATTGAACAGCAAGGTTAAGAGAGTATGGGAAAGGGAAGGGGGGTTAGTTTCCTTTACTGCAAGATATTTTTGTATGAAATATATGTTTTATACATTCTAACTTGTGATTAATTTTGCAAAGTGTACAATGAATAGAAACAGGCAGGTTATCTGACTGTAGAATTTGTTATATTCTTAACTTAATTAAGAGTATTTTTTATTTTTAATGATATTATTTGGAGCTTTGTGAGGGTCCCACTTTTTTAATAGTAGGAAAAAAACAGTTGTGTTCAGAAAAAATAGTTGGATCAGGTTCGAGAGTATGAACTGTGCAAATAAAGAATTTTGAGCTACTGGGAATGGATAAGTTTTTTTTTGGAAAATTTTCCATCTTTTTGACTTAACACATTAAATTATTTCAATAAATAGTTTTATAGTCTTAGTCATATTCATTAGCTTATTTTTAAATTTACTTAGAGATTTTGTAAGTTGACTTAATATTCATAGAGCATTTGTATTGGTGATTTTGTACTAATATCATAGCACGTTACTAGTAGTATAGTGCATGGTAGTAGAATTGTAGGGTTTCAATTTTGATAAATAAGTAGCTCAAAGGTTTAGTCATGCAGGTTGGCATTTTTTTTTTTTTAGGTAAGAAATTTTATTCTTAGTAAGGCTATAACTAATTTAAAACTCAATGAAAGTAATGGCATAGTGCAATGTATAACGTAAACTTGATAGCATGATATATATTATTGTATTTAGGTACAAATCAATGGCCTCAAAGTAGCAGGAGTGCTGTAACTTGGGGGAGAACTGAAGGGATGACTCTCCTATGAATCACAGCCTAATGAAATGTGCAATTTTTGCAGACTTTTCTAAAACAGGACATGACACAGCAGAGGGGGATATTTTTCGGTGTGTTTGGTGCAGAGTGTGAAGAAATTAGGTGCTCAGTGTTCTGATGGATGTTTATGACAGCATGACAAGTAGGATAGATACCCTTGAAGGAATTAAAATGGGAGGACCCATCAAGCTGTCAGGTGCCCAACTCAATACCAGAGCTCACACTTATGCATCAAGCAACACAGCAGCAATTCCCAAGGCAGAATACACTGGTCCCACAGGACCAGTGTATTCTGCCTTGGGAACTGATGACTCTATTGGTGATACTATTTTCTAAACTGGAAATATATTGTGCAAGAAGGCTAACTGGAATAGGACCAGAGTATGCCTATCAGGCAAAAAGTATATGATGTAGCACATCACCTTTAAGGTCACAAAAGGTGATATTGTTGTATTTAGTATACAACAATATACTCTTAATTGATATTAAGAGTACAAGATCTGAGGACTTACAAGTGCAGGGCAATGTTGGGAAAAATTGTAAGTTAGGACTGAATTTTAAAGTGTCTGCAATTCTGTTCAGTACATGTTCAGAACTGCAATTCTGAACATGTATTCCCTCCAGATAGGAGGGAGTACATGTTCAGAACCTTGTCAATCAATTTGGGGCTGGAGAGAATGTGTAAGGCTCATAGGGTAGAATTTTTCTCAGTGTGGTCTGTGCTTGTTAATAGGAGAGACTTTTTTCCAGGGATGGGATATATTTAAACAGAACTGATGCTATTGAGGCAGTGATAGGCGGGTCAGAAAACTGCTAGCTTAGGGGCACTAAAAAGTACAAAAGAGTGCTAAAAAACTCAATATACCACTACTAACATTTTAAAATTTTTACATTACACTCTGTATGCCTTTGTTGATGCCGTTTAAGAGTGACCGGGATGATCTGGCTTCCACAAAATGTTTTCTCTGTTGGTAGTGGTATATTGGGTTTATGACCCATTGGCCACAAGGTTACTATAGTCTCATGGCCAAGATGTGTCCCTCAATATGTTTAACTACATAAAGATGGCATAGCTAGCTAAACCATATCAGATCAATTTTCTGTTGGTGGTGGACTATGTAATACTAGGTTGCTATTTTTTTTAATGTTGTGGTATGCCACAGTGCCCCTCCAATTTCTTGAATTCTCTTTTAATCTGGATTGCAGTTTCTAGTAGGATTGCCTGATGCAATTTATCTAATCTACTCTGTAAACAGTATTCCCCCCCCCTCCAACTAAGGAAGAAAGCAATGTGAATCTTGGATCTTGAACTCGCTCTAAGTTTCTCATTGCCAGCATAGAACAGCCTGAGACATACTTATCAGGATAACCATGTCTTTGATAATAGGGTCTTCTGTAAAAACACACAAGAAACAATACTACAGACTATGAGGAATAATCTTGGAGTTTTTTTTCTTAAAGAAAACTCCAAGAATCTCAAGAAGACTCTTCCACAGTAGCCAAGCTGATGAGGAGAGTGGAATGGTCAATCTTAAAACTGAATATATATACATATATATATATATACACAGCAGATTTCTATTCTACTCAATGATCAGATTGCCTACAACAAACCAGTCAGATATGGTCAAATTACTAGAAATATATGTTAAGGGAACAATGAAAAAAAAAAAAAAAAAAAAAAAAAATTCAAAATCACACCCCATTTATTTTGGGAATAACTAGGCCTACAAGACAGGGCTGGTGCCTCCGTAGTCAGGTGGGCAGGAGCAGCAGTGTGTAGCACATGCTTCTTGATTAGACCGGGGTTCGAGCCTGTGACCACCAAATACGGAGGATGCGGAAAGGTCAGGGGAATGACCACCGCATATCCCCGGAGCAATATGGCCTTGGTTGCTAATGCTCCTAAAAACCTAATAGCAAGATAGGGCTCCCAGTTCATCTCACCATTGGCAACAGCCACCTGGAACAAGTTGTAACAAAAATGGCTAACGTCTCCCTCCTACAAGCCATAGAAGTCTGGAAGTGCCTGGATTCAGATGAAATTTCTCATAGATACTTCCATTAAACTACATTTTGACAAAGTCTGTAAAAGCCTCTAGTTCTCAGGGTATGGCCTAGAAGCATTCATGAAGCCATCAGTATCAACTGCAGAAAGTGAGATCTCCTATCACAGAAAAAAAAAAATGTATTAAATATTTTTGGCAGCTGCAATATCCAGATATGGCTGTGTGGTGAATGAGCATCCATTCCTGTAATCCAGAAGTTCAGTGTTATTTGTAGAACGATTTATGCCTTGAATCAAGTAATTTTTCCAATTCAGTAATCAAATGAGGTTGACTCTCCTGGTTTGGTATATATATTCTGTCTTCGTTGGACACTTTCATTTGTTTGTCATCCTTCATATGATGATATATCTTCATCTCAAATGCTTGATTCAGGAAGCTTAGGCAGTGGCATATCAAGAGGACAAGCTTGACCTCAACTGTGGAAGGTAAATTGGGGTATTCAAATTTCTTACTTTTAGATAAAAACAAAAGTCTTTGTTAAACCAAACTCCTCCAAAAGGACTTTTTCCTCCATCATATCACCAACATTATAAATGGCACATATTTTTCCATTAAACTATCCATGAACCACACAACTTGCAACAAATATCTGCAGCTCATGGTTTATCTTCATCTCTTATTTTGCACTTAAAACACAGATCTTAATTTTCTTGATAATAAATGAAATTGTTTTGTGTTTTATATTTATGTGCAAATTAAATATTTAAAATTGTTTTATATTTATATTTGAATATTTGAATATTTTTATATTTGAAATTGTTTTATATTTATGTGCAAATAAAATATTTATATCTCAAAGTAAAAAAATAAATACATAAATAATCATCAATACCTGGGAATTTTGTAGGAAATCACCTTCATTTTCTGGTTCGTAAAATTCTGGAATAAGTTCCTTAAAATCCGAAGTATTGGTGGTAACATTCCTCCATGTGTCAGGAATGCTGCTCATGTAAAAGAAAACCTAAATATGTAAAATCTTTAAAAAATAGGAAGGATTAAGAACTAAATGCTGCTAAAGACATCTCATTAATATTTGCAATAATGCATATGACAACTTTCGGAAACTAGAAACACTTAATATAATTCATTTTTCTTTTAGAATCTTTCTTTCAAATTATTAATAATAATAATTGTACAATGGAATTGGTAAACTGGTGCCATTAATAAATGGGGTTTAGTTAAAATTATTAATAATCAAAACATTGACATTCAAAATGCCTTCACAGTCAGAATGCATTGATATTTCAGAACATCAACAAGGTCAGAATGGAAAAAAGGCCAGAGCAAACTGTTAAAATGCTGACTAATCAAAATGCCAACTGGTCAAAACAGCCCAAAATGCCAACAGCTTATAACATGGTATAGCAGCAAATGATTACATTGTTTACATAAAATGTAATCTGTTATTAATAATTTAAATAAGATTTTGTTGGAGAGTTTTTGACAAGTTACACATGTCATTAGTAGAGAAACATTAATAACGAAAACTTGTATGTATCACCAACCGATTATTATTAGCTTTAGTGGAATAAATCAATTTTTGCCCTTTTTTACCCTCCCTCTTTTCTAATATTTTATTTTATTTTATTTCTTGGAAGGGGGGGTTAAGGATTTTAAACCTTATCCTGAAAAGAATTAAACAGTTATATAATACTGTTTATAGATGCTTTTGATACTATCCTTGAAAACCTTCCACACCACTAGTATATGTGACACCCTAGGACAGCATTTCCCAAACTATGTTCTGTGAGATGTGAACAAGTGTTCTGTGAAAAATCGCAATAAATAATTAAAAAAAATAAAATAAATTTTGCATATTTGTAGCATACGCCATTTTTGTATCATTATAATAGTTAACATAATTTTTTTTCAGTTATTAATATACTGGCATAGACTAATAATCAAATAGACCATGGAACGCATTATTTTGGTGGGCTTTTATATAGAGAAGCATGCATAGAGGTAATGACATCTACGAAAGAGTAGCAATGTAGTGATCTGATATGCCATTCATATGCAATTTAGCCTGGAGTACACGGATTGAAGGAGAGGGGTAAGCGAACTGATATCATAACTAAACTCACTTCCTTATATAATTTTTTTTGATAATTATCAGTATTTTGAAATATTATTATTAAAATATGTGACCATGGAGTTGCAGTTGAAAAAAGGAACTTTAAAACGAAAAGCAAAGTACTTCTAGTAGTGCAACTGTGGTCGATGAAAACGAACACGATATTGTCACACTTCAAAGTGAGGATGAACAATTGTAGCCTTTTGTTCCCCAAAAATCCGAAGTGCAAAAACAGGAACCAACTAATAAAAGACCAAAACAAAAGTATGATGACAGTTATTTGAATTTCATTACATATGTTGCAAATAAAGATGCTCCTGATGCACAGTGTGTCGTATGTAATAAAATATTAGTAAACAGTTCTTTGGCTTCCGCTAAACTTGTGTTTTGTAAATGTTCCACAAATATGTTGTAAGATGAAAAGTGTTCCGCGACTAAAAAAAGTTTGGGAAACATTGCCTTAGGATAAACAACTGGCAAACTTATCACAGGAATTATTATGTCATGGACCTTGAGGCTGTCCCAGATATTCTCTCAGGTATGCCAAGCTGAACTTGCTAAGTGGGAGTCTAAAATGCTGATGTAACTGATATTTGGGTGACACTTAAGTCAAGTGGACTTAATTTCAGTGAAGTCTGGCGGGTCTGTGACAGCCAAATTCTCTTCTTGCACCTTCATGATGGTGGGACTGTTAGTAACTCTGGGTATAACCACCATGTCCAAGACCTGAAATACAGCACACAACATACTGTAGGTGACAGCCTACACCAAACAAAGGAACACTAGCCTCTCCCCCTGTGTTACCAGGCAACACAAGGTGGCAGATGACTCTCATCAACAGGTGTAATAATACAAACCACTTTGCTTAGTGGAGGTTTGAAGTGGTGGAACCCATGTTTAGTCTCCAGAGGAAAGCTCTGTCAACCCTCCCATCTCTTCAATCATGCAGTATGATTGATGTCTTTTGAGGTTATGATAGACACCATGGCGAGATCCATCTTCCTTACATTTTGAGGGTATAGTTCTAAAAAAGTGTTTGTAGGCCTGCTGCTAGATAGTCCACCCACCAACTTATTGGTAACTCTCTAGGAGGCTTTCAGGTCAGCTTGTGTATAATCTCCTTGTTTTTACTCTGCCAGATAATGATTGGAGGGAGTCTAAGTAGTGTGTATGTGGTGGAGGAGGAGGACATTGTCGAGGCTACGTTATGGCAAGGAGCTGGGTATATTCTTGCCATGCGTATGCCATATCCAAAAATTCCATTACTTCATACAACATGTTCTCCCGGCATTTTCTTATTACTGAATACATCATGAATTGTCAAATTAATAGAACAAACCTATCTGCAAAAACGATCTAAACCTCTCAAACACTTCCTCATTCATTTCACAAATATATGTGGTCTCAGTTTCAATCTCAATGATGTCCATTTCCACTTACAGTATGTATTTTTTCAGACACAATCCCAGTTATTGGGTGATTCAACCACTGCTCATTTCAGTAGTCTGAATTATTACTTTTGCTGTATGAGTCCTTTCACTTCAAAGGTGGTACTTGCACATATTTCCATTCTGATATTCCCTGTCAGAGACGTAGTAATTTGGAATATTCACTTTTCGATCTTCTCTGGCTTAAAATCTCTCTCTCTACCACATTCTGTCAAATTCGTCTGTTGCCTCTATTGTTCTCCCAACTCCATTAATCACTTGGAATTCTTTGACTTCCTCTCTCTGAAACTTAACGCAGCCCAATTTTCATCACAGTGAGGTAATTTTCCTTGGTGATTTTGATATTCACAACTCCAGCTGGCTTCCATTTTCTAGTCACATGGACTCAGCTGGTCGAGATGCTGAAGCTTTTGCAATTACTAATGACCTCACACAGATTGTTCATTTACCTACCAGAATATCAGACAATCTTATCAGACTTTCTCATAAACAACCCTGCGAAGTATACAGTTGAGGTGAGTGGTCCTCTAGCACCTCAGATCACAACTTGGTGATGGTCTCCTCTCCAATGGAGCCGTTGTCTTGTGGCCATTCTCAACCTCGTGGTCGATGAAATCTCGCAGATCATCCCATTTAGCATTACAATGCAAAATGGGATGATCTGCGATATTTCTTTTCTTTGGTTGAAGTAGTGTTTCTAATTTTCTGATGTCAACATTTGCTCAGATCATGTTAGTGAAATTATCCTTGTAGGGATGAAATCCTTTATTCGGCACTGCAGCTTAAAACTCGTCCTTTATCTAAACCTTGGTTTTCAAATAAATGTGCTAAGGTTGTTCAAGATAAGAATGTTGCATACTGCAATTGGCTTGCATCCAAATCCCCAGGTTCATTTTCTGCCTACATCAAAGCTCGTAACAATTGTAAAGTAGTTATTAATCAGTCCAAACTAGATTTTGAACAGGCTAAGAGCAGAAAACTTTCTTCTTGTCCAAATGGTAGTTGGGTATTCTGATCTCTTTGCCAAAGCTATTGGCTGCAACTTTTGTCAATATCAATTCCCACCTCTGTCAAAACCAGATGGTTCTATTGCCACTTTAGCCAAAGATAAAGTTGACCTGGTAGCAATCTACTTGTTTTCTAACTCATGTATTGATGATCTTGGTAAACTACCTCCTACAATGCCTAGTATACTCCATTCAATTCCTCCTGTGGTCATCTGTCAAAAGGATGTCAGAAGGATTTTGAACAATCTCGATGCTAAGAAAGCTCTAGGTCCCGATGGTATTATTATTATTAGTCATATGGTGCAAGGAAGCCTGAGGCTCATGCTGCACCAGGCAAAAAAAAAAAAATTTCTGAATTACCCAGAGAGAGAGAGAGAGAGAGAGAGAGAGAGAGAGAGAGAGAGAGAGAGAAGTATAAGGGAATCACTAAGAAAGAGAAGAATGATGATATCCAACTCAGGACCCTGGGTGTGCCAAGCCCATACTCACCAGATGTGAGCCCCATATTTCTCCACTTGTTCTCAAAAACTCTGCTTCTGAACTTATTCCTGTTCCGTGTCGTCTTTTTTTCTTTCTTATTCCAAAGGCATTTTCCCTTCTGCTAGGAAATTTGTTCCTATCCAGCCAGTTCCTAAAAAGGCTGACAAATCCCTCCCATCCAATTATCGCCAGTATGGATTCCATCAGTGTCAATCCACTGGTGATATTCTAGCTCTATGGGCAGATTCAATGGAAAAGTTTGGTGAAACTCAAGCAGTCGCTCTTGATATTTCAAATGCTTTTGATTGTGTTTAGATAAGGTCTTCTAAATAAGCTTCCATCTTATGGTTTGCCCAACTGTTTTTTGTAATTGGGTATCCAGTTTTCTCTCTGACCACTCAATGCTGGTAATGGCAGATGGCTCTCTACCTTCCAACTTCTCCACTAATGATGGTGTTCCTCAAAGTTTGGTTCTTTTCCTCTTGTATATTAATGAAGTTCTTCCACTGACCTGAAATCCTATCCATAGTTTTGCTGATGATAGCATATTGCATCCCACCTTGCAATTTGAGAAACCTTGCCCTGCTCAGACAGCTTCAACTTCTCGAATATCCACTATCAATTACTTAAATGCTATCTCCAGTAATTCTCCAGTGGGGCAAACAAAACTTAGTTGATTTCAACCCTTCTAAAATTCAGTCCTTTCTTATATCTCGCAAAAAGAATTCCTCTGCTCTTATGCTTATTTTCAATGACACTCTGATTTCCAGGCAAGATCATATATCTATATTGGGGATTACCCTGGCATAAGCACATTACAAATATCACTTCCTTTGCATCTAAAAACTGGGTTTTCTCATTCACTTTCATTACTTTTCTTTCAAATAGCTGTTCATTCTGTACAAATCATAATCCCCCCCCCTCCCTCCACCATGGAATATTGTTCCCACATCTAGGGCAGTGACCCAAAAACCTCTCTCAGGCTTCCAGACCCCGTTCAAAAGAGGACAAGTAGGCTACTTAATGACTCATCTCTAACAGAGTCCCTCCAGTCTCTGTCTCATAAATGTTCTGTTTCTGCCACATGCCTTTTCTATAGATATTCCCATGGGCACTATTCTGAATTGGCTTCTTATAATTCTCACTCTCTGTTTCAATGCAGTTTGAACACATGCCACAACCAGTCAACATCCTTTTAATATCCAACTTCAAACTCACAGAACCAACTTTTCTCCTTCCTCAACTTCCTTCAACTTCCGTTTTCTGGAACCACCTTCCTTCATACATATTCCTGAACTGTTAGAATTCTGAACTTGTCTGGATTTGAATTGGTTAGCGTTATGAACTACAGAAATTTTGATTGTTGGTATAATAAAATCTTATTAATTCAAAGTTCAAAGGATCAAAATACATATATGTTGTTTTAATTTAAATGGCTTTGAAGTGTCAGTACAAGACAAGAATATTGGTAATTAAAGAGATTTTTTAGTCAGATACTTTTATTAACATTGCACTGAATTTTCACAGCTTTCATTTAAAATATTTAGTTTCTTTGTCGCAGACATTTGTAAATTGATGACTCTGCATCAATTTTAGTCAATATGAGAAAGATAATTGTATTATGGAGAAATTCAATCAATTTCTTGGATGCAATAATACATATTGCCAAGTTTGATTTTTGCCCCTAATTCTAATCATACATCTTGATGTATACAAGCTGGTTTGTTAAAACAAGAGCTATGTTGTTTATTATGTATAACCGTATATACCTGTTAAAGAGAGAAAGAATATCCATATTTTGGCTTTAACCATGTCTTTAAATGAAACGTTTTCTTCGCAGGTGATATTTAGCAATAAATGAACTACTCACACACTTTGTACACCACAATAAATACAGGCTGGCCTCGATTAACGCGATTAATTCGTCCCACGAGCGCACTGCGCAAAACGGAAACGCGTTAATCAAATATAATAATCAATAGGAAAAATTATAATTGGTCCTTGACCTTGTGGAATGTCCATAAAGAATTTTAAAAATACCTTTTAAATAACTTTTTAACTGTATACAATGTAAAAGATAATGAAAATAATTATAGAATTAAATGTTTATTGCATAAAACAGCAGTTCCCAAACTGTGCGGTGCAGAATATTTTAAATTTTCGAGGGAAACACAGCGATACTCAAAATCTGTTGGACACCGCGTGAACTACTAGCTCGAGGTAGTTCACAGTTTCAACATTTCTTAGTTGTTTGGACCTAACTATTAAACGGAACTGTTAAGTATTTCTTTTGGTCTGAATGCGCCGTGAAAAAATTACTGAGACACTAAGGGCGCCGTGAATCGAGAAAGTTTGGGAACCTCTGACATAAAATACACAATGAAGAAATGACTGTTGTGGAAATATTTGAACAGCGTTGACTTTCTCTTTTCATCAATCAATTTCCAATAGCCGACAACAATCATCTCTGGGCCTTGGTGAAATAAATATCGCATAGAACCTCAAACACCTTTTGTTTAAGGTTCTCTGCGATACAAAAGATTTCATCTAGTTCTTTTACCGTTATCTCCTTCGCGGTAACATTTTCATTTGGCTCATTTAAAAATTGAAATTTTTAAATGCAAGTCTGAATTGACTTTATTAGCGGGAGACAAACAAGTAACACATCTTCCACTGGTTGATGGAACACACCAAGGCGGGCAGCAGGCAAACGTTTGTTTTGTTGTCCGTCCGATGCGTGGTATGCTTAACATGCGATTCAAATCTTTTTCAACTATCGCTTAAAAAAAAAAAGATCGTGTTAACTGGAAATTTGCATCTTGTAAAGTGAAAAGTGTTATAATTTTTTCAAATAGCGGTAACTGAAAAACGCATTAATCGAACTCTCGTTATGCGAGGCCTGGCTGTAATAATAAATGAGTATACATTATAAACCATTTATGGATTCCTGTTCACATGCATAATAAGTCAGAACAAGGATTATAAAGTACCCTTTTCCTAACTGCTGATGTCGTATTGTTACGAAGCATCTCCAATACAGCATCCAGTATTTAGCCAGGTGACTTGAGAATAATATAAAGTAATTATAGAATTATTTTATATTATTCTTTAATTAGTAAGTCAGTAAGATAAAGGTCAATTTTTAATCATTGTTCTGATTCATTATGCATGTGAATAAAAACCTGGTAAAGGGTTTGTAATGTAATGCTTGTTTATTAAAATAATTTATCATGGTATACAAAGTATGTGAATAGTTTATTTCTTCCTCCATAGTTTAGGATATTATTTGCTTGTAATCCGTGAAAAAGGTCACGATTCTTATTTTTTTGAGTATTGTTATTTATTCAACAAACTTTGTAATGGCATGGACTAATCTTGCAAATTATAGCTAAGAAAGCTTGTCATGGGGGACTTCAATGCTAAGGTTGGAAAAAGACAAAACAGTGCAGAAAGGGGAACTATAGGAAATTTTGGAATTGGTGAAAGAAATGAAAGAGGTGAAAGACTTGTGGAATTTACAGAATCTCAAAGATTTTCAGTAATGAACACTTTTTTCAAGAAAAGGGTGAACAGTGGACAAGGAAGAGTTCAAATGGATTAACAACTAATGAAATCGACTTCATCCTCACTAACAGAAGATATATTGTGAATGATGTTACCGTCCTGAATAAGGTAAATAATGTTGGAAATGATCACAGAATGGTAAGATATACACTTGATATAGATGTAGGAAAGGAAAAAACTGACTCAAGTAAATATTACAAAGGTCTTTGAGATAACAGAAGAGGAGAAAAAGCAGTATGTACTGGAATTTAAGAACAAGTTTGAGCTTCTGCAGACTGCTCAGGATCAAGATATCAATGAGGAATATTACAACTTTCTGAAAGTGATAAAGCCCAAGAAACCTATAGGGAAACAGAAATCCAAAGAAGAAAAAATTAGTCAAGAAACACTTGTCATGATGAACCAAAGACGACAAATGAAGAGCAAGAAAAACACTGACAGGGAGAAAATTGAGTATACTGAGTTATGCAAAGCCATTAGAAAGAGACTCAGATAGGACATAAGAAGGTTTAACAAAAGAAAAGTAGAACAAGCTTTACGGGAAAACAAAGGACTTAAATCAGCAGCCATGAGCAGCAATACAGAAAGACAAATGATACTGAAACTGAAGAATAGTGATGGTGTACTTATAAATAGCACAGAAGGCATAATTCAAATAGCAGAAGACTACTATAGAGAATTATACAAGGAGCGAGGGAATGATGCCAGCAGTGGGGAAGATGGATCGCAAATTAGCAACACACACGACATACCCGATATTCTTCCTGATGAGGTAGAACATGCAGTGAAGAAAATGAAGAATCAGAAATCCCAGAGGGAAGATGAAGTTACTGTAGAGTTATTAAAATTGGGAGGAAGAGACATAACACAAAAACTGGCAAGGCTCTTCACAATGTGCATTAGAAAAGGTGTGATGCCTAAGCAGTGGAATAATGCAATCATAGTTTTGCTGCATAAGAAAGGAGATAAATCAGAAATTGGAAATTATAGACCAATTAGCTTGTTATCCCACAACTACAAGTTGTTCACAAGGGTCATTACTAACAGATTAGAAAGAATACTTGATGAGATTCAACTGAAAGAGCAAGCTGGCTTTAGGACAGGATTCTCAACTATGGATCACCTTCACGTAATATCACAGCTAATGGAGAAAGCAAATGAACATAAAACACCATTATGCCTGGCATTTGTGGATTATGAAAAGGCATTTGTCTCCATACAGCATAAGGCAATGTTTCGGGCACTGGAAAGACAAGGCATAGATACCCCATATATCATGATTTTGAAGAAAATATATGAGAATGCTACCTCCTTTATTAGACTAGATAAAGACAGTAGGAAATTTAAAATCGAGAAAGGAGTTCAACAAGCAGGCACAATATCTCCGAAGCTGTTTACTGCTGCCCTTGAGGAAGCTTTCAGAAGATTAGACTGGTCGCAGAAAGGAGTCAATGTGAATGGGGAGTACCTAAACCATTTCCGATTTGCAGATGACATTGTGGTCATAAGCCATTATCCCAAAGAATTAGAGGAAAATCTTAATCAGTTATGCACAGTTAGTAAGGATTTTGGACTAAAGATGAATATGGCTAAAACCAAAGTAATGATGAACAAGAATGCCACAGAAAGGGACATAATGATTGAAGGAGCAGTAATTGAAAAGGTGGAGTCATATACTTATCTGGGACAAATTATTAGCTGTAATAATGATAAATGGCTGGAGAAGAATAAATATTTGGATGGATAGCATTCAGGAAATATAGTCACATACTGAAGAGCAATATCCTAGTTTGTCTGAAACGTAAAATAATGAACCAATGTATACTCCCCACCATGACTTGTGGAAGTGAAACTTGGGCACTTACCAAAAGACTGGAAGAGAAGCTGAGAATGGAATGAATTATATTGGGAATCAGACTGTTAGATAAGAAGAGAAACACATGGATTAGGCAGAAAACTCAAGTAAAGGACATTCTTATCAAAACTAAAGAACTAAAATCGAGATTTATTACTATGATTTTAAGTGAAATTTTGATACGTAAGTAGTTACCACATAATTATTAGCATTAGCATTAGTAGAGGCATTTGATGCAAGAAAGCAAGCTTATGCAGCATCAGCCAAAAAAAAAAAAAAAAAAACCCACTTCCACTTCACCCCTCTGTTCGTTCAAAATACCTGTCCAGCTGAGCCTTAAACTTATTTAGGCTGTCAACCTCCACCACAAGGGATGGAAGTCTGTTCCACCAACCAACCACCCGCTGGCTAAAGGCAAATTTCCGCACGTCTATCCTACATCTGTCTTTCCTCAATTTGAATTTATGCCCTCTCAGGTGATTTTTCTGAGCTAGAGGAAGAATCCCATCAGCATTGAGCATGCTTAAACCATTCAAGGCTTTATACACCTCTATCAGATCACCTCGCTGGTGCCTAGTCTCCAGATACTGTAATTTGCAAAACTTAAGCCTTTCTTCGTAAGAGCACCCCTTTGTTCCATTCACTAATCTTGTTGCCCTTCTCTGTACTCGTTCCAGCAGCTCTACATCCTTCTTGAAATGAGGCCTCCAGACCTGTATACAGTACTCTAGGTGTGGCCTGACCATCGCCTTATACAATGGAATAATCACCTCCTTATTCCTGCTGGAAAAATTCCTGTATATCATTGACAATACTCCATGAGCTACTCTTGCAGCCCGTCTGCACTGCTCAGAGAACTTCATATCTGCCTGCACAACCACCCCCAAGTCCCTTTCATTCTCTACCGCTGTCAGTGTAGTACCACAGAGTTGATACGTTTCTCTGGGGTTGCGTTTCCCATGTGTAGTACTTTACATTTGTCAATGTTAAACTTCATTTGCCACCTCTCAGCCCATCTGCTCAACCTTTCCAGATCCTGTTGCAGCAGCATAGTGTCAGTAGTGTCCTTGACAACCCTGCCAACCTTTGTATTGTCTGCAAACTTGGACATTAAGCCCGATATACCATCATCAATATCATTTATAAATACAGAAAACAATAATGGACCCAACACTGAGCCCTGAGGGACTCCACTAATAACATCAGTCCACGATGAGCAGTGTCCATTGATTACCACTCTCTGTCTTCTCCCCCTCAACCACCCCTTTATCCATAGCAGCAATTTGCCTCCAATGTCACACTGCTCCAATTTGTGTAGCAGTCTTCCATGTGCAACAGTATCAAAAGCCTTTCTAAGATCCAAGTATATAATATCAAAGTTATTCCCTGCATCCAGTTCTTTTGTGACTGCATCATTGTATCCAATCAAGTTGATCAGGCAAGACTTCCCCTTAACAAAACCATGCTGTGTCTGAGCTATAACTGAAGTCTTGTCTCAATGATCCTGCAGTGCTTCTTTAACCAGTGCCTCCATTAATTTTCCTGGAACAGAAGTTAAACTCACAGGTCTATAATTACTTGTGTCAGCCTTTGATCCTCCTTTGTGAATTGGGGTCACATTTGCACATTTCCAGTCTATGGGTACCTCCCCTGAGTCCAAGGAAGCTCTCATAATTATGGCTAAGGGTTTGCTTACTTCCTTTGCTGCCTCCTTTAATATAACTGGATAGATCCCATCCACCCCGGGTGCCTTTCTTGTGTTTATCTTCAACAGTTTCTCCTCCACTTTACTCCCAGTTATTTCAAGATTCTGTAGCTTACTGCTAGAGTTGAATACACCTCTGGCATTCCCCTCGCTGAATAACTCCTCATGTGTGAATGTCGATGCAAAATATTCATTTAGATTGTTAGCTACCTGAGCAGGATCATCAACACTTGACCCATCAATATCAAGTGGACCAATCTGATTCATCCCCTTCCTTCTAGAGTTTACATAAGTAAAGAACTCTTTGCTGTTTTTCTTTGCATCCCTTGCCAAGGATTTCTCGTAATCTGCCTTCGCCTGCCTAACCTCCTTTGTAACTTGGTTGCATATCAACTTGTATCTATCATAGGCTTCTGTGTCATGTGTTAATTTGTATGTATCCCATGCATTTTTCTTCTCTGCCATATGCCTCATTAGTTCATCTGACATCCATTTTGGCCTAAACCTTGAACAATATTTCTTAGTTGGTATGTAAAACCTAGTAGCTTCCAAGATAAGTTCTTTGAATGCTTCCCATTTTGAATTTGCTGTTGGTAACATCATCAGTTGGTCCCACTGTATAGAATTTAAATACTGTCTCAGTCCATCGTAGTCGCCTTTACGGAAGCAATAACCCTTCCCTTTACCCCCAATGGTAGTTACCTCTTTGAGTAAATCCCACTTCAGCACACTGTGATCACTGCCACCTAGTGGTTCATTTATCTGCAGATTCTTAATGCATGAAGAATCACTGCTGATAATCAAATCAAGAGTATTACTCCCTCTAGTTGCCTCCCGAACATGCTGATGTAGAAAACAATCATCCAATAAATCCACAAAAGCCCTGCTAGTGTGTGAGTAACCAGCCCCCAAATTCCAGTCAATATCTGGGAAATTAAAATCTCCCATTATAAGACACTCTGATTTACTGGCCCACTCTATTTCCCTGTACAGTTCCTTATTATACTCATCAGAGTCATTAGGCCTATAGCACACTCCTACTCTCAATTTTGATCTCCCAATGTTTATGTCAAACCAAACTGACTCCACACTGCACTGTCCAGCGATGTCGACTGGCTTCACTTCCTTGGTTTTTATGTGTTTCTTAACTAATAGCATAACCCCTCCCCCCTTCCTATCCTGTCTATCCTTTCTGTAGACGTTGTACTCCCCAAATTGCAGTTCTGCATCCCTTATATCTGTGTGACACCACGTCTCTGATATCCCAACAATATCTGCCTTCGATGTTTTGAGCAATACCTCAAATTCATCAAATTTATTTACTAAACTCCTAGCATTGGTGTACACGCAAGTATACCTGCACCTGTTTCTATTCTTAGCTACCCTAACACAACCTATGTGTTTACTTGTACCGCAATGGCTCCCAGCAGTCTCTGAAATACCATGCATCTTGTTTTTCAGGCTTCTGCTCATTCTAATAGAAGCAGTGCAAGAATCTCTTTCACCTCTGCCAGTGGCTACTGTCAATCTATTGGTCTTTGTCTCCCCCCAAGCTAGCAGTTTTCCGACCCACCTAACACTGCCTCGATAGCATCAGCAAATATTCTTGCATCCTTTCTATTTAAGTGTATCCCATCCCTGTAGAAGCAATCTCTCCTGTTAACAAGTACAGTCCAGGCTGAAAAAAATTCTACCCCTTGAGCCTTGCACAATCTTTCCAGGGCCGAATTGATCGACAAGGCTCTCATCATATACTCCTTCCTATCGTGTCTGGGCAGAATTGCAGACACTTTCAATACTTTCACTTTCAATTATATACGTATGTAATTCAGAATATTTTATATGTACAAATATTTGAATATTAAATATTTTGACTGACATTTGTGCATCTTTTTACTATCATTTAAAATGGTCTTGGGCAGGACACATGGCTCGAAAACATGGTGACAGATGGACTAAGAAAATAACAGAATGGTACCCAAGAGGAGCTAGAAGAAAACCTGGAAGACAAAGGCAGAGATGGATAGATGAAATTTATGAGTTTGTGGGTAGTAAATGGATGGCTGTTGTACAAAACAGAAGGAACTGGAAAGTTGCTGGAGAGGCTTTCATCCTGCAGTGGATTGAAAATGGCTGATGATGATGATGATAATGATGAAGCTTGTCATACAGTGTTTGCATAAGTAAGTCAGTGACCAGTTCATTATCACTTGCAATAGCTGGAAAAAAAGACATTTTATTACTACAGCAGGCCCCCATTATAATGCGGTTCGCTTTACGCTGATTCGCTATAATGCTGGTCTTATATTATAACCCGTATCTGACTATAAAGCTGTCACAAATCACTATAACACTCTTTTACAGATTGCAGTTTTGGCATATTTAACGAAATCGTTTCATTTGATAGAATCGATAGCTTGAAAATGAATAGCAAAACAGCATTAAGATGTTTCTCACGCCGACTTCAGAAATTTTTTCACGCTCAGTGAAATTTTCTCGCACGCTAATTTAATTGCAGTACAGTGACTTGTTACGTAGTTCCGAGATCAACATTTTAAAAAATTATCAAGTATATTGTTTGTAATATTTGCCTTATATGTATTTATCCGAAGTCTAGTCATCACTCAATACAGTATTAGACATCATGCATAATGGACAGTTTACTCGAACATTGTACCATAATTAATGCAACCAATGCAGTTACATTTTCAAAGAGTTAATAATGGTGGATAAGAATGAAAAAGAAATGTCTGGATGTAGTACGAAGACTATAAATGTAAGAAAAAGACTGAATTTGAAAATTAAATTAGAGGTTTTGAAGCGAATCGATTCTGGTCAACAACAAGTGGATGTGTGCCATAATTTAGGACTGGCAAGTTTAACCATAAGAACAATTATAAAAAATAAAGAATTAATTTTAGCAGCAGCTGGAAAGACAGCTGTTCCACTGCAAGCAACTAGGACTAGGGCAGCTATTAGGATTGAAATGGAGAGAATTTAACTAATTTTATTGAAGATAATATTCAATAAAGAATTCAGTTAAGTTAAATATTATAATGAAAAAAGAGAGATTAGCATATATGATGATCGGAAGAAAACTCACCTAAAAAAAAAAAATGTGGAACCATTTAAAACTAGTAAGGGCTGGTTGAATAGATTTAAAATCCAGGGAATAGCCGCAATGCAGATCAAGGAGCTGAAACTTTCAAAAAAGAACTTGTTAAAATTATTGAAGAGGGGTATTATGTGTTATACTTCTCAACAAGTTTTTAACATAGATGAAGCAGGATTTTTTTGGAAATGAATGCCTAAAAGAAGTTTCATATTGAAAGAAGAAAAAAACATGCCAGGTTTCAAAGCGGTGAAGGATCGATTGACTATTGTTGGGTGGTAACGCTGCGGGGGATTTAAAATTAAAACCCCTTTTAGTTTACCAGGATGAGGACCACAGTACAACCCAAAATCGACACTTTTTCATGATTAAATTCATGATTTTAAGTGAAATTTTGATACATAAGTAGTTACCGCATAATTTGTATATACGTATGTAATTCAGAATATTTTATATGTACAAACATTTGAATATTAAATATTTTGACCAACATTTGTGCATCTTTTTACTATCATTTATTATTGATTAAGAAATATCCTATGGCACCAACTGCAACTCACAAATACATATGCTACCTTATGGGAATGCGGTGCTCGCTTAGCATGGATTCACTTAGCGCTCTGTTTTTCCGGACTGAATTATCAGTGTTAAGTGGGGGTCACCTGTATTGTGAAATTTTACCATGGTTGTGTGGAGCCAAAATCTTTTTTGTGTGCGCTTAAATGTTGCTATTTACATGAGTGATTAACCAAGGGATCTGCTTGATAATAAAATAAAGCATAACGAAAAAAAAAATAATAATAAATAAATAAAATAAATAGATATACCGATTTGAAGAATAATGTTAGAATTTTTCAATTCTAACACGTTAAAATTTTTCAATTCTAACACGGTGAAAGTTTGTGCTAAAATTTTTATATATCTTTCAACTTTTAAACTTGGCTTAGTAAAGTAGCATTGAAAATGAGGGAGAAAAGCTCTAAAGCAGCTTCTATAGTTAATATACTATAGTTAATCTATAAAATAGCAGCTTAATTTACATACACAAAAAATAATTTAATTACCACACAATCAAGGTAAAATTTCACATCTGTAATGAAGTGTACCCTTTTCAACCTGTATCCACACACTGGACATTTTCTCTCTCTTTTTACCCTCAGCTGCTTAATGCATTTGTACTGCTTGACCTCTGACCTCAAAGCACCGAATTCAAAAATAATGGGAGTGAGTCAATCTAGACTAGGGAGAACAGAGGCATTTTTGGGCTTTCTTCTCACTATGCAAATGGTTCTTAAAGTCAGGCGGTTTTTCATTCAGGTGGATTAAAAACTCCTTTGTGCACATATGCATCAACTGGCAGTGAATGTGTTAAGTAAGTCTAACTGGTCATCAGTTCGTGCAAGTGCTCTATGATCAGCTTATGTAACTATAGCTAATGCAAGACCAAATTACAGCTAGCCATCCAATTTGCTCTTACTTATTGAGTTTTAACTTAGTCTGCGTTAAGTTAAGGTTCATTAAGTGACAGTGCTGAAACAGAGGAATATCACCTTTTTGGCAGGTGCCTCGATAGCCAAGTGGGGAGGAGCAGCAGTGTATAGCACACGCCTCTTGATTAGACAGGGGTTTGAGCCCATGACCACCAAATACGGAGGGTGCGGAAAGGTTAGGGAATGACCACCACATATCCCCAGAGCAATATGGCCTTAGTTGCTAATGCTCCTATAAACCAAATAATAACAACACCACCACCATCTTTTGGCATAGACTAGATGTATATTAAACAGTAAATAATATCCCAAAATATTGATACTCCTCTCTCTCTCTCTCTTTCTTCAGCAGGCAAGTACAATTATACATAATAATAATGCAGCTCTTGTTTTAATGTACAGCTCATATACATTGAGCTGCATGACTACAGCATTATGGTGGAAAAAATAAAACATGGCAACCTTTCGTTATTATGTCTAGCGTGCAGTTTCCCCTGTGAGTTATTCTGGCGTTTTTCAGCTTACACCATATGCAAATTGGATTATTTCTATAGAAGTGAACACAAACTTCTACAAATATAATACACAAATATAGAGAAGGGTTATGACCAGGGATGGTTAAAATAATAAGTAAAAAATCCTTTACTTTAGCATTGGAGTGTGACTGAACCTGTGATTCCTCCTCCAGCACACTCACTGTTACAGAAGCCTGTTATTCAGAGAGAGCTTGCATGTTGCTTATTGCAGTATTTTTCAGGCTTCTGTAGACTACAGAGCACCACAAAGTATTCAAGTATTCTCTAATTTAGGCAGATCACCAGAACAAATTTGTATATACAGTCGAAGCTCTTTATAGCGACCCTCTTTTTAATGTCCCAACACATTATAAATCCTATGTGGGTGATCCTCCAATTGTTTAACAAATCTGGTTTACTATTTTGAAAGGGTCACTCATGAGCTGGATTTAAGGGAATAATTTTGACATTATTTATTTAGATTTCAGCAAAGCTTTTTACTCAGTCCCACATGAGTGGTTGTTTTATAAGTTGGAACAGGTTGGAATCACTGGGAAAATCCTTAGATGGATATCAGGATGGCCTCAGGGAAGGAGGCAGAGGTGATAAATGGCTATTCCTCAGATTGGGTTGATATAAGAAGTGGGGTTCCTCAAGGATCAGTATTAGGCCCACTGTTGTTTTTAATTTTCATAAATGACATTGATGATGGCATAGAGTGTGCTGAAGTGGGATTTACTCAAAGAGGTAACTACCATCAAGGGTAAAGGGAAGGGTTTTTGCTTTCGTAAAGGTGGCAAATTCAAAATGAGAAGCATTCAAAGAATTAATCTTGCTACTAGGCTTTTCATACCAACAAAGAAATATTGTTCAAGATTTAGGCCTAAATGGATGTCAGATGAACTAATTAGACATGTGACAGAGAAGAAAAATGCATGGGATACATATAAATTAACATGTGACACAGAAGCCTATGATAGATATAAGCTGGTCTGTAACCAAGTTACAAAGGAGGTTAGGTAGGCAAAGGCAGATTACAAGAAATCTTTGGCAAAGGATGTAAAGAAAAACAGCAAAGAGATCTTTAGTTATGTAAACTCTAGAAGGAAGGGGATGAATCAGACAGGTCCACTTGATATCGATGGTTCAACTGTTGATGATCCTGCTCAGGTAGCTAACAAACTAAATGAATATTTTGCATCGACATTCACACACGACGATGCAAAATGGTTGAGTGGGAGAAGACAGAGAGTGGTAATCAATGGACACTGCTCTTCGTGGACTAATGTTATTAGTGGAGTCCCTCGGGGTTCAGTGTTGGTCCATTGTTGTTTTCTGTATTTATAAATGATATTGATGATGGTATATCAGACTTAATGTCCAAGTTTGCAGATGATACGAAGGTTGGCAGAGTTGTTAATGACACTAATGACAGTACACTGCTGCAACAGGATCTAGAAAAGTTGAGCAGACGGGCTGAGAGGTGGCAAATGAAGTTTAACATTGACAAATGTAAAGTACTACATATGGGAAGCAGTAATCCCAGAGTAACGTATGAACTCTGTGGCACTACACTGACAGTGGTAAAGAATGAAAAGGACCTGGGGGTAATTGTGCAGGCAGAGATGAAGTTTTCTGAGCAGTGCAGATGGTCTGCAACAGTAGCTCCCGGTGTCTTGCCAATGATATACAGGAATTTTTCTAGCAGGGATAAGGTGATTATCCCCTTGTATAAGGCAATGAGCAGACCACACCTTGGGTACTCTATACAGGTCTGAAGGCCTCATTTTAAGAAGGATTTAGAGCTGTTGGAATGAGTACAGAGAAGGGCAACAAGTTTAGTGAATGGAACAAAGGGTTGCTCTTACGAAGAATGGCTTAAGTTTTGCAAATTACAGTGTCTGGAGACTAGGCACCTGCGACGTGATCTGATAGAGGTGTATAAAGCCTTGAATGGTTTGAGCATGCTCAATGCTGATGGGATTCTTCCTCTTGCTCTCAGAATAATTGCCTGAGAGGGCATTAATTCATATTGTAGAATAGATGTGCGGAAGTTTGTCTTAACCACCGGGTGGTTGATTGCTGGAAGTGGGATTGAAGTGAAGATGGAAACTTCCATCTGTCGTTGTAGAAGTCGATAGCTTAAATAGATTCAATGCAAAACTTGACAAACATTTGGAGCGAGTGGATGGGTGAAATAAGGGTTTTTTTTTTTTTTTTTTTTGGCTGATGCTATATAAGCTTGCTTTTTTGCATCATGTGCCTTTGCTAATGCTAATAGAGGGCATGATGTTTAAATTTGGAGATGATGTTAAAATTGGTAGAGTAGTTAATGATCACTGTCAAGCTGAGCTTCTTCAGTGAGACCTAGATAGACTTCAGGAATGGTCAGAAAAATGGCAGCTATGCTTTAATCCAACAAAGTGTAAGGTATTACACCTGGGAAACAGTAATCCCAAAATAACTTATTCACTTGGTGGAGTTCAACTAAACCCAGTACTGGAGGAAAGGGACTTGGGTGTTACGATCAGACATGAAATTCTTTGAGCATTGTAAACAGGTTGCAAGGAAGGCCCATGGTGTCCTATCGATGATCTATCGAACTTTTGCAAGTAGAGATAGGGACGTGATAATCCCATTATATAAGGCTTTTGTTAGACCACACTTGGAATACTGTGTTCAAGTATGGAGACAGCACCTAAAGAAAGACATCGAGCTTCTTGAAAGGGTGCAAAGACGGGTAACTCGCCTGGTGAGATCGGCAAAACAGTGTCCTTATGAAGAAAGACTTTGAATATGTGGGTTGCACAGTTTGGAAACTAGACTCCTTAGAGGAGATTTTATTGAAGTGTTTAAGGCTCTGAGAGGCATCAGTAAAATTAATGAGGACAATATTTTCAAGATTATAAATGATGCTAGAACTAGGGGACATAAATTCAAGTTACGGGGGGGGGGGAGATGTTTAGATTGGACTGCAGAAGTTTTATTTTAGCCAGTGAGTTATAAATTACTGGAATAAGGTGCCTACATGGGTGGTAGATGCTGACAGTTTGGGGAAATTCAAAGGTCATCTGGATAGTACCTTCGTGTGAGGGAAATGCATAGGATGATAGGTTTAATTTCCTTTTCTTTTATTAATTTTTTTTTTATCATTGTTTTATTCTGTACTTTTTTTTTTTTTTTGGCTGGTGCAGCATAAGCCATAGGCATTCTTGCACCATGCAGCCATTACTAATACCAATTTCTCATTAACCTAATGCTCTTTTACATTCAGCATAATGACCTTGAAAATAAAAGGATTCCTCTATAACGACAATAAATTTCCACCTCTTAATCTGAATTTTTACTTTTTTATTATAATATTTGCATTTAAAAATGACAGAACATTTCAAATATATTGAAGTAATTGTAGCCTGACCGTGAGAAATCATTTGTTAAGATTTCCCACACTCTTCCCCAGTGCGGCAATGAAATGAACATTGGCTAGAAGTTCATTTCATTAGTTAGAGTGAATGTTTATTGGTATGGTTCCAATAAAGCTTTGCCAATCATAGATAAAATTAGGATTTTGAAAGCTGTAAATAAGATAATGGTGTGCATTCTAAGACTGACATCATCAAACAGTTTGATGTTCCTAAGCATACTTTACTATTCTGAAACACTGGAAAATAATTGAGTTTAGAGAAATCTGCTTGGGGGGGGGGTCAAACAATTGAGTTTAGAGAAATCTGCTTGAGCACAAAAGTTGAAGAATCCAGATCTTGAAAAGGTACTTTTGGAATGGCCAATGATAATACAAGCAAAAAAACTTTCCCGTAGATGGTAATCTTTTAAAAGCTAAGGCGGAAAAGTGGCAGCTATGTTTTAATTCAGCAAAATGCAAAGTCTTACACCTGGGGGACAGCAACCCCAAAATAACTTATACACTTGGTGGGGTTGAACTAAAGTCAGTAGTGGAGGAACGGGACTTGGGAGTTACGATAGGTCAGACATGAAGTTGTCCGAGAATTGTGGACAGGTTGCAATGCTGCATGGTGTCCTATTGATGATTTATCGAACATTTGCTAGTAGAGATGACAACGTCATAATCACACAAAGGCAATTTTATAACCTTTATGTGATTAAATTATAAACAACTATTTTTTATAAAAATAGCGAAATGCTTAAAGTGCGGTACTCACCTTGAATATAATCTGCAATAGTTTTATGAAAGACTGATGGCTAAATATAAGGTGGAATGGTTAAGTTAATGCATTAAGGTGGGATGAGATTTAATTTAACAGAATTTTAAAATAAGCACAAGGAAGCAGAAGTGCACTACTCCTTCCCTGTTGTCACTGGTTGTTAAATCTCATCCCACCTTAATGCATTAACTTAACCATTCCACCTTATATTTAGCCATCAGTCTTTCATAAAACTATTGCAGATTATATTCAAGGTGAGTACCGCACTTTAAGCATTTCGCTATTTTTATATTTAGTCTATTATCACGGTACTATAAGAATTCTATAACTTTATACTTGACAATTATTTTTTTTAAAAATTAGTACCAAAAAACCGGTATTTCAATACTGGAAAAAAATGACCAGGATCTCAGTATTGTATGCCCTATGGAGTACATATTATAAATAAGATTATATTATATTGTATTAATGGAATTACATTAAATGTTCAAGCTTTTACTTGTTTTGTTGCTGATTTTATGAATGATCAATATAACGATAGTTTTTCTCATTCCCCTGGGGAGGGGTCGTTATATAGAGCTTCAACTACATTTTTTAATATTTTACTAACTATAACATCAGGGTAAAAAATATTCAAGAAAATAAACTAAAAAAGATCTCACATTACAGAGACAATACTTGTAAAATAAATTATGAAAAAATTTATTCCTCAGCATGGAATTACAAGTGATGAGTACTTGTGGAGCACTGGCTTACTGTATTTGCCTAGTTCTGTGTTGGGAATGTAAAGCTGATATTTAGAACCTTACTCTGAATAGGAGATTTGTCATCATAGTTCAGAAATAATTAAACAACAGATTTTAAAGATTATAACTATAATTAATACCACATGAAATTAATAATATAGTTTATTAAGCTATCTGCCTAAACTATTTATATTAAGGTGATGTTTTGGGCATCTTAATGATACTCATCATCAGACCATGCTGTTGGGGGAACAGAAAATAGAAAGGGTTACAAATTTAAATATATTTCAATATTACAGTTATAATTATAAACATATGATTCTAAAGTATTAAGTCTGAATTATTGTTACAATAAAAACCAGATATTAAATTAGGTAAATCTTAGATAAATACAAAGAGATTAAATTCATACCTGCTGACAGACTCCTCTTGCCGATGCTCCTAGAAACTTGATGTGCATACAGGCAAGAGGTGCTGTCAGCAGTTAATTTGTACACGAGGGATTAAGTCCAATGGCCAATAGAATTGTGCCAAGTTTTCTATCCTGGATCCAGGGTTCTTGCATAGTGGAAGCCTGGGGTGACCTTTGTTTTCATACTCTGCACATCAGGGTTGGTGTGCATGCTGGTTCTGGTGGTAGCATGCACAAAGTTTTGACAATATGGTTTCAGGGCAGAGCCCATGCACACAATATCAAATCATGTAAGTCCATGATGCAATATACCACGATTAAATTACATTAACTACTTCTCTCTACAAGGTCATATGGATATCATAAGTCATTCATATGCAGTCATGTTGTTCAAGACATTAATTAATTCAAGGCATAAATCGTTGTGTTCAGTGACGCAACAAAGAGCTAACATTAAATTTTATTTCAAGTTGGGGAAAACCATGACAAACCTATGGAGTGGTAAAATAAATGCATGGTACTTATATTCTATCTATATAACTTGTATTTTTTAGTAGCAGATTTCAGGATGCCCATAAGGAGCTAGAAGATCACAAGTGCTGTGGATGTTCAATAACACTCTGAAGCTTAGGAACAGCTGAAGAAATTTGTACACTGATTGTATCTTACCGAATGACGAAAGAAAAATTTCAAATTAACAGAGAAACACTGTGTAATTCTGACAGTTGGGCAAAGGAATGATCTGTGCTAGGTCCAATTTACACTATTTGACTGATAGCATAGCTGCTGCTCAGAATCACAGAAGAGCTCAATCAAGCTGCTCATGATGATCCCTCCTTCCTAAACTCAATCATAATTGATAAGATTTATAGCGTTCTGAATATGATTCACTAATAAAGAGGAAAAGCATTGAATGGCAAGCAACATGCTCTCTGAGACACAAAAAATTTCATTTTTAAAAATCAAAACCAAAGTGATGTTCACTTTCTTTGGAAGTAAGGGAATCATTCATATGAAGAGATTCAACATTCAACTATTCTACCAGGTAAGACAGTCAATAAGGAGTACTATGCACATGTTTTGTATTGTTTGGTCAAAACAATTCCCTGTGCAAGGTCTCAGAAAAATGAAGCTGGTATCTATTGCCTGACAGTTCTGGGCTGAATTCTTGCTGATCACCAAGGAATTTTGCAGCTAAATCAGTCTTAAAGAGAAGAAGATAAGAAACTTGATATAAAATGTGTTATATATCACGTTTTAAACTTTCTCACCACAATACATAAAATTATAGTTCAAAGTCATATTTCAATTCAGACACTGTAATTTTCAATAATCAAAAGAGTACACAGGCATTAGGCAATGCACAAAATTATTAAAATGAAATTTTAAAAAAAGTTACACTAAGTTTATTATTTTAACTAGAGTCAGTCTACTTGCCTGTTAAACATACGATCTGGATGATCAAATCGCCCATATTGCAAACAGAGCATATATTGAGGCACTGAAAGAGAAAAGAAATGCATTCAATTTATAACTTTGATTTAAACGTGCTGTTTTCACCATATTCTGGTTCTCGTATCAACATGAAACAAAAAGCCAAGATTTTCCAGACCAGGCAATAGTTTCCCAATCCTCCACTGTTCAAGTGCTGATGTTTCTGTATCTTTTGTTTTTTGCTGACAGGAATGGAACCTGCTTCAGTTGTCAGCTGTGATATCCAATCTGTGACAAGTTGTACCTCTTTGGTTACCACTCTTATACTGAGTTATTTGGCTGCCTTTAGCTGCTGTGTTATCCTCCACTACACAAGTTGTGTCAGCCTCCATTGGCCTCTTGCATCAAATGAGTTGTTTCCCACCAAGGATTGCTACTGGCTGGATGTTATCTGGTTAATGGCTCAATATCGCTACACCTGAGAAAATCATACATGAAAATCCCAGCAGGTTGCAGTTTCTGAGATAATCATACCAGTACATATGGTGCAACTATCAACTACCATGTCAAATTCAATCACTTAAATCTTTTGTCTTGCCATTCCTGCACTAAATTGCACAGGTTCTCTATGAACCTGACCACCTGCTTTATAACAGATTATACTAACGTGATGCTGTTACAGAAGGTGTATTCTGTTTCGTAAAAATTGTAGGTTTTAATGGCATTAGTA
Organism: Mastigoproctus giganteus; assembly: GCF_048544385.1. Lineage (NCBI taxonomy): Eukaryota > Metazoa > Arthropoda > Arachnida > Uropygi > Thelyphonidae > Mastigoproctus > Mastigoproctus giganteus. Next base: position 111,913,462 of record NC_143583.1, on the reverse strand, counting down.
TATCAAATATATTAACTTATCTTTATGTACTTATATGTGTATGTATCTGATGATAGAGCCTATATAAATATCTGTACAGTAAAACTCAAATTCACACTGACTAAAGGAGACTAGGGAGCCAAAAAAAAAAAAAAAAAAAAAACCCCATAGTCATAAAAGGATGGAATACAATTTATCCAGTCTGTTTGCACAGTAAAGTTACATACACCTGGCTATCTAAGTACTGCGGTTCTGCCTTTTCAGATTGTCAGCCTTACTGACAGATTACCTTTTCATCAGCGGAGGTTAAATATTAATCTCCATGAGACAGCATTTGTGTCCCATTTTTTTAAGCATTAGGCCACATGAAATAACACTTATATCACAGTTCACTTTACTGCTCAAACAGTATGACTCTACTGTTTGAGTCATACTGTTTGAGCAGTAAAGTGAACTATAAGGCCGACACGAACATACCTTATAGTTCACTTTACTGCTCAAACAGTATGACTCTACTGTGGCATCACAGCTCATGTATTCTTTAATGTAAAATGAATCTCGATGGCCTGGCAGCCCCAAATATGATTTTGGTTTCAATTTCTTTTTGGACAGGCCATGGTATATTGGTATAATTACTTAAAAATAAAAGGAAGCCTCTGGGAATCTATTTTTATTAACATTATCATGATGATTTAACTCAATAATAAAACAGGGCTCATGGAAATGCCTACTTTTTATTCAAAAAAAAAAAGGAAGTCTTTTCAAAATGCATTGGTTGTGATGGCTACTGCTACAAGTAGGCTCAGTGTTATGTTGTTTGGTGTTTAGGAGCATTAGCAACTAAGGCCATATTGCTCCGCGATATGCGGTGGTCATTCCCCAACCTTTCCGCATTCTCTATATTTGGTGGTGACGGGCTTGAACCCCAGTCTAATCAAGAAGCGTGTGCTACGCACTGCTGCTCCTTCCCACTTGGCTACGGAGGCACCGCTCAGTGTTATGCTACAAATAAATAGCCTCTCTCAAAAGAGAGAACCACCAAGGTGGCCATTTTGATGGTTATGCCTCTCACACAGCAGAAGACCAGGCATTCAATCAGTTTAGCACTCAGCAACCAAGAAAAATTTAATTCATAAATTATAAACTTTTTCTTCAATTTTCCTTCTTTTTTTAATTTATTTTTTCTCCAAAGTGATGATGGAGGATGACACAGCAAAATAAATAAATTAGTTGTTTATATTCTGGGACAGTCATGTAAAGTAGAGGAGTTAACAAAATATAGAATACAAGAACATTATTATAGTACACGTGGATTTAAAAATATAGTTAACTGGGCTAGCACACACTGACTAATGAGCTCCAATTCATGCTGTTTATTCACAATTCAAAATGAGCCAATCTGCAGCAAAGGCCTTGCCAAGTGAGAGATCAAAGTCATTATGACTAAGCAACTTTTCCTCAGTGTATGGCATAAAAAATATTTATGATATGCTTATATTGTACCAAGAAAGGTCTGATGCTAAAGTTAATCCAAGTAATGTGTTCTTGTCTAGAAATTTGGTATTACTGATGGTAGGTATACATGCAACAGGTTCTTTTCTGCAGAAGAAAAGAGAGGGTCCAGATTTAGCAGACTGAAGTTAACTAAATTCCACCACTAGAAAATAATCAGATCAGCATTTAAGGAACTAGAGGTGGATTTTCAAACTGGAAAGTGGAATATACTGTACAATCACTGAAAAAACCACATCAGGGAATCCCTATTTCTTAAAAATTAATCAGTAGAAAGTTTGAGAAAAATGCTAGAGTCTAACTTTAGAATTCCCCCTTGTTACCTCAGAAAGGGACAAAAGTAGGAGAAACAGAATAATTAAATGGTAGAAAATCATTTCCCTTCTTGGGAAATGGCTGGATATAAACAAATCTCCCAGAAAGGGGGGGGGAACCCACCAGCGATACAAAGTGTGTAAAAAAGATTATGCAAAACAGGACTTATCTACAGTAGAAGTACTAAGAAATAAGCAGAGAAATGCCATTAGGATACCCACGGAAGCATTCAAGTTGGTTTTGTTTGTGTATAAGGAGTTTTATCATGTTTGTGATAAGAAGTTTTTTCAATTTTGTTAATGCAGGAGTTGGATAAAAGTAAAATGCCAGATTGGATTTATCTTCAGATGAAAGGAATAGAAACAGAATTCACAGAAGTTGCAGACTTCACTCAGTAACAGCTTTTATAGAGGACTGGAAAGAAAGGTTGAATGTTATTTGGATGAGAAACAACTTTTCTGCAGTCGAACTTTACAAAACCAAGTTTACATTTAACAATAGTAAAAATAATAATTCTCATTACACATGCATTACATAGCAGTTACTATGTAATGTTACTATGTTTTTTTTTTTTTTTTTTTTTTTTTTTGATTTGGTAGTTATTGGCGCATCGGCTTCTGTGGCCATATTGCACCTCCCAAGGTTTTTGCAGTACTTTGATCCAAGCCCGAGGCGGGAATCGAACCCGCGACCTTTGGGTTGCCGGGCAGGTACTTTACCCACTCGGCTAGCCCGGTCGGCATGTTACTATGTCTCATTACATAACAGTTATTACATAACGAAAAATGCAGAAAGCTTCTAAGATATCGCTGAACTTTTTACAATGAATTCTTCCAAGCAGAGAGAGTAGAGATGAGTTATTTATGAAGATAACAGACGGATCCTGCAGTATTAGTATCTAACAATTTTTAATATATTAAGATAAATTGTTATTGGTGTTTGAGAGCACATTGACTGCTTTGGTTTTACACTATTTCTTAGTGTTTTATGAGAACTTCATAAAGTGTCCTTTTGCAAATTAAAGTAAAATTTATTCTTCCTTCACTCTATTAGATTTTTCACATAAAATTAATACTATGGAATTTCCTTTAATTTCCCTGACTAGAAGCAGTACTGGTTGTGTTCCCATAAAGTGAATACTGAAATCGTGCATATTTTCACCCAGCATTGACATGTATGTGCATCATTAGCATTAGTAGAGGCACATGACGCAAGAAAGCCAGCTTATGCAGCATCAGCCAAAAAAAAGAAAAAAAAAAAAATCCTTCTCCCATTTTACCCCTACTTTCATTCCAAATACCTGTCCAGCTCAGCCTTAAATTTATTTAGGCTATCAACTTCCACAATAAACGATGGAAGTCAGTTCCACCAACAAACTACCTGCTGGCAAAAGGCAAACTTTTGCACATCTATCCTACATCTGTCTTTCCTCAATTTGAATTTATGCCCTCTCAGGTGATTATTCTGAGCAAGAGGAAGAATCCCATCAGCATTGAGCATGCTCAAACCATTCAAGGCTTTATACACCTCAATTAGATCACCTCACAGGTACCTAGTCTCCAGACACTGTAATTTTTGCAAAATTTAAGCCTTTCTTCGTAAGAGCAACCCTTTGGTCCATTCACTAATCTTTTGCCCTTCTCTGTACTCGTTCCAACAGCTCTACATCCTTCTTAAAACGAGGCCTCCAGATCTGTATACAGTACTCAGGTGTGGCCTGACCATTCCCTTATACAAGCGGATTATTCACCTCCTTATCCCTGCTAGAAAAATTCCTATATATCATTGACAAGACACCATGAGCTACTCTTGCAGACTGTCCGCACTGCTCAGAAAACTTCATATCTGCCTGCACAATTACCTCCAGGTCCTTTTTGTTCTCGACCACTGTCAGTATAGTACCACAGAGTTGGGGTTACTGCTCCCATATGTAGTACTTTATATTTGTCAATTTAAACTTCATTTGCCACCTCTCAGCCCATCCGCTCAACTTTTCTACATCTGTTGCAACAGCATACTGTCATTAGTGTCCTTAACAATCCTGCCAACCTTTGTATCATCTGCAAACTTGGACATTAAGCTTGGTATACCATCAACAATATCATTTATAAATACAGAAAACAACAATGGACCCAACACTGAACCCTGAGCAACTCCACTAATAACATTAGTCCACGATTAAATTTTTCTGTTTATACTCCGGCATGACAACCAAGTCATTAGAGTTTACAATAAATCGCCAATACAAATATTTATCGTATTTAGTAGTCAAGGGCTTGAACCCCGGTCCACTCAAGGAACATGTGCTATGCACTCTCGCTCCTGACCACTGGGCTATGTCAGGCCTCAAAATAAATATTCTGTTTATACTCAGGCACGACAACAAAGTCAGTAGAGTTTACAATAAATCGTCAATACAAACATTTATCATATTTCTCTGAATTCTCCCACTCAACCATCCCTTTATCCATAGCAACAATTTGCCTCCAATGCCACACTGCTCCAATTTGTTCAGCAGTCTTCCATGTGCAACAGTATCAAATGCCTTTCTAAGATCCAAATATATGATATAAAAGTTATTCTCTGCATCCAGTTCCTTTGTGATGACATCATACTAACCAATCAAATTGGTGAGGCAAGACTTTCATTAACAAAACCATGCTGTGTCCGAGCTATAACTGAAGTCTTGTCTAGATGATCCTCAGTGCTTCTTTTACTGTTGTTTCCATTAATTTTCCTGGAACAGATGTCACACTAACAGGTCTATAATTACTTGTGTCACCCTTTGATCCTCTGTGAACTGGGGTCACATTTGTACATCTCCAGTCAATGGGTACTTCTGCTGAGTACAAAGAAGCTCTCATAATTATGGCTAAGGGTTTGCTTACTTCCTTTGCTGCCTCCTTTAATATAACTGGATAAATCCCATCCACCCTGGGTGCCTTTTTTATGTTTTTCTTCAACAATTCTCCTCCACTTTCCTCTCAGTTATTACAAAATCATTTAGCTTACTGCCAGAGTTCAATTCACCTCTGGCATTCCCCTCCCTAAATAACTCCTCATGTGTGAATAATCATTTAGTTTGTTAGCCACCTGAGCACGATTATGAACAGTTGAACCATCAATATCCAGTGGATCAATCTGATTCATCCCTTTCCTTCTAGAGTTTACATAGGTAAAGAACTCTTTGCTGTTTTTCTTTGCATCATTTGCCAAAGATTTCTCATAATCTGCCTTTGCCTGCCTAATCTCCTTTGTGACTTGGTTACAGACCAGCTTATATCTAATCATAAGCTTCCATGTAACCCATTAATTTATACGTATCCCATGCATTTTTCTTCTCTGCCATATGTCTCAGTTTATCTGACATCCATTTAGACCTAAACCCTGAACAATATTTCTTAGTTGGTATGTAAAGCCTAGCTTCCAAGATTAATTCTTTGAATGCTTCCCAATTTGAATTTTCTGTTGGTAACATCATCAGTTGGTCCCACTGTATAGAATTTAAATTTAAATACTGTCTGAGACCACCATAGTCGCCTATCCGAAAGCAAAAACCCTTCCCTTTACCCCTGATGGTAATTACCTCTTTGAGTAAATCCCACTTCGGCACACTGTGATCACTGCCACCTAGTTGTTCCTTTATCTGAGATTCTTAATGCATGAGGAATCACTACTGATAATCAGATCAAGAGTATTACTCCCTCTAGTTGCCTCCTGAACATGCTGTTGTAGAAAATAATCATCCAATAAATCCACAAAAGCCTTGCTAGTGTGTGAGTGATCAGCGAGATTTGGAAGTTAATTAATACTTAAGTGTCCGTAGATTTACTGTTCATAACTTGCTGCCATTGTTATACGATACGTATAACAGAAATTTTGAAACAGTAATCTGACCAAGGTAAAGAAGAAAAAAAATCTAGCAGGTCATCCCATTTTGCATTCTTGTAATGCCAAACAACACAAGGTTGGGAACAGCCGTTAGATAAAGGCTCCATTGGAGAAGAGACAATCACCAAGTTGTGATCTGAAGTGCCTAAAGGACCTCTCACTTTGACCGTGTACTTAGAAGGGTTGTTTGTGAGAAAAAGATCAAGCATGTTGGCTGTATGATTAGGTTTGTTCGGTATTCTTGTAGGTAAATGAACAATCTGTGCAACGTCATTAGTAATTGCAAAAGCCTCAGCATCTCGACCAGCTGGGGTCGGTGTGACTAGAAAATGGAAGCCAGTTGAAGCTGTGAACATTAAAATCACCAAGGAAAATTACCTCGCTGTTAGGAAAGTTGGACTGGAGAAAGTCAAGTTGCAAAGAGAGGAAGTCAAAGAGCTCCAAGTGATTAGTGGAATTGGGAGAAACATAGAGACAACAGATGAATTTGACACAGTGAGTTAGAGAGATTTTAAGCCAGAGAAGATCGAAGAGAGGAGATTCCAAATTATCAATTCTCTGACAGGGAATATCGGAATGGACATATGCACAAGTACCACCTTTGAGGTGAAAGGAATCATACAGTGAATAATGTGGGCAACTGAGATGAGTAGTAGTTGAATTAACTGATAACTGAGATTCTGTCAGAAAAAGAACTTTGGGTTTGGAAGACTGGAAGTGGAAATGGACATCATTGAGATTAGAATTGAGCCCACGTATATTTGTGAAATGAACTAAGAAGCATTTGGGAGGTTTAGATCTTTTCGCAGATAAGCTTATTCTATTAGTTTAACAATTCGTGGTGTATTCAATAGTAAGAAAAATTGTGTTATTTGGTGTTTAGGAAATTTAGCAACTAAGGCCATATTGCTCCGGGGATATGCGGTGGTCATTCCCTGACCTTTCCGCATTCTCCGTATTTGGTGGTTTGGACTTGAACCCGGTCTAATCAAGAAGCGTGTTCTATGCACTGCTGCTCCTGCCCACGGAGGCGGCGAGAAAATGGGGGGGGGGGCCTCATTATTTCATACATGAAGTAATGGAACTACTTCATGTATGGAATTACATGTAATGGAATTACTTCATGTATGTAGTAATTCCATTACTTTTATTAAGTAATTCCATATTAATTTCAAGAAGTATGAAGTAATTCCATATTAATTTCATGAAGTAATGAAATTACTTCATGAAATGAATATTCGACAATCCTCGACAATGCTCCTCACATACACACTACTCGGACTCCCTCCAATCACTATCTGGCAGAGTAGAGGTAGCAAGATTATAGATGATCCGGAAGCCTCCTAAAGAGTTACCAGGTTCAGTGCGGTTTAATAACTAACGGCCGGCCTGCGAACACCGTTTTAGAGCTGTACCCTCGAAATGTAAGGAAGATTGGATCTCACCATGATGTTCATCATAATCTCAAAAGTCATCAGTTATACTGCATGACGGAAGAGATGGGGAAGGGGTGACCGGAACTTAGCTCTGGAGACTAAACATGGGTTCCACCACTTCAAGCCTCCAATAAGCAAAGCGGTGGTATTGCACCGGTTGTTGAGAGTCATCTACCACCTAGTACTGCCTGGTAACACAGAGGGGCGGCATTCCTCCATGTGGTTTGGGCACCACACCTTGGCCCCTGCTTACGTTGGTTCATACCTGGATGGTCACCCACAGTGTGCTTGTGCATGGGGGTTATACCCAGGATTACTAACAGTCCTGCCATCGTGAAGGTGCAAGCAGGGGATTTGGCTGTCACAGACCATCCGGACTTCGCCGAAATTGGGTCTACTTGACTTGAATGTCACCCGAATATCAGTTCCATCAGCGTTTTAGACTCCCAGGTAGCCAGTACTGCTTATCTGGCATATCTTAAAGAATGTCTGTGACATCCTCAAGTACTACAGTTAATTTTATGCAGTTATGACTTAATACTGCATCTTTACTTTTGTTTACATTTCTCTCGACTGCGAATGGTGCCATGTACAGTCTGTAAAATATATGTGCATAAGTTTTGATAATAACTTTTTATAATAGACTAACCGTAGGCTACCCGTTTTTAAAAGGGGACACAATTATTAGGTTGTTAATTCGTCTCATACTATTTACTCAATACGATTTTTTATACTTTTTTGCTTTTTTTTTCTCTCGAGTTTATGCATACATCGCCTCATGTACAAACATCAAAAATTAAGCTATTATACGCAAAGATATATATCTTATATATATATTGGCTATATAGGCTATGTGGTTCATCTGTGAGTTTTTTCAAATTGTCACAAATCTCCAAAACATTTTCCAAATATTTATTGAAAAAAATCAGCGTATAAGTGGACCCGTGCAATTCAAACCCGTGTTGTTCAAGGGTCAACTGTACTTTATTTACACACACAGATTGAAATGTGTTTAATGTTTTAAAGAAAAAATTCTCTGATACAAATTCTTCTAGAAGGATATATGAGTGGGGGGGGAGAACACTCAGTGCTAATGCATGATAACATAGAAGAATTTAACAATGAAGGGGAAAATTCAAGGATCTCTTACAATATTCTTTTTCAGAGCAACACAAAACATCATCTATCCTGTATTCACTAATAAAGAATGCATCCACTTCTCAGATCCTGTTAAGAGTAGGAACCAATACAGATTGCAGCATAGAGTTCACATAAAGAATCCTTCACTTTACAAACTCCTGGAGGGGATGTTATCCAATTATCAGTCAGATGATGGGTGAATCAATCTCTCGGTGCTCAGTCCAGCAGTTAAAGGATGTAGATATAAACTAGGAGAGAGTTGTGTGTGTGTGTGTGTGTGTGTGTGTGTGTGTGTGTGTGTGTGTGTGTGTGTGTGTGTGTGTGTGTGTGTGTGTGTAAGGGTGGTAGTGGTAGATCCCTCTCTCTCTCTTTAAAATTTAACCATTTCAAGAGGATGAATTCCACTGAGATAAGTTGCATCTTTGGAACAAGAAAACCAAACAATTGAAGAATATGTCATGAGTGGTAATAAAAACAAGTATTTAAGAATAACTAACCTATTGGCAATCAAAACTAAATCAATTTTCAATAACCAGATTGCTCTTAAAAGGATTAACTCGCCTCCCAAGTTAGGCTATCTGTTTAATTTCCACCAAAATACAGTGATATGTCATACATGATAGACAATGTTAATTGTTCAGCTCTTTGCTGAACAACTAACACTGTCTATGACACCATTTCTGCACATGCTATTCACTTAATATAATGCAGTTATGAAATGTACATCACTGCTACTAAAATATGAAGTTGCAGCAAAACTGTAAGTTGGGGGGGGGGTATATTTGTAGCAAGGAAATTATCTATATGAATGAAAATGCAATATAGATCTGAAGCTGAATTACAACTATGAAAGTAAGTGCAAATTACAAACTTTAAAATGGCAATTAGTGTGACTGTGAATAGTCTATTAGAACATGAAAATAAAACCAATCTCTTCAATATAGCACTGACATGTTGCTATCCATACTAATAGGCTTTCAGGCAATTATTGTCAAGTTTTCAAGTTATGGCAGTTTATAACAGTAATATGGAAAATTAAATTCTTCCATTAAATAAAAACAACTGCAACATTGTAAATTTCTCACCTGTGCACAAATGGTAAAATTAGAGAAAGTTTACAAAAAAGCACTAAATTTTTTTCATTATTTTTTGATAATTTTTAAGCTTGCTATAAAAATAAGACTTACTCACATATTTGAAAAGATTATATTTTCACTTACTTTTTCTTACAAGATAATATAACACAAATCCTGGTGCTGAATAGTGAGAGCCATAAAGGAACTTTGGTTCTGCCATCTCATTATACCTCTCCTATAAAAGTAACAAAATGATATATTCTGACATCAGCTGAAAATGGAGTAAGTACATTAATTTTTAAGGTCAGTAAAATATTTATCTAAATGATGATTTTTAATAAATTTTTCAAGCTGGTCAAATGATTAATAAAGTGGGGGATTCCTAATTGTCCTGTAGTGAAACTGGCAATTAGTAAAAAAAAAGAGAAGAAAACGGAAATAATTCAAGAACAGTATACTGTTCTTTGCATGTCACATCCATTGTTATGTAGGTAAAACAACAGGCAACAAACTTGACTGACTGCCAAGGTCACACTGTGCACATGAGTCACTTGTGCAGTTGCTGTGTGTGCAACTCAGCTTGGTCTTAAATAGTAATAGTACCAGTATTCGCCATATAGTGCAAGGAAGCCACCGGCTTTTGCTGCATTAGCAAAAAAAAAAAAAAAAAACCCGAGTAGATAAGAAAATATAAATTATATGCTTCTCTCCTCATATAGGTAACTATCCAGTTGACCTTTGAGTTTATTCAAACTGTCAGTCTCAACTACCTGGGAGGGCAACTTGTTCCAATCAACAACTCACTGGCTAAAAGAAAACTTCCTACAATCTAATCTAAACCTCAACCCCTGTAATTTGAATTTATGTCCCCTAGTTTTGGAATTCTTTATAATAGTGAAATTTCCAACTTTATTCATTTACTAATCTCTTCCAGAGCTTTACAAACCTCAATCAGGTCACCTCTGTAGTGCCTGGATGCCAAGCTCTATAGCCCACATAATCAGGGTCTTTCCTCATACGGTCATCCTTTTGACGATCTCACCATTCTAGTTGCCCATCTTTGGACAACTAGAATTTGGACAATTTTTCAAGAAGCTCAATGTCTTTTATCAGATGAGGTCTCCATACCTGAACACAGTATTCCAAATGTGATCTTACAATTGCCTTATATAGTGGGATTATGACCTCCCTATCTCTAAAGGATGATGTTTGGTAAATTATCAATAGGACACAATGGGCTTTCCTGGATGCCTGTTTACACTGTTCAGAAAACTTCATATCTGCCTGTATTGTAACTCCTAGATCCCTTTCTTCCTCAGCTGTTTTTAATTCAAACCCCACCAAGTATAAAATTTATTTTGGGATTGCTATTCCCCAAGTGTCAGACCTTGCATTTAGCAGCATTAAAACATAGCTGCCATTTCTCTGACTGTTCTTGAAGTCATTTTGAGGGAGCATTGCCTGGCACTGATCTTTAACAACTGTACCAATCTTTACGGCATCTGCAGATTTTGATATCATGCCTTCTATCCCTTTGTCAATGTAATTTATGAAAATGAGAAGCAACAGTGGTTCAAAAACTGATCCTCAGGGGATCCCACTCCTGACAATACACCAATCTAAAGAATATCCATTAATCACAACCCTCTGCCTTCTGCCCTGCAGCCACCCAGCAATCCATCTTAGAATCTTTACAGTAATCCCAACCTGTTTCAGCTTATATATTAACCTCTCATGAGGGACTTGAGTCAAATTTGTTATTTTGTTATTTGGTTTTTAGGAGCATTAGCAACTAAGGCCATATTGCCTTGAGTCAAATGCTTTGCTAAAATACAAACTACGTTGAAATTGTTTCCTACATTCAGCTCATGAGTAACTGTGTCAAAATAGCCTACTAATTTTGTTAAATATGATTTTTCCTTAACAAAACCATGTTGTGTGTCCTTCCGAATGCCATATCTATCTAAATATCCCAGGATTGCACTCTTAATCACTGCCTCTAAGATTTTCCCTACAACTGAAGTCAAACTAACCGGTCTGTAGTTATCAACTTCATTCTTAACCTTGATCTATTGGCATACCATTGGCACTTCTCTAATTCAAAGGAATCCCCCCCCCCAGTCCAAAGATGCCCCCATAATTAACCTCAATGGTTTGAATACACTCCCAGGAGGTCTCCTTCAAAACTACTGGGTACATGCCATCAACTTTGGGAGCCTTACTTGCCTTTATGCTCAAAAGTTTTTCTAATAAATTCTGCAACTCAGCTAGAAATGGCTAGCGAAAAATTATGATCATTCTTTATTGAACAGCCCTCACATTTTCTTCTGTTAACTAAAATCCATTTTTTTATGAAGGAGTCTTCATAAAAAAATTACATTAATTCTGACGAAATGAAGATACAGAATGTTATTTTATTCACTGAAAAAAGTCTGCTGAAGATTAGAAGGTTGGGAGGGTGATTAATGACCAGAATTACATCTTTACAAACTGGGTTCATGAGCAGACTATGTTGCTTCAAAATAACAGACCAGTTACAGATTGAGAAATGACAGCTAAGGTTTAAAGATGCTAAATGTAAGATCTTGGACACCTAGTGAACAGAAACACTATGACTAACTTAGACTGGGAAGGGAAGAACTATAAGTGGTTTGGGAAGAGAAAAACTTAGGGATTATGATGCAAATAGATATGAAGCTTTTCATGCAATGTGAACAGGTGAGGATGGCACATGGCATCAACAAATGATTTATGGGATCTTTGTAAATAGAAAGAGGTCACTGGCCCTCTACAAGATAATGAAGAGACTGCCTACGGAATATTCTATTCAAGTCTGGAGATTGCATCTAAAAAAAAAAAAAGACATAGTACTTACAAAGAGGTTCAAAGAATGCTCTCTAGAATAAGATTGTTCAGGAGTGCTAAATTCTCCATATATGGAATGGCTTCTATGGTGTGAACTGTAAAGCTTGGCAACCAGAAACTTTAGGGTGGGGAAACTGAGAGATGTATCTTACTCCTGTCCTGAAGGAAATGAGTAAAATGAATTGAGTTAATGAAGAAAGGATTCTCATAAGAATCAGGGGGCCACAAATATAAAACTTCAGGATGCAACAAAGCCTGGAACTCATGAAAAAATTACCTGCCAAGGAGTATGAAGCAGGAAGCAAAGATGGAATTTTGGTTCACAGTGGAATTGGACAGTTGTTTTCTGGTGATGCAAATATTATAAATGATGGAGGATTTTTTTCACCTAACCAAAAATAAAAAATAAAAGTATTATTTAAAAACCACAACCACACACATTTATTATTTACTTAAGGTGGTTATACACATATGAGCTAGTGTTCTCAAAGCAAGACATTGATATTTTGCTCTTTTTGTGAAATATTTTCAAGGCAAATAATGGAATTCCAAGGTACAGCTTACAATAGGGAGACTGAAATACAGCCACCCCACGGCTATGTAATACTCAACTTACGGAAATTACGAAGCAAAAGCAAGAAGTATTTATGAAGATATTAAGGATAAGTATGGCGAACCCCAAGCCAAGTTTGTGGCAAGCAAAGGGTGGTTTAATAGGTTCAAGTATCGCACTGGTTTCCAAAACATTAAAGTATGCGGTGAAGTCGCCAGTGCAGATTCTGCAGTTGCAGAGAAATTTTGTGATGTGTTGGAAAAAACTCCTTCTAAATCTCCACAGCCCTCAAATTCCACAGCAACGTGCTTATCAGCTGGAGAATTAATTCTGGCTACGATGCTCGAAAGGTAAAACTTGCTGACATTATGCCTGTCTCCTCTCTCTTTTTGTAATTTTTCCTGCGCATGAGATAAAAAGACTGAATAAATAATTCTATTTACATGTTCGTTGAACATTTTTTTTTTTTGCTTCAATCAAATTTGCGAGTGCTGCATAAGCATTTAGGGAAATTCCGACTTACGTAGAGTTCTGCAGAACGCAACCCTTTTGTAAGTAGGGGAGTGGTCGTAATCTCTTGCTGTATTGGTTTTCCAAATTATTAACTGAGTGAGTTAGTTCTGATCACTCTGTCTTTTAGGTATGCCTACAGAAAATAGTCGCTTGGTTTTTTTCAATCATGAGCAATAGAGGTGGCCAGCATTTAATGTAGCATATGGTAGCTATTTTTGTAGTCCAGATCACATATATTTTTCAATTTTAATACACTATATTTCTACATTTTGGTACAGTATTCTCTGCACAAATTTAAACTCTACCTCTACTTGAGATATGTATAAGTGATTTTTAGTGTGGCATGAGAAATTTTTGTATAATGTTTTGAATATTCATATGAACCTGGCACTGTTTGAACCCTTTTGCATGCAAGTTTTTGAAATAAGTGTGAATCTGTGGTAGTCAGTTCTCAGAATGCACGTGTATTTGCAGCAGTGAGTTTGTACGGTGGCAGGCTCTACGGAGTGAGTTTCTATGTGTAATTTTTGAAGTTCTGTAAAAATGAAAACTTTGTACATAAATGCCTTTAAATATTAATTTGTTCTCTCATTTTAACTCGAGTGAAATTACAGTGAAATTATTGTCAAAACTCAAATCAGAATTAAAAAAAAAAAAAAAAAAAAAAAAATCATGGGGAAGGGGAGGGGAGAAGCTCGTTATTTTATTCAATGTCACATCCTTTACATCTATTTATGTACCATTAGATTCAATTTCATTTGATATATAGATCAGAAATATACAGAATTTATTCAGTTTTGGGATTTCAAGCCCAAATTAAACTGAAGTTAACAAGTGGAAGCTCCTTCTGATTTCAAAGCTATTTTCTGACAAATTATTATTATCCAATCAACAATTACTTAGAAACAAGTACGATATAGCAATACTTAAATATTTCTAGACAATTTGTATATGCAGATGGACATATTATGCACATTATTTGAAACACATTCAAAACATGACACATTTGTAACACAGGAAACCCATACATGAAAATCGTGCACACACACCCCTCATTTATTGTAGTAGACATTTCAAAAACATTTCCAAGCTAAACAAAAATTACTTTTCAATAAGAATACATGTAGTAATGATGAGATGCATTCCTATCTAAACTTTTTAACGTATAATGTCATAAAAAAAGTTGTTACTTTAATGATTTTCATCCAAAGTTCAGCTGCTAAAGTATTATTTTGTGATAACCTTATAAAAATCATAAAATTTAATTTAAGCTAAAAATGTAAAAAATAAAATGAAAACTTTACATGTACATAAATGCTTTTATGTATTAAACTAAAAATATAGCAAAAAATCATTAAAAACTCACTAAAAGAAAAAAAAATAATAATTACTGTATGGATTTATTGGGAGTCTGTGTTGTAGATCTCATTGCTTTTGCTGGATGCATGCATTACATCAGCATGTTCTGCTGGAGGCATGCTTGTATTTGATAACAATAACAAACTTTTTCTAAAAAACATTCAATGTATTTTGCACAGCACTAGATGCTTCTCCCTACAGATCTCCCTGTAACATTCAAATGATTGATCAAAGTCCCTGCTAACATGCAAATCCTGGTTTACTATGGGATCTATCTCTTCAATAATTCATTGCACCTAATCAATTAAAGTGGAAACATCCTACATTCTTTACTGTAATCTGACAAATAATCTGCCCTTCAGATTCTTTTTCTTCTTCAAGTAAATCTTCATTTGATAGAGCTTCAACTACGCAAAATTAACAATTATATCACCTCTCCTTCCTCAACCTTACTGAAACCCACATTTTGTGAAAGTTTAATGTGTCCATTATTACAGTTGTTGAGTTATCAACGATCTGGAAATCATACACACCTGGCTGTATTTTCTGCCACAATAAATTCGATGTTGAATGTTTGATCTCACTAACTAATATTCTCCAATACTGTTAATGTCATGATGTTGTAGTTTCAAGAATTCTTGAACTTTTGGCTTGCCAGTGTCTTCTGTTCCACAAATCATCTGGGCTGATGTTTTCTTTAAATATGTAGACTGCACCTTGATCCATAGGTTGGACCAAGGCTGTTATATTTTTTGACAGAAATTCAATTCTAACGTCATAGGACTTCTCATTTAAGTTGATCAGGTGTCCAGGGGTATTGCTGAGAAGCAACAATGCTTTGTGTGTGATATTATTTTTGCTTTTTTTTTTTTGATTGATTTGGTAGTTGTTGGCGCATCGGCTTCTGTGGCCATATTGCACCTCCCAAGGTTTTTGCAGTACTTTGATCCAAGCCCGAGGCGGGAATCGAACCCGCGACCTTTGGGTTGCCGGGCAGGTACTTTACCCACTCGGCTAGCCCGGTCGGCTATTATTTTTGCAATATTTCTCTATAGCAAGGCAGAAATAAGAAGTAGCTGACCACTTCTGAATTGATCACCACACAATAGGAAGAGATTTTTTTTAATATTCTTTAAGAACTCCTTGGATCCTCTCTGTGATGTACTAATACAGGCTTCAATTTAAAAATTCTCCTCCAGTATTTGCTCCTAAAAGAATGGTTAACCTACCTTTTTCTGCCTTGAACCCAGGTGCAGACTTTTTCCTCATGGGAAATAAAAGTTCTGGGCATTCTTTTCCAAATAAACAGAAGTTTCATCTGTAGTGAAGACCTGACTTGGGAAATATCCTCCTTTTCTACAATATGCATCTGCTGCCTCAAAATCAGTACTAGCTTTCTCTCCTGTTAATTCAAATTGTGCAGACTAGCTCTTTTTTTTTTTTTTTTTTTAATGCTCAAACCATACAGAGCTTGTGAAACTTTCACTGGATATAGATTCACTTTTTAAATCTCACTCTCAGATTTCTTTTGAATTATTGTTATGTTCCATTTTCTCCATCATCAACTATGCAAATGCAGCAATTTTTCAGCTGATGATAGACTTACAACCTGACCACCTTTACTTTTTTATCTTTTCTTACAGTATGCACAGCAGATCAAGCAACCACATTAAATTAGCAACATTAATCGCATGACCCTTTTCAAGGCACTTAAACACACTGCAAGTTTCACTTCCAAATTAATATATTTACTCTTATTAGGACAAGAAGTTGAAGATTTTTTTGAAGACAATGAGAGATAAATTCCTTTAAAATACAAAGCATAAATAATTTTAAAAAATTCACAGAGCAAAAACATGACAAAAGGCTATCATGGAAGTAAAAACAGAAAAGGTGACATGCAGTTTTAACAATTTTGATTATTAACAGTATTTTTTCTAAATTTTAACACATTAAGTAAACTGTAGCATGATTGCAAACCCATATAAACCAAAAGGAGTGAGCATAATGCCACAAACTCCAAAATACACAACAAAACCAGCTGTGTTATTCTTTTTTTTTTTTCATGTTGTATGAGAATGTAACAGTGAGACTGCAATCTAGAAATTAAAATGAAATATTGCACCAATGGAATTCAGTTGGTGCAACTAGTTGCAGTGATGTGTAAATTAGTCTTAAAGTTGAGATTAACTAACTACAACCTGTGATTCAACATATATGAAAGAAAAATGGAGTTGCATGAAACATTGACATTTCTGTAATAAGTTTCTCGGCAGGAAAACCATGCAAAAGTAAAAATTATATCCATATTAAATGAACAAGTTCTGTTTGAAAACCACACAAAACTCAAACTGTGCTAAATGGATAATCAACAGAGTCCATATGTATATATGTGTATATATATATATATATATATATATATGTGCATACTTGCAAAAGGTTTAATGCTTATCACTGCAGCTTCTTGATTAATTAAAGTCTATTGATAGTAGAGGTAGTTGGTGTGTTTAGCAAAGGGACCCAGCCCAGCTTGCTAGTCATTCCAGCTTTTAAACTGGAAATGTTAAAGCACAGCAAATGCTGTATTTTCTGGATTTTTGTGTTTCCAGCTGTGTTATCCCTTAACCATATCCAAGAAAAGAAAGTGCAATAGTGACATTTCTTTTGATAAGAAGATTAAATTTAATATGATGAAGCATTCATAAGCTGGCTAGTTTAATACTGAAATCAGTTGAGCATTTGACATGCTTCATACAACAATGGTAGCAGTTCTTAAGGACAAGGCTCAAACTGCAACAGGCTAAAGACTTAGCTGTCATGCAGGCAGAAGCAATTAGAATTCAAGGTGGAATCTGGAAAATTAAAGAAGAGGTTCAAACCAATCTTCATGTACCTATTAGTCTAGGCAAAATTAAGGACAAAACATTGTCTTTGTGAGAATCTTAAGCAACAACATGGTGAGGGCTCTAAGGATGAACTGTGACAGATGAAGCTGCTGATAAGGCGGCAGCTAGTAAATTGGAAACAATTATTAAAGAAAAAAAGTTATACCACATGGGAATTTTTCATAAAAGTTTAGCTAGTTTATTGCAATAAACTAAACTAAAACTTTTAGTAATACAGTAAATCTACTAAAGCTGCAAAATGGTGGCAGTTTAGGATTCATGCTGAATCCTATCTTAAGATTTTTTTTTTTTTTTTGATTTGGTAGTTGTTGGCGCATCGGCTTCTGTGGCCATATTGCACCTCCCAAGGTTTTTGCAGTACTTTGATCCAAGCCCGAGGCGGGAATCAAACCCGCGCCCTTTGGGTTGCCGGCCTATCTTAAGATCATGAGGTACTTAGCAATCCACTAAGAGGCTGACCCTTGTCAATCCACTGATAATTTTTAACTCACTGTTAAAAGTGCAATAAATCAAAAAAAAAAAAAAAAAAAACCTCCATGTGGTTAAAAAGTGTGTTATAGTCCCTCTGAAAACCACACAAAAGTGAAATAGTGCTAAACAAGGGATATGTTACAGAGCCCACACATGAAATACATATATATGTGCATAATTGCAAAAGGGTTAATGCTTATCAATGCAGCTTACATGATGGATAATACCAGTCTTCTTTCATAATTAGCCCACAAAAACCCAATGAAGTATGTTTTTTTTTTTTTTTTGATTAGTAGCAAATTGGCTAAACTCATTGTTAGGAGGAGAGGAGAGGGGAGAATGTGCTTAACATGTTGACTGCCTCATCGTCCGTATATATATACCTGACACCATTAGGTTTTTCAGATGTCTTTTTTTCTAGGTTTTTTGTCAGGCATATATTGCTGACATCCACTGTTTCAGTGGGAGCTGCGTTGGCTGTATAGCGCTGACGATTGTTGGAAATTTACTTTATTTTTGAAAAGCGTGGCCTCCGTTGATACATGTGATGAAATTTGCATGGTGCTATGAGGAAAAAATAAGCGAGTAACTGGTCATTATTTAAAAATTCTTTATTATGAATTTTATAATTACAAAATCATGATGATTTATGGTGTTGTCAAAAACACTCCAAACACACAAAAGGCTGGCGAATACAGTCTGGGCAATACATCGAAACACTTTTCCCCTTACTGCTAGCAACTGATCTTCCTTCCGACTTTCAATTTTGCGTAACAAAATATGCACATTCTTCTAACTTTCCTGTTTGTGTTGAATTTTTCGTTAGTATATGAGGGTTACCACATTTTGGCTTTTCACGTTTCTCTTTCTGTTCTATATTTAGCAAATCAGTAACTACTTCCTGAAAGCTTCTTAATTTTATTTGTTTTCGCACGGCACTCTTGTATACCACATATGCATTGACCACTGATATACCAAGTATATATTCTATCGCTAATTTCCGGTACCACTTTAACCCCTTTCTTAGCATTGTGCCATATGAACCCATTTGATCCAACAGATTAATGCCTGCCTTTCCTTTTTTATATGCTAGAATAGGAAGTTGTTTTTGTTTGGTTTCTTTTTATCTTCCTTTACTGGTGGACGGTCCATCAACTGTTTCTGGGGCTTGCTTTGTTGTTAGTAGTCTCGCATCTCACCACTTTAAAACAATAATTCCATTTTTTTCTTCCTTGGCGATCATCTCCCCTTTATTTAGCTTTCAGTTCATGACTTGACCGGGCGTACAGATTCTGGGACCGCAAGTGGCTGGAAAGTCTGTGGATTGGATCCTCTGGCAACAATAGCATAGAGATAGGGGAGTACAACTTCACTCCCTTTTTGAGGCGGTGGTTTTTGCCAGAGAAAAATGTTTTAGTTTTCCACGCCCCTAGGCCACTTCCGGTTCTGGTACACGTGAATGGGATACTGAGTATGCACCTGGTCATCCACGTGTACCACGAACCTGGTATTTAAGAATGTGTCGTTTAAGTTTCATTATTGCTGAGGAAGGAGGCAGACACCTCCGAAAGCTTCAATAGTGTTTTTATCGCTTTAAAATTTATATTTTAACACATTTTAACGTATTTACTTTTTTTTTTTTTTTTGTCTCAAACTAGTTTTTTGCAAATAATCAATTTTTGTAAATATTATTTTACAGTTTTTTGTAATATTTTATTTTATTATTAAACCAGTTTTAAATGGTTGGGTAACTGTTTAAATTTGTGGTATGGATAATCCCAACCATAGAGGCCTTATTGCAGATATAGTTCATGACTTCTTTGGGCATACAATTTTTAATGTACCAGCAACATGAGTTTTTTGATGAAGAAACGATAACGGCAGATGATAGCTGGTATAAAAATTGTCTACGTACAAGGTGCAGCCTTCATTTAGAAGTCTGTGCGATAACTCTTTGCAGACCTTTGCAGCTAAACCTACAGATTTTATATAATTTTCAGATTTACCTGAATAGATTTTGCTTGATCTATTCACATTTACCTGAATAGATCAGGTATATCCTTCAGTGGAAGATAACTTGAACAGCTTGATTGCATATCTGTGCACTTTGCTGATGCTGATGCAATCGAGGCAGTGTTAGGTGGGTCGGAAAACTGCTAGCTTGGGGGGAGACAAAGACGAATAGATTAACAGTAGCCACTGGCAGAGGTGAAAGAGATTCTTGCACTGCTTCTATTGGAATGAGCAGAAGCCTGAAAAACAAGATGCAGGATATTTCAGAGACTGCCGGGAGTCATTGCGGTACAAATAAACACATGGGTTGTGTTAGGGTAGCTAAGAATAGAAATAGGTGCATGTATACTTGCGTGTACACCAATGCTAGGAGTTTAGTAAATAAATTTGATGAATTTGAGGTATTGCTCAAAACATCAAAGGCAGATATTGTTGGGATATCAGAGACGTGGTGTCACACAGATATAAGGAATGCAGAACTGGAATTTGGAGAGTACAACGTCTACAGAAAGGATAGACTGGATAGGAAGGGAGGAGGGGTTATGCTATTAGTTAAGAAATACATAAAATCCAAGGAAGTGAAGCCAGTGGACATCGCTGGACAATGCAGTGCCGAGTCAGTTTGGTGTGGCATAGGCATTGGGTTATCAAAATTGGGAGTAGGAGTGTGCTATAGGCCTAATGACTCTGATGAGTATAATAAGATACTGTACAGGGAAATAGAGTGGGCCAGTAAATCAGAGAGTCTTATAATGGGAGATTTTAATTTCCCAGATATTGACTGGAATTTGGGGGCTGGTCACTCACACACTAGCAAGGCTTTTGTGGATTTATTGGATGATTGTTTTCTACATCAGCATGTTCAGGAGGCAACTAGAGGGAGGAATACTCTTGATTTGATCATCAGCAGTGATTCTTCATGCATTAAGAATCTGCAGATAAATGAACCACTAGGTGGCAGTGATCACAGTGTGCTGAAGTGGGATTTACTCAAAGAGGTAACTACCATTAGGGGTAAAGGGAAGGGTTATTGCTTTTATAAAGGCGACTACGATGGACTGAGACAGTATTTAAATTCTATACAGTGGTACCAACTGATGATGTTACCAACAGCAAATGCAAAATGGGAAGCATTCAAAGAACTTATCTTGGAAGCTACTAGGCTTTACATACCAACTAAGAAATATTGTTCAAGGTTTAGGCCTAAATGTATGTCAGATGAACTGATGAGGCATATGGCAGAGAAGAAACATGCATGGGATACATACAAATTAACACATGACACAGAAGCCTATGATAGATACAAGTTGATCTGTAACCAAGTTACAAAGGAGGTTAGGCAGGCGAAGGCAGATTACGAGAAATCTTTGGCAAGGGATGCAAAGAAAAACAGCAAAGAGTTCTTTACTTATGTAAACTCTAGAAGGAACGGGATGAATCAGATTGGTCCACTTGATATCGATGGGTCAACTGTTGATGATCCTGCTCAGGTAGCTAACAAACTAAATGAATATTTTGCATCGACATTCACACATGAGGAGTTATTTAGCGAGGGGAAAGACAGAGGTGTATTCAACTCTAGCAGTAAGCTAGAGAATCTTGTAATAACTGAGAGTAAAGTGGAGGACAAATTGTTGAAGATAAACACAAGAAAGGCACCCGGGGTGGATGGGGATCTATTCAGTTATATTAAAGGAGGCAGCAAAGGAAGTAAGCAAACCCTTAGCCATAATTATGAGAGCTTCCTTGGACTCAGGGGAGGTACCCACAGACTGGAGATGTGCAAATGTCACCCCAATTCACAAAGGAGGATCAAAGGCTGACACAAGTAATTATAGATCTGTGAGTTTAACTTCTGTTCCAGGAAAATTAATGGAGGCACTAGTTAAAGAAGCACTGCAGGATCATTTAGACAAGACTTCAGCTATAGCTCGGACACAGCATGGTTTTGGTAAGGGGAAGTCTTGCCTGACCAATTTGATTGGATACTATGATGCAGTCACAAAGCAACTGGATGCAGGGAATAACTTTGATATTATATACTTGGATCTTAGAAAGGCTTTTGATACTGCTGCACATGGAAGACTGCTGCACAAATTGGAGCAGTGTGGCATTGGAGGCAAATTGCTGCTGTGGATAAAGGGGTCGCTGAGGGGGAGAAGACAGAGAGTGGTAATCAATGGACACTGCTCGTCGTGGACTAATGTTATTAGTGGAGTCCCTCAGGGCTCAGTGTTGGGTCCATTATTGTTTTCTGTATTCATAAATGATATTGATGAGGGTATATCAAGCTTAATGTCGAAGTTTGCAGACGATACAAAGGTTGGCAGGGTTGTCAACGACACTACTGACACTATGCTGCTGCAACAGGATCTGGAAAAGTTGAGCACATGGGCTGAGAGGTGGCAAATGAAGTTTAACATTGACAAATGTAAAGTACTACACATGGGAAACAGCAACCCCAGAGCAACGTATCAACTCTGTGGTACTACAACTGACAGTGGTAGAGAATGAAAGGGACCTGGGGGTGGTTGTGCAGGCAGATATGAAGTTCTCTGAGCAGTGCAGACGGGTGGCAAGAGTAGCTCATGGTGTGTTGTCAATGATATATAGGAATTTTTCTAGCAGGGACAAGGAGGTGATTATTCCCTTGTATAAGGCAATAGTCAGGCCACACCTAGAGTACTGTATACAGGCCTGGAGGCCTCATTTCAAGAAGGATGTAGAGCTGCTGGAACGAGTACATAGGAGGGCAACAGGATTAGTGAATGGAACAAAGGGGTGCTCTTACGAAGAAAGGCTTAAGTTTTGCAAATTACAGTGTCTGGAGACTAGGCACCAGCGAGGTGATCTGATAGAGGTGTATAAAGCCTTGAATGGTTTGAGCATGCTCATTGCTGATGGGATTCTTCCTCTCGCTCAGAATAATCACCTGAGAGGGCATAAATTCAAATTGAGGAAAGACAGATGTAGGATAGACGTGCGAAAATTTGCCTTTAGCCAGCGGGTGGTTGGTTGGTGGAACAGGCTTCCATCCCTTGTCGTGGAAGTTGATAGCCTAAATAAGTTTAAGGCTCAGCTGGACGGGTATTTTGAACGAACAGAGGGGTGAAGTGGAAGTGGTTTTTTTGGCTGATGCTGCATAAGCTTGCTTTCTTGCATCAAATGCCTCTACTAATGCTAATGCTAATGCTAAAAACTTTATTTGATATATATTGTTGGAATATCAGCATACCTCCAAGGAATAAGAGTTTCAATG
Organism: Mastigoproctus giganteus; assembly: GCF_048544385.1. Classification (NCBI taxonomy): domain Eukaryota; kingdom Metazoa; phylum Arthropoda; class Arachnida; order Uropygi; family Thelyphonidae; genus Mastigoproctus; species Mastigoproctus giganteus. The sequence goes on along the minus strand of NC_143583.1, from coordinate 111,890,174 downwards.
ACACAATCTTGGCCGGGGGAAAATATTTTCTGATATTTCAGCTGCAAAACATCTATCAGGTGTTGTATCTTACTGAGCCTGTGCCCTGGAATAGCAGTTTCATTGTCTGAAAAGTGAATGAGGTGCAACAACAATTCAGATCTGTTGTGAGACAATTTTTGTTACTAAGTTATTTTATAGATAGGTTAGATTGACCGGTAAGATGCAATACTCCCCAATCTTACTAGTCCCATTGATTCTATCACTGCTTCTAATGGAATGAGCAGCAGCCTGGAAAACAAGCTGCAGGGTATTTCAGAGGCTGCTGGGAGTCATTGCGGGATGAGAAAATACATGGGCTGTGTTAGGGTAGCTAAGAATAGGAACAGATGCATGTATACTTGCGTGTACACCAATGCTTTCGTATACAGTGGGATGATTGAGTTTGGAAAATAAATTTGAGGTGTTGGTCAAAACATCAAAGGCAAATACTGTTGGGATATCAGAGACGTGGTGTCACTCAGATATAAAGAATGCAGAAATGGAATTTGAGGAGTACAGGACAGGAAGGGAGGAGGGGTTATGCTATAAGTTAAGTAACACAAAATCCAAGGAAGTACAGCCAGTCGACATGGGTGGACAGAGCAGTATCAAGTCAGTTTGGTGTGACATAAGCACTGAGAAAGAAAATTGAGAGTAGGAGGGTGTTATAGGTCTAATGAGTACAATACACAATTGTACAGAGAAATAGAACGGGACAGTAAATCAGATTGTGTTATAATGGGGGATTTTAACTTCCCAGATATTAACTGGAATTTGTGGGTTGGTCACACACACACACACACACACACACACACACACACACACACACACACACTAGCAAGGCTTTTGTGGATTTACTGGATGATTGTTTTCTACTGCAGCATGTTTGGGAGGCAACTAGAGGGAGTAATACTCTTGATCTGATTATCAGTAGTCATTCTTCGTACATTAAGAATCTGCAGATAAAGGAACCAGTAGGTGGCAATGATCACAGTGTGCTAAAGTGGGATTTACTCAAAGAGGTAACTGCCATCGGGGGTAAAGAGAAGGGTTTTTGCTTTTAAAGGTGACTACGGTGGTCTGAGACAGTTTTTAAATTCCATACGGTGGGACCAACTGATGATGTTACCAACAGCAAATTCAAAATGGGAAACATTCAAAAAATGAATCTTGGAAGATACTAGGCTTTTCATACCAACTAAGAAATATTGTTCAAGGTTTAGGCCTAGAAGAGAAGTGGCAGAGAAGAAAAATGCATGGGATACATATAAATTAACAGGTGATATGGAACCTTATGATAGATATAAGCTGGTCTGTAACCACGTCACAAAGGAGGTTAGGAAGGCAAAGGCAGATTACGAGAAATCTTTGGCAAAGGATGTAAAGAAAAACAGCAAAGAGTTCTTTACTTATGTAAACCCTAGAAGGAAGGGAATGAATCAGATTAGTCCACTTGATATCAGTGGTTCAACTGTTGATAATCCTGCTCAGGTTGTTAACAAACTAAATGAGTATTTTGCATCTACATTCACACATGAATAATTCAGGGAGGGGAATGCCAGAGGTATGGCGTCTCCATAGCCAGGTGGGCAGGAGCAGCAGTGCACAGCACAAGCTTCTTGATTTGAACGGGGTTCGAGCCCATGACCACCAAATACGGAGGATGCGGAAAGGTCAGGGAATGACCACCACATATCCCCGGAGCAATACAGAATTAGTTGCTAACGCTCCTAAAAACCAAATAACAAACAAATAGCTAGAGGTATATTAAACTCTGGCAGTGAGCTAGATGATTTTGTAATAACTGAGAGCAAAGTGGAGGAGAAATTGTTGAAGATAAACATAAGAAAGGCACCTAGGGGTGGATGGGATCTATCCAATTATATTAAAGGAGGCAGCAAAGGAAGTAAGCAAACCCTTAGCCATAATAATGAGAGCTTCCTTGGACTCAGGGGAGGTACCCATGGACTGGAGACGTGCAAATGTGACCCCAATTCACAATGGAGGATCAAAGGGTAACAAAAGTAATTACAGACCTGTTAGTTTAACTTCTCTTCAAGGGAAATTAATGGTTAAAGAAGCACTGCAGGATCATCTAGACAAGGCTTCAGTTATAGCTCGGACACAGCACGGGTTTGTATAACCAATTTGATTGGATATTATGATGTGGTCACAAAGGAACTGGATGCAAAGAATTATTTTGATGTCATATATTTGGATCTTAGAAAGACTTTTGATACTATTGCACAAGGAAGATTGCTGCACAAATTGGAGCAGTGTGGCACTGGAAGCAAATTGCTGCTATGGATAAAGGGATGGTTGAGTGAGAGAAGACAGAGTGGTAATCAATGGACTCTGCTCTTCATAGTTTGGTTTTTTTTTTGGGAATTTGTTTGGTGCATTGGCATCTATGGCCATAATGCGAAATACCTATGGTAGTATGTATGCCATTTCTTTACAGATTGCGAGCCAGAAAACTGGTTTTTGACTAGCTAAAGGAGGTGGTATACATTGATCGCTTTGAGAAAGGTTTTTATTGTCCAAAAGTGAAGTGAGTGTTAGAGGATCTTCTGTTGTGGCTGGAGTGAAGGGATTCTGGCGTTCTATTGCAAATTTTGTACATTCCACAAGGATATGCTTCAAAGAAAGCAGTGTGTTACAGTGATGACAATGAGGGTGAATCTCCCCTCATAAAAGATAACCATGGATAAGTGATCTATTTGCAGATGAGCTAGTTTACCTCCTGTTGTCGAATTGGACTGAAGTTTAAAGGCCTTGCTCAAGATTTGGTTTGATACTTTGAAGCTTGTTTTTAAGTTGGTTTTGCCATGTTAACTGCCACTGGTATATGCATTTTTCCTGGATTATTCGTCTATAGCCTTGATGTGGAACTTCCACTTGTCATCGGGTGGTAAGTCAGCAGCTTTTGTGGCACTGTCTGCTAATTCATTTCCTTGAATTCCCATATGTCCTGGGACCCAACAGAAATGTTTGGTTCTTCCAAGCTAAGATAAGGTATATAAAGAGTTTGTTATTTCTTTTGCAACTGGGTGGGTGATGTTCATGTTGTTTTCCAGGGCTTGAAGTGCACTTAGAGAATCAGAAAAAATTATACTCTTTTCAATACTGGAGGATTCAATATACTTCAGTGCAACCTGAATTGCCATTAGTTTGGCAGAAAAATATACTGAACTCATGTGACAGTTGACAGGCCAATGTGGTGTTTGGAAAAACTGCGGCGATTCCAACATGGGCATCATTCTTTGATCCATCTGCATGAACAACAATGAAGTTTGGAAACTGCTCCACTATTGCTTGGTACAGTTGCAATAAATTTTCTTTTATGTAGTGCAGATTTATCCCATTTATGAAGGTACAAATCACATGAAGGTGGAGTAATCCTCCATGGAGCAAGGAGAAGTGGAGGGGTTTTTGCAATATTATCAAAAGTCAGATTAAGTTCTTCTAAAAGATGTCTTATTGTTACACCTAACGGTCAGTTAGCAGTAGGGCAATTTTGGTATAACCTGCTGTGTTCAAGGTTGAAAAGTATTTGTCAGTTTGGGTGTTCAGGCATAGATCTAATTTTATATGCATGGCGTACTATAAGTGGTTGTTGCCTTCTGATAGAGAGGGGGGGTTCATGAGCTTCGGCATATAGGCTATGTATTGGAGACATGCGATATGCTCCTAAAGCAATGCCCATTGTGCTATGATGAAGAGGATCAAGCCAGTGACGGACACTAGGTCTTGCTGAGCTATACACTGGTGCTCCATAGGCAAGTTTTGATCTTATTAAGGCTCTGTATAGCAGTAATAAGGTAAGACAATCAGCTCCCTGCTTTGTTGCTGAGAGAACCCGGATGATATTTAGTTTTTGTTGGCAGGATGTTCTTAGTTTTTTAATATGCGCTAGAAAGGTGAGTTTATGATCTAAAGTGATTCCTAAGGACTGTATGCTGGGATGAACTGCTATTGGTTGGCCATTCAGTTGTAGTTTCGGATTTGGGTGACATTTACATTGGCGGCAAAAATGGATGCACAAAGTTTTTTGAGGACAAAGTTGAAAACCATTGGTTTGTGCCTATGTATTGGTCTTATTTATTGCCCCTTGTAACTGTCTCTCGACAGTATTCCTGTTTTTCACACAAGAAATACTAAGGTCATCTACAAACAGTGGCTTATCAATGGTTTGGAAGTTGTTCAGCAATGGTGTTTATTGCAATTATAAAAAGTGAAGCACTGAGTACAGAGCCTTGAGGAACTTCTTCTTGTGAAAATACTTGGGACAGTGAGGTTTTACATTGAACCTGGAATGTATGCTTGTATAGGAAGTTCCATATCCATACTTCCACGTGGAATCATAAGCCCTACTGATATCAAAGCAGACCAATACATGGTGTTCCGATCTGAGGAATGCATTCCGAATGGAATTCTCTAGTCTTACAAGTATATCCAGTGTAGATCTCTTTTGTTGAACACCGAATTTAGCAGAATGTAGCAGATTGACATTTTAAAGGTACCAGATCAGTCAATGGTTCACCATCTTTTAGAGAATTTTGCAAATACAACTGGTCAAGGTGATAGGTCTATAATAAGTGGGATTTGTTGGGTCTTTACCTGGTTTATGGAAGGCAAGGACCGTAGCATGATGGCATTGTTTAGAGAATTTATCTTCCAGGTAGAGTCTATTGAATAGACGAAGAAATAACTAATGACTGTACTTAGTCTGTATCATTGAATAATGAATATCTGGTCCTAAAGCACTGCATCTAGATGTTGACAAGGCTCTATGCAGTTCGTGGATGGTAAAAAGTAAGTTGCATCATTCATCTCCTTTTGAAGAAAAGATTAACTTTTGTTTTTCTGAACTTGTTTGGAATCTTCTGAAGGTCGGTGTATAACTTTGCTTTGCTCTTTTTTAGCCACAAGGCATTCATTGGTCCACCAGATTTTTTGGTGTATCGGTAATTTTGAAAAAGATTTCGGTATGGTTTTTTTTTGCTGCATGTTTTTTTTTTTTTTTTTTTTTTTTTTTTGGTAGTTGTTGGCGCATCGGCTTCTGTGGCCATAATGCTGCATGTAATATCGTTTTTGTGATATAGTCAACAGCTTCATCAGTTGTGGATTTTTGGATTATTTCAGAGTCAAGCTAAGTTAATGTTTTATAGGTCTGCCAATCTGCTTTATCAGTGAGCCATTATGAAATTTTAGTATGATGATGAGAGGGCTTATTTAGTAATTCAATTGTTATGGGGAAATGATCACTATGTAGTGGACCGTTTATCGTCCACTTAAGAGTAGGATACAAGGTTGCTGAACAGATAGACAAGCCTATTGCAGAACTTGTTCCTGAAGGAAGGTGACCATATGTAGGTGAACCGTCATTTAGATGGAGGTTGTTATTGTCTAGGCACTGCTCAATTAGTTTTCCTCTTTGATCGATGTTGTTGTTGTTACCCTATAGAGTGTGATGATCATTTAAGTCTCCCAGAATGAGGAAAGGTGTGGGAGTTGAACTATAAGATTGGTTAGATCATTTTGTTGGAAAGTATAGCTTGGTGGGATGTATAAGGAGCAGATTGTCATATGGATGTCAGCAGCTACACGGACTGCTATTGCTTCGAGTAAGACCCGTTGGGTAGGAATATGTGGGTTTGTTAAAACAACTACGCCACCACCATGTGCAATATTCTGATTGGTTCTGTCTTTTATAAAAATATTATACTTATAAAAATATTATTAATACTTTTCTAAAAATAGTATATGAGACAGTTTTTGTGTATTTTGAAGTTTTAAATACGTCAGAGACATACTAGTGAGTATTTATAGATAAGATTGTATAGGTCATCGATATTGACACGGAATCCACAACAATTCCACTGTATTATTCTGTTCATTATTTATTTCGTTAGACTTTCCGAGCATTTTCGTGTTGCTGAGGTTTTCTGTTTTTCACTCTTGTTTTTATCTTTTTTTGGGAAAGAAGGCCTTTCTGTGTCCATGTCTTTTTCAACAAAAATTTGTAGGACACGGTCATCTGCTGGTTTTTCTTCAGTGTCCATTTCTTGTTAGTTACTAGAAGTTAGGATATGTTTTTCGTTGTGTCCTTGATCCGTGGTGTGGAGGTTTTCGAATGGTATGGAAATTGGCATATTGACTGCTTGGGTTTGAGTTGCACTGTACAGTGATTTTACGTAGTTCAAGAAAGACTCTTTTGGGAATACTGTCAGTTCAATTTGCGATGCAGTTGATTGGAATTTTTTGGTGGCTTAGGCATACGTAGGTCTGTTTGCATGAGTTGGAGGTGAGATGATTCTCTTTGCTTCTTGATAAGAAACATTATGGTTGGTTTTATATTTCTGGATAAGTTTCTCAATTTTAGAGTGCTCACATGTTCTAGCATAAGTGGGATGATCTTTTTTGCAGTTTGGACATACTGGTTGAGGAGCATTACAGTTTTCAAAATTGTGTTCTACTGAACCACACTTTGCGCAAGTAAGGGTTCCCGGCAAGCAGTCTGGGAATGTCCGTACTTCTGACATTGGAAACACCATAGCGGGTTTGGGATATATATGGTCTGACATTGCATACCAGATATCCAGCCTTAATGGATGATAGACGATTCGGTATATTAAAGGTCAAGATAAGATTGACATCTTTTCTCGTGGAGATTCTCTTGACATGAATAACTTCTTGTTCTTTGAGTTCTTCTAGCATCTCCTCTTCAGCTACATCTTGTAAGTCCCAGTCTGAGATCACTCCTTTAGAAGTGTTCAGTGACCTGTGGGGTGTTACAGTTACTGGTAGTCCTGCAAAGAAATTAATTCTCAGAAGTCGTTTAGAATGTTTGCCATTAGATGTCTCAATGAGAATGTTGCCTGACCTGAGTCTTCTTACAGATTTTGGAGATCCAGCTGTACTTTCCAATTCCTTTTGAACTCTAAATGGTGAAAGTTTGTCAACTGCATTCTCACCAGATGAGTAGATAATCAAAAAAGTTGGAATTGAGTAGGTCTCTGGCTCAGTTTTTTGGCACTTTACTGTTCCTGCTGTGGAATTATCTTTTTTTTTTAGACATTTCAGTTGAATCTGCCAGCCCAGATAAGTCTGAGTTTGACTTACTCATGATATGCTCTTTTTGGTCCTGGGAGATTGTCTTTTTCTCCCAGGTTACCAGCCCTGCCACGTGGAGGCAAGAGCGGTGCCACCTAGTGACCCAAGTGAAGAAGAGGGTTAGTATTAACTAAAAATAAAAGAAGAATTAAAGAAAGGTGGCTTCCTTTCTAGGTTATAGTATTTGAATATATCTCTTTAATTATAATACTCAGGAGTTATTGGACTTGCAAAACTCAGGAGAAATGTATTTACAGTTAAGCGTACCAGATCCCTTCATGAACTAATGTGGATTCAGTGTTGGGTCCATTGTTGTTTTCTGTATTTATTAATGATATTGATGATGGTATATCAGGCTTAATTTCCAAGTTTGCAGACTATAAGAAGGTTGGCAGGGTTGTTAATGACACTAGTGACAGTATGCTACTGCAACAGGATCTAGAAAAGTTGAGCAGATGAGCTGAGAGGTGGCAACTGAAGTTTTAACATTTACAAATGTAAAGTACTGCATATGGGAGCAGTAATCCCAGAGTAACGTATTAACTGGGCAGTAATTACACTGACGGTGGTAGAAAATGACAAGGACCTGGGCGTAATTGTGCAGTAAGGTATGAAGTTTTCTGAGCAGTGCAGACGGTCTGCAAGAGTAGCTCATGGTGTCTTGTCAATGATATACAGGAATTTTTCTAGCAGGGATAAGGAGATGATTATCCCCTTGTATAAGGCAATGGTCAGGCCACACCTTGAGTACTGTATACAGGTGTGGAGGCCTAATTTTAAGAAGGATGTAAAGCTGCTGGAATGAGTACAGAGAAGGGCAACAAGATTAGTGAATGAAAAAAAAAGGGTTGCACTTACGAAGAAAGGGTTAAGTTTTGCAAATTATAGTGTCTGGAGACTAGGCACCTGTGAGGCAATCTGAAATTGAGGTGTATAAGGTCTTGAATGAATAATCCCATCAGCATTGAACATGCTGATGGGATTATTCCTTTTGCTCAGAATAATCGCCTGAGAGGGATAAATTTAGAATGAGGAAAGACAGTTGTAGGATAGATGTGCGGAAGTTTGCCTTTAGCCAGCGGGTGTTTGATTGCTCAAACAAACTTCCATCTGTCGTTGTAAAAGTTGATAGCTTAAATAGATTAAGGTAGAACTAGACAAACATTTGGAGCGAATGGATGGGTGAAATGAGAAGGTTTTTTTTTTTTTTTTTTTTGGCTGATGCTGTATAAGCTTTCTTTCTTTCTTGCATCATATGCCTTTACTAATGCTAATAAGAAGCCCGAAAAACTTTCTCATCTCATCAGCAGGTGTTGGAACCCACTTTTTTAGATGACTCTGCTGCGAAGCTTGGGTACTTACTCTGAATCTGTTCGGTATATCTGTTTGTTTCTGTTACAATAAGATTTATTAGTACTTCATCCAAAAATGATGAAAATGCCTCAAGATGAGTAATGTTCCTTGATATGTTTATATGGAGTCCTGATTTGCCTGTAAAATCAAATCTTTTTTGGCATCCCTTATATTCAGTCCATTCAATAACTTCATTTGTTTCAGTTGCTTCAATCTCAGGTTCTTCGGTCTTTTCAAACTGCTCATCAGTATTTTCTTCTGCCAATCCAGTTGTGAAGCACTTCTTCAGTATTTTCCAGTATTTCAGTATCTCCTTCTTCATTTGAAGAAATATCCCAATCAGGATCTTTTATCGAATATTCGGAGTCGAAATCTTCTTTTTCATCTTCAGAACTACTACTAAGATTTTCAGCAATTTCTCTCAGTTCCGCTTCTTTGAGTAATTTTCTTTTAGCCGTTGTTTTTTAGATTTTTTTTTTTTACGACACGCTTGTACAAACTTGCGGAGAAACACAACGCAATAATAATGGGGATAATACAGTGCGCTAACGAACTTGTTTTCACAAAATCTCTAACAATACTGACAAATTTATTGCGATGTTTGAGAGTTTATTTTATCGTGATTAGTTTTATTGCAGTACATACAGCGCACGTGCAATAAACTAATCACAAACGATTAGTTTATTGCACGTATGCCGTAATAGCATCACACGTGTGGCCGACTTGGCTTCTCAAGAAATAAAGCAACCTACTGGGCCACATCGGTCACATATATGTGACACAAAAAATGACTCTTTTTTTTTTTTTTTGATATTTTAAGCAAATAAATGACTTTTTTTGATATTTTAAGCAAATAAATGACTTTTTTTGATATTTTAAGCAAAAAAATGACATAACACTGACATTACAATATTTATTTTAGAATAATCAATCAAATTATTTACTAAATATTTTTTGGCCCTGGGGGATTTTTTTTCTTAAATTAGCATGGCAGTCAACTTGTTAAATGTAGAATAAACTGAGTTGTATTGGAAAAAAAATATCCCTCAAAGACCTATATATATATATAGGTCTTTGAGGGATATTTACACACACATTGATCACTGAATTGTGATCACCTACCTAATACGATGTTGGGCCACCATTTGCATGGATAACAGCTGCTAGATGACTGAAGATGTCTGTAGGGATCTGCGGCCATGCTGCTTGCATTTTCCACAATGTCGGAATAGATTATGGTTGCCATGTCCACATGCCTCAGTTCCTGTTGCAAAGCATCCCACAGGTGTTCAACTGGATTGAGGTCACATGAATCTGGAGGCCAAGCAAGATGTGTGATATCTTCACTGTGTTCCTCAAACCACTTGTGCACAATGCAGGCCTGATGACATGGTGCATTATCATCTTGTAAGATCCCATTTCTGTCTGGGATAAAATGCAACATGGCAGGGTGCATGTGGTTTTTTAAGAAGAGCTGGTAGACATCACCAGTGAAACAGTTCATATGCAACCAGGGGTCCTGGAGTTCTGTCCAACACAACATGTCCCATATTAAGCAACCGCCACCACCTGCCTACAAGCTATGCAGCATAGCCAATTACGGATGGGGGTGGTCATAATTCAGTGATCACTGTGTGTGTGTGTGTGTGTGTGTGTGTGTGTGTGTGTGTGTGTGTGTGTGTGTGTGTGTGTGTGTGTGTGTGTGTGCGCGCGCACAGAGCTGTTGGCTCCAAAGCAGTTAAGGATTGATTAACTTTGTTGTTAAGTACCAGTGCCACCCATAACTTTAAACTGAAATCCATTCTAGCTTACCACTCTTAAAACCTCCAGGCACTCTCAAGGTCACTGTGAAGACTGCTTTTTTAGTGACATGAACTTTAATCCAGCTCAGGTTGCAGGTGCAGCATCTGAGAGTGAGTCTGCAATTATTTTGTGCTTAAGTGTGAAAACACAGTGATTGAGAAGAAAACATTTAAGGTACTATTTATTCTGGACAGTGCACTAGGGATGGAAACACATTAAAGTGGTATCTCCCCCCCACCCAATATCACAATTGTAATGCTTAAGTCAGTGGACCAAGAAATGACTGCATCATTTCTGGGTCCACTGACTGCCTATTATCTTGGAACTCTTGTCCAGCCATCAGAAAAACCTAGTGAGGAAAAAAGTACAAATTGAAGAAACAGTGCCCTGACTTAGAATGAGGTCAAGGAATCAAACCTGAATGACATATGGCTTAACATTGTACTTAGTTCTCAAAGCTTTCTAGAGATATCCCAAGAAGAGAGAAGACTACCGCTTCTTGGGGTATCTTTTATTATGATATGAAACCTTAACTTGGAAGAAATAGCTGAGGAAGTCAGTGAATTTCTGGCATTTCATTCAGAAGAACCTTACCAATGAAGACCTTCAGCAGTTGGAATAGCAGAAAGCTGCTAATGAAGATTTCTGAACTGCTGAAGACTTCTCCTGTCAAAGCATTAATAAAAAAGTGGTGAGTGGGGCTTCTAATCTTTAGAAGCTGCCATGACACTCAGCATGATCTTTGACTACATGATCTGCCATGCCACTTAGCATAATCTTTGACTACAGTTCCGCAGTTTCATTTGACAGGTTTGAGCTTGTTTACTGTCATATATATAAAAAAAAAAAAGGTTCATTTGTGAACCTCAGCTGAATAGAGAATAAATGATAATTTACTAACTATAGAGAAATCTACAAGCAGAAGAGCAGATGTCCAAGCCTATCTGGACAGGTTTTTCAAGCTTTTAAATTGCCAATGAAAGCCACACATTTAGCTACTAAAGTCTGAACTCATTTTCTGCTTAGTCCTCCATAACAGCTCAGTTCCCACCTGCCATTCATTTCAGAGAGGTTTAGGTTTCAATTCTCATCACTGGCAGGAGAAATTTCTAAAATCCTCTTCAATCGAAGCTGTAGTTAGTAAATCACAGGAAGAAGGAGTGGACTGCCACCTTGTGGGCTATTTTGGCCTATGAACACACACACACATACAAATATGAGCAGAAAGCTCTAGTGCTATTAAAATAATAATTTCACCTCAATAAGGCCTATTAAACACATGCAAAAAAAAAAAAAAAAACAAATCCAAAGTACAGAAAAATTAATGACCCATTTCCAATTTTTATTTTCACAGTACAATATTATATATAATACTTTAATTTGATGTGCTTATGTGCTTTCAATGCACTATAGTATACTGATGATTCCTGTTATTTATATTTATAATAACTAAAATTTATTTAATAATTTATATAATTATAAATAGTTCAGAATGCATAAATTATTACTGATAATTAAGATATAATCATAGTTTATTTCTTGGTCAATCAGATGAAAATAACTGGGGTATAGGAGATCCAGCTCTTGGGAAAAAACAGAAAATGGGTTTCATCAAAATGTGTTTCTTTTAACGGGGGAATGCACTGTATTGAATAAACAAAGATCCTTTGAAAGTATATCAATATTTTAGACAAGGATATGTCTAAGAAAGTAGAACAAGCATTAAGGGAAAACAAAGGACTTAAATCAGCAGCTATGAGAAGTAATACAGAAAGATAAATTATACTGAAACTGAAGAATAGCGATGGTGTACTTATAAATAGCAGAGAAGGCATAATTCAAGACTAGTATTTGAATTATGCAAGGAGCAAGAAAATGATGCCAGCAGTGGGGAAGCTGGATCGTAAATTAGTAACACATGCAACATACCTGATTTTCTTCCTGGTGAGGAAGAATAAGCGTAGAAAAAAATGAAGAATCAGAAAGCCCCAGGGGAAGGTGAAGTTTCTGTAGAGTTGTTAAAATTGGGAGGAGAGACATGACACAAAAACTGGCAAGGTTCTTCACAAAATGCATTAGAAAAGGTGTGATGCCTAAGCAGTGGAATAATGCAATCATAGTTTTGCTGCATAAGAAAGGAGATAAATAAGAAAAGGTAAATTATAGACCAATTAGCTGGTTATCCCACACCTACAAGTTGTTCACAAGGGTCATTACTAACAGATTAGAAAGAATACGTGATGATAAACAACCGAAAGAGCAAGCTGACTTTAGGACAGGATTCTTAACTATGGATCACCTTCACGTAATATTACAGCAAATAGAGAAAGAAAATGAATATAAAACACAATTATGCCTGGCATTTGTGGATTATGAAACGGCATTTAACTCCATACAGCATAAGGCAATGTTTCGGGCACTGGAAAGACAAGGCATAGATACCCCATATATTATGATTTTGAAGAAAATATATGAGAATGTTACCTCCTTTATTAGACTAGACAAAGACAGTAGCAAATTTAAAATCGAGAAAGGAGTTCGACAAGGAGACACAATATATCTCTGAAGTTGTTTACTGCTGCCCTGAGGAAGCTTTCAGAAGATTAGACTGGTCGCAGAAAGGAGTCAATGTGAATGGAGAGTACTTAAACCATTTACGATTTGATGACATTGTGGTCATAAGCCATGATCCCAGAGAATTAGAGGAAACTCTTAATCAGTTATGCAGAGTTAGTAAGGATTTTGGACTAAAGATGAATACAGCTAAAACAAAAGTAATGATGAAAAAGTATGTCACAGAAAAGGATATAATGATTGAAGGAGCAGTAATTGAAAAGGTGGAGTCATATACTTATCTGGGACAAGTCATTAGCTATAAGAATGATAAATGGCTGGAAGTCAAGAGAAGAATAAATTTTGGGTGGATAGCATTCAGGAAATATAGTGACATACTGAGGAGCAATATCCCAATTTGTCTGAAACGTAAAAAAAAAGAACCAATGTATACTCCGCACAATGACTTATGGAAGTGAAACATGGGCACTCACCAAAAGAATGGAAGAGAAGCTGAGAACTACATAGTGAAGAATGGAACAAATTATATTGGGAATGAGACTGTTAGATAAGAAGAGAAACATGGATTAGGCAGCAAATTCAAGTAAAAGACATTCTTATCAAAACTAAAGAACTAAAATGGTCTTGGGCAGGACACATAGCTCGAAGACATGATGACAGATGGACTAAGAAAATAACAGAATGGTACCCAAGAGGAGCTAGAAGAAACCTGGAAGACAATGACAGAGATGGACAGATGAAATTCATTAGTTTATGGGTTATGGTTTGTGGGTAGTAAATGATGGCCATTGCACAAAACAGAAGGAACTGGAAAGTTGCTGGAGAGGCCTTCATCCTGCAGTGGATTGAAAATGGCTAATGATGATGATGTCTAAGAACAGTTAAGGGTTGACTTTTGGTAAGTTCGTTGGAGCTTCAATTCACCATGACTGGTGATACTGTCACTATTCTTAGAAACACCTTAAGTGGGCTTTAATTTGTGATAAATTTTTGAGAAATTAAAATGTGCAATTATCTGAAATGCTTGTTGCATAATTCAGTGAATATCTGTAAATGCAGATATTCATTCACAAATTTTCTCTATCCATAATGGTAATATGTTTTTAACAGTGATTAAAAAAAAAAACCTGAACACAAAGTAATTAATTACTTACCTTCAGCCGTTTAAGACGCAGTTCATTTAAAGCGCCAATAGGTTTAGACAGGTCTCTGTATGTAGATGGATTAGCTAAATCTGATGCGTAACACATTAAAATATATTAATACTCATTATAATTTGTTGCCTTCTAATTTTAAGAATGTAGGATAAAGAATTTAAAAATTTCAGTAATACATTAGTTCAGTGGTTTTCAACCTTTTTTTAAATAACAGCACCCCTAAGTAATTTATTTTATTTTTTGACACCCCTACTCAATTTTCTGCCTGTCAGATCTGATTCTCTCTCTTTGTGTGTGTGTGTGTAAATATATATATATATATAAATATTAAAAAAATATGTTATACGATAGTTATTACAATAATATAACTATAAACAAAATTACAATTCATAATACAAATTATATACATATACACACAGCAGACTCTCGATTTACTGAGACACTTCGACTCCAAATAAAAAAAAAAAAATCAACCTAAAATCATAAAATTCAAGTAATAACTAGAATAGGTATAAACAGATGTTTTGCAAGAATAGAATAAGCGATAAGAAGCAATAGAATAAGCGATAAGAAGCGGTGTTATAATCTGTCATTGGAAGATTATTATTTTGCAACCCTCGCTGTCTACACATCCCCACCTCAAAAAAAAAAAAAAAAAAAAAGAGACCAAATGTCGTAGGTTGCTGAACATTTTTCGATACAACAAGTCACCTACTTACGTTACATTATTTATATATTTTTTTATATGACTAAAGATTTCAGTGAAGGGGACACACATTTCACCATAATAACATAAAATCCCACAGAATTCCAGCTATCAGTATTAGATGAAGTATCGCAAATGCAGTAAGATCGAATTTACTACGCATTTATAATAGATTGCGCTAACAGAAAAGCCCAGTAACCTGGAAAGTGCAAATTGTTTATTGTTTTATGGTAGTGACCTCCAGAAATGTGCTTTAGTAAAATGTGAGCTCGCGTGGAGTGATAATAGTGAGTTTTTGCCTTAACCCTGTGAAGTTCTTTTCAGAAAATTTAATTTTGACTGTTATCACGGTGCCGACTAAGAAAATGAGTGACAGCACTACTAGTAAATCTACCAACAAAAGGAAACCGGTCAATTTGGATTAGAAAATTAAAATAATAAGGATGTATGAAAATGGCCAAACATTAAAAAGTATTGTGCAGAATTCAGATTTGTCAGTTGCAACAGTGAACACAATAATAAAGTAGAAAGACAGAATATGAGAAGTGGTGAAGCGATTGGCACCAATAAAGTTAACTATAATAACCAAGGCTACAAAATACAAATCAGTTTTTACAGTACAATAACATGAGTTTTTTTCTTCCTTTTATGTTTTCTTTTCTTATGTGCCACTCTGGCTACTTCATTGCTGTCCCCAGATAAAGTTTTTAATTGAACTAATTAAAAATATATAACTATTTTTCTTCATTCTTCTGAGGTTTTGTGGTTTTGCAATTTTGGCATATCAGGGATATAGTAGCAATATTTTATTAGTCTTTTCCGAGTTAGTTACGTAAAGCACAACTTACATAAGAAGTCCTGGAACATATATCTTACGTATGTCGGGGACTTGCTGTATTTTTGGATTAACCGGGAAATCGATTATTCAAGAACTTTTTTACCATCTATCCCAGAAAATTGAGGTTCTACTGTATATATAATTTTATTCTTTATATAGAGGTACAAAATAGACATCAATTACAGATCACCACAAAATTAAAAAGATACTATATACCTTTTTATAATGAAATAAATATATAAATTAAAAAAATAAAATAAAATAAGTTTAAGTAACTTTAACCCAAATTACTTGGCACCCCTGGAATGTTGTTGTGGCACCCTCGGTTGAAAACCACTGTATTAGTTCAACAAATTAGGTAATGTATGCATTGCATTACACTTCAGGTTTTCAATTTTTCATTTTCTATGATAAATAGAAGTGAAAAGTAAATAATTAACTTTTCATTAAATAATTAATTAATTGGTAAATAAGCCCTGAAACTTTGAATACTTCTTAATGATCAACAGAATATTTGTTAAAATTTGGCTTAAAAAAAAAAAAACAGAAAAAAAAAAAAAAAAAAAAAAAGAAAAAAAGAAATGTGAGAGAGAGAGAGAGAGAGAGAGAGAGAGAGAGAGAGAGAGAGAGGGGGGGGGGGGGGGGGGGGGAATTAAATTCCTTGTATTTTTTTTTGATTAATAGAATTTGGAATGGTTTAAGAAACCTTCCTAAAATTAAATGAAAAAAAAAGAAGAAAAAAAGAAAAGAAGAAAGTCTGCTTGATGGGAGCTAAGTTGTTAACATGTGGATGTATAGAAGGCATGTGCAGGTAGCAGGCACATTATGAATGTGCCTAAAATGGCATACAATTACAATACAGAGTCATATACAGCGTATGCCACTTATTGTGATCATGGATAATGTTATCACTTTTATGAAGTGCTGATTAGACATATACTAATATTCAGAAAAAATGCTGTTTATTGTAATCAGTGTTTCAGTTTTTGTTATCATTTTTTTTTTGTCTTATCACTGTTTATGCATAATCAGGATATTACATAATATCCTGATTTATTCTTAAACTCTGACATGTTGCATGTATCTGCATTCCTACCAATCATTACTTTACAGTACTGTATTAACTATTTTCGAATTCTTGATTTTAATATTTTCTTTATTTTTAATGGTTTATATGAATTTCCAGAAACATTGTTCTCAAAGAAAGTGAACAGTCGAATTAAACTATTCTATATTGCTTGATCTGCTGCATGCCTTTTCTATAGATACTTCCACTGTTCTTCTGAATTGGCTTCTATAATTCTCCCACTCTCTCTCTTCCGACTCAGAGTCTGAACACCTGCCACAAACAATTAGCATCATTTTACTGTCCAACTTCAAACTCACAGAACCGGCTTTTACTCATTTATTTGTTCAACTTCCATTTTCTGGAATGATATCCCTTGACACATATTTATAGAAAATTACTGTCTACAGAAATTCAAAATTAATGTCAACAAGTATCTTCTTTTATTTTCTCAACTTTCAATCCACACGTTACCTTTCGTGTTTGGGGTTTTCATAAAAAAAAAAAAAGAAAAAAAAAAAAAGTGGACTGAAAGAAAACATGAAAATCAAGCACTATAAAATACTTTAATTTGACTTTTTTTGAGAACATCATCAGGAAAAATGAGTGTCATAATTTCTGGAAATTCATATAAACCATTAAAAACAAAGAAAATATTAAAATCAAGAATTAGAAAAGAGTTAATAAAGTACAGTAATGTATCACAGTTTATGCATGTGCAGTGGAAGGCATTACGTAATGTCCTGATTTGTTCTTAGACTCTGACATGTTGCATGTATCTGTATTCCTACCAATCATTACTTTACAGTACTGTATTAATTCTTTTCGATTTTAACATTTTTTTAATTTGTTTTCACACCTCTTCAGTCAAAGCTATATAGTAGCCAATCTCAAATAGAGAAGATTTCACACATTACTTATTCCAGGATATGAAGCCTACACAACCTACGAACATTCACTTGTACAGACAATACATTGGTGCACCACAAAATCAATAACATTTTATGCAGAGGTGGACTTTTAAAATAATTTATTGTGTGCATCAGAACTTTTGTATGAGCAAGACTTATAAAACATTAATGATAAGGGAAGTAAAGTTGTCCAGAACTTGAAATATTTTTGTTCAAGTGAAATTTTTACCAAATGGTATTCATTTCAACAGAAGTTTATTGTATTTCATTACAAGAGATATACTAGCAATCTGTAATAATTTTTAATTAATAATTCAATAAGAATGTAATCTTACCAAGATGAGATGACGAATAATCTGCTACAACCCAAGGAAACACTGGATACTGTGTCAAATCATTAAAGCTACGATCTGCTAAACTATAAAAAATAATTCATTAAATAAAATTAGATCTAAAAGTTGCTGTTTTATCTAACTTTTAGATCTAACTAAAAGTTACTGTTAGTAGTAGAAATAAAGGGAACCTTTAAAGTTTTGAACTTTTGAATATCAGTTTTTGATCAACCGCAATTCACAGTTACAGAATAGACAGATGTGCAGAAATTTGGTGTTAGCCAGTGAGTAGTAGATTGCTGGAACAAACTTTCATCTGGTGTTGTGGAAGTTGACAGCTTAAATAAATTCAAGGCAGAACTAGACAAACATTTGGAACGAATGGATCAGTGAAATGGAAAGGTTTTTTTTTTTTTTTTTTTGTGGCTGATGTATAAGCTTGCTTTCTTGCATTATATGCCTCTACTAATGCTATTCTCCTTTGAAATAGTCTCCTTCACTTCATATACATCAATTTCAAAGTTTCTTCACCTTCTGGAAGCATTTTTGATAGGTTTCTTTTGGAATTGTTAACAGTTCCTGTGTCCAACTCTGAACAATTTCCTCAGTCACTGCAAACCGGTCACCGTTCAAGGGAGCTTTAAATCTGGGGGAAAAAATCACAGGGAGCTAAATTAGGTTAGTGTGGCAGATAAAGGATCACAGCGATGAAGCACTTTGCAAGAAATTCTTGAATAGAAAATTCTGAGTGTGCAGGGGTGATATGATGAAAGTGTCAATTCCCCGAAGTGCAATTTTATTGGCTTTGTCTGAATAGCATCACACATTTACTGCAGAACTGTTCAGTAGTATTTCTGGTTTACTATTTCACCATGTGGAGAAAATTTTAAATGAGCAATGCCCTGTGAGTTGAAAAATATGTTAAGTATGATCTTCACATTTGATTAAGACTGTCTTGCTTTTTTGGGCCTTGGAGAAGATGAAATCTCCCCCAAGGCCTTTACCAAAAAAAAAAGTGTGGTTCAGTAGCAGCATGTTGATGAAGATCCCGACATATAAGAACTCACCACTCTGTGTTCATCAGTTCATCACATTCCCAAATCCTGTGTTAAAATTGACCGATATGTCCAATAAGAACTACGAATTTCACTAGCAACTTCTTGGATAGTTCAATGTCATCCACTCTTGATCAGGTCAAGAATATAAGTGACTGAACCACTGGTTTTTGAATTTGAAAGGTGGACATAGGAAGATCATCTTCAAAGAAAGGCAGTCCCCCTTTTAAATTTCTAAATCATCGAGTCTTCAAACAAAACATAGCATCTTTTCCTTAATTTCAAATCCTTAATGTACTTTTCCGTTTCAAATCAAATTTGATCAAATTTGCTATTCAGTAAAACCTCTCATTTTAAAATGTGAGATTTTACTGAATAGCAAATTTCCAAACATAAAGCATTTCTGTTAAATGGAAGCAATTCAGATTGACTGCAGAAAATGGGCAATTCATGAGTTACTGTCTGGACGAGTCACTGAACATATTGCAACAAGTTTTAACTCACTACAATATCTAAATTTTAACATATAAATCTTTTGATCCACCTTGTATATGGGTCTGCATTGAAAAGAACTCTGAAAATCAGAGGAAGAGGGAGAAGATTTCACCTGTTGACAGTTGGCCAATCTGGATTTATAAAACTGGTGAAATTGAAGAATTTGTGTAGAACTGAGATTCAAAAACTGATAAAACCAAATCAGACAATATATAATAAATAATGTGGTTACAATTCTGATTTAATTTTGACAATAATTTTACTCAGGACAATAAAGTAAAAAAAAAACAAATTAATATTTTGAAGCAATAAGTTTTCATTTTTAGGAAATTTCAAAATGCCATTAAAAAACTCCCCACAGAGACTGCTACTACTGGTACTTACTATAAGGGTCTGTCCACATTCTGGAAACACTCATTAAAGAGCTTTCCAAACTGTTTCAAGGGATTTGGGATTGAAATCAGTCCCAATAAATCTGCTCATAATAACTAAGAAAGAATTCCTTTCTGATTTCTGCCACTAGCTCATACTACACTCATTCAATCTGTTGACTGTAATAAGGATTTAGGACTATTCTTCAACTCTCAACTTCTGTTTGCATTTCATATCAAGCATCTAAAAATTAAAGCAATGACAACATTTTGGCTTCTAAGGCAAAATCTGTTGTATGTTTCCAATCCTGTTATCCTCCTGACATACATAACCACACATCTGTTTAGTCCCATGTTATATGGTGCTGAAATTCGATCTGTGGTGCAAAGTCAAATTCTGCTGGTAGACAAACATGACAAAAACCTTTCTTTGTCCAAAATGCTAACAGAATTTCATTACCAGATCATGCATTTCCTTATCCTCCCCACCTAAATCACAGTTGTTAATCAACTTAATGTGGATCTTGCAATATTTTGGGTAAACAAAAGATACAAGAAAGAAATTATTTATTCTTATTTGTTCTCTTCAGCCTGCAACAGTGTTAACCTTAGTTTTTTAACTTGGATGCTTTGAATAATAATGAATATAGTTCATTACTGATGTTAAATATATTTGCGATTAACTGTAATGCTGCTTTATGTTAATCAATGTATGCTTTTCTTTTCATAATTTTTGTTATATTTTTTTTTCTGGATGATGAAACTCTTCTAGCGTCGGCTGGTGGCATGTTGCTGTGTAACATGTCTCCATTTACTAATAAACTGACATTCATTTATTTATTATTTTTTTTTTTTTTAAAAAGTACTTTAATTTTCTCATTTTGTTCAATTATATATTAGAGTAGTGTGTGTGTGTGTGTACAAAAGTTTTGCACTCTGAAACCTTTTTTTCAATGAAAAAAATAAAATAAATGAAGAACAACATGACATTAATGATACTCATAAAAATGAATATACAAAATTAAAATATATAAAAAAATATCTTTAACAAAAGAATCCAATATGAAAAAACACTATAACATAACTGTCAAAACATGTAAAATATGTGTGTGTCTTGATGTGAAGCTGTTTAAGGATTAGAATACGATTTGGAAAAGTTTCTCTAAGCGAGTAATATGATATTATTGCCATAAGTGGCATCATTGCTTTGCTGCTCTGTCACAACACTGGATAATTTTTTGATAGTTGATATGTACACTTTACTACTAGAAGAGTTATACAGTATTAGGTTAATGCAAATACAGGTATGTACAAACAGATGAGCAAGATGAGTTTTTTGAAGATGGACATTGATAAAAATGTCAGTAAACTTTATTTACTGATTTTGCCTTTTACTCAGTTTTTTGAAAATCAAATCAAGTCAATCAAAATGAAATTTAAAATATAAAAAGATATCAAATACAATAAAAATAACAACACAGTGAAATGAATTTATGTGGGTGACCAAAATATATTTGTTATAATGAAATTTTATTACACTGAAATGTGATTAAAATGTCAGGAAAATAGTTATATAAAATGCAATTTCATATTTTTTAATGAAAATTTTAAAAATTAAAAAAAAAAAAAAAAGTGTTTTTTATGCTTCTCTTATACTCTCAGAGAAACAGAACTTCTATTAATCCTTTTGGAAAACTAAAAAAGAAAAACCATTACATCAAAACATGAAATTGTGGTTTTTTCCAATTTCAAATTTATAAAACAAATTTATAAATAAGCACGACTGTCAGATAATATATGTGGAGAACAGTACTTCACATAAAACTATAAATAAACAAAATTTTGATAATTCTGGTGGCTTATTTGCCAACATGTTTCACTAAATATGCACATCTATGTAAAAAACCCCTGTCACTTCCAAAATCACTAAAGTAAGATTTTAGAAAGGTTGACATATCAAATGCTACTAATCCTGAATAGACAATTAACTACCCAGTTAGTAAATCATTGCAGCACTGCTAGATGCCAAAGAGAAAAGAAAAAAAAGCATATATTGTATTGTTTAACAAATTTATTTTCACATATTTTGCTATGCGATGAAATTTGTTAAAATGAAATATTTTTACAAAATGACATACAGTAAATTGTCAGGGGAAGGGAAGTAAATTTTGTTTTACTGAATATTTTGATACTTTAGCATTTGTTATTATCAGAATCTTACTATAATAAATGAAACAGATTTCAGAAGTTTTACCTGTTTAGGAAGAGTAAATAATCATAATTTGAAATAATTCCATTCTGCCAGAGGAGTGTCATGTTATCTTGACCAGTGTCTTCTAATCTAAGGACTAAAGAGAATTTTGCAAACAAATAATAAACGATTTCAATATAAAACTGTCAATTAATGAAAAAATGAATCTAGCTACAATACTTTAGAATACAGGATAATTTGTAATATTCACTACATTAAATATATCAGCTCCATGATCTGCACAAATAATTATGCAGGTTAGACAGCTTTAACAGTTGGACTGTTTTAATGCAGTAAGTAAAAATATTATACTACTATGTATACTATGATTATTCACAATTAAATTAAAACATTTTATTATGATTGCAGTGATTATGCTAAAAATGTAATTAAACTGAAACCGAGGAAGTTTGTGAAATTCTTCGTATCTGCTGATATGATGGGTCTGTAAATGTTTTTAAATTGCTTCTTGACATGTGATAAATACAATACTAATTTCCATCAAAAAGTTGAAGATGGTTTTAACTGTACTTCAAAGGTATTAGATGTGCATTTTAAGATGACACAGTTATCTGTGGGATAGTAATTAATAGATAAATTATGCACAACTGCTTATAAGAGAAATACTCAAATAACTGCTTCTTTATATGAATATATAAATCACTTTAGTTACAGGTGCCAACATATCATTCCTGTAAATTATATATATTTGATGGTTGGTAGGCCAGTTTTGTGGGATAAAATACACAAATTTCAAAAATTTAGGGAGAATATGAAAAAGTGTTCCTATCTCTTAGAGTACACAATTCAATTAAATCTCTTTTCTTTCACGGCTCTGATGAACTGCTGTGTGATGGAGACTTTCTTTTCAAATTTAGTTGTGTAAAAATTGATGAATGCAGTCAGACCCTGAATTACATAAGCCGAGTTATGCAACTCCGGACTTACATAAATTTTTTTGGTAAAATCGTAGATACTTTCTGTATAATTGTTAAGAGCGAAGTCGAATGAAGGAACAATAAGTATAAGTTTTTATTTTCGTTCCCATACAAACTACATTGAATAATAACCTGCGGCGTAACTAGAATCTACGTAAATAACTAGAGTTAACATTTCATTTTCTGCTTTAAAAATTCTGAAGAAATATCAACATGTGTTTGAGACAGGTGAACTACATCGAAGCACTTCAGAGAAACCCCCACAATGTTCAAGCCACGTGGACTGTGTCCCATCAGCTATCCTTTGAAGAATTACACCCTAGCCCTTTGTCTCTACATCCTTTCCTTCCTTTCTTTCAGTTCAGTTCAAAGGCAGTTCAGTTTTGTTAGAGAGAAAAGTGGAAGCTTTTGTTTGCATTTTGTATGTAATATTTGTTGCATGTCTGGTTACCATAGTGAAGTTGAAATTCACATTGTCCAATCATTTTCAATGACTTCGCGTCAAACTATCATTGTGTAGTGCATGCTTCATTTGAATGCTGTAAATTGTGACAGCATCTCTTAACCCTGTGAAGTTCTTTACAGAAAATTTCATTTTGACCATTATCATGGTGCTGCCTAAGAGAATAAGTGAAAGGGATACTACTTCACTGCTGTCCCCAGATAAAGTTTTTAAAATTGTTATGGTTTGGTTTGGTTTTTTTTTAGGAGTATTAGCAACTAAGGCCATATTGCTCCGGGATATGCGGTGCTCATTCCCTGACCTTTCCGCATCCTCCGTATTTGGTGGTGACGGGCTCGAACCCCGGTCTAATCAAGAAGCGTGTGCTACACACTGCTGCTGCTGCTCCTTCCCACCTGGCTACGGAGGCGCCAAAATTGTTATGGTATATAGCTATTTTTCTTCATTTTTCTGAGATATGTGGTTTTTGTAATTTTGCCATATCATGGATAGAATAGCAAAATTTTATTAGTCATTCCCGAGTTATATAAAACTTGACTTACATAAGAAGTCCTGGAACGTATCTCTTATGTATGTTGGGGACTGACTGTAATCATGAATTGTTTGTTAGTGAATTCCTTAAAATTTACTATTAAAGTGAAAAAAACTTTTATTAAAGTAAAATTTTAAATTTAATTCTGAAAAATACAAAGAAATTTAAAAATTCATAATTCCATCTATTGCACAAAAATAAACTTCTTTTGTTACTTATCCAGCTATACCTCCAGCGCACTTACTCTGAATGAAACATGCAACAGACTCGCTCTCCCACTCTCACTCAATGATGTCAATCTTAGACGTACTCCCCCCCTTTCAGAGTCAGTGCTGTGGTTGTTCAAATAGTAGTAGTGGCATGTGATGCAAGAAAGCAAGTGTATGAGCTTATGCAGCATCAGCCAAAAAAAAAAAAAAAAAATCACACCATTCCCTCCAAATGCCTGTCCAGTTCCTCCTTAAATTTATTCGACCTATCAACTTCCACAACGACATATGGAAGTTTGTTCCAGCAATTAACCACCCGCTGGCTAAAGGCAAATTTCCGCACATCTATTCTACATCTGTCCTTTCTTAATTTGAATTTATGCCCCCTTAGGTTCGTAATCTGAACAAGTGTAAGGATCCCATCAGAATTCAGCGTGCTCAACCCATTCAAAGCCTTATACACCTCAATCAGATCACGGTGCAGGTGCCTAGTCTCCAGCCACTGCAATTTGCAGAACTTAAGCCTCTCTTGGTAAGAGGATCCCTTCATTCCCCTCACCAATCTTGTTGCCCTTCTCTGTACACGCTCAAGTAAATCTACATCCTTCCTAAAATGAGGCCTCCAGATCTGTACGCAGTACTCAAGGCGTGGCCTGACCATTGCCTTATACAGAGGGATAATCACCTCCTTTTCCCTGCTAGCAAAATTCCTATATATCATTGACAAAACCCCATGACCTGCCCTGGCAGCCTGTCTGCATTGCTCAGAAAACTTCATATCTGACTGCACAATTACTCCCAGGTCTTTTTCATTTTCTACCACCTTAAGTGTAGTACCACACAGTTGGTACGTTTCTCTGGGGTTACTTCTGCAGTAAAGTGTAAAGTGTAAAGTGTTCATTGTCTAACGGCCCAAGGGGTTTCCCCCATCTCCGTGTTGTGTACTCTGTTTGTGAAACACAGAACACTGTGAAGGCCAGAGATTTTAAAAAGTGTAAGGTACATGTTTATGTTGTGTAGTGTCATGTTGTGTTGTTCCTCTGACCTTTTAGCCGTTGGGCCCCTAGTGGGACCCCCCGTTGCCCACACTTAACCCCGAGGAGGCAGGTCAGGCATAGAGGGATCGCACTGGAAGTAATTACTCTGGCAGGCCCTGCCACCTAATTTCCTAAGATTTCAGTGGCAAGGGCCTAAAAAAAAATATGCAGTACTTTGCATTTGTCAAGGTTAAACTTCAGTTGCCATTTCTTAGCCCATCTGCCCAAATTATCTAAATCCTGTTGCAGTAGCACACTGCCATTACTGTCATTAACTACCCTGCCAACCTTTGTATCATCTGCAAACTTCGACATTAAGCCTAATATACCGTCATCAATATCATTGCTAAATATACAAAACAACAGTGGACCTAACACCGAACCATGTGGGACTCCACTAATAACATTAGTCCAAGAAGAGCAGCACGCATTGATTACCACCCTCTGTCTTCTCCAACTTAACCATCCTTTTATCCATTGTAGCAACTTACCCTTAATACCATTCTGCTCCAATATGGCCTTAGTTGCTAATGCTCCTAAAAACCAAAATAACAAATAACCATTCTGCTCCAATTTGTACAATAGTCTTCCATGCGCAACAGTGTCAAAAGCTTTCCTGAAATCCAAATATATGATATCAAAATTATTTTTTGCATCCAGTTCCTTTGTAACCACATCATAATATCCTATCAAATTTGTCAGACAAGACTTTCCCTTAACAAACCCATGCTGTGTCTCAATTATTGCTGCAGTCTTGTCTAGATGATCCTGTAATGCATCTTTAACCAGTGACTCGATTATTTTACCCGGAAGAGAAGTTAAACTAACTGGTCTGTAATTACTCGTGCCACCCTTCGATCCCCCTTTGTGAATTGGGGATACATTTGCACATCTCCAGTCCGTGGGCACCTCCCCTGAGTCCAAGGATGCTCTCATAATTATGGCTAAGGGTTTGCTTAGTTGCTTTGCCGCCTCCTTTAATATAACTGGATAGATCCCATCTACCCCAGGTGCTTTTCTTATGTTTAACTTCAACAATTTCTCCTCCACTTTGCTCTCAGTTATTACAAAATCATTAAGTATCCTGCTACAATTTGATAACCTTCTTCGTCAACTTATCTAATCCTATTGAGAGAGGGGATTCAAACCCAGGCCTTTTTTACATGGTGAAGAAGCAATAGTAGCCAGTGAGTCAGTTTAGTCATGAAAATGTTTCTCCTGCTTAAGTGTTTCATAAGATGGCTGATATATTAATGATTTTATCTAAATTTTCAGTTTTTGTCAGAATGGATTAAATTTCAAGTTTGATTAACTTCCCAGTTAGTTCCTCCCTTCTTTTAAAAATGTCACAAATATCTTTTTCAGGAGTACGTCCACAGATCTACAGTTTGAAGATCTCTTCAGAGAAGGTGTTTGATAATGTAAGAATTGTTTCGAAATTTTTCCAGTATATACTAAACAAGGTCTGGGTTTGAATCCTCTCTTTCTCAATGGGAATGGATAAGCTGATGATTTCAACAGAAAAGGGGGGGGTGTAGCCCCGCATAGGGATGTGGCTAAGATGACATCACTGGGGATGGGAGAGGTGGGGTTAATCCACTGCATATTCATCTGGAGTAGGTGATTTAAATCTTTGTGTGCAAAAATCAGCCTGCACAACACTTAAGTAAAAAAAAAATGCTATTTATAGTACTGTTGATCAAGAAAAACCAATTAACATAGAGCATTCATATGTAGGCATATAATAAAATGCTAAATATATTGGTGATGTAAAAATGGCAATGTGGTTATTATGGTCATTTTAGTTAAAACTCTTTAAAGCTTTAGTTATAACAGAGTTTTAACTAGAGAACAGAATTTATAATGAGGAAAAAAAAAAAAAAAAATGATGATGAGTCTGTTCAAGTTACTCTCTTCTAGCTTGAATAAAGCAATTTGCTTGTTCATTTTAAATGTTATGCCATGTGTAAAGATCCAAATATAGCTCTTAAATCAAATGAACATTTTCATCCATTTACTGAGGTGATTGCTTCTTGATATGTTGAAGAGTGTGAGATATAAATTCACTAATGCCAACAGTTGTTAAACCTTCCACATACATTGTGGAAGTTGATTACAACAGCAGACTAACCCAGAAAGGTTATTTTGACTTAGTCATAGGTAGCTTTACTGTCAAGGTGTCACTGACAGTCTTAAACAAGAGAAAATTCTGTAGTTTTGTTCAGTGAAGAAGTACTTTATTGTTGTGTGTGACTACATAGTGCATAACTTTCCAGTGAAAAGTGATGTTCTTATAAATTCCAAGGCGGCACCAATTTCACCAGTTGGTAGTGCATCATTTTCAAATTTGAAATTTTTTGTGTATAAGTTTCCAGTACTTCTCAGTATCACTGATGAAGAAAACAGATGAAGCAATAGACATTCTGCAATATCAGTTTTGTCAATTTCAGTGTGAGCCTACAAGAAGTGTCAGCAGCAAACTGTAGTTTGGGAACTAACAAGTATAGAAGGAAATTTGAAATATAACAGTTTTTCTGATTGACTATTGAATACTGTTTTTTCAGACCTTATTCAATATTCAATCAACACACAAATTTCATCAATTGGTAGTGCACCATTTTCAAATTTGTGTATAAGTTTCCAATATTTCTCAGTATCACTGATTTGATAGACCTGATTGAATATTCAATAAAGTCTGAAAAACAGAAATCTACTTTAAATCTATTTCTGGTGAAATTTTGAAAAATGCTGTTGATAGCCATGTCTAGACATGAGAGACTGTTATAAACAAAAATTTATCTCAACATTTCTGAAGAGGGCCAAGTCTGTTTTGTTTGGATTGTTTAACGGACAATCCAAACAAAAATCTATACACAGAAAAATCCTAAGTACACTGATGTTTGAAAGTATACCATACTGATCAACAATCCTATGGCTATATCTTAATATAAAATGCATATGTTGTAAGTGAAATTTAATTTCTAGTCCAGTCCGGATTTTAAAAAATCTGCATTTCTTTCTACTCTCTCCTTCCTATTTTCATTATTCCAAAAAAAGAAAAAAAAAAAAAAAAAAAAGTAGATCCCTAGAAATACAGTCAGAAAAACTGCAACCTCCACCCAAGACCAACTAATCTGTTCACAATAAAAAGAAAACCCATCAAAAAATTCTTTCTATGTTGATGGGATTCAAACCTGGTTTTTCCATATGATGCAAAAGGACAGTCCATATCACATGCTTAGTCATTTTTTTGCATTATTGCACACATATGATGATTGTGTATCATACTTTATATTATTTTCATTAATAGCAATTTTAAATATTTCATATACAGTTTTCATATTCTTTAGAAAATACAAATCATTAAAACTGAACAAGAATTAAAAGAAGCATGAAAATTGAAATCTATCACTGACAACATATGCATTTTATATTAAGATACAGCTATAGATAGGACTGTTGAGCAATACAGTATTGCCTGTAAACTATATTGTAGATTGCCATAATAAAAATAAACAGATAAAATAATCTAAGATAAGCCAAATAAGAAAAATAAAAAATTATACCTTCCTGTTCTAGCAGTTTGTCATACAGTTCATCCCTTTCCGATTCAGTTTTGAATGAGAGAAACAGATGTTTTAACAAAGAATTCTCATTGCAATATAGCTCAAGCCCCTATAGAATAAGATGGTCAATTTAGTCATAGCAATTTTATTATTTAAATTTTAGCTTAACTAAAATTTAAATATAGAAAAAATATATGACTAATGTCTGAATGCATTAAATGTAATTTAAAATAATTATTCTAAAGACAGAAAATAAACACCTGATAAAATGTTCAGATGTTTAAAAGCTGGTATTTTGGCTCAAGACAGGTATACTAGCTCCAGTCTATGAAAATATAGATATATTAATTAGAATTAAAATGTGAAGTGATGTTATTGTATAGAATAAGGACAGCATAGTGCTTAAAATTCTATGCATGTATATCTGATATGTACAACTTCTGAGTGGAAAATTCCAGTCTATTATCATCAGGATGAAGTTGCCCGTGTGTAGAATTCTATGTGCCCACCACACCTGATGTGTATAACTCCTCAGTAGAAAATTCTAGTCTATTATCTTGAGGGTGAGTTACTCATCTCTTTTTTTTTGCAAGGTGGCTCTTTTTACCTTACCAACATCTCCAGGAGGTTGGAAGATTTTATTTCATAGTATGAGGGGGGGGGAACTGTCTGCACTGCTAATTTTGTTCACTCTGCCACTGCTGAATGCTACTGGAGTAAGCAACACCTTAATCCTTGTCATTGCATCCAAGTTATTGGCTGCTAACGTGACTAGCACCAGCACTCATAGCTTGAAGCATTTCCTATTTTTACTGTGGAACCCACTATGAATCACAATAGGGGGACCTGCATCCACCCTGTTATGAGTTCACCTCACAACGTGATTAGTACTGGCATGAATCTCTTACACATTATTTTGAATCATCGATGTAATTAGTTTTTTTTTAATGTGATTTCACTTGGTAATTCCCATCCACACTAATCATCTGTTACTGAATGCTATACCCCATACTGGGGTATAAATAGAGTTTATGATAGTGAGCTGTTATTGATTTTATCAGTTTTATTATACTAAATTTGTTTTACTTATTTAATTCTGGTAGACTGTTGCAAGAAATTTTCTACATTGTTTTTGGTTTGCAACGAAAGATTGCTATATGGAATGTCCACTAATCTACTTTACAAAACTAAAATGTTATTGTGTGAATAGAGTACATAATACAAACCTGAAACCATGTCCAGGTGATGGGGGCTATCTTCAAGTTTTAATTAGAGGTGTTTGATGTGGGTACTTTTAGTAACTATGCTGATATCCCATTTAATACAATTCCTCCCATATGTGGCACATCATATCACTAGCAATGTATCTGATTGCTTCAGAAATGCATTGCTTAAATTTCGTAATGGTTCCTGGCATAGGGAAAACATGCACCTGTTCTTTTATGAATCTCTAGAGAGAAAATACAAAAGGAATCTGTTCAGGGAATCATGGGGGCTACAAAATCACCCCTCCTTTTCCACTTTACTTCCTGGGAAACACTGTGTTGTGTCTTTTGCAAACTTTTTTGTGGTAATGTGATAGACCTCTGTCTTATGGGAAAGTCAAGTTGCCATCACTGTCATCCTGCAGCTGGGGAATAAGGAAATTTCTGTAACATATCTAGATATATGATGCCTGTAATGGTAGCATCTCAAAAGAAGAAAAAATCCATACACTTTGTGACAACTCATCATGTAAAAGACAGTTATATTCAATTGTGCAGGTATTTCAAAATTTCCTGTGACTTTTGCGTGCCCCATATTCTTACATTTTGCTTGTTTACTTTCACACTAATCTGAAAAATGTGCTTGTTGCTAAAGATGATTCATTCCAGAAAACTGTTCCATAAACTGAAACATTTCTGAACAAAATTCCATCTTCTGTTTTTTTTTTTTTTATGGTTTCATCCTCAGCCTTTAACATCACATGTTACATGCTGCAGACTGTGACCCAAACAGGCATCCTTTATGAATTTTCACTACCACTCAACGAAGATCTGCTTGGTGGCTTCTTTTTAAATGTGCTTCAAATTTACATATAACAGCAGTGGCAGACTGCAGTTCATTGAACCAAAGCACTCACTGCACCTGCTCAGGGTTTGTAAATTCTTCTGCCATCCACTGCAGAGTGAACATTTTCCAGTTGATGAACAAAGACTTGAAGGTATCCCTATCACCTGGAAGTGGTTTCAGGTTTGTATTATGTACCCTATTCATACAATAACATTTTACTTCTGTAAAGATTTGTTATTCTGTGATTTCCAATATGTTTGACAGACTGGAACATATTGGGAGTCACGGGTATGATCCTTAGATGGATTACAGGATGGGTAAATGAAGGAAGCAAAGGATAATTAATGGTTACTCTTTAGAAAAGGCACTGGTTAGAAGTGGGGGCAATTGTTGTGGATTGGAGTTGAGACTACTGTTGTTTATAATTTTCTTAACCACTTTCTTGTATATACAGGCAGATGTGCTGAACATAAATTGATGTCTCTGTGTGGTGTGTGCACCATGCATTTCAACATCCCAGTATTGTTTTGAATGTAGATATTCACTAAACTACTATAACATTATGTGATGTGTTCATAAAATATATAACAAAAAATACTGTTTTAGCTTCTGAGAGAATAGGCATCAAAGTTACATTTTGATTACACTGATTTTTGTGATGAAAACTTGGTGGATAACAGTAATTCAGAAATCAAATTTTTTTTTTAGTGAATCAAATTCCGAGTCAATAGATATTTACAAATTATTGGATAATACTAGTTCAGAAGATAACAATGAAGATGATTTTAGTGTTATCAGAAAACTTTGTATTGTAAAATCAACTACTGTAAAGTTTGTTTCAATCAGACTGTAAGCAGAATAGTTTCAAATAGATTGCATCTGTGTTTTGAGTGGTGGCCACTTTGTTTCAACTGGCAGATCGAAATAATAAAACTACACTTGTCAGGGGTGCATCTTATCCCACCTCCTTCCCAAAAAAGGATTGTAAATTGGCTTGGATTAGACAGTTAAATAAATTAATTATAAACAAGTGACGCTTAAATCAAGAGGGCCTTTGTTTCAAACAAGTAGATAAAATTAACCCTCTCCCCCACTGGGATACTTGAGCAACCCTGATGGGGGATTGTTCATGATCAATTTG
The DNA here is from genome assembly GCF_048544385.1 of Mastigoproctus giganteus. Classification (NCBI taxonomy): domain Eukaryota; kingdom Metazoa; phylum Arthropoda; class Arachnida; order Uropygi; family Thelyphonidae; genus Mastigoproctus; species Mastigoproctus giganteus. The sequence goes on along the minus strand of NC_143583.1, from coordinate 111,858,187 downwards.
GTTTCAGTTGGACAATAAACAGAAATGTTATTAGGATGGGGACACAGGCACACATGAAGATCATTTATATGGCAATTATTTTTAATGTTGAAAAATACAATTTTATCCTTTGAGAAATAACTTGAAACTAATTTATACACTTGGAAAGTAGACTTCAAAAAAAAAAAAAAAGGTGACAGTTTTTGAAGCATTTTCTTTAAGGAAAAATGTCAACTGTTAACTGATTAATGATATTCACGAAGGGATGGAGAGCATGATGTGAAAATGTGTAGATTGAGAGAGTGGTTCAATTATTAAGCAACACTCAAGGATTCAGAGATGATCATTTAAATGGCAATTATGTTTTAATGTTGAAAAATACAATTTTACCCTTTGAAAAATAAACTTGAAACTAATTTATACATTTGAAACATTTATACACTTGAAAGGAATAAATTAAAAATGGTAGAGGAAGAAAAGGATTTGGGGGTCACAATACACATAGGCAGATATAAAATTGTCTGTGCACTGCAGATAAGTGGTAAGGAAGGCCCATAGTGTCCTGTTGATGATTTATTGAATTGATTTAGATAGGCAGGTAAAAAGGCAATTACACTTGGTAACTAAGTTCCTTGGGGGGGGATATTAAAATAAATGAAGGTGAACTTTTCATGGCATTAAGTGGCACTAGAACTAGGAAGCATAAATTGAAATTGAGGAGGAAGAATTATACACTGAACTGTACAAAGTTTTACTTTAGCAAGTTGCCTCCATCATCTGGACAAAATTCAAAGGCCTACTGGATAGGTACCTATGATGTGATTTTTGTTTTGCTGGTGCAGCATAAGTTTCTGGTTTCCTTGCATTATATGACCAATATATACTAACTAGCATAAATCCCATCATATAACAATGAAAAAAAAAAAAAAATTTATGTCAAAATTAAACCTTATCTTGAAAATTCATCTGACCTTATGTGGCTGTTGCCTGTGCATGTGTTTCTGGTGCCTGCTGTTTAATTGTGAAATATAATAGACTATTTTTTTTTTTTTGATTTGGTAGTTGTTGGCGCATCGGCTTCTGTGGCCATATTGCACCTCCCAAGGTTTTTGCAGTACTTTGATCCAAGCCCGAGGTGGGAATCGAACCCGCGACCTTTGGGTTGCCAGGCAGGTACTTTACCCACTTGGCTATAATAGACTATTTCAGTTTGCTTAAATAACATTACTATATGATAGCTCCAACTCTAAACATACATAGATTGTTGAACTTCTCCCGAAACAAACTATTATTTAAACACATTGTGAGAGAGAGGAGAGCACTACAATCATTTGTATGAAACAGTAGTATCGACATACAAGTTATTTTAACTGTAGTTTAGGCTGTAGTTTAGTTTAGGCTGGGTAACTGTAGCATAATTTAAAATGAGTCATCTTCTTGCAAAGAAATGCGAACCATTTTCTGATGGCAATTCATCAAAGATGCATTTTTAGAGATAACAGATTCTCTTTTTGAAAATTGTAAGAACAAATATGAAATTAAAAGTGCTCTTCAAGATCTGCAATTATCTCAAAATACTGTGTGCGACGCATCGAAAAAATTAGTAAAAATGTGAGCGAACAACTGCGTGTTAATATTGCTAATTGTGTATCCTTTTCTTTACAATTGGATGAATTTACAGACGTCAGTGATACAGCTCAATTGCTCGTTTTTGTTCATATGGTTTTCGATGATTCTGCCACTAGAGAAGACTTTTCGTTAAAAGAAAGAACTAGAGGTCTTCATATATTTTTAATGCATTCAAAAATTTTATTGAAAAAAATTAAAATTACCACTATTTAAGCTCATATCAATGACGGGCATCTTAACAAATTCATCGCATTGTGCCAAAAGGATGAATTCCCAACTTTTTTGTTACCACTGTATCATCCACAAACAAGTTTTATGGACATAGCTTTCAAAATCGTGAATTCCATCAGAGGACAATCTCTTAAAAGGAGACTTTTCAAAATGCAACTCGATGAAAATAAACCAGATCTGATATTACTCACAGATGTGAGGTGGCTGAGTCGGAGTAAGTTTCTACAGAGATTTCAAAATTTGCTGAATGAAATTAAAAAATTTGTTGATCAAACTTTTTTGAGGAGATGATTATCAGCAGCTACAAGATACGGAGTGGTTGTGTGAACTAGCTTTTTTGCCAGATTTTACCAGTAATTTAAGTGATCTGAATTTGGAATTACAAGGAAAAAAATAAAAATGTGGGTGACACGATTAGTAGTATTTCTGCATATAAACATCAATTTTTCGCAATGGCTAAGAATCTCAAAGAAAAAATTTTCGATCATTTTGCAAATATGCAAGGTCATTTGCAAAAATATCCTGTTTTTGAATTTAATAGTGAGAAATATATTTCTGAAATTGATACATTTTTCAATATATAAGTTCAATATATTTCTTATCCATTTACCGTCGACTTAGATACGAAACAAATTGCAGAAAAAAATCGCTGAGATTTTTCACATGGAGAAAATATTACTTGAAAATGAAATTATTACATTGCGAAACGATATCTTCCTAAATGCCAGATCATCAGAAAAGACTTTTGGAAATATGTTTGCCGAGAAAAGTACCCAAATGTAAAAAAATGCCATGAACTTTTAAATTCCTGTTTTGGTTCCGCATATCTATGTGAATCGGCCTTTTCATATTTGAAACAAACAAAGAATTGTTCTATTCTTATGGACTTGCATACAGAAGATTCTTTACGGTTGGCCTTACCACAGTATATCCCTGATTTTGAAAGCTTGGCAAATGACATTAAGACACAAACTTCGCACTAATTAAAAATTTAATACGTATGTATTTTAAAACAAGAATTGTGAATTGTATTTAATTTTAAAATTTACAAACAACATTTTTCATTATGTGTTGATTAATTTTTTTTAACCACGTGCAATGAAATTCTTGAGATGGTAGATCGTGGCACATTTTGAAGAAAAAAAGTAGATTGCATCACAAATTAAATTGGCCACCCCTGATCTAGTTGATTTAAAAATTTTGTCTCCCTTGTCAAGTTTCCTTCCCATTTGCTCCAATCAATTAGAGGCTCTCATCATAATCTTCACAATCACCCGGCCTGTAGATTGCTCCCACTTTCATTATACCTTTGCTTCGACTATTTCACACCATACAGATTCTATACTAGCATGCAAAACTTCTGAATCTGGGAAAGCTTTCGTCACACTCAGATTGCTTTTGATAAGAAGCACGACCCTATCTCCCCTTCTATCTGCCCTATCTTTCCTAAATACATTATACATACCATACTGAAACTCATCGTCTCCTATTTCCAGGTGGCACCATGTTTCCGTAAGCCCTATTATATCAGCATTACTTGTTCTAACCAGCAGTTCGAATTCACTCATTTTATTGATAACATTTCTGACATTACTGTATAAACAATTAAGACTTAGTGTTCTTGTATAGTTAATTACCCTGATACATCCCTTGAAGTTATTTAAGCTTGCTTCCCTGGCTTCAGCTACTCATTCATTTGAAATGTTTCTGCCCGCCCTCAGAACATCTTGCAATATGATGTTTTGGTAACAAACAAGAAATCTTGAGGTATGTGCAAGCGTTACTTTGACCAACGTTATCAGATAAACTAGTATCTATATTACCCTTGTCTCCCCCAAAACTAGCAGTTTCCCCTGAACCTTTAAGGTATCCTCAATGATACTGGCAAAAACCTTTGCACCACCAATTAAGAAAACATAAGACATTTTAGGACGGGGGGAGAGGAGAGAGAGAGAGAGAGAGAGAGAGAGAGAGAGAGAGAGAGAGAGAGAGAGAGAGAGAGAGAGAGAGAGAGAGAGAGAGAGAGAGAGAACAAATATACATTATTCAAGAAAGATATCTGTTCGAATACAATATTTTTGGCTACCACCTACTTCTATACTAATTGTTTGGATATTTTTTTAAATCTTAACCATAAATTAAACCAGTTTCTAAACATTTGTAACTGTGGTAGCTATCATTCTGAAATTAATAACTTTGAATGCAGTTGGTGTCACTAAATCAAACTCTGGTGGCACCAACAGACCACTAATACATATTAAAATTTGTTAAAACTCTTCCCTTTCTTTTAACACAAACTAAGTGAATTCCTTGAACAAAAATAATTCCTCTAAAATGCTGTTTAGAACTTTATCTTTAGCCTCCTTAAAATCAGAATACAGCAGCAAATAAATTTAAGTTGCAAAATCTTTAGAATGGCTGTCAGCAAAGTACTGTTTCTTTTAATTTTCCAATGATGTTCAATAGCACTATGGCAGGTTGTCAGTAAAGACGTTGCTTACTTCTATTTCTTCTCTATTTAAAATAGTTGACAAAGAAAAGCCTTATGTCAACTTTATTAGTTATCCAAAGTGAAAAACAGAAATTCTTTAATGGTAATATATTCATTCCCTTGAAATGAAACATTTTGAACATTATCATGGTTCGGCCCTGAAGAGATTGTGCAAGGTTCAAGGGGTAGGATTTTTCTCAGCCTGGTCTGTGCTTTTTAACAGGAGAGACTGCTTCTACAGGGATGGGATAAATTTAATAGACACTTAAATAGAAAGGGTGCAAGAATATTTGCTGATGCTATCGAGGCAGAGTTAGGTGGGTTGGAAAACTGCTAACTTGGGGAGATACACAAACTAATAGATTAACAGTAGCCGCTGGAAGAGGTGAAAGTGATTCTTGCAAGGCTTCTATTGAAATGCAATTGAGCAGCAGCCTGGAAAGCAAAGCAATGGAGATTTCCAGGACTGCTGGGAGTCATAGTGGAACAAGTAAATACATGGGCTGTGTTAGGGTAACTAAGAGTAGAAACAGGTGCATGTATACTTACATGTACACCAATGCAAGGAGTATAGTTAATAAATTCGATGGGCTTGAAGTGCTTGTCAAGACATCAAAGGCAGATATTGTTGGGATACCAGAGATGTGGTGTCACACAGACATAAGCCATGCAGAATTGGAATTTGGGGAGTACAATGTGTACAGAAAGGATAGACAGGACAGGACGGGAGGAGGGGTTATGCTGTAGTTAAGAAACATATAAAATCTAAGGAAGTGCATCCAATTGATGTTGGTGGACGATGCAATGTTGAGTCTGTTTGGTGTGACATAAGAATTAGGAAAGGAAAAACGAGAGCAGGTGTGTGTTATAGGCCTAATGAATCTGATGAGTATAATGAGCAATTGTGCAGAGAAAGAGAGTGGGTCAGTAAATCAGAGTGTCTTATAATGGGGGATTTTAATTTCCCAGAGATTGACTGGAATTTGTGGGTTGGTTGGTCACTCACACACTAGCAAGGCTTTTGTGGATTTATTATGTGATTGTTTTCTACACAGCATGTTCGGGAGGCAACTAGAGGGAGTAATACTCTCGATCTGATTGTCAGTAGTAATTCTTCATGCATTAAGAATCTGCAGATAAAGGAACCACTGGGTGGCAGTGATCACAGTGTGCTGAAGTGGGATTTATTCAAAGAGGAAACTACCATCAAGGGTAAAGGGAAGGGTTTTTGCTTTTGTAAAGGTGACTTGATTTGATTTTGATTTTTGTGGTGCAAAAACAGCAAGGTTATAGTGCGGCAGGAAAAGGTTAAAATATAAAAAGGTAAGATTGGTAACTTGTAAAAAGGTTACTTAGTCTAAAGGTGCATAAAGTAATATCAATAAATAAATTCAGTACAATGATAAAAACAAATTGTATATTTCATATGAATGTATACATATTGATCGACTTTAAAAATTTAAAAACTGCTGACACATTGTCGTTGTCATTTAAAATCTGACTGAGTGTATATAGCTCAGTCAGATGGGTAAAAGCAGTAAAACGAGCATTTATAAAACTGGTACAATCACATAAAATGTGTTGGACGGATAAAATGGTGTCGCATTGCTCACACATAGGAGGGTCATCAGCCCTCAGTAAAGGTGACTATGGTGCTCTGAGACGTATTTAAATTCTATACGGTGGGACCAACTGATGATGTTACCAACAGCAAATTCAAAATGGGAAGCATTCAAAGAATTAATCTTGGAAGATACTAGGCTTTTCATACCAACTAAGAAATATTGTTCAAGATTTAGGCCTAAATGGATGTCAGATGAACTAATTAGACATGTGGTAGAGAAGAAAAATGCATTGGATACATAGAAATTAACAGGTGGCACAGAGGCCTATGATAGATATAAGCTGATCTGTAATCAAGTCACAGAGGTTAAGCAGGCGAAGACAGATTATGAGAAATCTTTGGCAAAGGATGCAAAGAAAAACAGCAAAGAGTTCTTTACTTATGTACACTCTAGAAGGAAGGGAATGAATCAGATTGGTCCATGTGATATCAATGGTTCAACTGTTGACAATCGTGCTCAGGTAGCTAACAAACTAAATGAATATTTTGCATCTACATTCACACATGAGTTATTCAGAGAGGGGAATGACAGAGGTGTATTAAACTCTGGCAGTAAGCTAGATAATTTTGTAATAACTGAGAGTAAAGTGGAAGAGAAATTGTTGAAGATAAACATAAAAAAAGGCACCCAGGGTGGATGGAATCTATCCAGTTATATTAAAGGAGGTGGCAAAGGAAGTAAACAAACCCTTAGCTATAATTATGAGAGTTTCCTTGGACTCAGGGGAGGTACCCATGGACTGGAGATGTGCAAATGTGACCCCAATCCATAAAGGAGGATTGGGGTCACATTGAATCTTGAACAATATTTCTTAGTTGGTATGAAAAGCCTAGCATCAAAGGGATACACAGATAATTACAGATCTGTTAGTTTAACTTCTGTTCCAGGGAAATAAATGGACGCACTGGTTAAAGAAGCACTGCAGGATCATCTAGACAAGATTTCAGTTATAGCTCGGACACAGCATGGGCTTGTTAAGGGGAAGTCTTGTCTGACCATTTGATTGGATACTATGATGTAGTCACAAAGGAAATGGATGCAAAGAATAATTTTGATATCATATATTTGGATCGTAGAAAGGCCTTTGATACGGTTGCACATGGAAGACTGCTACACAAATTGGAGCAGTGTGGTACTGGAGGCAAATTGCTTCTATTGATAAAAGGATGGTTGAGTGGGAGAAGACAGAGAGTGGTAATCAATGGACACTGCTCTTCGTAGACTAATGTTATTTGTGGAGTCCCTCAGGGTTCAGTGTTGGGTCCATTGTTGTTTTCTGTATTTATAAATGATACTGATGATGGTATATCAAGCTTAATGTCCAAGTTTGTAGACGATACGAAGGTTGGTACCCTACCAACCTTCGTATCATCTACAGTACGCTGCTGCAACAGGTTCTAGAAAAGTTGAGCAGATGGGCTGAGTGGTGGCAAATGAAGTTTAACATTGACAAATATAAAGTACTACATATGGGAAGCAGTAACCCCAGAGTAACATATCAACTCTGTGGTACTACACTGACAGTGGTAGAGAATGAAAAGGACCTGGGGATAATTGTGCAGGCAGATATGAAGTTTTCTGAGCAGTGCAGACGGTCTGCAAGAGTAGCTCATGGTGTCTTGTCAATGATATACAGGAATTTTCCTAGCAGGGATAAGGAGGTGATTATCCCCTTGTATAAGGCAATGGTTAGGCCACACATTGAGTACTGTATACAGGTCTGGAGCTCATTTTAAGAAGGATGTTAAGCTGTTGGAACGAGTACAGGAAAGGGCAACAAGATTAGTGAATGGAACAAAGGGTTGCTCTCACAAAGAAAGGCTTCAGTTTTGCAAATTACAGTGTCTGGAGATTAGGCACCTGAGAGGTGATCTGATTGAGGTGTATAAAGCCTTGAATGGTTTGAGCATGCTCCATGCTGATGGGATTCTTTCTTTTGCTCAGAATAATCGCCTGAGAGGGCATAAATTGAAATTGAGGAAAGACAGTTTTAGGATAGATGTGTGGAAGTTTACCTTTAGCCAGTGGGTGGTTTATTGCTGGAACAAACTTCCATCTGTTGTTGTAGAAGTTGATAGCTTAAATAGAGTCAAGGCAGAACTTGACAAACATTTGGAGCGAGTGGATGGGCTGAAATAAGGGTGTGTTTTTTTTGTCTGATGCTATATAATAATAATAATAAATTTTCTGTTTATACTCCGGGATGACCAAACGGTCAGAGGAGTCCACAAGATAGACAGAATATAAGAAACAGCACCGTATTCAGTAGTCACGGGCTTGAACCCCGGTCACTCAAGGCACGTGTACTTATGCACCCGCGCACCTGACCACTAGGCTACGGTAGCCTATATAAGCTTGCTTTTTTGCATCATGTGCCTTTGCTAATGGTTTGTAAATTAATGTAGTTTTACAACTTTCAACAAACTAACAAATGAGAATTATTCAGAAACATCCAAAAACCTTTTACTGTCTCAGTTCTCTTTTTAGAAAAGAAATCATGCTCATTCAAAATGCATCCAATATTACCATTATGGTAATTTTCAGTTTGGGGTGGAATCTTCACTGCCTGCTGACCCCTACTAAGGGGTGGGATTCCTGGACATACTGTTTAGTGCTCTATTCTATCACTTTAACTAACAACTCCTCCTTCCTATTTCTATGTGGATGCCTCTAACTATCATCTCCATCTTTCTATCACTATATTCCCCCCCCAGTCCCTCCTTCCCCATCTTCTCCCTGCTCTACCACCCTCCTTTCCTATATTTCCACGGGCTTCCCCAGACCATCATTTCTATGGATGCCCAGCAAGAGCTAAAAGATGAATCTGGCCTGCCTGCCTCTGCACAGCTAGAGAGATGTGAGACGGGGCAATCAAGGTGTCTGGATATACCAATCACCTCCATACCTGCATTGCTGATCGCATTACACACAGCTTGGTTGCCCATAACTCTCAAACGCTTCCAACACCTTGTTGAATCAATGCCATGTTAGATAGCTGCTATACTGAGGGCAAAAGGAGGACCTACGAAGTATTATGTAGGTGGTCATAATTAAGTGATCACTCATTGTATTTGCATGTTTGAACTAGTAAGTCAATTAAATTGTTTTTATTATGTTACAATAAATCACAATAATACGGTGACAAGTAGTGTTATAATTTTTATATAAGGAAATAAAAATATAATTGTAATAAATGTTTGTTTATACACGCGCCGTTGCATTAATTTATATAATAATATAATAAAACATGATTAAACTCAACATATTGATATTTTATTTATTAGATTATTTTTTTAACAGATCAGTTAAAAAATTATATAATAAATAAATATCAATATGTTGAGTTCCATTTTAAATAATATTTGTAGCTTTCACAATCATGAGAATACCTTTCAATTGGCACATTTACTGCCATTATTTATACAAAAAAAATTCCTTCAGGGAGGACTCCTCCACTGAGGCATGTCTGAAAATATTTTACAGATTTTTTACTTATTCTGATGCACTGACTAAAACCAATTTGCCATCCCTGGTCTAGACTAAGCATTAATAAATACTTTCATTATTATATAGAACCTTCTGTAGTAATGTATGATTTATCATTCTTTTATTCAAAAATATACATGGACTTAACTATGTGTATATGCTACAAAATTCTTTCTTTACTAAAGAAAAAATACTTACAACGTGCCTCAGAAGAAACCGTCTTTTTATGACTCTCTTGATATCTGATAACCTGACTTTTAACACTGGAAACTGCAATAAAAAATAAAAGAAACTAGAATCAAGAATAACTTATGTTGCATTTATCCTAAAATACGATGGCCTTCACAATGTTTTTGAAATATAAGAAATATTTTCTCTGTTGTAGAGGTCAGAGAATTTTCAGGCAACAACCATTACAATCAAAACTCTTGTTATAAGTTTGTTGGTAAAGAAATTTTGATATTCTTTTATCAATGGATAAGGGTGGAGCATATTTTCCACATGACAATGACTGGATGACACATGCATTTCAGAGATATTTGTTTCTGGTAGCTTCTGTCAGAACCTATTCTATTATATCAAGAGGATCAAGACATTGGTCCTCCTGATATTTAAAAATATAATTAATAAATAAAATTACAAAATATATTTTATTTCATTTCATATAATCTGAGTATTTAGTAATCTCGGTTGGCTATGAATCCCATTTACTTCAGATTACTGAGACCTGTATTTAGAGCAAACATTTCAAGTCTCATAATAAATACCTAAATTACAGATTTAGGTATTTATTAAGAGACTTGATTATAGATAATCAAGTCTCATAATAAATTACAATTACAGATAAATACATTTTTAGAAAAGCACACAAAAATCCTAATATTTATTGTAATCATAAGAGATTAAAGTGATATCAGTTCCTAAGTAAAGGGACTTTTGACAATGTGCTAACTGGCAGTGATATGGCAGTCTAAACTATTACACCTTGATAACATAAAAGCACATACACAAATGATGGAAGTGCCAAACCCATGCATATACAACCTCTTTAATAAAAGCACACATATTAAGAGGTGATGCTTGATTTCCATGTAACTTACTAGACCATTCAAATACAAGACAGATACTTAGGTGGACTAATAACCTTAGTCCACGACAAGCAGTGTCTACTGATTACCACAATCTGTCTTCTCCCACTTGACCATCCCTTTTTCCATAACAGCAACTTGCTCTTAACGCCATACTTTGATATCATATACTTTTCTGAAATCCAAATATATGATATCAAAATTATTTTTTTCATCCAGTATCCAGTTCCTTTGTGACTAGTGTTGAATCCAGGGTGTTTGCACCGGGGGGAAGGTAAACTTTGGGGTAAATGCAGCGGGGGGGGGGGGAGAAGGTAAACTTCTGGGGTACATGTAGTATATTTTTTTATTATTATTTAATATTTACAACATATACATATATTACAAACAAATCTGTATATTTATATATGTTATAATATAAGAAAACAAAATAGGAAACAAAAGGAAATATTTATTATTTAACATCTAAATACTAATAGTCAGTTCACAAAAAAAACATTACTAACAATACAGTTTAATAATATGAAAATCACCAATTAAAATTCGCAAAAAAAATCATACGAATTATAATCAAATATGCAGGTATTATAATAATCTCATTCTTCTTTGCTTTTATTTGCACATGTATCAATCACTTCATTTATTAATTTGTCCGATACCTCATTCAGGCTTTCTAAGCATATTTTCATGCAATTTTGCAATATTACAGTACAGATACATATAACAAAAAAAATATAAAATGTATTGTTTATAAGCTGTGACCAACCAGTCTTGTTTGCGGTATACAAAGGAAGGATTCGAGAGTTTAGTGCCAAACAACGTTAACTACAAAACTGCCATTTTTTTTTTTTTTTTTTGGGGGATAACTTTAGTTTTACTTTATACAAATAACAATGCATATCATGCCACAGAACTGTATCTCTCTAGTACTTTACAAGTTGGCTCCGGCTGTAAGTGCATTTCTGGTAAACTAAGAAAATTTTAAATGACTTTTTCATGTTAAATTTCCAAAAACATTCACTACAAAATGATTTTGTAGTTAATGTTGTTTGTTACTAAACCCTCGAATTAGCCACAAGTCAACCCTTGCTGTGAAAAAACAAAAACAAATAAAGGAAATGTGAAAACCATGCCAAAGCTATTGGCCGCAACTTTTGCCCATCTCTGCTCCCACCTCTGTACAAACCAGATGGTTCTGTTGTCGCTTCAGCCAAGGATAAAGCTGACCCGCTAGCATCCCATTTTTCTTCCAACTCGTATATTAATGATCTTGGTAAAACACCTCCCACCATTCCAAACACGCTCCATTCAATGCCTCCTGTGGTTTCTGTCAAAAGGATGTCAGAAAGATTTTGGCGAATCTTGATGCTAAAAAAGCTCCAGTTCTCGATGGTATTTCTCCACTTGTTCTCAAAACCTGTGCTCCTGAACTTACTCCTATTCTTTGCCTTTTTTTCTTTGCAGTCATTTTTTTTTTTTTTTTTTCTTTACCGCTTTACTTTTCTTCCAAACAGCTGCTCACTCTGTATAAATCGCAAATCCGCCCTGCCATGGAATATTGTTCCCACATGTGGGGTGGTGTCCCCAAAACCTCTCTCAGGCTTCTTGATTCCATGCAGAAGAGGGCAGTTAGGTTAATTAATGATTCATCTCTAACAGAGTCTCTCCACTCGCTATCTCATACATGTACTGTTTCTGCTGCATTCCATGGGCATTGTTCTTCTGAATTGGCTTTATAATTCCCACTCTCTCTCTTTCAAAACAGTCCAAACACATGCTGCCACCAGCCAACATCCATTTACTGTCCAACTTCAAACTCACAGAACCAACTTTTCATCTTCCTTGTTTATTCATTCAACTGCTGTTTTCTGGAACAACCTTCCTTCATACGTATTTCCTGATAATTACAATCTACAGAAGTTCAAGTCCAATGTCAACAAATATCTTCTTTCGCCTTCTCAACCTCCAACCCAAGCACGGTACTAAGTACTATAGGTTCTAATACCTCTCGTGTTTGGGGTTTACATAAAAAAAAAAAACTACTAACACTTCTCCCATTCATACCTTTCAAGAATCTGTCTAGTACTTCCTTGAATTTATTCAAACCATCCACTTCCACAATAACAGATGGAAGCCTGTTCCAACAATAAAGCACCGGCTGGCTGAAGTCAAACTTATTTCATTTTCAGTACAACACATGTGGTTTATACCGAAAATGAAAACCTGCACAATAAAGCTTGATTTTTTTTATTCATTTATTTCTTATTGCTAACTGAACAATTACAGTAAACTATTCTCAGATGTTTATCACGGCCATATTCATTAACAAAGTTAAGAAAAAATTCCAATTTTAATGCAGTTTTACTTTTGCATGAAGAAAAAGATGTAGAAAAATGGTGTTTTTGCAAAAATATGGAGTAACTCTACGGTATCAACTGTAGTATAATGGTGAGAAGGAGTAGAGGTAAAATAGTCAAAAAGACAACTAATCTGTTGTAAATCTGGAGAGTTGGCTGCTGTGTCAGCACATAACCAGAAGCACTTAATGCTTTGACATGGCTTTTGCTCAATAGCTGATAACTTAAGATGTACTATTTAAATTCACTAAAAATGAAACCCAAAATTCAGCCTGGCATTAATAAATTCAGTAATATTATGTACAATGAAATGTTCTGATATCAGACTGCATATTCTGCAATTCTGCCCAGACACGATAGGAGGGAGTATATGATGAGAGCCTTGTCAATCAATTCGGCCCTGGAAAGATTATGCAGGGCTCAATGGGTAGAATTTTTTTCAGCCAGGTCTGTACTTGTTAACAGGAGAGACTGCTTCTACAGAGATGGGATACACTTAAATAGAAAGGATGCAAGAATATTTGCTGATGCTATTGAGGCAGGGTTAGGTGGGTCAGAAAACTGCTAACTTAGGGGGATGCAAGGACTAATAGATTAACAGTAGCCGCTGGCAGAGGTGAAAGTGATTCTTGCACTGCTTCTATTGGTATCAGCAGCAGTCTGGTAAACAAGATGCAGGGTATTTCAGAGACTGCTGGGAGTCACTGTGGTACAAGTAAACACATGGGTTGTGTTAGGGTAGCTAAGAATAGGAACAGGTGCATGTATACCAATGCTAGGAGTTTGGTAAATAAATTTGATGAAATTAAGGTATTGCTCAAATCATCAAAGTCAGATATTGTTGGGATATCAGAGACATGGTGTCACACAGATATAAGGAATGCAGAACTGGAATTTGGGAGTACAATGTGTACAGGAATGATAGACAGGATAGGAAGGGAAGAGGAGTTATGTTATAAGTTAAGAAACACAAAATCCAAGGAAGTGAAGCCAGTCAACATCGATGGATAGTGCAGTGTCGAGTCAGTTTGGTGTGACATAAGCATTGGGAGATCAAAATTGAGAGTAGGAGTGTGTTATAGGCCTAATGACTCTGATGAGTATAATAAGAAACTGTACAGGGAAATAGAGTGGGGCAGTAAATCAGAAAGTCTTATAATGGGGGATTTTAATTTCCCAGATATTGACTGGAATTTGTGGGTTGGTCTCTCCCACACACACACACACACACACACACACATACACACACACAAGGCTTTTGTGGATTTATTGGATGATTGTTTTCTACATCAGCATGTGCGGGAGGCAACTAGAGGGAGTAATACTCTTGATCTGATTATTAGTAGTGATTCTTCATGCATTAAGAATCTGCAGATAAAGGAACCACTAGGTGGCAATGATAACACTGTGCTGAAGTGGGATTTACTCAAAGAGGTAACTACCATCAGGAGTAAAGGGAAGGGATTTTGCTTTCGTAAAGGCAACTACAGTGGTCTGAGACAGTATTTAAATTCTATATGGTGGGACCAACTGATGATGTTACCAACAGCAAATTCAAAATGGGAAGCATTCAAATTATTTATTTTGGAAGCTACTAGGTTTTACATAACAACTAAGAAATATTGTTCAAGGTTTAGGCCTTGATAGATATTAGCTGGTCTGTAAATAACCAAGTCGCAAAGGAGATTAGGCAGGAAAAGGCAGATTATGAGAAATCTTTGGCAAAGGATGCAAAGAAAAACAACAAAGAGTTCTTTACCTATGTAAACTCTAGAAGGAAAGGGATGAACCAGTTTGGTCCACTGGATATTGATGGTTCAACTGTTGATGATCCTGCTCAGGTGGCTAACAAAGTAAATGAGTATTTTGCATCTACATTTACCCATGAGGAGTTATTCAGGGAGGGGGAATGCCAGAGGTGAGTTAAACTCTGGCAGTGAGCTAGATGATTTTGTAATAACAGAGAGGAAAGTGGAGGAGAAATTGTTGAAGATAAAAATAAAAAAGGCACCTGGGGTGGATGGAATCTATCCAGTTATATTAAAGGAAGCAGCAAAGGAAGTAAGCAATCCCTTAGCCATAATTATGAGAGCTTCTTTGGACTCAGGGAAGGTACCCATGGACTGGAGTTGTGCAAATGTGACCCCAATTCACAAAGGAGGGTCAAAGGGCAACTCAAGTAATTATAGACCTGTTAGCTTAACTTCTGTTCCAGGAAAATTAATGGAGGCACTGGTTAAAGAAGCACTGCAGGATCATCTAGACAAGACTTCAGTTATAGCTCGGACACAGCATGGGTTTGTTAAGGGTGACATCATAGTATCCAATCAAATTGGTCTTGCATGATCAATTTGATTGGATACTATGATGTGGTCACAAAGGAACTGGATGCAGGGAATAAATAATAATTGAGATCAATAACTTTGATATCATATATTTGGGTCTTAGAAAGGTTTCTGATACTGTTGCACATGGAAGACTGTTGAACAAATTGGAGCAGTGTGGCATTGGAGGCAAATTGCTGCTATGGATAAAGGGATGGTTGAGTGGGAGAAGACAGAGAGTGGTAATCAATGGACACTGCTCATTGTGGACTAATGTTATTAGTGGAGTCCCTCAGGGTTCAATGTTGGGTCCATTGTTGCTTTCTGCATTTATAAATGATATTGATGATGGTATATCAAGCTTAATATCCAAGTTTGCAGACTATACGAAGGTTGGCAGGGTTGTTAATGACACTAATGACAGTACGCTGCTGGAACAGGGTCTAGAAAAGTTGAGCAGATGGGCTGAGAGGTGGCAACTGAAGTTTAACATTGACAAATGTAAAGTACTACATATAGGAAGCAGTAACCCCAGAGTGATGTATCAACTCTGTGGTACTACACTTACAGTGGTAGAGAATGAAAAGGACCTGGGGGTAATTGTGCAGGCAGATATGAAGTTTTCTGAGCAGTGCAGATGGTCTGTAAGAGTAGCTCATAGTGTCTTGTCAATGATGTACAGGAATTTTTCTAGCAGGGATAAGGAGGTGATTATCCCCTTGTATAAGGCAATGGTCAGGTCACACCTTAAGTACTGTGTACAGGTCTGAAGGCCTCATTTTAAGAAGGATGTAGAGCTCTTGGAAAGAGTACAGAGAAGGGGAACAAGATTAGTGAATTGAATAAAGGGTTGCTCTTATGAAGAAAAAAGGCTTAAATTTTGCAAATTACAGTTTCTGGAGACCAGGCACCTGCGAGGTGATCTGATTGAGATGTATAAAGCCTTGAATGGTTTGAGCATGCTCAATGCTGATGGAATTCTTCCTCTTGCTCAGAATAATCACCTGAGAGGGCATAAGTTCAAATTGAGGAAATTGTTGTAGGATAGATGTGTGGAAGTTTGCCTTTAGCCAGCGGGTAGTTGGTTGGTGGATCAGACTTCCATCCTTTGTTGTGGAAGTTGATAGCCTAAATAAATTTAAGGCTTAGCTGGACAGATATTTGGAATGAATGGAGGGGTGAAATGGGAGCAGTTTTTTTTTTGTTTTGTTTTGTTTTTTGGCTGATGCTGCATAAGCTTGCTTTCTTGCATGATATGCCGCTACTAATGCTAATGCTAATTTATCATTTACAAAAAATTTATACTATTCTCCAAACCTTCCCAAGGCATAATTTCAATAGCCATTTTGAAATTTTGGCAAATGTGACATTAAGCAATTGATATTTTGTAATACATAAAATGGCCTCTGTAGTCGAGTGGTCAGGAGCGAAGTGCAGTAGCACATGCCCTTTGAGTAGACCGGCGTTCAAGCTCCTGACTGCTAAATATAATCGATCTGCCAACCTACACAGGACCAATGTGGCAGATTAGGTCCATTTCCCTCAACATGAATTGTTGAGGAGGCTTCCATTCCGCAGTGGATTGATCATGGATGGCTGCTGCTTATTGTGGACAACTACTGATTAATTTGTTGCATAGGTTAGATATGGTTTATGAACTTTTTTTTATATAAAATAAGGTTTTCAGCATGCAAAATGTATGATGTTTTCTTTATCTATTCATTTATTATAGCAATGATAGACATTCTCTTATCACCCAACCAATGAAAACAGATGTATCAAGTGAACACACACACACACACACACACACACACACACACACACACACACACACACACACACACACACACACACACACACACACACACAACTGTACTTACAGGTTCTACATTATTATATGGCTGGAAGTACAAACGTAGTGATGTTAATAAAATCCTCCCTGGATTAGTTACTAATGGAGTTATTCTGTTGCCTGCAGTTCTTAGGACAATCTTCTCATAAAGATCTTTCAGCCTTCATTGTATACAAAATGAACAAGATTATTAAATAACCAATTAAAATAAAAATACATTAAAAATAAGCAAATTATTTAATGCTTACTCTAATTCCAAAAAACTACAGAATTAAAGTTATTTTTAAATTTTAAATAATTTATGTCATAATGATGTTTGGTAATATACTTAAAAGCAAAACTATGGGTACATTATAACCAAGAAGCAAATTAATCATATTTACTGTATAGATCACTTTTCTTTTCTATAATTCCTACTAGCAGGAATAAGAATTTATTTGAAGTTTCCATATTCATGATATTGAGGACTAATAAAAATATATCTTTTTTATAGTTTATATGCAACCTGTCATTTAAGAAATTTAGGGCAAAAACTGTAAATTAAAGAACTGATTTAATTTAAATTTTATTTTAAGCATTTTCTTTATGATTTAAATAGCAATAATATTTATTTTCTGACTTTATAACAAAATCAGAAGAGAAATTTTAAGCTTTTCCTCCTATAATTTCCTGTCATTATCTGAATGCGTTTTAATTTCCATGTTATTATATACAGGGTGTTTCAGTTAAACGTTTCAGATCTTCTAAGAGGGGTAGAGTACATCCTGACAACTCGAAATCATATAGCAATGTGGGGCCGGAAATGCTTTCCTGAAGCGGTGTTGTACACAGAAGCACCATAAAGAAAAGAGACCGTAAGTGAGAAATCGTTTTAATAATACATGAAAAGAAGCAAAAGGTACATAGATTAAAGTAAGTGTTCGAAGTTTCTTCCACGGGCTACAATGCACGCCTCATATCTCCGACGCATGGACATCCGAACATTCTGGAATACTCCAGGCGAATTTCGAATTTCTTCGGCAGCTACTGCGATTCTTGCAACCAGCTCCTCAGCATTATCAACAGGGGTGTCATAAACTAGCGATTTCATATGACCGTGAAAATTCCTTCACAAGGGAAGGAATTTTCAACACGCATAACGACCATATCTGGGCGGTCGAGAACCCGCATGCAATACGATGTCGTGCAGCACAGATTCGATTTTCGGTCAATGTATGGGCCGGTATTATGGGAGTTCACCTCATCGGCCCTTACCTGTTACCGTGTCGTCTAACCGGACCTATCTACTTGATCTTTCTGCAGCAAGTATTGCCACAACTTTTAAGAGATGAACAGATTTCTGCATCGACGCAACAGACAATGTGGTTCCAACACGATGGAGCCCCTGCCCATTATAGCGGAGATGTTCGTAACTACCTGGATGTCACATTTGGTCAACAGTGGATGGGACGTGGTGGTCCCGTGCATTGGCCTGCTCGGTCACCCGACCTATCATGTCTTGATTTTTATTTCTGGGGTCATGTGAAATCGCTAGTTTATGACACCCTGTTGACAATGCTGAGGAGCTGGTTGCAAGAATCGCAGTAGCTGCCGAAGAAATTCGAAATTCGCCTGGAGTATTCCAGAATGTTCGGATGTCCATGCGTCGGAGATGTGAGGCGTGCATTGTAGCCCGTGGAAGAAACTTCGAACACTTACTTTAATCCATGTACCTTTTGCTTCTTTTCATGTATTATTAAAACGATTTCTCACTTACGGTCTCTTTTCTTTTTATGGTGCTTCTGTGTACAACACCGCTTCAGGAAAGCATTTCCGACCCCACATTGCTATATGATTTCGAGTTGTCAGGATGTACCCTACCCCTCTTAGAAGTTCTGAAACGTTTAACTGAAACACCCTGTATAATACCTTATATCCAAGTAAAATTGGCAACTGTTAAACAAATTTTTAAAATTTTATTTCTTAATTAAATTTCCTTAAATTTAATTCTTATTTTTATTAACAATTTTTTCAAAGTTATACTTATCTCTTGTTATTATGTAAATTTTTTTAAATTTTGAATATCAATAATAAAGCCCAGATTAAATTGGAATTAGTACTTAGTAAATGTGGTAACATATTCCTGATTTCCAAGGATATACTAAACATTCCCAGAATTGTCATTTAAAAATATTGTGAAATACAGATCACAAATATATGACCATTTTTTTGAAATTTTGTGACTCTCTCTCTCTCTCTGCTTATGATATTTACTTTGTACTTAACATAAGCATAAGATTTACTGACCAGAACAAATAATAACTACTATTTAATATTTGGTAAGATTTTAGTACAATTTTGCTTTAATTATGATTATATTTGTTCAATGTACCCTTAGTTACATTATTGAAAACAATAATGAAAGTGGATTGGATGTTTGCTTAGTATTTTGACAAAGGGAGAGATAATAAAGACAAGCTATGCATAAGAAAAAGTTCTAAGTTAATTAGCTGTAAAGGATCATAAACTAGTGGCATAGACATTTTAGATCTGGTACAGAAAATTACCATTAAAAAGCATAAGAATTGGAAAAACTTTCCAAAACAAAAAAATCTTCAATTTTAAAGAAGAATGCAAACAAATGAAGATTATAACATTCTAAGTAAAATCTCCTATAATGGCAAAGATCAAAGATTATTTAGGGCAATTTATAGCCAAAGTGTTATATGAGGTGCAATGAAAAAGTTCAGGGACTGACTGACTTTGTATCTTGAAATTGTGTGGTGTTGCATGTTGAAACATGATCAGTGACTCATCTAGATAAGTAATGCATGAAATCATTTGTTTATGCAGTCATTCTGAATTAGAAGAAGAATCTTTATTGTAACACATAGATGCTGATTTACATAGTAGTATAGTTGCAACTGCCTGTCACAGCACAGTGGCCAGGGGTTAACAATGTACTATAAAGACAAGTTGCACCAGTAAACCAAAAAAATAAATAAATAAAATAATAATAAACAGATAAAATAAAGTGCTAGAATTGGTTACAAAAATACATAACATAAACATATACATTGAATTGCATAATTATATACAATGAATTGAATTCAGTAGGAGTTTACATTGCTCAGGATTCAGGTTATAATGAATAGCGGTAGCCTTGGTCACCCACCACAGAGTATTCTCTTTCTATATTGTCAATCCTCACTGAACTTTTTGAGGTCAACATCTAGGTCCTAGACACATGATAACATCTGCTGAGGATGGAACTAGTCCAACAGGTGAAGGTGCATTTCAAGCGGGCATTGCTGTGAAATTGCCCCCAGATGCACCACCGGGATCCTCTAATCACAGTTGTCTCAGAAGGAGGAAGAGGAGATGAGACCGGTCAAGATCTTCACCGTTGTGACGAGTCTCCTTTCATCAATGAGCCATGTGAGCCTTGGGATGTTCAGTGTGTTAGCCTTGGTCCTTGAGGTTGTCACAGACATTCTCTCAGATATGTCAGACAAGCTGTACTTGCTACCTGGGAGTCTAAAACACTGATGGAACTGATATTCGGGTGACACTCCAGTCAAGTGGACCTAATTTCAGCGAAGTCTGGACAGTCTGTGACAGCCAAATCCACTGCTTGCACCTTCACAATGGTGGAACTATTAGTAATCCTGGTTATAACCTCCATGCACAAGTACATGGTGGGTGACAACCCAGGTGTGAACCAACGTAAGCAGGGGTCAAGGTGTGGCGCCCACACCACATGGAGGAATGGCACCCCTCTATGTTACCAGGCAGTACTAGGTGGTAGATGACTCTCATCAACTGGTGTAATACCACCACTTTGCTTATTGGAGGCTTGAAGTGGTGGAACCCATGCTTAGTCTCTAGAGCTAAGTTCCGGTCAACCCTTTCCCATCTCTTCCATCATGCAACATGATTGATGACTTTTGAAGTTATGATGAACATAGTGGCGAGATCCATTATTCCTTACATTTTGAGGGTACAGCTCTAAAATGGTGTACGCAGGCCGGCCGCTAGTTAGTACACTGGACCGAACCTATCGGTAACACTCTAAGAAGCTTCCGGATCAGCTAGTGTATAATCTTGCTACCTCTACTCTGTCAGATAGTGACTGGAGGGAGTCCGGGTAGTGTGTATGCGGGGGTATTGTTGAGGCCATGTTATTTCAAGGATCTGGGTATATTCTTATCATGTCTATGCCATATCCAAAAATTTCATTACTTCATACAGCATGTCCCACCCAGTTTTTCTTACTATAGAATACACCATGAATTGTCAAACTAATAGAGCAAGCTTATCTGCAAAAAGATCTAAACCTCCCAAACACTTTCTAATTCATTTCACAAATATACGTGGTCTCAATTCTAATCCCAATGATGTCCATTTCCACTTGCAGTCTGCCAAACCCCATGTACTTTTTCTGACAGAATCTCAGTTATCGGTTGATTCAACTACTGCTCATCTCAGATGCCCAAATTATTCACTGTATGATTCCTTTCGCTTCAAAGGTGGTACTTGTGCATATGTCCATTCTGATATTCCCTGTCAGAGACTTGGCAATTTGGAATCTTCTCTGGCTTAAAATCTCTCTATTTCATTGTGTCAAATTCTTCTGTTGTCTCTACCGTTCTCCCAACTCCACTAATCACTTGGAGCTTTTTGACTTCCTCTCTCTTTGCAACTTGATTTTCTCCAGTACAATTTTCCTAACAGTGAGGTAATTTTCATTGGTGATTTTAATGTTCACAACTCCAGCTGGCTCCCGTTTTCTAGTCACACCGACCCCAGCTGGTCGAGATGCTGAGGCTTTTGCAATTTCTAATGACCTTGCACAGATTGTTCATTTACTTACAAGAATACCGGACAATCCTAACCATACAGCCAACACACTTGATCTTTTTTTCACAAACAACCCTTCTAAGTACACGGTCAAAGTGAGTGGCCCTTTAGGTACCTCAGATCAAAACTTGATGATTGTCTCTTCTCCAATGGAGCCTTTATCTCATGGCTATTCCCGACCTTGTGTTGTTTGGCATTACAAGAATGCAAAATGGGATGACCTGCGAGATTTATTTTCTTCTTTTCCTTGGTCGGATTACTGCTTCAAAACTTCTGATGTCAACATTTGCTCTGACCGTGTCAGTGAAATTATTCTTGCAGGAATGGAATTGTTTATCCCACACTCCACTTTAAAATCTCGTTCTTTATCTAAACCTTGGTTTTCCAATAAATGTGCTAAAGCTGTTCAAGAGAAGAACATTGCATATCGTAATTGGCTTCTTTCTAATTCTTTAATTTCATTTTCTGCCTACACCAAAGCTCGCAACAATTGTAAAGCAGTTATTAATCAGTTCAAACTAGAGTTTGAACAGGCTAAGAGTAGAAAACTTGCTTCTTGCCCTAATGGCAGCCGAGTATTCTGGTCTCTTGCCAAAGCTATTGGCTGCAACTTTTGCCCATCTCTGCTCCCACCTCTGTCCAAACCAGATGGTTCTGTTGTCAAGGATAAAGCTGACCTGCTAGCATCCCATTTTTTTCCAACTCTTGTATTAATGATCTTGGTAAAACACCTCCCACCATTCCCAACACGCTCCATTCAATGCCTCCTGTGATCTTCCATCAAAAGGATGTCAGAAGGATTTTGATGAATCTTGATGCGAAGAAAGCTCCAGGTCCAGATGGTATTTCTCCACTTGTTCTCAAAACCTGTGGTCCTGAACTTACTCCTATTCTTTGCCGCCTTTTTTCACTTTCTTATTCCAAAGGTGTTTTTCCTTCTGCTTGGAAATTTGCTCATATCCAGCCAGTTCCTAAAAAAGGGTGACAAATCCCTCCCATCCCATTATTGTCTCATTTCAACTACTTCTACTCTTTTTAAAGTAATGGAGAAATCAATTAACCGCCAACTCTTAAACTACCTAGAAACCTTCCGTCTGATCAATGATCGCCAGTATGGATTCCGTCAGTGTCGATCCACTGGTAATATTCTGGCTTATGTTGCCCATTTATGGACTAATTCGATGGAAAGGCTCGGTGGAACACAAGCAGTTGCTCTTGACATATCAAAGGCTTTCAATCATATTTGGCATAAAGGTCTTCTAAACAAGCTTCCATCTTATGGTTTGCCAACTGTTTTTTTGTAATTTTTTTTTTTTTTTTATGTGAACCCCAAACACGAGAGGTATTAGAACCTATAGTACTTAGTACCGTGCTTGGGTTGGAGGTTGAGAAGACGAAAGAAGATATTTGTTGACATTGGACTTGAACTTCTGTAGATTGTAATTTTCAGGAAATACGTATGAAGGAAGGTTGTTCCAGAAAACGGCAGTTGAATGAATAAATGAGGAAGATGAAAAGTTGGTTCTGTGGGTTTGAAGTTGGACAGTAAATGGATGTTGGCTGGTGGCGGCACGTGTTCGGACTGTTTTGAAAGAGAGAGCGGGAATTATAGAAGCCAATTCAGAAGAACAGTGCCCATGGAAGTATCTGTAAAAGAGGCAAGCAGCAGAAACAGTGCGTCTATGAGAAAGCGAGTGGAGAGACTCTGTTAGAGATGAGTCATTAATTGGTTATCCAGTTTTCTCTCTGATCGCTCACTGAGGGTGATGGTAGATGGCTCTCTGTCTTCTAACTTCTCCACCAATGCCGGTGTCCCCCAAGGTTCAGTTCTTTCCCCCACTCTTTTCCTCTTGTATATTAATGACCATCTTCCATTGATTGAAAATCCTATCCATAGTTTTGCCAATGATAGCACATTGCATTCCACTTTCCATTTTGAGAAACCTTGCCCTGCTCAATCAGCTTCAACTTCTTGAAAATCTGCTACCAATTCCTTAAATACCGATCTCCAGGTAATTCTCAAGTGGGGCAAAGACAACTTAGTTGATGTCAACCCTTCTAAAACTCAGTCTTGTCTTATATCTCGCAAAAAGGATTCTTCTGCTCCTATGCTTATCTTTGGTGATACTCCGATTTCTAGGCAAAATTTTAGGAGAGATTAGAAGTCAGGGATTACCCTGACTTCTAATCTCTCTTGGTACAAGCACATTACAAATATTGCTTTCTCTGCTTCTAAAAAGACTTGGTTTTTTCTTTCGCTCTAGGCGTTGCTTTTCTTCCAAACAGCTGGTCACTGTGTATAAATCGCAAATCTGCCCTACCATGGAATATTGTTCCCACATCTGGGGTGGTGCACCCAAAACCTCTCAGGCTTCTAGATTCCATCAGAAGAGGGCAGTTAGGTTAATTAATGATTCATCTCTAACAGAGTCTCTCCACTCCCTGTCTCATAGACGTACTGTTTCTGATGCATGCCTCTTCTACAGATACTTCCATTGGCACTGTTCTTCTGAATTGGCTTCTATAATTCCCACTCTCTCTCTTTCAAAACAGTCCGAACACGTGCCGCCACCAGCCAACATCCATTTACTGTCTAACTTCAAACTCATAGAACCAACTTTTCATCTTCCTCGTTTATTCATTCAGCTGCCGTTTTTTCTGGAACAACCTTCCTTCATACGTATTTCCTGAAAATTACAGTCTACAGAAGTTCAAGTTCGATGTCAACAAATATCTTCTTTCGTCTTCTCAACCTTCAACCCAAGTACAGTACTATAGGTTCTAATACCTCTCATGTTTGGGGTCTACATAAAAAAAAAAAAAAAAAAATGGCAGTGGTTTGGACCTGAGGGGGTAGACTAAGCTTGTGGCAAGCCCACTAGGGCATTGAATAAATAGTGTTTTGTCACATTTTCAAATGAATGATTTTACTGGACAGTGAATTTGCATTGAATTTTGCTTCAACTTGGGAAAAGTGCAACAGAGAAACCATGAAACATGCAGAACGTCTTTCAGAGAAGATGCTACACGTCATATGAAGACTTGCAGTAGTTTGAAAAATTTTAAAAAGACTGTTATATATATATATATATATATATATATTACTGTCTATCAAAGATGATCCTTGTTTAGGCTGCCCTTCAACTTCAAAAGCTAGTGATTCAATCATGTGCTTGTGATCTGATCAGGATCAACATTTAATTATCAATGAAATTTACAATGAACTTGCTATTTCTTATGGACAAAATCAATTTTAACATAAGATTTAGAAAAATGATGCATTTAAACCAAGTCTGTGTCTTGCATCCTCACTGATTGTCACAAAGATCAGCAAGTTCTCACATATCACGATCTTTGTCAATGTTCAACTATTTCTATTTAACCAGTGAAAAGTCAATAATTAATTTTTACATACGGCAACCTGCCAGGTGACCCAAATTGAGGCCTCACTTTAGGAAGGACTTAAGGCATCACATCTTGAGTACTGATGTGGCCTAACCATGGCCTAAATATAAAGGGATAATCATTCTATGTCCCTGTTAGCTGTCCTGGCAGCATGTCTGCGCTTCCCAGTGAATTTCATGTTTCACTGCACAATTAACCCCAGGTCTTTCCATTCTCCACTATCCGAGTGTAGCACCACATAGCTGATAAGTTACTTTGGGGTTGCTGCTACCCATAGGCAGTACCTTGCATTGTCAATGTTAAATTTCAACTGTTATTTTTCAGCCTATCGATCCAATTTTCCCTGATCTTATTTCAGTAGCTCACCCTAATGACTGTTGTTAACCACCATGCCAACCTTTGCATCACCTGCAAACTTAGATACTAAGTCTGATATACCTTCATCAATATCATTGATAAATATTGAAAACAAAACTGGGCCCAGCAGTGAACCCTGGAGAACTCCACTAATAATATTACTCCATGAAGAGCAATGCCCACTGATAACTACTCTCTGTCTTCTCCCATTTAACCATCCTTTTATCCACAGCAGTAACTTGCCCTTAATGTCACATTGCTCCAGTTTGTACAGGTTTTTTTTTATGTGCAACAGTATCAAAATCCTTCCTGAAATCCAAGTATATGATATCAAAATAATTTTTTGCTTCCAGTTCCTTGGTCACTGCATCATAGAAACCTATCAGATTGGTTAGACAAGACTGCCCCTTAACAAATCCATGCTGTGATTGCAGTATAATTACATGCCTCTCCAGATGGTCTTGCCTTATGTCTTTAACCAGTGATTCCATTATTTTCCCTGGGACAGATGTTAAGCTAACTATTATTATTATTACTATTATTATTAGCCACATGGTGCAAGGAAGCCTGAGGCTTATGCTGCACCAGCCAAAAAAAAAAAAAAAAATTCCCCAAGTTACCCTGAGAGAGAGAGAGTGTGTTAGAAGTAGAAAGGAATCACCAAGAAAGAGAAGAATGATGATATCCAGCTCAGACCCTGGGTTTTCCAAGCCCATACTCACCAGATGTGAGCCCCTGGGGTTAATCTATAGAGGCATGCAGCAAAAACTGAAGGGCGAGGGGCCAGGTCATGAATTAACCTGCTGCCCTCTTTGGAACGCAGTCAAGAAGCTTGAGAAAAGCAATGTTGGTTACGATATTGCCTCTGGCTTGCAAATTATGATATCGGATGGTTTAGCAATGGAGATTAACCAGGAGCTGACTGTGTCAATCAAACTGGCAGACAAAGGAGGGACACAATAATGCCACAAAAACAAGGGATCACATTTTTAATCGCTGTTTAATGCAGGAAAATTATTTTCGAGAGTCGCCTGTCAACGTTATGCACACTACCATCAGGTTAAATCTACATGAAAATAACCCATTTCTGATCACAGTGTGCTTTACCAGCACCAAGGATAATCATTTTTATTAATTTTTAAATAAAACTGTTTCACCAATAGGGAGATTTCTAAAATACAGAAAATATATAGATGCTGTTTATTTGAATATAATGAGCATCATATTCAAAATCCATATCTTCAATGTCCGAGTGGCACATTAGCATTAGCATTAGTAGAGGCATTTGATGCAAGAAAGCAAGCTTATGCAGCATCAGCCAAAAAAAAAAAAAAAAAAACCACTTCCACTTCACCCCTCTGTTCGTTCAAAATACCTGTCCAGCTGAGCCTTAAACTTATTTAGGCTGTCAACCTCCACCACAAGGGATGGAAGTCTGTTCTACTAACCAACCACCCGCTGGCTAAAGGCAAATTTCCGCACGTCTATCCTACATCTGTCTTTCCTCAATTTGAATTTATGCCCTCTCAGGTGATTTTTCTGAGCTAGAGGAAAAATCCCATCAGCATTGAGCATGCTTAAACCATTCAAGGCTTTATACACCTCTATCAGATCACCTCGCTGGTGCCTAGTCTCCAGACACTGTAATTTGCAAAACTTAAGCCTTTCTTCGTAAGAGCACCCCTTTGTTCCATTCACTAATCTTGTTGCCCTTCTCTGTACTCGTTCCAGCAGCTCTACATCCTTCTTGAAATGAGGCCTCCAGACCTGTATACAGTACTCTAGGTGTGGACTGACCATCGCCTTATACAATGGAATAATCACCTCCTTATCCCTGCTGGAAAAATTCCTGTATATCATTGACAATACTCCATGAGCTACTCTTGCAGCCCGTCTGCACTGCTCAGAGAACTTCATATCTGCCTGCACAACCACCCCCAAGTCCCTTTCATTCTCTACCACTGTCAGTGTAGTACCACAGAGTTGATACGTTGCTCTGGGGTTGCTGTTTCCCATGTGTAGTACTTTACATTTGTCAATGTTAAACTTCATTTGCCACCTCTCAGCCCATCTGCTCAACCTTTCCAGATCCTGTTGCAGTAGCATAGTGTCAGTAGTGTCCTTGACAACCCTGCCAACCTTTGTATCGTCTGCAAACTTGGACATTAAGCTTGATATACCATCATCAATATCATTTATAAATACAGAAAACAATAATGGACCCAACACTGAGCCCTGAGGGACTCCACTAATAACATCAGTCCACGATGAGCAGTGTCCATTGATTACCACTCTCTGTCTTCTCCCCCTCAACCACCCCTTTATCCATAGCAGCAATTTGCCTCCAATGTCACACTGCTCCAATTTGTGTAGCAGTCTTCCATGTGCAACAGTATCAAAAGCCTTTCTAAGATCCAAGTATATAATATCAAAGTTATTCCCTGCATCCAGTTCTTTTGTGACTGCATCATAGTATCCAATCAAGTTGGTCAGGCAAGACTTCCCCTTAACAAAACCATGCTGTGTCTGAGCTATAACTGAAGTCTTGTCTAAATGATCCTGCAGTGCTTCTTTAACCAGTGCCTCCATTAATTTTCCTGGAACAGAAGTTAAGCTCACAGGTCTATAATTACTTGTGTCAGCCTTTGATCCTCCTTTGTGAATTGGGGTCACATTTGCACATTTCCAGTCTATGGGTACCTCCCCTGAGTCCAAGGAAGCTCTCATATAATTATGGCTAAGGGTTTGCTTACTTCCTTTGCTGCCTCCTTGAATATAACTGGATAGATCCCATCCACCCCGGGTGCCTTTCTTGTGTTTATCTTCAACAGTTTCTCCTCCACTTTACTCCCAGTTATTTCAAGATTCTGTAGCTTACTGCTAGAGTTGAATACACCTCTGGCATTCCCCTCGCTGAA
Organism: Mastigoproctus giganteus; assembly: GCF_048544385.1. NCBI lineage: Eukaryota > Metazoa > Arthropoda > Arachnida > Uropygi > Thelyphonidae > Mastigoproctus > Mastigoproctus giganteus. The sequence continues at coordinate 111,829,606 of NC_143583.1, read as the reverse complement.
TAACTCCTCATGTGTGAATGTCGATGCAAAATATTCATTTAGTTTGTTAGCTACCTGAGCAGGATCATCAACACTTGACCCATCAATATCAAGTGGACCAATCTGATTCATCCCCTTCCTTCTAGAGTTTACATAAGTAAAGAACTCTTTGCTGTTTTTCTTTGCATCCCTTGCCAAGGATTTCTCGTAATCTGCCTTCGCCTGCCTAACCTCCTTTGTAACTTGGTTGCATATCAACTTGTATCTATCATAGGCTTCTGTGTCATGTGTTAATTTGTATGTATCCCATGCATTTTTCTTCTCTGCCATATGCCTCATTAGTTCATCTGACATCCATTTTGGCCTAAACCTTGAACAATATTTCTTAGTTGGTATGTAAAGCCTAGTAGCTTCCAAGATAAGTTCTTTGAATGCTTCCCATTTTGAATTTGCTGTTGGTAACATCATCAGTTGGTCCATAATTAGGTCCATAATTACTCAAGCTTCCAACAATGCTCTTATAATTATGTCTAAGCATTTGCTTACCTCCTTTGCTGCCTTCATTAATAATTGGATAGATTCCATCCACCCTAGGTGTCATTTTTATGTCCACTTTCAACAATTTCTCCCCCCACTTACCTTTTCGTGGGGGAGAAATTGTTGTTTAGTCATTTAGCTCCTCATTAGAGGAGCTAAATAACTTTGTGATAACTTCTGGCATCTTCTTCCCTAAAGAATTCCTCATAGAATAAGTAATTCTTTAGGGAAGGGGGATAATAAAATAAAATATTGAATGTAGATGCAAACTACCTATTCTGCAACCTGAGCAAGGTCATCAAGAGTTAACCCATAGACATCAAGTAGCCCAATTTGGTTCAACCTCTTCCTTCTACTGTTAATGTAAGCATAGAAATCTTTGTTGTTTTTCTTTGTATCCTTTGCCAGATGCTTCTCATAATTTGCCTTAGCTTGACTAATCTCCTTTATGACTTGATTGCAGACTAATTTATATCTACCATAGGCTTCTATATAATCTGGTAATTTATATGCATCCCATGCACTTTTCTTCTCTGCCATGTGTCTCAATAGATCATCTGACATTCATTTATGTCTACACCTTGAACAGCATTTATTTGTTGGTATGAAAAGCCTAGTAGCTTTTTTGATTACTTCCCTGAATACTTTCCATTTAGAATTTGCTTTGGTAACATCAGTTGGTCCCACTGCACAGAATTTAAAAGCTGTCTGAGACCACCTTATGAAAGCAAAAGCCTTTTCCTTTACCCTTTTCAGTATACATGTCTTTAATCAAATTCTAGATTAGTACATTGTGATCGCTGGCACCCAGTGGGTCTTTTATCTGCAGATTCTTAATGCATGAAGAATCACTGCTGTTAACATGATCATGAGTATTGCTTCCTCTTGTTATCTAACATGCTACCTGCAACATGGAAGTGTGTGAGTAACCAAAGCATAGATTTCAATCATCATCTGGAAAGTTAAAATCTGACATTGAGACAATCTGATTTTCTAGCCCACTCGCTTTCTCTGTATATCTGTTTGTTGTACTCATCACAGTCATTAGGCCTATAACACATTTCTATTCTCAATTTCGTTTTCCCAGTGCATATATTACACCAAACTGAATCAAAATTGCACTCGTCACTCATGTCAACGGATGCACTTAGATTTAATACGCTTCTTAACTAAGAGCATAACCCCTCTACCTCTCCTGTTCCTTCCTGTATGCAATGTACTCTCCATATCCAAATTCAAAATCACTTGTATGAGTCACACCATGTCTCTGCTATTCCTAAAATGTCTGCATTTGATGGCTTAATCCAGTGGTTTTCAACCTTTTTTTAATAACGGCACCCCTACTCAATTTTCTGCCTGTTAGATCAGATTCTCTCTCTGTATGTATATATATAATATTAAAAAATATATATGTTATATGATATTTATTATAATAATATAATTTTATTCTTTATATAGAGGTACTAAGTAAACATCAATTATAGATCACCACAAAATTAAAAAGATACTGTACACCTTTTTATAATGAAATAAATATATAAATTAAAAAATAATAAGTTTAAGTAACTTAAACCCAAATTACGTGGCACCCTTGGAATGTTGTTGTGGCACCCCAGTTGAAAACAATTGGCTTAATCAGTATTTCAAATTCATCATATTTATTTACAATGCTCATCAGTGTACATGCAAGTATACATGCACATGTTCTTACCTTTAGTTACCCTAACACAGCCCATATATTTATTTGTTCCATGATAACACAAAGCAGGGCCTGAAATCTCAGACACCTTACTTTCCAGACTGCCACAAGTACTAATAGTAGCAGTGCAAGAATCACTTTCACCTCTGCTTGCAGCTCTAGTTAAATGTTTAGTCTGTGTATACCCCAAGCTAGCAGTTTTCCAACCTACCTATCACTGCCTTGATAGCATCAGCAAATATTCTTACACCCCTTCTATTCAAGTGTATCCTAACCCTGTAAAAACAGTGTCTCCTGTTAACAAGAACAGACCGCATTGAGAAAAATTCTACCCCGTGAGCCTTTCCCAACCTCTCCAGGGCTGAATTGATTGATAAGGCTCTTAACATATATATTCCCTCCTATTGTGTCTGGGAAGAATTATAGACACAATAGGAGGGAATATATATGTTGAGTTCAATCCAAACTTGCTACTTTTTCCCAACATTGCCCTGCACTTGTTATGTCCACAGATCTCTTACTCTTAATATCATTAGTGCCAATGTGTACAACATATCACCTTTTGCCTTTAATAGGTGATATCTGCTCTACAATATCATCTACTTTTGCCCCATGGCAGAAAAAACCTGTTTCTATTCCACCTATCCTTCTCACACAACATATTTCTCTATTTCCCGTTTTCTCGACAATAAAGTCACCAACAATAACCCACCTCTTGTGGGGCCAGTGTATTCTGCCTTGGAGATTACCGCTGTGTTGTCTGATGCACAAGTGTGAGCTCTGACATTGAGTTGGGCAGCTGAGAGATTCATGAGGCGGCACCTCCGTAGCCAGGTGAGCAGGAGCAGCAGTGCATAGCACATGCTTCTTTATTAGACCGGGGTTCGAGCCCGTGCCCACCAAATACGGAGGATGCGGAATGGTCGAGGATGACCACCGCATATCCCCGGAGCAATATGGCCTTAGTCGCTAATGCTCCGAAAAACCAAATAACAAACAAACAACAACTTCATGAGGCCCCATGTTAATTCCTTCAAGGGCATCTAACCTACTCGTCAAACTCTCATAAACACCCTTCAGAATGCTGAGTTACCGTCTAATCTTCACACTCCCTGCACCTATCACACACAAAGACATTCACCTTGGCTGAATCATGTCTTGTTCCAGAAAGATCTGCAAACATTTCCAAATTGCACATTCTGTTAGGGTGTGATACACTGGAGAATCGCCCCCTTTGGTTCTCCACCGAGCCACAGTACTCCCGTTACTTTGTGCCCATTGCTTTGCTGCTCTAGTCTGGGGCATAATTTCCATTTAAATACAATTTAACTGATTAACAATGAAAATTAATAAAATTAATTGATTAACTGACAATACTACACTAAGCTAATAGATTCCTAAATTCAGTGATATGTATTATGTTATCAAGTTCAAGATATACATTTCTCTGAACAGTACAAGCAATCAGCACATAAGTTTTGTAGTATTCCTGGTTCACTCTTTAACCATGTGAGACAAATTCATAATGAACAATGCCCTGTGGGTCCAAAAATACAATAACTTGATCTTCATATTTGATTGAGATTGCCTTGCTTTGTTTGGGCCTTTGGAGGAGTCCTCCTTTGAGATGACTGGGCCTTTGTTTCTTGGTCATAGCAATACAACAATGATTTGTTACCAGTTTGTTTGTTGTTTGTTATTTGGTTTTTAGGAGCATTAGCAACTAATTAGGCCATATTGCTCTGGAATATGCGGTGGTCATTCCCTGACCTTTCCACATCCTCCGTATTTGGTGGATGTGGAAAGGTCAGATGTGGAAAGCTCGAACCCCGGTCTAATCAAGAAGCGTGTGCTGCGCGCTGCTGCTCCTTCCCACCTGGCTATGGAGGCACCTTGTTACCAGTAATGATGGAAGAAACAAAGTGTGGGTCAGCAGCAGAACGTTGGCAATGACATGAGAACTTGCCACTCTGCAATCAACAGTGAGGACACAAACTTGACCGAAAGTCATCACATTCCATATCTTGTGCTAAAATTGATTGATATGTCCCATAAGAAATACCATTCTCATTAGCAACTTTGCAGTTAGCTAAATGTTAATCATTCCTGACCAAATTGTAAAGGCAAATAATTCAGTTATTGGTTTTTGAATTTGAAAGTGGCCAGAGAAAAAAGTCATATTCGACAAACAAGCAGCCCTCTTTAAACTTCGCAACCCACTGAAAACCTTCAAATGACATAAGGCATCTTCTAAGTTGTTTTTAATATTTTGTGGATTTTTGTTGCACTTTTCCTTAATTTGAATGCACCAAATTTGATGGAAATTCACTGCACAGTAAAATGACTTCATTTTAAAATGCAACAAAATATATAAAATGCACTAATTCAGCTTGACTACAGATAATCACTTACTTCTTTAATTTATGATTTAGCTAATGAATATATTTCAGATAATAATACGAAAGTTATATATAAACTTACCAGCGGGTATCAAAATGCACTCGAGACTGCCTTGATAATACAATGGTAGCAACCTAATGGAAACAAAAATTTCAAAACAAAATAAGTAGATTGTTTTGTCAAGAATATTAAAATCTTGCAAGAGAAAAGCAATATAAAAAAAAAGGATACCAAATACAAAATAACAAGTTTATCTACCCACTTGCCTGATTTGTTTGTATACAGTATGGGCAGGTGTGTAGAGTAAAATATCATCTGCCCACACACACACACACACACACACACACACACACACACACACACACACACACACACACACACACACACACACACACACACACACCATGCATTTCCATATGTTTGTTTTGTTTTGCACAAATATTCACTAAACTGTCATAGCATTATGTGATTTGCCCATAAAATTATGTCATTTTTTTATAATTAAAATTTGGCCACTGTACACTGCTTTACTTTCATCAAGTGCTGTTGCAGTTGGATTTGTCAGAAGATATGAAAGAGTCACATAATATCAAAAACTGTAGGAGTACCGAAAAAGCCTGGACCGAAGATATGAGTGCACAAAGTTTATGTTTATATAGTTTATATATGTTGTACATATAGTTTTATATATGTAGTGCATATAGTTTATATACGAAGTGCATAAAGATATAAAAAAGAAGAATTATTGAGAGAATTATGGGAAAGGAATCTTCAGGTTGGATTTAGTTTGTAAGAAGTAAAGAGCAGTGTTGAAGTCAGAGCTATATTGAAGGTAAATGTAAAAAAAATGAATAATAATTGAATAGGTGAAATAGCGAGGAGAGTGAGAGATATTAGTGAGGATTGTTGTTTGTTTGTTATTTTGGTTTTTAGGAGCATTAGCAACTAAGGCCATATTGCTCCGGGAATATGCGGTGGTCATTCCCTGACCTTTCCGCATCCTCCATATTTGGTGGTCACGGGCTTGAACCCCAGTCTAATCAAGAAGTGTATGCTACGCACTGCTGCTCCTGCCCACCTGGCTACGGAGGTGCCATTAGTGAGGAGAGGAAGAATTTACTGTCAGTGGTTTTCCTATATGGGATATGGTGAAGGATATAATTATTGTTCCAAAATGTTTTTAATGTCCAGCATATGGTCATGCAGCTCACCAGTGTAAAGAGAAAATCACATGTGGCCACTGCAGAGAAGATCACGTTTTCAAAGACTGTAATAAGAAAAATGACAATCCTATATGTATAAAATGTAAGAGAAAAGGAAAAGATTTCAGCCATTCAATTAGAAGTAGAGGAGGCTGTGTAGAATACAAAAGATTTTATGAACAATATAAAAAGAGTTGACTATGGGTAGACAAGAAAATGAAATAAGTTAGCTTAAGGTAGTGCAGGTGAATGGTCAGAGATCTTGTAATGTGACGATACAACCAGGTAAAAAAATGGAAGAAATTGGAGGTGACACCCTCCTCCTGCAGGAACCATATGGTGTTGTTAAAGGTTACAAACTGATTGATAGGATTGCCCAATATGATGATGGCTGGCAGGCTGCTGTTATTTGTAATAAGGAGTTAGTGATGCAAATGGATGAATTGTACTTCTTACACAAAGTGTGTGTAGAAGTTAATAGTGATATAGGAAATATATATTGCCAATTCAGGGAGGATTTGCCTCTGTATTTGGAATACATTGAAAAAGTAAGTGAAGTATTAATAAAAGGGAAGAGGTTGAAAATAGGAATGGACTCCAATTCAAGTTCTGTAATGTGGGCAAGTGAGAATACAAATAATAGAGGAGAAATGTTAGAAGAGTTTGTAATTAATCAGTTAAATGTGGTCAACACGCTGGGCCAGCCCACAACGTTTTCTTCATTACAAGGAGAGTAAAATATACATATAATAGTAACATCTGAAACAATATGGAGAAAGATACGAAAATATATGTTTAAATAAGGGATCAAAGACCAGGTGAACTTAAGGAGGTTGATAAGTTGATAGTAATGAAGACAAAAATTGCACAGCAGCTTGTTGTTGTTGTTGTTGTTGTTGTTATTTGGTTTTTAGGAGCATTAGCAACTAAGGCCATATTGCTCGGGGATATGCGGTGGTCATTCCCTGACCTTTCCGCATCCTCCATATTTGGTGGTGACGAGCTCGAACCCCGGTCTAATCAAGAAGCATGTGCTACGCACTGCTGCTCCTTCCCACCTGGCTACGGAGGCACCTAACACACAGCAGCCTGGTACATTATTCTGTAAAGTAGTCCGGGATCATTGGTAGAGGAGAAGTCCAGGATCATTGGTGATATTTTGGATAGAGTTGTCAGTGAGCGGCTCGAAGAGGAGGTGCCAGGATTATAAGTGAGCCATACCTTGGTGGACTGTTTGGTTGATGGAGGCAATGAGAGGAGTTATGCGTGCCATGAGGATGTACCAAACAGTGAAAAGATTGAGAATAATGGAAAAAATTGAAGAATTAAGGCTGCAGTACATAAGGTTGAGAAAGGAATATACTGGGATGATACAAAAGGAAAAAAGACCATCGTTGCAACAATTTTTTAAAGATAAGATGAAAGAAGATATAAGTTTATGAAGATAAAGGGTTGTGCAGTCCTAAGTAGTATGGATTTAGGAGAGGTAAATTCACTGAAGATGCAGTACAGAAAATGGTACAAAATGTACATAGACTCTGGAGAGCTATGTTCTGGGTATCTTTGATGACTTGGGGAGGGGGGCATTTGATTTTTTGTGGTGGCAGAGCTTTTTTGCTCAGATAAGAATTTAGGAGAGATAAATTCACTGAAGATGCAGTACAGAAAATGGTACAAAATGTACATGGACTCTGGAGAGCTATGTTCTGGGTATCTTTGATGACTTGGGGGGGGGGGAGACATTCGATTGTTTGTGGTGGCAGAGCTTTTTTGTGCAGATAAGAATGATGGGTTGTAAAAAACAAATATGTGGTGTCCTAAAGAACTATTTTTGTCAGAGTTATGTCAGTATTATAATGAAATTTATTACAATCAGAAAGAAGGATACAAGAAGAGCTCCCCAGGGATCTATTGGTGGTCCATATAGCTGGAATATTGTAATGGACAAGCTGTTAGAACGACAATGGCTGTGACCCAATCACGTATGCTGATGACTTGATGTTGTTGATATATGGGCGGTCGCGGAAGCAGCTAGAAGAAAGAGTTCGTTTGGAAGAAAGAGCTCTCGAAGAAAGAGCACAGCGGTGGAGACTTGGGTTAAGAAGCATAAGATGGATAGATCATATAATAAGACCCAAATCGTAATATTAAAAGGAAAACTGAGTGGCGAGGGAGAGAGAGAGACTCACAGTGAAGATTTTTATTAACCCTGTAGCATATATGCCCCCTTGGTCAGATACCTAGGAGTGATTGTTGACGATATGTCTTTCCTGCCACATGCCTAATAATTAAAGGAGAGAGAGTACGTGTCATTTATTCTAAGATTAAAAGAATTGTCAGGGTAGAATGGGGGTTAAAGGGAAGTCCCTTGACTTCCTTTACAAATGCATTTTTCTGCCCATAGCCAACTTATGTTTGTGGGGCATGGGGGTATAGGACAAACAACAGTCATGTTTGAAGGAGTCTCCCATCTGTTCAGAGATTTGCCCTTCTTGCTGTAACAAGGGCCTGCAGAACTGTCTCAAATGAAGCGTTACAGCTGTTGGCTGGAAAGGAGCCAGGAGATTTGGTTATTGCCACAAAAGCTATAGAATATGCCACAAAGAAGAATATTTGTTTGGAAATTATGGGAATGAGATCTTGTGAATAAATAGGCAGTGTGGAAGAGAAGATCTAAAGGAAGAACAAAAGAGATTACAAACAGACCTGTCCCAGGAAAAATGGGACAGTCTGTTTTGGGCCGAGTTACATACAATTTTATTTCTAGGGTTGGCACTGTTCAAGACAATAAAATGTGGCCTAGATTAGGTGTTTCTGCGTGGTTGAGATTAACATGCCAAGTATGTCCTAAGGCAATGTGCCAATTACACTGGTCAACAAGGTTTTGGTAACATGGGTGAAAGTAAGCATTTTTTGTTAATTTGTAAATGCTGATTATCAATATGACAGTAAAAAGTTTCTATCATGTCACATTTTTTAGAAAAATGCAAAAACAGTTTTAAAAAACGTATTTCTGGCAGCCAAATGCCTCTATGAAAGACAACTTGTTTATAAGCTGTCTTTAGCCCTTAAATGTACATTTTTGGGGTTAGTTTCGATTTGTAAGATCTAGTGGTAGGTGGGTAGGTTGTGATGTTTTAAAGTTCTGTTTTGGTCTTGTGAAAACTTGTGAAATGGAGCAAAAATAGCATGAGCATGTTAATACGCTAAACAGTTTTTGCTATGTTTGTAGACAATTTACAGTGAAGTTGCAACGTCAATCAATCACAGACAAGGCAAAAAGCTTATTATTTTTATTTTGGTTGTCACGTGGGTGATCAGGATAATAGATGGGCAACGCATATGCTGTATAACGTGCTATGTAAATCTAACTGAATGGATGAAGGGGAACAATTCTGAAATGCCTTTTGCTGTTCTGATGATCTGGCGAGAACGGAGTCACGAAGATTGTTATTTCTGCTTCACAAATACTAAGGGGTTTTCAAGGAAAAATAGAGCTGGGAAAAAACTACCCCAACCTTCTGCCTGCAATAAGACCAGGGTAACACACATTGGAATCCCTATTCCTCACCTAGTTGTAAAGAAATCACTATTCTGGAAGAAGAACAAATACCTGCCTGCTCAACGTCTGACAATCCTAGTTAGATATCCTGAAAATGACAAAACCCCACACTTAATTGAGCAAAGTGAACTTAACGATTTGGTTAGACATTTAAATCTTTCAAAGCACAAAGCTGAGCTATTAGGATCTAGGTTGCAACAGTGGAATTTGCTGGCAAAAACCACAAGGATTTCTGTGTTTAGAAACCGAAATGAAAAGTTTGCGGGTTATTATCAAATGGAAGGTTCTCTCTGCAAAGATGTAAATGGAGTGATGGATGAACTAGTGTTTGAACACAATCCTGAAGAATGGAGATTATTCATTGATTCTTCTAAACTCAGTTTAAAATCAGTTTTGCTACACAATAGTAATATCAAACTGTTGTTTCCAGTGGCTATGAAAGGAACCTATAATAGCATGTCATTGCTATTAAATGCCTTAAACCATAAGAAATATTGTGGAAAATCTGTGATGATTTAAAAGTAATTGCTTTGTTGCTTGGACTACAGAGTGGTTTTACTAAGTATTGTTGTTTTCTGTGTTTATGGAATAGTTGAGCAGTAGAACATCATTATATTATGAAGGAATGGCCCATCAGAGAAGAATACATTCCCGGGAAACATCAAATGCATGCCTTTAGTGAAACCTGAAATGGTGCTTCTCCTGCCTTTGCACATTAAGTTCGGTCTCATGAAAATTTTTTTAAAAGCTCTGGACAAAAACAGTGAAGGTTTCGAGTACTTAAAAAGCCAGTTTCCAAAAAATTAGTGATGCAAAGTTGAAGGAGGGGTATATTCGTAGGCCCACGAATTAGACGGCTTTTAAAGGATGAAATCTTTGAAACTAAATTTAACACCACTGAATTAGATGCATGGAAATCCTTCAGAGCTGTTGTTAGCGGGTTTTTAGAGAATAAAAAAGTAGAGAACTATAAAAAGTTGATAGAAGAATTGTTGCATGACTATCAAAAGTTAGGATGTGGAATGTCACTGAAAATACACTTCCTACATTCGCACCTGGACTTCTTTCCAGATAACCTGGGATTTATCAATGACGAGCAAGGGGAACAATTCTACCGTCCTTGATACCTCTGCTCCATAGCAGAGGTATCAAGGATGATGGGATGCAGCAATGACGGGTGACTACTGCTGATAAGGGAAGACCATTCTTCTCATAAGAGGAAAAAATAACTGTATAACTGTAAGTAGTACGATTTCCTATATTTGCCTCCACTTTTGTGGGTTAATTGCTTACTTAAATCCAAATAGGTGTTTATAAAATTTAAATATGTTTTTTTTTATATCCATTTGGAATGTTTACTGGTCATTATTTCTATTTCAAGCAATTAATTTACAAGAAAAGTAGTCAAGTAGTCATTTAGATAAGCAAAAATTCACAATATTTAGAAAAAAGGAGCACAAAGCCATAACATGAAAATATGACGTGCTATGAACTTTCTACAGTCATTTTCATTTTCAGAACGTGTGATTTAGTCAAAATCAGTTGATTTCATTCATGTTATTGAAAAAAAGTTTAAAATTATTGGCTAGTGTTATAAGGATTTGAAAAATGAGCTTGTGCAAAAGATTAGCACCGATATATATATATATATATAACTGCTGTGAGCTCTTCATGTATATAGAGAAGAACAAGGCCTTCCTGTACTTCGTAAACGCTGTTGGTTTGTGGAGGAAAGGAAGGGCACTGTAGTTGTATATATGTAAATATGTATTTATTTTATTGAGTTTATGAGTTTTAAAATTGATGTTTTAGTTATATTGAATTTAAATTGGAATTAAATAAAAGAAAAAAGTTGATTTTATTTATACTGCACTTTTATTTAGTGTTTTATTATACAGTGTTTCTTTAGAGTTATTTGTAAATGCATAGAACCACAATGAAAAAGGCATTAATAAATGCTTTTGAAGTTAATTTTTTTGAATTTAGTTATAGATAGTAGAGATCCACCTCCACAGGACAAGGGAAGTAACATGTTCCTCTAATCTGACTTGTCAGATGGAGGAGTGCGGCCAAGGATAAAAGTATAGAAACAATTTAAATTAAAAGAGTTATTAAATGCGGATGAGCCTATGGCTCTGGAAGCTGAATAACAAGAGAGTGTAAGCGAAGATGAAAGTGTATCTTTCTGGTAGATTTCTTCATCATGGGCACATCCTGCCCTTTTTATGGTGGCAACTATTTCTTCTGGAGAGAGCACATTTTTGTTGTAGCATTCAGTTTTAATCTAAAGATTAAGACTGAACTTGGCTTTACCACTGTTGATTTGTGTTTCCTAGTTGAAAGTGACTGAGAACTGATATTCTGGAGCTCACAGTGGTGATTTTGTTTTTGGACCGAGAAGCATCACTGAACATGGGGAAGACTAATCTCAGTGGCTCTGTACACTACTGCTCGCTCTTGACTTTTGAATGGGCCAGAGGGACTTTGAACATTCTTGCCTACTTCTGAATGGAATACCTTTCAAAAATTGCTTTGGTTCATTGCTTGACACAAAACACTGTACTATCTGTATACGTTGTACTCCCCATATTCAAGTTCTCTATCCCTTATATCTGAGTGACACCATATCTTTGAGATCCTACAATAGATCCCAACAATTTTTTTCATAGAGTACTTTACTCAAATCTGTAGTTTCATTTGGAGGTATTGCTACCTCCATATTTATGGCAATGGTTTGCAACTAAGCTTTCACTGTTGAAGCACAGCAGTGAAGGCTTAGTTGCAAGTATCTATTTTCTTTCCTCTGATAGGATACTATTTTCTTTCTTTGTACTTTGGTATTTGTTTTTCCTATATCTACATTTCCCACATCTTGGAAAAAGCAAGGTGATTTTCCCTACAAATAGGACCTTCTCACACATCACCTGAGAGTGTTCATTTTGCTGACAGTATAACATCTTACTGGATTTAGCATACAGGTGGTCCATAAGTAAGGAAACTATTTTAAATAACTACTAATATAAATATGTATAAATTATTTGAAAAATAATTTATAACTTTTTTATTGTTTCAGAATAATTTAAAAACAGTAAAAGTACCATGAGCCTTACAATGAAGGAGAGGATTGAAATTGTAAAGTGGCATGCAAAATATCAAAATGCTGCAGAATTTGCATGCCAGTTCAAGACGTTTTTGGACATAAACAACTGGCAATAAAGACCATAAAGTAAATTGTGAAGAAGTCTGATGAAGTGGGAATGGTGCACAATCTACCAAAACCTGGCAGAATTTGTATCTTAAATTACATCTGCTAATTTGGTACGCGTAAGACAAGATGGCAAAAGAAGTCTATAAAAATCTTAAATAAAGCAAAGGCTGGAAATAAAAATACCTAAAGTTTAAATAGCATCACATACAAGATATATCATCTCGTATGTGATGCTATTAAATACAAGATATATCATCCCAAGTTGCTAAAATGTTTGAGTGAGGTCAACCCACACAGAAGATTGGAATTTGCTGATCGGTTTTTGTGCCATGAGTGTTACAAACCTAGATATCATAACAATGTTATGTGGACTGATGAAGCCATACTAAAACTAAATAGAACTGTTAACTGCCATAACTATGTTTATTATTCTCTTAACAAACCACATTTATTCTTTAACAAGGATTTCAACAGTCCTAGCTTGAAAGTCTGGGCTGAATTTGATCCTGAGATGGATAACAGGTCCCACTTGTTACAACACTCTTTAATGTATTCAGGATATTGTGTGAATTAAACTTAACTGATAATCTTGCAAAGGTTTTTGTTTTTACCTTCTCTGCCTATGTTTTAGTTTTTTTATTACATTTTTGTAGTCATTTGATTGCTTTTGGTGAGCTGGGTATAGCTTTTATAGTCTTCTGAGCTAAAAATTGAGGTAATTTTCCACCAGGTTGTGTCATTAATGAATGCATCATCAAGAAAGAAGGTACAACAATTTGAGAGGAGCTCATTTTCATTCTCTTTCCTTGAGACATATTAGAATTAGTATTTTAGCATTAGCACAGGCACATGATGCAAGAAAGCAAGCTTATATAGCACAAGCCAAAAAAAAAAAAACTCACCCCCTTCTCATTTCACTCACTCCAAATGTTTGTCCGGTTCTGCCTTGAATCTGTTTAAGCTATCAACTTCTACAACGACAGATGGAAGTTTGTTCCAGCAATCAACCACCCGCTGGCTAAAGGCAAACTTATGCACATCTATCCTACAACTGTCTTCTTTCCTCAATTTGAATTTATGCCCTCTCAGGTGATTATTCTGAGCAAGAGGAAGAATCCCATTAGCATTTGAGCATGTTCAAACCATTCAAGGCTTTATACACCTCAATCAGATCACCTCGCAGGTGCAGTCTCCAGACACTGTAATTTGCAAAACTTAAGCCTTTCTTTGTAAGAGCACCCCTTTATTCCATTCACTAATCTTGTTGCCCTTCTCGTACTCGTTCCGGCCTCCAGACCTGTATACGGTACTCAAGGTGTGGCCTGACCATTGCTTTATACAAGGGGTTAATCACCTCCTTATCCCTGCTAGAAAAATTCCTGTACATCATTGACAAGACACCATGAGCTACTCTTGCAGACCATCTGCACTGCTCAGAAAACTTCATATCTGCCTACACAATTACCCCCAGGTCCTTTTCGCTCTTTACCACTGTCAGTGTAGTACCACACAGTTGACATGTTACTCTGGGGTTACTGCTTCCTATATGCAGTAGTTTACATTTGTCAATATTAAACTTCAGTTGCCACCTCTAAGCCCATCTGCTCAACTTTTCTAGATCCTGTTGCAGCAGCGTACTGTCATTAGTGTCATTAACAACCCTGCCGACCTTTGTATTGTCTGCAAACTTGGACATTAAGTCTGATGTATCAATATCATTAATGAATACAGAAAATAACGATGGACCCAACACCGAACCCTTGGGGACTCCACTAATAACATTAGTCCACGAAGAGCAATGTCCATTGATTACCACTCTCTGTCTTCTCCCACTCAACCATTCCCTTTATCCATAGGAGCAATTTGCCTCCAATGCCACATTGCTCCAATTTGTGCAGCAGTCTTCTATGTGCAACGGTATCAAAAGCTTTTCTAAGTTCTAAATATATGATATCAAAATTATTCTTTGCATCCAGTTCCTTTGTGATAACATCATAGCATCCAATCAAATCGGTCAGACAAGACTTCCCCTTAACAAACCCATGCTGTGTCCAAGCTATAACTGAAGTCTTGTCTAGATGATCCTGCAATGCTTCTTTAACCAGTGCCTCCATTAATTTCCCTGGAACAGAAGTTAAACTCACAGGTCTATAATTACTTGTGTCAACCTTTGATCCTCCTTTGTGAATTGGGATCACATTTGCACATCTCCAGTCTATGGCTATCTCCCCTGAGTCCAAGGAAGCTCTCATAATTATGGCTAAGGGATTGCTTACTTCCTTTGCTGCCTCCTTTAATATAACTGGAGAGATTCCATTCACTCCAGGTGCCTTTCTTATGTTTATCTTCAACAATTTCTCCTCCACTTTACTCTCAGTTATTACAAGATTATCTAGTTTACTGCCAGAGTTTACTGCCTGGCATACACCTCACTGAATACTCCTCATGTGTGAATGTAGATGCAAAATATTCATTTAGTTTGTTAGCTATCTGAGCAGGATCATCAACAGTTGAACCATCGATATGAAGTGGACCAATCTGATTTATCCCCTTCCTTCTAGAGTTTACATAAGTAAAGAACTCTTTGCTGTGTTTCTTTGCATCCTTTGCCAAAGATTTCTCGTAATCTGCCTTTGCCTGTCTAACTTTCTTTGTGACTTGGTTAGAGACCAGCTTATATCTATCATAGGCCTCTGTGTCACCTGTTAATTTCTATGTATCCAATGCATTTTTCTTCTCTGCCACATGTCTAATAGTTCATCTGACATCCATTTAGGCCTAAATCTTGAACAATATTTCTTAGTTGGTATGAAAAGCCTAGTAGCTTCCAAAATTATTTCTTTGAATGCTTCCCATTTTGAATTTGCTGTTGGTAACATCATCAGTTGGTCCCATCATATAGAATTTAAATACTGTCTCAGACCACCGTAGTATTTTTGCTTTCGTAAAGTCACCTTTATGAAAGAAAAAACCTTTCTCTTTACCCCTGATGGTAGTTACCTCTTTGAGTAAATCCCACGTCAGCACACTGTGATGACTGCCACCTAGTGGTTCCTTTATCTGCAGATTCTTAATGCACGAAGAATCACTACTGATAATCAGATCACGTATTACTCCCTCTAGTTGCTTTCCAAGCATGCTGCTCTAGAAAACAATCATCCAATAAATCCACAAAAGCCTTGCTAGTGTGTGAGTGACCAACCTACAAATTCCAGTCAATCTCTGGGAAATTAATATCCCATCCCCCATCAGAACGAGAGGTCTTTTAACCAAATTTAGTCGATTTATTAACCAATTGTTATATCAAATTATCTTCTATAAGTAGATTATAGACCTAGTCAGGATCCTTAGTTTATTCTAAATTGAGATAGCGAGATTTCGAAGCTAATCAATACTTACGAGTCCGTAGAAATACCGTTCGTAAATTCCCGCCATTTTTACACGATAGCATAAGCTTAGTGCAGTATACTGCATAATATAATATTGTCAATTAATCAGTAAATCTATTAATCTTGATAAACTTTTTTGTCAATTAAATTGTATTTTTAACTCTATAAATACATATAACGACTTAATCGTAACAAATAATTAATACATAACTATAGTGGTACACGTGATACGGAAGTTGTATAAAGGGAACACTAGATACCGAAAAAAAAAAAAAAAAATATATATATATATATAACATAACTGTTTTGGGATATAACTTAAGGATTTAATTTTTGTTTTAAATTTTATTGAATTAAATTGGAATCATGACTCTGACCAGAGCAGCAAAGCAAAAGGCTCAAGCTAATGGGAGTGCTGTGGTTCAGGGGAGAACTGGGGGGGGCAGTTGCCCTCTGAATCACAGTCTATTAAAATGCACTGTTTGCTTGATGTTTGCGGAGCAGTCGGGTACGGGACATGATACTGCCAAGGGGGATGTCTTTGTGTGTGCACGATGTAAGGAGTGCAAGGAAATCAGGCGACAACTCAGCGTTGTTATGGGCCTTTATGAGACCTTGAAGGACAGGGTGGATGCCCTCGAAGGAAATAAATTGGGGGGCCCATCAAGCTCTCAGCTGCCCACATCAACGCCAGAGCTTGCACTTGGTCATCAGGCAATACAGGGGCAGCCCCCTAGGCAGAATGCGCTGGTCCCACAGGAACTAGTAGTTGTTGGTGACTCTATTGTCAGGGAAACGGGGAACATGCTTTGTAAAAAGGATAGGTGGAATAGGACCAGGGTATGTCTGCCAGGGGCAAAGGTTGATGACGTTGTAGAGCGGATATCATCTTTTAAGGGCACAAAAGGTGATATAGTTGTACACGTTGGCACTAATGATATTAAGAGTAGGAGACCGGCGGAATTACTTAGCAAGTACAGGTCACTGTTGAAAAAAAGCCGTGAATTAGGGTTGAACTTGAAAGTGTCTGCAATTCTGCCCAGGCACGATAGGAGGGAGTATATGATGAGAGCCTTGTCGATCAATTCGGCCCTGGAGGGATTGTGCAAGGCTCAAGGGGTAGAATTTTTTTCAGCCTGGACTGTACTTGTTAACAGGAGAGATTGCTTCTACAGGGATGGGATACACTTAAATAGAAAGGGTGCAAGAATTTTTGCTGATGCTGTCGAGGCAGTGTTAGGTGGGTCGGAAAACTGCTAGTTGGGGGGGGATACAAGGACTAATAGATTAACAGTAGCCACTGGCAGAGGTGGAAGTGATTCTTGCACTGCTTCTATTCAAATGAGCAGAAGTCTGAAAAACAAGATGCAGGATATTTCAGAGACTGCTGGTAGTCATTGCGTTACAAGTAAACACATGGGTTGTGTTAGGGTAGCTAAGAATAGAAACAGGTGCATGTATACCTGCGTGTACACCAATGCTAGGAGTTTGGTAAATAAATTTGATGAATTTGAGGTATTGCTCAAAACATCAAAGGCAGATATTGTTGGGATATCAGAGACGTGGTGTCACACAGATATAAGTAATGCGGAACTGGAATTTGGGGAATACAATGTATATAGAAAGGATAGACAGGACAGGAGGGGAGGGGAGGAGGGGTTATGCTATTAATTAAGAAACACATAAAGTCAAAGGAAGTGAAGCCAGTTGACATCGATGGACAGGGCAGTGTCGAGTCAGTTTGGTGTGACATAAGCATAGGGAAATCAAAATTGAGAGTAGGAGTGTGCTATAGGCCTAATGACTCTGATGAGTATAATAATATATTGTACAGGGAAATAGAGTGGGCCAGTAAATCAGAGAGTCTTATAATGGGGGATTTTAATTTCCCAGATATTGACTGGAATTTGTGGGTTGGTCACTCGCACACTAGCAAGGCTTTTGTGGATTTATTGGATGATTGTTTTCTACATCAGCATGTTCGTGAGGCAACAAGAGGGAGCAATACTCTTGATCTGATTATCAGTAGTGATTCTTCATGCATTAAGAACCTGCAGATAAATGAACCACTAGGTGGCAGTGATCACAGTGTGTTGAAGTGGGATTTACTCAAGGAGGTAACTACTATCAGAGGTAAAGGGAAGGGTTTTTGTTTTCGTAAAGGCGACTATGATGGACTGAGACAGTATTTAAATTCTATACAGTGGGACCAACTGATGATGTTACCAACAGCAAACTCAAAATGGGAAGCATTCAAGGAACTAATCTTGGTGGCTACCAGGCTTTACATACCAACTAAGAAATATTGTTCAAGGTTTAGGCCTAAATGGTTGTCAGATGGACTAATGAGACATGTGGCAGAGAAGAAAAATGCATGGGATACATACAAATTAATGGGTGACATGGAAGCCTATGATAGATATAAGTTGGTCTGTAACCAAGTCACAAAGGAGATTAGGCAGGCAAAGGCAGACTACGAAAAATCCTTGGCAAAGGATGCAAAGAAAAACAGAAAGGAGTTCTTTACATACTTGAACTCGAGAAGGAAAGGGATGAATCAGATTGGTCCACTGGATATTGATGGTTCAACAGTTGAGGATCCTGCTCAGGTGGCTAACAATCTAAACGAGTATTTTGCATCTACATTCACGCATGAGGAGTTATTCAGGAAGGAGAATGATGTAGGTAAAGTAAACATTGGCAGTGAGCTGGATGATTTTGTAATAACTGAGAGGAAAATGGAGGAGAGATTGTTGAGGATAAACATAAAAAAGGCACCTGGGGTGGATGGGATCTATCCAGTTATATTAAAGGAGGCAGCAAAGGAAGTTTGCATACTTCCTAGCCATAATTATGAGAGCTTCTTTGGACTCAGGGGAGGTACCCATAGACTGGAGATGTGCAAATGTAACCCCAATTCACAAAGGAGGATCAAAGGCTGACACAAGTAATTATAGACCTGTTAGTTTAACTTCTGTTCCAGGTAAATTAATGGAGGCACTGGTTAAAGAAGCACTGCAGGATCATCTAGACAAGAATTCAGTTATAGCTCAGACGCAGCATGGTTTTGTTAAGGGCAGGTCTTGCCTGACCAATTTGATTGGATACTATGATGTAGTCACAAAAGAACTGGATGCAGGGAATAACTTTGATATTATATATTTGGATCTTAGAAAGGCTTTTGATACTGTTGCACATGGAAGACTGCTGCACAAATTGGAGCAGTGTGGCATTGGAGGCAAATTGCTGCTATGGATAAGGGGATGGTTGAGGCAGAAGACAGAGAGTGGTAATCAATGGACACTGCTCAACGTGGACTAATGTTATTAGTGGAGTTCCTCAAGGTTCAGTGTTGGGTCCATTGTTGTTTTCGGTGTTTATGAATGATATTGATGATGGGATATCAAGTTTAATGTCTAAGTTTGCAGATGATACAAAGGTTGGCAGGGTCGTTAAGGACACTACTGACGCTACGCTGCTGCAGCAGGATCTGGAAAGGTTGAACAGATGGGCTGAGAGGTGGCAAATGAAGTTTAACATTGACAAATGTAAAGTACTACATATGGGTAACAGTAACCCCAGAGCAATGTATCAGCTCTGCGGTACTACACTGACAGTGGTGGAGAATGAAAAGGACCTGGGGGTAATTGTGCAGGCAGATATGAAGTTCTCTGAGCAGTGCAGACGAGCTGCAAGAGTAGCTCATGGTGTCTTGTCAATGATATACAGGAATTTTTCTAGCAGGGATAAGGAGGTGATTATTCCCTTGTATAAGGCAATGGTTAGGCCACATCTTGAGTACTGTATACAGGTGTGGAGGTCTCATTTCAAGAAGGATGTAGAGCTGCTGGAACCGGTACAGAGAAGGGCAACAAGATTAGTAAATGGAACAAAGGGTTGCTCTTACGAAGAAAGGCTTAAGTTTTGCAAATTACAGAGTCTGGAGACTAGGCACCGGCGAGGTGATCTGATAGAGGTGTATAAGGCTTTGAATGGTTTGAGCATGCTCAATGCCAATGGGATTCTTCATCTTTCTCAGAATAATCACCTCAGAGGGCATAAATTCAAATTGAGGAAGGACGGATGTCGGATAGATGTGCGGAAATTTGCCTTTGGCCAGCGGGTGGTTGGTTGGTGGAACCGACTTCCATCACTTGTTGTTGAAGTTGATAGCCTAAACAAATTTAAAGCTCAACTGGACAGGTATTTCGAACGAACGGAGGGGTGAAATGGGAGAGGGGTTTTTTTTTTTTTTTTTTTTTTTTTGGCTGATGCTGAATAAGCTTGCTTTCTTGCATCATATGCCTCTACTAATGCTAATGCTAATAAGACACTCTGATTTACTGGCTCACACTATTTCTCTGCACAATTGCTCATTATACTTATCAGATTCATTAGGCCTATAACACACACCTACTCTCATTTTTCCTTTCCCAGTGCTTATGTTGCACTATTACATTGCACTGTCCACCAACATTAATTGTATGCACTTCCTTAGATTTTATGTGTTTCTTAACTAATAGCATAACCCCTCCTCCCTTCCTGTCCCTTCCTTTTTGTACACATTGTACTCTAATTCCAATTCTGCACTGCATGTGTCATTGAATATTTTTATATTTCATTGAATGCTACATTAGAGTAACCTGCTCCATTACTGTATGGTTAAGCTAATCCAATTTAGACTCCTTTTAGTCCCGAGTGGTGTCTTTTCACCCAGGTTCAGCATTGCCATTAGGAAAGCAGGAGTAGTTACCATCTAAACTGAAAGGAAAAACTAAAATACACTTAGAGCAGAAATCAAAGAGAAGAATCATTTGGTACCCAGAGCACAAAGAATCTTTCTGTTGATAGATAAGATTAACGGTTCCACATTGCAAAAATAAATTATGGAAACAGCAAGAAGTCCTAATAAGCGGGAGGAAGGAAATGGATCTAGGATTATACACAAGACAACTGACTTTGTAATTTTTAAATATTTGGCACATTTAAAAGGTATACTGATTTTAATGAATTAATGCAATACAACTGGTAAAAAAAAAAAGAAAAAAAGTCAGACCTCTATATAAGAAATCGATTGTTCCCTTGAAAAAAATTTGTTAAAAAGAAATTTCGTTATAAAGAAATATGACCTTTTCAACAACGAAAATTACTGTAATTCAACATTTAGAAAAGTAGTAAAAGATGGGGAATAAATCAGAAATAAGTGGGAATGAATAAATATTCTAACATTTTCAAACAATTAATTTATTAATTATACATAACAAGAAATGACTACTTACACGACGTGCACAATATATTAGTACACTTTTAAGAATTACATTGTAAAATATTTAGTTATTTTTTGTTGTACACTGGATTTTGCTGTACATCGTTCATAAAAATGTTTGCATTTGTTTAAACACTCAAATATATTTTCGGTTACATTTTCTTCCCACTGAAGGCCTCAACGCAAAGTTTCAAATGCTGCCAACATTTGATGTTTGGTAGGTTTAACATTGCCCTCATTTTCATCCGATTCATCATCGATATTATCACTAGTTCTTTAAATACGCTTCAAAATGTTGGAGTCACCCGGATATTCAGCTACTATGGCATAATTGTCAACTAAAAATTCGTCAAGAGCTATTTCTTCACTGATCAAACCTCGCTTGGAATCCTTCTCAAGATTGCTCAATATCTTGTAGTAGTTCATCCCTCTTATCGCTGTTAATTGGCGTTTAACAAAACAATGCTGCTTTTGCAAAACAATTCTTAATCATTGTTTCCATCACACCTTGACTCCACACTTCTGCCAACTTTGATATGCTCATCTGCAAATCTATAACAGAATCTATAGGTTGGTTGGTTTCTATTCTCAGTACAATTTTTTTTCAGTATGCACCTTCGGTAGTGCATTTTCAAATCCTTGGCCCATTGGCTGCAATTTAGACGTGGTATTCGGAGGGAAGAAAATAAGCTTCACACTTGTAAGTTTTGACATTACTGAGTGAAGGTGGGCAGCGCAGTTGTCGACAACCGACATGATTTTTCTGTTTTCTTTTGTCACTTTTCTATCGAAATTTAAAATCCAACTTCAAAAATTTCACTTTTCATCCTAGATTTTTTGTTGTAGTCCAACTCTAATGACTTTACTCCTTTGAAACATCAAGGTTTTTTACTTTTTCCTATTACCAAAAGCTTCAGTTTTTCATTACCAGCCATGTTTATATCAACCAAGACTGTAATTCTCTCCTTACTATTTTTACCACCTACACATTTATCACCTTTAAATTTCAGTGTCTTGTTTGGCAAACATTTAAAAAATAGACCTGTTTCATCAAAGTTGAATATGTCTTTGGGCTCTTAATCTTCCATAATTTTTTTCAAAACTGTTTCTTTCCAATGGGTATAGCCTTCTTCGATTGCAACTCCACTTTGATCAGAAATAACTTTTTCGAGTAAGCCATGACACTCTTTAAATTTGTCCAGCCAACCAGAACTGGCTTGGAATGTTTTTATGCCCCAGAAAAGATGCATACTCCATAGCCTTTTCTTTTATTAATGGCCCAGATATCGGCACATATTGGTCTTGAATCAACTTCATCCACTTAAAAGCTGCTTCGTCCGCATCTTCACACAGGTATAATTTTGCACACTTTTGACTGGGTCCTGTTTCCTCAAACAGTTTGAAAATTGAAACACAGTTTTTCAGAATGGTTAACACACTACTGGCAGGAATACTAAATTTTAAAGCAATATATATATATTTTTTTTTAATGTCCTGATCTACACTATTAAGCACGTCACTTTTTCACACTACATTCAAGGATTTCCTCTTAGACATTGTAAGGTTACTTGCACAGCAGCTAAAACACAACTGATTTAGGGACCACTTGTACCTACCATGTAAACAGAAAAAGGTGAAATTTAATGAAAGTGTGGATGATTCATTTCTGTGAAACAACAGATGAATTTCTGAGATAAAGGAAAATCACTCTCCCCTAATTTTTTAATAGAATGCTTACAGTATAAAACAAGTTGACCAGAGCCAACATCCACATCGGAAATATGCCTTAATCTTTGCCAATGACTGTGGACACAGATAGCAGTTGACCAGTGTGACTTCTCGGTACAGTAGTGGCAGTTGCATAGGTTTTATTTCTTCTTAGCATGGGCAAAGACCTCTCCCAAAACCTTCCATCTTTTTCTATCTCACGATGGTTGGCCAGTTTCCCTCTGCAGGGTTTTACGGACATCACTAAATTGTAGAATGTTTTAGCACTTAATTCATGAAATTAATCACTTTAGCTCTTAATTCATGCTTTCTACAGCATCAGCTTTATTGCCTAAAAGCCAGAGGTACGAACAATGCGTACCCAGATCTCTCAAAATCAGTTTATTATATGGAAATTTTCTTCGTTATACGGAAACTATTTTCAATGTAATGACCAAGGGGAAATCAAAAAAGGTTCGCTATAGAAAAATTCGTTATATGGAAGTTCGTTAAAGAGAGGTCCAACTGTATATGAATATGATAAATCCTATGAATAGCATTCATAGAATTACATCTGACATAAAATTTCTTGCTTTATTTATCTATAAATAGATAAAGAAAGTACAATGGTCTGAGACAGTTTTTAAATTTTGTACAGTGGGATCAACTGACGAAGTTACCAACAGTAAATTCTAAGTGGGAAGCATTCAAGGAATTAATTGTGGATGCTACTAAAAGTTTCATACCTATTAAGAAATATTGTTCAAGGTTTAGGCCTAAATGGTTATCAAATGAACGAATAAGACTCTCGTAACAGAGAAGAAAAATGCACGGGGTGCATATAAATTATCAAGCGACTCAGAAGCCTATGGCAGATATAAGCTAGACTGTAATCAGGTCACAAAGGAGGTTAGGCAGGCGAAGGCAGATTACGAGAAAGCCTTGGCAAAAGATGCTAAGAAAAACAGCAAGGATTTCTTTACTTATATAAACTCTAAAAGGAAGGGAATGAATCCGATTGGTCCACTTGACATCGATGTTTCGACTGTTGATGATCCTGCTCAGATAGCAAACAAACTGAATGAGTATTTAGCATCTACATTTCACACATGAGGAATTATTAAGGTTTGAAAATGGCAGAAGGTTATCAAATTGTAGCAGGGTACTTAATGATTTTGTAATAACTGAGAGCAAAGTGGATGAGAAATTGTTGAAGTTAAACATAAGAAAAGTGCCTGGGGTGGATGGGATCTATCCAGTTATATTAAAAGAGATGGCAAAGCAACTAAGCAAACCCTTAGCCATAATTATGAGAGCATCCTTGGTCTCAGGGGAGGTTCACACGGACTGGAGATGTGCAAATGTATCCCCAATTCACAAAGGGGGATCGAAGGGTGACACGAGTAATTACAGACCAGTTAGTTTAACTTCTGTTCTGGGTAAAATAATGGAATCATTGGTTACAAATGCATTGCAGGATCATCTAGACAAGACTGCAGCAATAATTCAGACACAGCATGGGTTTGTTAAAGGAAAGTCTTGTTGACAAATTTGATTGGTTATTATGATGTGGTTACAAAGGAACTGGATGCAAAAAATAATTTTGATATCATATATTTGGATTTCAGGAAAGCTTTTTACACTGTTGCGCATGGAAGACTATTGTACAAATTGGAGCAGAATGGTATTAAGGGTAAGTTGCTACAATGGAGAAAAGGATGGTTAAGTGGGAGAAGACAGAGGGTGGTAATCAATGGGTGCTGCTCTTCGTGAACTAATGTTATTAGTGGAGTCCCACAGGGTTCGGTGTTGGGTCCACTGTTGTTTTGTATATTTATCAATGATATTGATGAAGGCTTAGTGTTGAAGTTTGCAGATGATACAAAGGTTGGAAGGGCTGTTAATGACAGTAATGGCAGTAATAGCTCATCTGCCCAAATTATCTAAATCCTGCCACTGCAACAGGATTTAGATAATTTGGGCAGATGGGCTAAGAAGTGACAACTGAAGTTTAACCTTGACAAATGCAAAGTACTGCATATGGGTAGAAGTAACCCGAGAGAAAAGTACCAACTGTGTGGTACAACACTTAAGGTGGTAGAAAATGAAAAAGACCTGGGAGTAATTGTGCAGTCAGATATGAAATATGAAGTTTTCTGAGCAATGCAGACAGGCTGCCAGGGCAGGTCATGGGGTTTTTGTCAATAATATATAGGAATTTTGCTAGCAGGGAAAAGGAGGTGATTGTCCCTCTGTATAAGGCAATTGGTCAGGCCACGCCTTGAGTACTGCAGTAGGTCTGGAGGCCTCATTTTAGGAAGGATGTCGATTTGCTCGAGCGTGTACAGAGAAGGCAACAAGATTGTGAGGGGAATGAAGGGATCCTCTTCCCAAGAGAGGCTTAAGTTCTGCAAATTGCAGTGGCTGGAGACTAGGCACCTGCATGGTGATCTGATTGAGGTGTATAAGGCTTTGAATGGGTTGAGCACGCTGAATTCTGATGGGATCCTTACACTTGTTCAGATTACGAACCTAAGGGGACATAAATTCAAATTAAGAAAAGACAGATGTAGAATAGATGTGCGGAAATTTGCACTGCTGCTCCTGCCCACCTGGCTATGGAGGCGCCATTAGTGAGGAGAGGAAGAATTTACTGTCAGTGGTTTTCCTATATGGGATATGGTGAAGGATATAATTATTGTTCCAAAATGTTTTTAATGTCCAGCATATGGTCATGCAGCTCACCAGTGTAAAGAGAAAATCACATGTGGCCACTGCAGAGAAGATCACGTTTTCAAAGATTGTAATAAGAAAAATGACAATCCTATATGTATAAAATGTAAGAGAAAAGGAAAAGATTTCAGCCATTCAATTAGAAGTAGAGGCTGTGTAGAATACAAAAGATTTTATGAACAATATAAAAAGAGTAGACTATGGGTAGACAAGAAAATGAAATAAGTAAGCTTAAGGTAGTGCAGGTGAGTGGTCAGAGATCTTGTAATGTGACAATACAACCAGGTAAGAAAATGGAAGAAATTGGAGGTGACACCCTCCTCCTGCAGGAACCACATGGTGTTGTTAAAGGTTACAAACTGATTGATAGGATTGCCCAATATGGTGATGGTTGGCAGGCTGCTGTTATTTGTAATAAGGAGTTAGTGATGCAAATGGATGAATTGTATTTCTTACACAAAGTGTGTGTAGAATTTAATAGTGATATAGGAAATATATATTGCCAATTCAGGGAGGATTTGCCTCTGTATTTGGAGTACATTGAAAAAGTAAGTGAAGTATTAATAAAAGGGAAGAGGTTGAAAATAGGAATGGACTCCAAATGGACTCCAGCGGGTGGTTAATTGCTGGAACAAACTTCCATCTGTTGTTGTGGAAGTTGATAGGTTGAATAAATTTAAGGAGGAACTGGACAGGCATTTGGAGGGAATGGTGTGATTTTTTTTTGGCTGATGCTACATAAGCAATACACTTGCTTTCTTGCATCACATGCCACTACTACTACTATTTTATATCAGATGTAATTATTAAAAATACAAGTACAATAAAACTTCAGAAATCCAGCATTCAAAAATTTTACACTTTCTGAAAACTTTATACACACATGCACAAATTAAAAAAATAATAATAATAAATTGAACAGCAAAAATCTAGACATTACTTTGAACATTTCACTTAGTATTTATCCACAATATAGTGAAATTCTATCAGTGTCCTAAAGAAATGCATTTTCAAATGCCAATTGAATTCTATGATGCATCTATGCTTATTTCAAACTATACACCATATAATTGTGAAAATAAGTTTTTTTTTTTTTATTAAATTAAACTTAAGAGCTCAGAATGGTTTACGTCATGCAGGAAATCACTTCGCATATAATTCTCAACTGTGGCTAGGTAATTGCAGTATGCCTCTGTTGAAAGGATATCAGTATATGTTCTGAAAATCTTAGAGGTGCACTTTGCTACCAGAGGAGCCTTACAGTATTTAATTTCAAAAACCTGGCAAAGTTATGTTCTATGTTGCTGCATTTATGAAATTCTATTGCATAAAAAATTACATTTTTGAAAAATGAAATCTCAAACTTTCATTATATATCTGCTTACAAAACTTACCATTGCAGCTTGTTCTGCTCCAGGTAAAGTTGATGCCCTCTGAAGCTTTGAATAAAATAAATTTAAATAAATAAAAATGCAGTGAAGGTTATTAATATATATTCTCATCATCACTAATAAAATAAAAAATTGGGATCATATGGATAATTTTGAATTTTTCACATTTTAACAAAAATAAATTTACTTTATAACTTGCTTAATTATCTATGAATGAAATAATTACAGAATATCCTTGTTGACATATTATCACACTAAAGCACTCAGGAATAAAGAAATATAATGGAATTATGAAATACGCTGAGCTGGCTTTGCATTAGCAACACCTACTTAATACCTCATGGGGCCACCTTTTGTCTGTAATACAGCCAGTACATGTATTGGCATGGAATCCACAAGGTGTTGCAGGGTGTCCTGTACTATGCTCCCCATGAATTGCACAATGTGTCCAGTAGTGTGTGCATATTATTAGGTGGACAGTAGCATTGAAGATGCAGGAGTTGTCTGGATACTCTGTCACCATGAAGAGATGTACTTGGCTGCCAACAATAGAAAGGTGGGTGTTCTCATTGAGCAGTTGATTAATGGTAGAGGACCCAAGGTGTGCGATGGAAACAATCCACAAACCATAACACCACTGCCTCCAGCCAGTGGAACACCAACAGTGCATCCAGGTGCCATGGCCTCACGGTAAACAGATTTCCACATGTTGGTGGTTCAGTGTTCGTGACAAGGTGCCCATGCAAAGTGCAGTTTCTTGTGTTTCACAGTGAGCATGGATACCTGGGATGGCCATTGACTGACACAGTCCTAATGTCTGGTGCACAGTTCATGTGGATATTGGTGTTACTATTCCTATTTTGTACTGAGCAGTAAGATGGGCCACTGTGCTGTATCACTGCTGTGTAATGAGACATGACACACGATGCTCACCACAGGTGTTGACCACATGTAGCTGACCCACATGTGACCTTTGTCTGGTTGTTTGAACCCTATTCAGCCAGCCATGGAAGAATTGTAACATCACAGAATGGAAGCACTTACCCATGTTCCATCAAAGGTCAGATAACAAAGAAGTTCTTTCCAAATGTAAGATTCCAACCTAAATTACCAACCTGGTATGCACCTGGTCTGTTTGTGATGCCTACTCACAGGACATGGTGCCTTAAATGCCAAACTAACAACTCTGGGAATAACTAAAAATCCAAATTGTACTTGTGGTGATCCAGAAACCTGGTCGCATCTAATGTTTGACTGCCACCAATACGACGACATCCACTTCCAGCTGGTGACAAGACTACAACATTCACCCAAGGACCAGGAGCAATTCATCCTGGACAATAAAGAACCATATATGGCATTCACTGAATTTGCATAGAAACTGTTTAACAGACACAGAGCCACACTGGCCCAACAAGCAAATAACAACACAACTGTAAACTAAATAGAGTGACGAATGGAGAAAGACCTGCAGGCCAAAATAGTAGAGGAGGAACAAGTAACAAAAGGCAACTAAGAATGGAACAAGCAACATAACGACAATATAAAATGGGACAAGCTACTATTCCTACAACAAATTCCATACCTCCAACGAGAATAAAAGGACATGGTCTACAACTCTGTGACTGACTGAACCCTGAATCTGCAAAAGGGCCACATGGATCTGAACCATGCAGCTTCGCTGCCATCAAGCCTCGCTGGGGGATCAGAATCTACCCCCCCTTCCTCTCTGGTGAGGCATGGACATGCCTCACTGACCTACTGGGGGCACCTCCTCTATCGCTCCCATACTTTATCTTTACCCCCTAGTCTTCTGTCTCCCCTCCTACTCTATCTATATACAACACGAAAGCAACACACACACACACACACACACACTAAATTTAACAACACTCAAAATAATCTTCGTCCAGTCTCAGCCTATCCATCTACGTATCAAACCCCCCCAGTGGTGTGTACGGGCATACAATATAGTATTCAGACAAGCGAAATGAGTATATACATGTGTATATACATATACATATTATGATTTTTTTTTAGGTCCTAACTGTCGAAATCTCAGGAAACTAAGCGGCAGGACCTGCCAGAGTAACTAAGTCTACTGGGTTCCTGGTCTGCCTCCACGGGGCGAAGGTGGGGCAACGTTGGGCTCCAGCGGCTAAATGACCAGATGAACAATGGTACACGACATTACACATGTACAATACCCACACACTTTTAAACCTCTGGCATTCCCAGCAAACTGGTACATCCACAATGAAAGCAACGCAGAGATGGGGGAAAACCCCTGGTGCCGCATGACATCAATATACCTTACACCTTACCCATGTTAGCTGCTTTTAAGATACTGGTACCCACATCTTGCCCCTACAATCATTTCACATTTGAAGTTGGAAAGATCTCGACACCAACCCATCCTTTCCTTACAGACATTTAAAAGGTAATCGCCACATGTTATATCAGCCATTATAATTCTGAGCCTCCACCAATGTCACAGAGCAGTCCATTTCTATAGAAGGGGTTGCTGCTAATGTAAAGCCAATTCAGAGTATATGTAAATACCATGAAATTCAATTAGTTCATTTCACCAGGGGCCTTAGAGAACAGATATGAATCTAATATGTTTAATCAACACATGTCCTATTGGGTTATAAATGCTGTTAACTCTTTCTTCTCCCTACCATAATTACCTTTTCCGCTTTGCTGCTGTGTGTAGTGAGTATCAAAAGGTTCTTCAGATTGTACGGTACGCATACCAAGACTATATTCTAATGTGTACTGAATCCTAGAATAATAATATGGAAATGCAGCAGAGGTTGAGTGTCAGAATGCAGAGGCTGAAAACTTGTGCAACTGAAATTGATATGTATGTACATATAACGCAATTTAATTAACTATGCTCAGCAATAAATAATAAAAGATAATATAAAAAACAAGTTTTTCCAAAATATACCTTAATTCCGATAAAATATAAGGTGTGGCCTTTACCCCTGTAACATAAAATACCTCATTTAAAAAAAAACGGTAAAGGCCACATCTTATATTTTAACAGAATTAAGGTATATTTTTGAAAAACTGTTTTTTATATTATTTTTTATTTTCTTATTTTTTCAATTTTTATTTTTTATGAATAGAAATTTTCATACATTTTTTTATAAATAAAGTATTCTTATGTCAAAAGAGATTGTTTACAAAATTACGGCCTTCTAATCATATAAGAAGTGGGGAAAAGGTACGAAATCCGGGTCAGGTATAAATCCAGGTAGCCAATATATGACATGCAATGGCTGCACGGTGTACCGCTTGATAGATTTAGCTCAAATTTTGAAAGAATGCATTGTCATGCGAATTAGGAATATGTACAAAATTTCAGCCTTCTATCTCTATTAGAAGTGACTGAAAAAGCACTTGGAAAATTTGATGACAGAGCCATTGACTTAATATAAGGTATATACAAAAAGAGCCAAAGTTTTTCTGTTTATACTCTGGAATGACTACATAAAGTAAGAGGAGTTCACGAGATAAAGAGAATACAAAAACATTACCATATTTAGTTAAGCAGGCTTGAATTACTGTACTCGGTTCTGTACAACAGTGCTTGACTGCTTGATTATGGTAGCTATATAGAAAGTAGACCATGCTGACTGTAGTTAATTAAATTGCAATAAATTTAAAATACAGTTCATTCGATGATGTCAGCATTCTCTCAGGCTTCTAGATTACATTCAAAGGAGGGTAGTTTGGTTAATTAATGACTCATCTCTAACAGAGTCTCTCCACTATCTGTATCATAGACATTGTTTCTGCTGTATGCCTTTTCTACAGATATTTCTACGGACTCTATTCTTCTGCATTGGCTTCTATAATTTCCGCTCTCTCTCTCTCTTCAAAGCAGTCCAAACATTCTGCAACCAGTCAACATCATTTTACTGTTCAATTTCAAACTAACAGAACCAATATTTCTTCTTCCTCATTTATTCATTCAACTTCATTTTTAAATCAATTATATGATTGTTATTGGTATCAACATGATCATCTAGACGATTCCAGTTATAGTTCAGACACAGCATGGGTTTGTTAAGGGGAAGTCTTGTCTGACCAATTTGATTGGATACTAAAAGGGGTCACAAAGGAACTGGATGCAAAAAATAATTTTGATATCATATACTTGGATATCAGGAAAGCTTTTGATACTGTTGCATATGGAAAACTACTGTACAAGTTGGAGCAATATGGCATTAAGTGCAAGTTTCTGCTATGGATAAAGGGATTTTTGAGTATGAGAAGACAGAGAGTGGTCATCAATGGACACTGTTCTTCATGGACTAATGTTATTAGTGGTGTCCCTCAGGGGTCAGTGTTGGGCCCATTATTGTTTTCTGTATTTATCAATGATATTGAAGAAGGTATATCAGGCTTAATGTCCAAGTTTGCAGACGATACGAAGGTTGGTAGGGTTGTTAATGACACTAATGACAATATGCTATTGCAACAGGATATAGAAAAGTTGAGCAGATGGGCTGAGAGGTGGCAACTGAAGTTTAACATTGACAAATGTAAAGTACTGCATATGGGTAGCAGCAGTAACCCCAGAGTAACATATCAACTGTGTGGTTCTACACTCAGGGTGGTAGAGAATGAAAAAAACCTGGGGGTAATTGTGCAATCAGATATGAAGGTTTTTGAGCAGTGCAGACAGACTGCAAGAGTAGCTTATGGTGTCTTGTCAGTGATATACAGGAATTTTTCTAGCAGGGATAAGGTGATTATCCCCTTGTATAAGGCAATGGTCAGGCCACACCTTGATTACTGTATATAGGTCTGGAGGCCTCATTTTAGGAAGGATATAGAGCTGCTTGAACTAGTGCAGAGAGGGGCAACAAGATTGGTGAAGCAAAGGGTTGCTCTTACAAGGAATGACTTAAGTTCTGCAAATTGCAGTGTCTGGAGACTAGGCACCTGCGGTGTGATCTGAGGTGTCTGGAGGCTAGGCACCTGAGATGTGATCTGAGGCCTTGAATGGTTTGAGCAAGCTCAATGGTGATGGGATTCTTCCTCTTGTCCAGATTAGTTGCCTGAGAGAGGACATACATTTAAACTAAAGTTTCCTTAGTTTAAATGTATGTCCTCTCTCAGGGACTGATGTAGAATTGATGTGCGGAAACTTGGCTTTAGCTGCAAGCGGTTGATTGCTGGAACAACTTCCATCTGTAATGGAAGTTGACAGCTTAAATAAATTCAAGGCAGAAAGAGACAAACATTTGGATTTAATGGATGGATGAAATGGGAAGGGTTTTTTTTTTGACAGATGCTATATAAGCTTGCTTTCTTGCATCATATGCCTCTACTAATTCTAATGCACCAAAACCAGGTTATATAACAGTTAAGATTTCAGTGACCTAATGAATTAGGTCACTAGGTAACAATAAAATATACAATGTAAAAAGTATAAAAGGTAAATTTAAAATAAGAGTAAAAACATTTAATAATTTTAAATAAGTAAAAATGGCCTGACACATGGTCATTGTTGGATAAAACCTGAGTGTATAAGGCTCGGTCAGATAACTAAACGCAGTAAAATATAAAACATATTCATGTCTATAATGTGGACACCTGGATAAAATATGTCACACATTTAAAAAGGTGTCACACATAGGGGAATAGTTTGCCCTCAGCAGGAATGAATGTATAAGATGACTGTGTACTATGCAGGTTCAAGCAAGAACAACTTCCTTTCTGCAGTCCCTGCACAGACTAGACTGTCAGTGTTTGATTACAGGTTTTATCTGATACAGCTTATTTGTGATCTGCTCATGCCAAGATTGTTGCTGCTGGGAGAGCAATCTGTTACATATTACATGCCTGTAATCTGTATAGGGGACTAACAGGCTACAAGTTGTTCTCTGGTTGTGGTTGGTTGCAGAATAGGCCAGTTCATTATCCTTGATCCCAATGTGGCTTGAGATCCAGAAGAAATGGATGCTGAATGAAAATTCAGAAAGAGAATGTAACATCTGCTGGATGATTGTCAGGAATGGATGAAGATTATATCTCATCCCTGTTTAAGTCTGTAGTATACTTAAAGAGTCTGTATACACCATTGGTAATTGAGGGCATTAATGTGGCCCAAGGCTAATTTTATAGCATACAACTCTGCTGAGTATACTGCTGCATTCGTCGGGGATCTTTCAGATATAGTGTTATCTGGGAAGATGGTGGCAGACCTGACAGCTGACTCTAACCTTGAGCCATCAGTGAAGACAGGCAAAAAGTCACAGTATTTGGCTCGGTGGGCAGAATAGAATTGTTGTTGGTTCCTCCACTTCTTAAAAGATAAGTTGCACAACGTTCTTTGAGCATGAAAGGGCAGAAGTAGTTTCCTTGGTGACTGGGCAACATTGTCTACAATGATAATAAGCTCTCTGAGCAGCTCTTGGACACAAATACCAAAGGGACAATTGGCAGTCAGACAGGTGTTATAGTCATTTACAATGTCATTTATCCATTGTAGCTCAAAAACAGGTGTTTGTGTGGGTGGTCTGATAGGGATTTCAGTTTGAAAGCATAATGTAGAGACATTTGTTTCCTATAAAAATGGCTCATTTGCTTTGACATAGAGGCACTGGATACGAGATGTTTGAAATGCTTCAGTGGCAATACAAATTGACTGGTGGTGGATGGGATCCAGCCATCGGAGTACACTGAGTCTAGGAGATGTGTATACCAGTGACCTGTAATCTAACTAACATCGCATAAGTGCACGACAGAGGTGCAATAAAGAGCATCAATTGGCATGTCAAGAATTAGAAGAGAATGCACACAGGATGTTCATGCCTCTTTTGCACTTTGCATGTAGTTGATGGATAAGTTCTAGAAAGGTCAACTTTCTATCAAATACAAGCTCCCTCCAAAAATCTAGTCTTGGGTACTATTGGAATAGCATTTTGTCCAAGTCTAGGTTCAGGGTGAAGATTATGCTTGCAACAAAATTACACAAATGGTCTTTTGCAATGAGAACATGAAGCCATTATTCAATGCCCACGAATTAAGGTCAGTGGCACGTTGCAGTTGTCTCTTGATTACCTCATGTTGCATGATTGAGAAAATATGCTAAAATCGTCAACATAGAGAGCAAAGTTTACAGTAAGAGGAAGTTGTTCTTTAATGGAATTCAATTGGATGGCAAAAAAATGTAACACTTAAAAACTGAACTTGGTAAAAGGGATAAGAGAGTGCGGATCCTACACAAACTTGGATCCTACACAAACTTGTTCGCTAAAAAAATTTTTAATAAAAATGGGGAGGTGCCCTCTAAGACAGAGACTGTATAATAAAACAATATCTCTAAGTTGTATCATATACTTTTTCCATATCAAAGAATACAGACACCAGATGTTCTCATTTTAGGAAAGCATCCCAGATTGATATTTCCAATCTAATTAAATGGTCCAGAGTGGACCTGTGCCTTCGTAAGTGGCACTGCACTCTGGAGAGGAAGCCATTTGTCTCCAAATATCATATAAGATGGGCACTGACCATTCTTTCCAGGATTTTGAACAGACAGCTAGTCAGGGTGATAGGATAGTAATTTGTTGGGACTTTTGGATCTTTTCCTGGCTTAGGAAAGGCAAGCATGATTACCTTATGCCAGGAATCTGGAAACTGCTCTTCTAGAGAGAGATTCTATTATTCAGAAAGAGCAGTTGGTCAATGGATTTTGCTGAGAGATATTTGATCATTTTATAATGGATGAGATCTGGTCCAGTTTTTTTTTTTTTTTTTTTTTTTTGGTAGTTGTTGGTGCATCGGCTTCCGTGGCCATAATGCACCACCCAAGGTTTTTGCAGTACTTTGATCCAAGCCCGAGGCGGGATTCGAACCCGCGACCTTTGGGTTGCTAGGCAGGCACTTTACCCACCCGGCTAGCCCGGTCGGCTCTGGTCCAGTGGCACTTGCCTTGGTAAGAGATGGAGCTGGTTTTGTCTTCTGTGGTAAAGGGTCCATTATAAGGATGAGAATCTTTAGATTTGAAGTTGAGCTGGCGGCTGCTTCTTTTTTTTTTTTTTTTTTTTTTTCAGGACCAGGAACTCTGGGGTGCAAGATGATGTTGAAGAGATGGCAGAAAAGTCTCCCCAAGAGCATTGGTTATTGCACTTTGGTCTACAATAATGCATCCATTATGTTTCAGGACCAATTAAGGGTGTGATGTATATTTTCTCTTCATTTTCTGGATTTTGTCCAGACAGCTTTAGTGTTCATAAACTGGGTAATAGTGGATGTAAAATGGATTCACAATTCCTTTTGGCTCTGATCGTAAAAATAGCATGCTTTGGCCTGTGCATGTTTAAAATCTAAGATATTGGGTATGGAAATTTATGTTCAGATATTTTTAACAAGTTTAAGCCTGGAACTTTTTGATCTGACTTTGTGTAAGAAGACTATACAGAAAAGGATTTTTATCAAGATGTGCTGAAAGATAAAATATATAACATTAAGTGACATAAATAAATGCTCACAGTAGGTTGAAGATAAGATGCAGATAAATAAGAAATTGATTCTTTTTACACATACTGTACTTACTTGACAGATCTGAGAAAGACAGTCATCTGCAATCCCATAATTTAAAGTGAAGAGGTAAGATTTGGCCTCCTAAAAACATTGCAACAGTATTACTCAATCTCTAACCAGAATAAACTAAAAATTTTAATAATTAACTGATATAAAAGAAATTTTATTAAACTCAACATACTGCAGAAAACCTTATATAATAAATTTTTATAAAATTTAATAAATACAGAAAAAATAAATAAAATACAGATCCCATTCAGGAAAATTTCATTTGATTACTGTTGATAAAGATGTTCTCTTTCCCTACATTAACATCAGTTTATCTTTATAAATTAAAATTCTGTTACACTTAGTTTAAAGCTAGGTACAGAATGAAGAATGAGAAAATCATTCAGAAATTCTTCTTCATTAAACAGAAAAAAATTTCCAAGGTTCAACTGAATAAAAAAACATTTCATCTTTGTCTATCACACATGGAATAAGTTATTCAATGTTTGGTTCTTTTGGTTCATGTTTTTTTTTTTTCTCCTTACATAGAAAACTTAGTAAATATGTAGTTCTGAGACTTACAACAGGATGAGACAGTCATAATTTCTCCCCACAAACATTTATTTATTTATTATTTTTTTTTTTGTGGCAGACATTAAGGATAACGGAATGTTAAACACAGAATATTACAAATAAACATTCATCAACTTGATAAGTTACTGAAACAATATTTTAATAAAATTTAATTTAATATTTTATTTTATGAGAAATACATTTACGTTTATTTAATGAAAAAAATTTTGAGCCTACAGGCCAGTAAGACTCCTGGGGCTGACAGCATTTACCATATAATCTTAAGGGAAGTGGCAAGTGAGTGCATTGAACCACTGAGGCTAATTATGAGAGCATCACTGGACCCAGGAGTGATTCTGTTATATTGGAAAAGTGCCAATGTATCTCCAATATGTAAGGGAGGTTCTAAGAGAAGTGGGAAATTACCAGCTGGTTAGTCTAACTTCAGTAATAGGGAAAATCATGGAGACTATGATCAGGGGTGGAATTCAGGATCAGTTAGATAGAAATGGAATTCTGAAGGATACGCAGCATGGTTTTGTAAAGGGAAATTCATGTTTAACTAATCTGGTTAGCTATTTTGACAGGGTCACTCAAGAGTTGGACTTAGGGAATAATTTCAACGTTATTTATATGGATTTCAGCAAAGCATTTGCCTTGGTCCCACATGAGTGGTTACTTTATAAGCTGGAACAGGTTGGAATCACAGGGGAAAATCCTTAGATGGATAGCAGGGTGGCTTCAGGGCAGGAGACAGTGGGTTGTGATAAATGGTTATTCTTCAGATTGGGTTGATATAAGAAGTGGGGTTCCCCAAGGATTAGTATTAGGACCATTATTGTTTTTGATTTTCATAAATGACATCGATGAAGGCATAGAGGGTGTGATGTCTAAATTTGCAGATGATGTAAAGATTGGTAGAGTAGTTAATGATTGCTGCCAAGCAGAGCTTTTTCAGAATGATCTAGATAGACTTCAGAGATGGTCAGAAATATGGCAGCTATGCTTTAATACAGCAAAGTGTAAGGTACTGCACCTGGGGAAGAGTAACCCTAAAATAACTTATACACTTGACAGAGTTGAACTTTTTTTTTAATGTGAACCCCAAACACGAGAGGTATTAGAACCTGTAGTACTTAGTACCGTGCTTGGGTTGGAGGTTGAGAAGACGAAAGAAGATTTTTGTTGACATTGGACTTGAACTTCTGTAGATTGTAATTTTCAGGAAATACGTATGAAGGAAGGTTGTTCCAGAAAACGGCAGTTGCATGAATAAACGAGGAAGATGAAAAGTTCGTTCTGTGGGTTTGGAGTTGGACAGTAAATGGATGTTGGCTTGTGGCGGCACGTGTTCGGACTGTTTTGAAAGAGAGAGTGGGAATTATAGAAGCCAATTCAGAAGAACAGTGCCCATGGAAGTATCTATAGAAAAGGCATGCAGCAGAAACAGTACGTCTATGAAAGCAAGTTAGAGATGAATCATTAATTAACCTAACTGCCCTCTTCTGAATGGAATCAAGAAGCCTGAGAGAGGTTTTTGGGGCACCACCCCAGATGTGGGAACAATATTCCATGGCAGGGCGGATTTGCGATTTATACAGAGTGAGCAGCTGTTTGGAAGAAAAGTAACGCCGAGAGCGAAAGAGAATACCAAGTTTTTTAGATGCAGAGGAAGCAATATTTGTAATGTGCTTGTGCCAAGAAAGATTAGAAGTCAGGGTAATCCCCAAAAGAGATATATCATTTTGCCTAGAAATCGGAGTGTCACTAAAGATAAGCATAGGAGCAGAAGAATCCTTTTTGCGAGATATAAGACAAGACTGAATTTTAGAAGGGTTGAAATCAACTAAGTTGTCTTTGCCCCACTGGAGAATTACCTGAAGATCGGCATTTAAGGAATTGGTAGCAGATTTTAGAGAAATTGAAGCTAATTGGGCAGGACAAGTTTTCTCAAAATGGAAAGTGGAATGCAATGTGCTATCATCGGCAAAACTATGGATAGGATTTCCAGTCAATGGAAGAAGGTCATTAATATACAAGAGGAAAAGAGTGGGGGAAAGAACCGAACCTTGAGGGACACCGGCATTAGTGGAGAAGTTAGAAGACAGAGAGCCATCTACCATCACCCTCAGTGAGCGATCAGAGAGAAAACTGGATAACCAATTACTAAAAACAGTTGGCAAACCATAAGATGGAAGCTTGTTTAGAAGACCTTTATGCCAAACACGATCAAAAGCCTTTGAGATGTCAAGAGCAACTACTTGAGTTTCACCGAACCTTTCCATTGAATTGGTCCATAAATGGGTAACATAAGCCAGAATATCACCAGTGGATCGACACTGACGGAATCCATACTGGCGATCGTTTATCAGACGGGAGGGTTCTAGGTAGTTTAAGAGTTGGCGGTTAATTGATTTCTCCATTACTTTAGAAAGAGTAGAAGTAATTGCAATGGGACGATAATTGGATGGGAGGGATTTGTCACCCTTTTTAGGAACTGGCTGGATATTATGAGCAAATTTCCAAGCAGAAGGAAAAACACCTTTGGAATAAGAAAGTGAAAAAAGGCGGCAAAGAATAGGAGTAAGTACAGGAGCACAGGTTTTGAGAACAAGTGCAGAAATACCATCAGGACCTGGAGCTTTCTTAGCATCAAGATTCATCAAAATGCTTCTGATATCCTTTTAATGGAAGACCACAGGAGGCATTGAATGGAGCGTGTTGGGAATGGTGGGAGGTGATTTACCAAGATCATTAATACATGAGCTGGAAGAAAAATGGGATGCTAGCAGGTCAGCTTTATCCTTAGCTAAAGTGACAACAGAACCATCTGGTTTGGACAGAGGTGGGAGCAGAGATGGGCAAAAGTTGCGGCCAATAGCTTTGGCAAGAGACCAGAATGCTCGGCTACCATTAGGGCAAGAAGCAAGTTTTCTACTCTTAGCCTGTTCAAACTCTAGTTTGGACTGATTAATAACTACTTTACAATTGTTGCGAGCTGTGGTGTAGGCAGAAAATGAAGCTGAAGAATTAGCAACAAGCCAATTACGATATGCAACATTCTTCTCTTGAACAGCCTTAGCACATTTATTGGAAAACCAAGGTTTAGATAAAGGATGAGATTTTAAAGTGGAGTGTGGGATAAAGGATTCCATTCCTGCAAGAATAATTTCACTGACACGATCTGAACAGACATTAACATCAGAAGTTTTGAAACAGTAATCCAACCAAGGAAAAGAAGTCTCGCAGGTCATCCCATATTTTGCATTCTTGTAATGCCAAACAACACGAGGTTGGGAATAGCCATGAGATAAAGGTTCCATTGGTGAAGAGACAATCACCAAGTTGTGATCTGAAGTGCCTAAAGGGCCACTCACTTCGACCGTGTACTTAGAAGGGTTGTTTGTGAGAAAAAGATCAAGCGTATTGGCTGTATGATTAGGATTGTCCGGTATTCTTGTAGGTAAATGAACAATCTGTGCTAGGTCATTAGTAATTGCAAAAGCCTCAGCATCTCGACCTGCTGGGTCGGTGTGACTAGAAAACGGAAGCCAGCTGGAGTTCTGAACATTAAAATCACCAATGAAAATTACCTCACCGTTAGGAAAGTTGGACTGGAGAAAGTCAAATTGCAAAGAGAGGAAGTCAAAGAGCTCCAAGTGATTAGTGGAGTTGGGAGAACGGTAGAGACAACAAATGAATTTTACACAATGAGGTAGAGAGATTTTAAGCCAGAGAAGATCAAAGAGAGGAGATTCCAAATTGTCAAGTCTCTGACAGGGAATATCAGAACGGACATATGCACAAGTACCACCTTTGAGGTGAAAGGAATCATACAGCGAATAATTTGGGCATCTGAGATGAGCAGTAGTTGAATCAACCGATAACTGAGATTCTGTCAGAAAAAGTACATGGGGTTTGGCAGACTGCAAGTGGAAATGGACATCGTTGAGATTAGAATTGAGACCACGTATATTTGTGAAATGAATTAGGAAGTGCTTGGGAGGTTTAGATCTTTTCGCAGATAAGCTTGCTCTATTAGTTTGACAATTCATGGTGTATTCAATAGTAAGAAAAAGTGGGTGGGACATGCTGTATGAAGTAATGAAATTTTTGGATATGGCGTACACGTGGTAAGAATATGCCCAGATCCTTGACATAACGTGGCCTCGACAATGCTCCCCGCATACACACTACTCGGACTCCCTCCAGTCACTATCAACTAAAGCTGGTAGTGGAGGAAAGGGACTTGGGTATTACAATATGGTCAGATATGAATTATCCGAGCATTGTAGACTGGTTGCAAGGAGGGCCCATGGTGTCCTATCGATGATTTATCGAACAATTGCTAGTAGAGATAAGGAAGTCATAATCCCATTATATAAGGCTATTGTTAGACCACACTTGGAATACTGTGTTCAAGTATGGAGACCGCATCTAAAGAAAGACATTGTTCTTGAAATTGTCCAAAGATGGGTAATTCGCCTGGTGAGATCGGCAAAAGGGTATCCATATGAGGAAAGACTTCGAATAATATGTGGGTTGCAGAGCTTGGAAACTAGGCACCTTAGAGGAGACTTGATTGAGGTGTTTAAGGCTCTGAGAGGTGTAAGCAAAATGAATAAGGACGAAATTTTCATGGTTATAAATGATTCTAGAACTAGGGGCCATAATTTCAAGTAATGGGGGGAGTTGTTTAGACTGGATTGCAGGAAGTTTTATTTTAGCCAGCAAGTTATAAATTACTGGAATAAGCTACCTACATGGGTGGTTGAGGCTGACAGTCTGGGGAAATTCAAAGGTCAGCTGGATAATTACTTGAGGGAGGAGGGAAATGCATAGGTTGTCCATTTCCTTTTCTCTTATTAATTTTTATTATTATTATTTTATGTTATCTTTTGTTATTTTATTTTATTATTATTTTTTTTTGGCTGGTGCAGCATAAGTCATAGGCTTCCTTGCACCATGTGGCTAATACTATGTTACAAATATTGACACTTCTCTGCATGCACAACAACCAAATTTCCCATCTGTACAAATAATACCCTCCTGGAGGTATTCCATGCCGAAAGATACACAGGAACTTAAATGGAAATAAACTATGATCAGGGCCTCAGAATGGTGTTCTTGTTCATAATCTGCATAAGTAATGTCACGTACACACGATAACTGCATCAACTAGAATATGTTGATATCAGAGGTAACATTTTTAGATAAACTGAGGGATGGTTTCAGGACAGAAGACAGATGGTTATGATTAATGGTTACTCTTC
This sequence comes from Mastigoproctus giganteus, assembly GCF_048544385.1. NCBI lineage: Eukaryota > Metazoa > Arthropoda > Arachnida > Uropygi > Thelyphonidae > Mastigoproctus > Mastigoproctus giganteus. Next base: position 111,788,131 of record NC_143583.1, on the reverse strand, counting down.
AAACTGAGATAGCGTTAAAAGTAGCATCTCCCACAGACTGGTGCTGGAATCACATTTGTTTCTGATTTTTTTAAATGAGGGAATGAAGGGTATGGAAGTAATATCAAAGACCACTTCCTAGTAGCACTCTTTCAGAATGAATTGGTTAGGCTTTAGTAATGGTTATAAAAGTGGCAGCTATGTTTTAATGGTGCAGAGTGAAAGTTTTGAATTGTGAAATAGCAATCCTAAAATAATTTGTACATTAAAAAGAGTTCAGTTAATGATGGGGAAAGAGACTCAGGGAGTTACTATCCAGGAAGACATGACATGAAGTTCTCCATGCAGTGTAGACAGGCAACAAGAATGGTTCATGGTGTCCTACTGATTTAGAGAACATTTGTTTGTAGAGATAAGGTGGTCATAATCCTACTGTATAAGAGAAAATGTCCAAAGATGGGAAATGTGCTTGGTGAAATCAACAAAAAGGTGCCTATATATGAGGAAGACAGCAAAAGAGGTAAGAAAACCTTTAGCCATATAAGAGTATCAGATTCAGGGAAGGTCCCTATGGATTGAAGATGTGCAAAGATATCCCCAATCCACAAAAGAGGATCAAAGGGTAACATGAGTAATTACAGACCTGTTAGCTTGATTTCTGTTCAGGGAAAATTACGGAGTCATTGATTATTAAAGTTAATGGTATTCTGCCAGACATGATAGGAAGGATTATATGCTGAAAGCCCTATTGATTAACACAAGATTTGAGGGACTCAGCAAAGATTTAGGGAGGGGAATTTTTATCAGTGTGGCTCACAATTGTAGGTAGAAGGAATTTATTTTGCAGGGATGGTATTCATTTTAACAAGGATGGTGCAAGAGTTTTTGCTAGTATCACCAAAGATGCCTTAAGAGTTCAAGGAAACTGCTAGTTAGGGGGAGAAAAATAATATACACATGCATTTATCTGATGATATGGGTCAAAGTAATCCTTGCATACATCTCAAGAATTTTTTTTTGTTGTTGCAACAACTGACATTAACAAGATGTCTGGAGGGGTGGCAATGTTTCAAATGAGCAGGAAAATAAAGTTTAAAGAAACAAGCCTAAATAACTTCAAGAGGTGTATCATGGTAAGCAAACTACAGAAGCATATTTAGTCTTAACAGCATCTACAGCAATACTATATATTAGCATTAGCAATAGTAAAGGCACATGATGCAAGAAAGCAAGCTCATATAGCATCAGCCAAAAAAAAAAAAAAACCTTCTCATTTCACCCATCCACTCACTCCAAATGGTTGTCTAGTTCTGCCTTGAATCTATTTAAACTATCAACTTCCACAATGACAGATGGAAGTTTGTTCCAGCAATCAACCACCGCTAGCTAAAGGCAAATTTCCACACATCCATTCTACAACCACCTTTCCTCAATTTTAATTTATGTCCCCTTGGGTGTGAATCTGAGCAAGAGCAAAAATCCCATCAGCATTGATCATGCTCAAACCATTCAAGACGTTATACACCTCAATCAGATTACCTGGCATATGCCTAGTCTCCAGACACTGTAATTTGCAAAACTTAAGCCTCTCTTTGTAAGAGCAACCCTTTGTTCCATTCACTAATCTTGTTGCCCTTCTCTGTACTCGTTCCGGCTTCCAGACCTGTATACAATACTCAAGGTGTGGCCTGACCATTGCTTTATACAAGGGGTTAATCACCTCCTTAACCTGGCTAGAAAAATTCCTGTACATCATTGACAAGACACCATGAGCTACTCTTGCAGACCATCTGCACTGCTCAGAAAACTTCATATCTGCCTGCACGATTACCCCCAGGTTTTTTTCATTCTCTACCACCCTGAGTGTAGAACCACACAGTTGATATGTTACTCTGGGGTTACTGCTTCCCATATGCAGCACTTTACATTTGTCAATGTAAAACCTTAGTGGCCACCTCTCAGCCCATCTGCTCAACATTTCTAGATCCTGTTGCAGCAGTGTTGTACGCTGCTGCAACAGGATCTAGAAAATTCCTGATCTATGTAGTTAATTAATTAATTACAGATCTTTGTAGATCTGTAATTAATTGTGTCACCCTTTGACAACCCAGGGGTAACTCTGATCCTCCTTTATGAATTGTGGTCACATTTGCACATCCAGTCCATGGGTACCTCCCCTGAGTTTAAGGAAGCTCTCATAATTAATACCAGGGATACCGTCTGCAAACTTGGACATTAAGCCTGATGGTATATCAGGCTTAATGTCCAATAAGATTAATATCATTAATAAATACAGAAAATCAATATCATTAATAAATACAGAAAACAACAATGGACCTAACACTGAACCCTGGGTGGACTCCACTAATAATATTAGTGTGCAAAGAGCAGTGTCCATTGATTTCTCCTACTCAACCATCCCTTTATCCATAGCAGCAATTTGCCTCCAATGCCACACTACTCCAATTTGGGCAGCAGTCTTCCATGCACAACAGTATCAAAAGTCTTTCTAAGATCCAAATATATGATATCAAAATTATTCTTTGCATCCAGTTCCTTTATGACCACATCATAGTATCCAATCAAATTGGTCAGACAAGTCTTCCCTCTTAAGAAACCCATGCTGTGTCCGAGCTATAACTGAAGTCTTGTCTAGATGATCCTGCAGTGCTTCTTTAACCAGTGCCTCCATTAATTTCCCTGGAACAGAAGTTAAACAGGTCTGTAATTAATTGTGTCACCCTTTGACAACCCAGGGGTAACTCTGATCCTCCTTTATGAATTGTGGTCACATTTGCACATCCAGTCCATGGGTACCTCCCCTGAGTTTAAGGAAGCTCTCATAATTAATACCAGGGATATTGTCAATAAAATGAGTAAATTTGAACTCCTGGTTAGGATAATTAATGCTGACATAATAGAGCTCACAGAAACATGGCGCCACCCATAAATTGGTGATGAAAAGTTCCATTATGGTATGTATAATGTATTTAGGAAAGATAGAAGGGGTTGTGGGGTAATGCTTCTTATGAAATGAAGCCTGAATGCAAAAAGAGCTTTTGTTGAATCAGAACTTATGACTGCCAGCACAGAAGAATCTGTATGGTGTGAGTTTGCTGGAAGCAAAGGTATAATGAGAGTGGGAGTAATCTAGAGATCACTGTGGAGGGGTTGCAGGAAGGTTAAAGTCACCGTAAATTAGAGAAGGTAGTTTTAAATTAAGGGCACGAAAGGTGACATTGTTGCACATGTTGACATTAATGACATTAAGGGTAGGAGTATGCAGACTTATTTAAAAAGTACAGGGCAATGTTGGAAAAAAAGTCAACCCAGATATGATAGGAGGAAGAACATGATAAAAGCATTGTCAATCAATTCGGCCCTGGAGAGACTGTGCAAGGCTCATGGGATAGAATTTTTCTCAGTGTGGTCTGTGCTTGTTAACAGAAGAGACCACTTCTTCAGGAATAGGATACACTTAAATAGAAAGAGTGTAAGAATATTTGCTAATGCTATTGAGGCAGTTTTAGGTGATTCAGAAAAAGGCTAGCTTGGGGAAGGGGCCATACAGACTGATAGATTAACAACAGCTGCAGGCAGAGGTGAAAGTGATTCCTGCACTCCTTCTATTGGAATGAGAAGCACCCTTGAAAGCAAGCTGCCCGGTATTTAAAGAACTGCTGGGAGTCATCATGAAACAAGTAAATACATGGACTGTGTCAGGGGTAACTAAGAGTAAGAACAGGTGTATGTACACCAATGCTAAGAGTATAGTAAATAAATTTGATGAATTTGAAGTGCTGGCCAAAACATCAAATGTAGATACTGTAGGGATTTCACAGATGTAGTGTCATTCAGATGTAAGAGAAGCAGAATTTGAATATGGGGAGTACAATGTATACAGAAAGAACAAAGAGGATAGGAGGGGTTATGCTCTCAGTTAAGAGGCACATAAAATCTAAGAAAGTGCATCCACTTGACATGGTGGATAATGCAATGTTGAGTCAGTTTGGTGTGACATAAGCACTGGGAAAGCAAAACTGACAGTATGAGTGTGTTAAAGACCTAATGACTCTGATGAGTACAACGAACAGCTTTACAGAGAAAGAGAGTGGGCCAGTAAATCAGAATGCCTTATGAGAGATTTTAATTTTTCAGATATTGACTCGAACTTGTGGTTTGGTCACTCGCAGACTAGCAAGACTTTTGTGGATTTATTGGATGACTGTTTTCTACAGCAACATGTTGGAGAAGCAACAAGAGGGGTAATACTCTTGATCTGATTATCAGCAGTGATTATTCATGCAATAAGAATCTTCACATAAAAGAACCACTATGTGACCATGATCATAATGTATTGATGTGGGATTTACTTAAAGATGTAACTACCATCAGGGGTAAAGGAAGGGGATTTTTCTTTCATAAAAAGATGACTACAGTGGTCTCAAACAGTTTTTAAATTCTATACAGTGTTATTAACTGATGGTTTTTTCCATCAGTAAATTCTAAATGGTAAGCTATCAAGGAATTAATCTTGGAAGCTACTAGGCTTTTCAAAGCAAGTAAGAAATAGTCTTTAAGATAATGACCCAAATGGATGTCAGATAAGCTAATGAAACTCATTTCGCAGAAGAAAAGTACATGGGATACATATAAATAAAATATGCATATAAATTAGATATAAATAAGTCTGTAATCAAGTTACAAAGGTGGTCACGCAAGCAAAGGTAGATAACAAGAAATCTTTGGCAAAGGATGTAAAGAAAGACAGCAAAGACTTCTTCACCTATGTAAACTCTAGAAGAAAGGGGATAAATCAAATTGGTCTACTTGATATCGATGGTTCGACTGTAGATGATCCTGCTCAGGCTGCTGAAAACAGAATGAGTAGTTAGAATCTACATTCACACGAGGAATTCTTTAGGTAAATGGATGCCAAAAGTTTATCAAACTCTAACAGGGAGCTAAATGATTTTGTAATAACTGAGAGGAAAGTGGAAGAGAAATTGAAGTTAAACATAAGAAAGGCACCTGGGGTGGATGAGATCTAACCAATTATATTAAGGGAGGCAGCAATGGAAGTAAGCAAACCCTTGGATTTAGGGTAGGTCTCTGTGGACTGGAGAAGTGCAAATGAATTCAAAAAGGGTGACAAGTAATTAGACTTGTTAGTTCAACTTCTGTTCCAAAAAAAATAATGGAGTTTGCTGGTTAAAAAGGCACTGCAGAATCATCTAGACAAGACTGCATTATAGTTCAGATTTTTTAAGTGGAAGTCTTGTCTGCCCAATTTGATTGAATACTATGATGTTGTCACAAAGGAATTGGATGGAAAAAATAATTTTGATATCATATATCTGGATCTCAGGAAAGCTTCTGATACTATTGCACATAAAAGACTGCTGTACAAATTGGAGCAGCGTGGGCAAGCTGCTACTATGGTTAAAGGGATGGTTGAATGGGAGAAGACAGAGTGATAATCAATGGCCATTGTTCTCTTTATGGACTTTAAGAACAGGACAGGCATTTGGAGGGAATGGTGTGATTTTTTACTTTTTTTATTTTTTTTGGCTGATGCTGCATAAGCTCATACACTTGCTTTCTTGCATCACATGCCCCTACTATTACTACTAATGTTATTAGTGAAATCCTCTAGGTTTCAGTGTTGGTCCACTTGTTTTCTATATTTATCAATGATAATGAAGGCATATCAAGCTTAATGTCCAAGTTTGCAGTACAAAGGTTGACAGGGTCTTTAATGACAGTAATGACAGTATGCTACTGCAACAGGATCTAAAAAACTAGGCAGATGGGCTGAGAAATGGCAATTGAAACACTGATAAACTTCTACTGTGGTACTACAGTCAGGGTAGTGGAAAATGAAAAAGACCTGGGGGGGGGGGTAATTGTGCAATCAGATATGAAGTTCTCTGAGCAATGCAGAAAAGCTGCCAGTGCAGCTCATGGGGTTTTGCCAATGTTATACAGGAATTTTTTGTTAGGAAGGATAAGGAGATGATTATTCCACTGTATAAGGCAATGGTCAGGCCACATCTTGAATACTGCATACAGGTCTGGAGGCCTCATTTTAGGAAGGATGTAGAGCTGCTGGAATGAATACAGAAATGGCAACAAGATTGGTGAGTGGAACAAAGGGGTGCTTTTACCAAAGAAGGCTTCAGTTCTGCAAGTTGTAGCACTGGAGACTAGGCACCTGTGAGGTTTTATGATTGAGGTATTTAAGGCTTTGAATGGATTGAGCAAGTTCAATGCTGATGGGATTCTTCCTCAGACCACGTGCACACATACACACCAGGAGACATAAATTCAAATTGCAGGATGGTTGCAGAACAGATGTATAGAAGTTTGCCAATGGGTGGTCGATTGTTGGAAAAAACTTTCATCTGTTATTTTGGAAGTTGATAATTTAAATTAATTCAATGAAGAAATAGACAAACTATCATAGGAAATGAATAGGTAAAATGGGTGGTGTTTTTTTTTTTTTTCCCCTGGCTGATGTTGTATAAGCTTATGTTTCTTGAATCATTTCCACTGGAGAAAATTACAGGAGAAAATCAGCCATATTACAGACTGTCATATTACAAATTTGTATGCATTCAAAGTCAGTCAGAGGAGAAAAGTAAACATTAATTATCTTAAAGCTAAACAGAGAGCATTCAGGAGTTTCTGAATGTTCTGCATACATATATAAAAAAAAAATTTTGCTGATTTTAAAAGTGATCTCCTGGTTCTTTATAACGTACCAATTTTACTTGAATTTTTGGTTGTGACCTCAAGAACATATCTCCAAACAGTATACTAATGAGGTTCAATCAGAATCAAAGTGGTAATCACAAAGTGTTTTCCATTCCAGAGTGAAGAACAAAAATGGTCAGAAAATATTCATCATCAGCCATTTTCAATCCACTGCAGGATGAAGGCCTCTCCAGCAACTTTCCACTTCCTTCTGTTTTGTGCAATGGCCATCCATTTACTACCCACAAACTCATGAATTTCATCTGTCCATCTCTGTTGTTGTTTTCCAGGTTTTCTTCTAGCTCCTCTTGGGTACCATTCTGTTATTTTCTTAGTCCATCTGTCATCATGTCTTTGAACTATGTGTCCTGCTCACGACCATTTTAGTTCTTTTGTTTTGATAAGAATGTCCTTTACTTGAGTTTGCTGCCTAATCCATGTGTTTCTCTTCTCATCTAACCTTCTAATATTAGGGTACATAAAAATGAGAGCCAGGTGCAGCATCTAACCTGTCTAATAACATGCTTGGCACAGTGAATACAAGTAACCACCACTGAATTAGTAAAATGTCAATCATGAGTCCAACTATTTCTTGAATTTTTGCTTCATTTTTTTTTCTTTTTATACAGGCACAAGCTGTGTGTTAGAAACACACTTATATCTTAACCAAAAAAATAAGAATAATATTTTCTAGGAAACAATTTTTCACAGATAAATCTTCATATAAAGCAAGCTATACTTACTCTCTTAAAATTATATGGTGCTATGAAATTTCCTTCTAACATTTCAATAATCTGCGAACATTCAATAAGGATCCCATTACCTCTACTACCTAATCTGAAAAATGAGTTAAAAAGAAGAAATTTTAAAAGAAAAGTGTAATTTTTTTTTTTTTTTTTTTTTAAATGTTTGACATAATCAGCTCCATTATTCTTATTGAATCCTATCAGTGAGCTAGAGTTTGGATTCTGCAAGAAGTACACGAAAAACTATTTTTTAAAAGGTTACACATTGCAGTTACAAAACAACTGATGTTACAAAATTTGATAATACATTGTTTCCAACTGAGAAAAAAAGTAACTAAATGAAAACAGTAATAAAATCAAACTTAGCTAACTCTTATAAGATGTTTTATTGATATATATAACTATCAGGAAAAAGACATATAAATTAATAAGAAAATATTGACTCGAGTATCATTGCTTGGAATGTGCAAGTAAATTCACCAATAATAATAGAAACTGTTAGAATGAACTTAAAATTGTGCTGAACTGAATACAAATTACAAAGAACACACAGGCACTGTGACAAAGACATTGGGACTGACTGGATCAAAAATCTGTAAAAAAATTTTATCTTGACTTACTGATAAATATAATTTAAAACTTCTCATGGAAAAGTGCATTTTCTTTAAAATTAAATTAGTAGCATGACCACACAATGTCCTTTTAATCAAATTAAATGGAATTTGTTACACGTATATGGCAGCTATAGCTATTTTATGTCTGCAATACTAGTAATAACATTTGTTCCTTAAATAATGTTTTCCCTATTACTATAAAAGGAACTTTTTTTTTTTTTTTTTTTTTTTTTTTGGTAGTTGTTGGCGCATCGGCTTCTGTGGCCATAGTGCACCTCCCAAGGTTTTTTGCAGTACTTTGATCCAAGCCCGAGGCAAAAGGAACTCTATATAGGGGTTATATTTGGTTACAGAATTGTATCACCCAATATAACAATCGAGGAAATCTTCAATGAGGAAACTGCTTCTGATGATAAATATCTGGTTGCAAGTCAGCCCACTTATAAGATTAGTGTTTTAACAAATCCAGGTAATTATTGATTTAATGGTAGCATTATCAAAGAATGGCCAAGTGACGTGAGCATTAGGAAAAGTCATACATTAACCACTGGGAAAGTTAAGAACAAAATTCTGTTGTTAATATTCAATTCAACAGAAACTATAAACTACTTTTTGAAAGTAAAGTGATACCATTTTCCAAACTGCACTGTAGAAATAAATTTATCAACATATATTTTTTTCATAACACACACACACACTCTCCAATTAAAGGAGTTTATTTCACTTACTTTTAGGTTTGGGCTATTTGCTGTCTGGACTATTTTTTTTTTTTGCTATATTTAGGGCATAATTTTCAGAATTTATTGTTACGATTGGACTATGTATTACCATTTACATTTTCGCAATTTCTAAATTTAAATTTTGTCTAATAAACTGCTTTTTTTCTCATTGAGAAACTTTCTCACCGAATTTGGTTTAGTCTTAAACCGTTATCAATGTACTTCTGAAATAAAAACAATTCAATTTTATTTGGGAGGGGGGGGAATAATAACAGTGGTTTTAGCATGAGGAAAAGCAGCACAAACTACCCTCACATTGCCAAGCTGTAGAACAGCTTGGCAATGTGAGGCAATTTGTTCCGAGTAAAATAATGGAGTCACTGGTTAAAGATGCATTGCAGGATCATCTAGACAAGACTGCAGCAATAATTCAGACACAGCATGGGTTTGTTAAGGGAAAGTCTTGTCTGACAAATTTGATAGGGTATTATGATGTGGTTACAAAGGAAATGGATGCAAAAAATAATTTTGATATCATATATTTGGATTTCAGGAAAGCTTTTGACACTGTTGCACTATTGTACAAATTGGAGAAGAATGGTATTAAGAGTAAGTTGCTACAATGGATAAAAGGATGGTTAAGTGGGAGAAGACAGAGGGTGGTAATCAATGGGTGCTATTCTTCGTTGACTAATGTTATTAGTGGAGTCCCACAGGGTTCGGTGTTGGGTCCACTGTTGTTTTGTATATTTATCAATGATATTGATGAAGGTATATCAGGCTTAATGTCGAAGTTTGCAGATGATACAAAGGTTGGCAGGGTTGTTAATGACAGCAATGGCAGCGTGCTACTGCAACAGGATTTAGATAATTTGGGCAGATGGGCTAAGAAGTGGCAACTGAAGTTTAACCTTGACAAATGCAAAGTACTGCATATGGGTTTCTACCCATATGCAGAGAAATGTACCAACTGTGTGGTACTACACTTAAGGTGGTAGAAAATGAAAAAGACCTGGGAGTAATTGTGCAGTCAGATATGAAGTTTTCTGAGCAATGCAGACAGGCTGCCAGGGCAGGTCATGGGGTTTTGTCAATGATATATAGGAATTTTGCCAGCAGGGAAAAGGAGATGATTGTCCCTCTGTATAAGATGGTCAGGCCACGCCTTGAGTACTGCGTACAGGTCTGGAGGCCTCATTTTAGGAAGGATGTAGATTTGCTTGAGTGTGTACAGAGAAGGGCAACAAGATTGGTGAGGAGAATGAAGGGATCCTCTTACCAAGAGAGGCTTAAGTTCTGCAAATTGCAGTGGCTGGAGATTAGGCACCTGCGCGGTGATCTGATTGAGGTGTATAAGGCCTTGAATGGGTTGAGCACGCTGAATTCTGATGGGATCCTTCCACTTGTTCAGATTATGAACCTAAGGGGGCATAAATTCAAATTAAGAAAGGACAGATGTAGAATAGATGTGCGGAAATTTGCCTTTAGCCAGCGGGTGGTTAACTGCTGGAACAATCTTCCATCTGTCGTTGTGGAAGTTGACAGGTTGAATAAATTTAAGGAGGAACTGGACAGGCATTTGGAGGGAATGGTGTGATTTTTTTTTTTTTTTTTTTTTGGCTGATGCTGCATAAGTTCATACACTTGCTTTCTTGCATCACATGCCCCTACTACTACAGCTAAATGCACATATTTAAGAGTGAAGCTCACGTGAACCATTGTTAAAGTCTTTCTTTCTTTTTTTTTTTTTTTCTCCTCCATCAAATAAAATCTGTTTACATTGGTTTCAGAAATAAACTACATATGTTTTTAGACTGAATGAAAGACATGAATTATTACTATTTTACTATTTGGGTGGTTGTGTAATGTGTTTTGTGTGTGTGTTGGGGGGGGGGGGGAAAGAGTCATATGCTGAGTTGTGCTGACTGTCCTGAATGTTCTGCTGGCTTTAGCAGAAATGTTTTGGTATTGTTTTAGTGATGCACATGTGTATTGGGAGAAGAGGGAGGGTTTCAAAAATTTCTGGGAAGGAAAATTGCCCAGTAAGGGCACAGAGGAAGAATGAAAACTAACTTCCACTTAAAAAAAGTAGTAAAGTTGTTCATGTTTAAAATAACATGTTTGGTCATGCTATTTTAAACTTAAATTTTAATTTCAGTTAGTGCATTTTTATTTATTGTATGTCAATTAAATTCCATTTTTATGCATATATGTGCAGAACAAAATGTGTTGTAATATTAATTTCAATCAAGAATTCAAAATTAGAGCAGATTAAATACAAATTCATTTATAGATTTGCATTAAATTATTATTTGAAACATTTCAGACAAAATAATTTAATAATATTGCATTTAACATAATATTAAATATTACAATATTTTCTTCAATACCCCATGTATTTTTTTGTTTAAAATGTAACTGAAAATTAAGGTACTCAGCTGATTTCTAAATTTAAATCAAAGCTTGATATTTTTCCTAAGACTATAGACATAGGAGCGAATAAAAATGCTACATTTTTATTAACAGCTTTTGTTAACTTCAATGCTTTTGTTTGCCCACCTGGCCATAACCTAAAATAAGTATTTATTTATTATTGATATTTATTAAAACAAGACTTGAAACAGTGTGTTGCACAAAATGTTAGATATTCTCTCTCTCTTCTGGAAATGAACATTCTCATTTCCTAGCAATGTATGCATGTCATTCAATGCAAGATCATGTGACTTTTGACAGAACTGAAACAAACAGATAACAACACTGATAGTTTATTGCTTAACAGAAATGAAATGTAGTGGGTAATGGAACAGATTCATTTGTCACCTTCCTTTACCCATGACAGAAATCGCCCAATTCACTTTGTGCAACTCAAGTTTCTAAGTTTGGTGCCTTTACTGTTGAATATAACCAGTAAGGTGTTTATGTTCTGCTAAACACGAAAACTAAACGCATGTGGTTGCAATCTTTCACAGTTAGTGAAAAAGTGAAAATAATTCAAGAGGTAGAAAAAATTGGAAATCATGCAGTTAGCGAAAAATAAATTTACACACATTTTTTTCATTTTCATCTCTGAAAACAAAGGGATGTGTGACTTATTCAAGGTATTCAAGAAAATATGGTATTTGAAATATTAAACTTATGTTACATATTACATTATATGCTGTTACAGTTAATATTACATTATTAATAAGTGAGATACACTGAAAGGCTAGAATTCATGTGATATCTGGTTCCTGGGCAATGCGATGCTGTCATCCCTCTCGCTAGTGGATGAACCCACCGCTTGGCAGGTATATAGGTACACTGCATCCAATTAGACAGTAATTCGATGTCAGTATGGATAAATGTCATGAGTTAACCGACTTTGAAAGAAGGATGACAGTGGGTGTCCAACGCATGGGTCACTCTATTGTGGAAGTAGTACAGAAATTGCACTATCACTGTTCGACGGTATCAAGAGTGCATCGGGAATATGCCATTGTTGATATTTGACAGCCGTTGACATCTATCTCGCATTGTTTCAGCCAACTGGAGAGGAACAGTGGCACAAATCACCGCCGACATCAACAAGGGAGGTGCCAGAAACGTCTCCACCAAGGCCATCAGGCAATCATTAGCAGCAATAGGTCATGGGAGCTGCCGATCCACTACAGTCCCACTGCTAAAACCAAGACTCTACGTCTCAACTGGATGAAAGAACATCAGCACTGGACCTTGGATGATTGGAGACGGGTCTCCTGCTCCAACGAGTTCAAGCGGATGGTAGGGTTCGTATATGGCAGAAACTGCATGATGCTATGCACCTGTCATGTCAACAAGGAACTGTTCAGGCAGGTGGACAGTCGGTAATGGTCTGGAGCATGTTCAACTGGCACATGTTGGGACCTCTGGTACGTCTAGATGCATCTCTGAACAGTCCAGGTTACGTGTCCATCCGTGCAGACTATCAGCATTCTTGCACCCACAGGGCAATAGACTCTTCCAGCAGGACAATGTGCCTCCCCACAGAGCCATGGTGACTAGAACATGGTTCAAAGAGCATTCTGCAGATTTTGCCACCATGCAATGGCCTCTCCATTCACCAGACATGAACCTTGTGGAGCATCTTTGGTGTGTTGTGGAAAGGTCCATTTGAGCTTTGGATCCTCCAATGAGGAATGCAACAGAACTATGGACAGTGATGCAGCAAGCATGAATGGAAATACCCGTGGAACGCTTTCGTGACCTAGTGGATTCAATGCCTTGCCATGTGACTGCCCTTATCCGGGCGAAAGGTGGGTCTACCTGTTACTAAGTAGGTATCCCATGATTTCTGTCCACTCAGTGTATATACATAAAAAAATGATATCTTAAAATGGTTAAAAAAATGGTTAGAAATATTGTGTACATATTTTATAATTGCTCAGAACGAAAACTGCTCTGCTGAATTGTTACTTACTTTGACAATAGAGGGCTGTTCCACTTCTCTATTGATATACAGTCCCGGAGAGGAAACTAGAATCAAAAACTAGAAATATTAAATAATGACCCCACAAAAGAATATAAAGGTGATAAAGGGTGAAGTAATTTTCGACAAGTAAGCACAAATGACACAACCAAACCTCTAATTGACCTCAGGTAGATTTTAAACGTTTGGCTCCTGCTGAACAATATACAATGGAAACCAATAAAAATGGATAAGGTAAAGCATTTGTTAACAGGATATATGTATTTCGTCCATCAGCATAATGGTGGCATATGATTATTCATTTAATGAGAAATGGATAGCACAAAAATATTTTAATTATGAAAATTACAGGCAGTTCCAGCTTTATGAGTTTCTGGGTTTAAGAGTTCTTTTTTTTCAAATATCAGCGAAATCGAAAATAGGAACATTAACTGCAATAAATAAATGCTAAATGCTCATAAATACGGCATTTTAAATCATGTGAGTGAGTTACCATGTGATGTGCTAAATTTCTTGTATTCTCTCTACCTTGTGACATTACAAAGAGTGGTTCCATTGCTCTTAATTTTCATTTTCTTGTCTCAAATTTATCCCCCTTAATAAGGGGGATATTCAAACACCCTTCAAACTTATTCCCTTAATAAGGGGGATAAATTTGAAGGGTGTTTGGAATAAACTCTATCCTCAGTTTATTGATAATTCAATAAACTGAGGAACCAGCAGAGATTGTACAAAATGAACAGAAGAGGTCATTAATATTGCTAACCAATTGCAGCTTGTGGTTTCTACAACTGAAGTCACTGATCTGCTTCAAGCACACAATGGAGAGCTTACAAATGAAGACCTCCTTGAAATGGCAAAATGTGAAGAAGCTGAGGAAGGAGAAGATTTAACAGCTGAAACTCCTGTTCGTCCCTTCATTCTCAAGGGGCTTGATTAAGCTTTGCAACACATAGAAAAAGCAATTAAGATTTTCAAGTCACAAGATTCAAATTTCAAGCACACTAAAAAAGTTGCTACAGATTTAATAAAATGCTTATGCTTGCTATCGTGAAATTTATAAAGAAAAGAGAAGACTGTCTCGGAAACAAATAACTCAAAGAATTTCTGAAGACGACGATGACACAAACCATCAACAAGTGTGCATTTAGTCAATGATGATGAAGAATAAACATTCTTTAACATTTGTATGCATAAATAATTTTTTATTATTATAATTTTCTTGATTTTAAAGGCTATGTTTAAATTTCTTTGGATAAATAAATCATCGTTTAAGCATAAACTATACTGTTTTGTTGACCTTTATTTAACATTACTATGGTCAAATTTCACTGTTGAGAACGTAATCCCTCTTTTGAACATTACATTTATGAGAAATAAATTCCCGCTTTACAAGCAAGTGCTAGGAATGAAAACTCGTAAAGTCAGGAACTACCTGTACTTTTATTTCCATGAATATTATTTAATAGAGATCTTTTACGATAACACAAAATATATGGTGCAATAAACAACTATGGTGTTAAAAATTCATAATAAATTGGCCATGGCAATGCCATATGAAATAAAGCTTTGTTCTGAAAATCCACGTACTGCCTGCATAAAAATATTTCAAGAACAGTCTGGTCTGTAGTAATAGTAGTTAAAAAAAAAAAAAAAAAAAAAATCATGCATGTAAACACAGCAAAGGTCATATTTTTCAAATTTTTTTTTTGTATCTACAGTTTTTGAATTAAGATAGTTACATGTCATCACTCTTTAAGATGTAAAAGAACAGACAAAAATACTTCAATGACAAAAATCTACTGATTGCAGTGATTATTTCTAAAGTTAATGCATAAAGGCTGCCATAGCCGAGTGGTCAGGCACGAGGGTGCATAAGTACACGTGCCTTGAGTGACGGGTTTTAAGCTCGTGACTGCTAAATTTCTTGTATTATCTCTACCTTGTGAACTCCACTGACCGTGTGGTCATCCCAAGAAATAAAAGGAAAAAAAACATTAACTTTAAGTTTAAATTTTTTTTTAATGACTACACTACTGTTACGAATCTGCCAAATTTTGTATTACAAATGTTCATGTAACTACAGACAGGAAAAAGAAAACAATGAGAAATATTCAATGTTTTTTATATGCCTGCACTATTGTGATTAAATTTTAAGTCAGTTGATTGTAACTAATTAGTTTCATTAATCAAGGCAAAAAAAAATTTTGCTTCTTCAACAGAAATGCATATTTGTTACCATGAATGCAGTAGTTACAAAATTTAAAAATAAAAATTCTACTGTCAAAAATTTTAACATGAAGTTTTGCTAAAACTAAATATTTATAATATCCTCCAAATTTTGTGCTAACCCAATTGCATTCTTGAAAGTACTGGCATGATGCATTTTACACAAATTTTTGTATACAATTATTTAAAAACTAATTCATTAACAGAAATTAATGAAAATATCAGAACTCCCTCCCTTGTCCCTGTTTGCATTATAAACTTATATCCCCTCTCCTGGACTTGGGTGCCCACCTGTGTGTGTGTGTGTGTGTGTGTGTGGTGTGTGTGTGTGTGTGTGTGTGTGTGTGTTTAGTCTTAGTATACAACTTACTTTTAACAAAGGGAAACTGACATCTGTGGGATCAAATACTACTGACTTAGAACAAACTTTTAATCTGCCTTCTTGCTTTCTGTAAGAAACAAAAATGAATTAATTAATGAACCTGCTTATTATTCAAGTTGTTTAAAAATATATTCTGTATTACTGAAAAACAGTACTTGTGAATAAGTGTTGATATGAGAGGAGGCTGAAAAGTTTCTAGCCACCCAGAAAAGGAATGATGGAAAGTTGTGAAACAGTCAACACATATTTCAACACACTTTCTGGCATGATCCACTAGCTTTCATAACCCACTCAAATAAAATTTAGAACATTTAGATTCAAACCAGTCATTGACTGCATCCATTACAGCACTGTCACTGTTGAATTTCTGTCCTTTCAAGTCCTTTTTGAGATTTAGAAATAGAAGATAGTCTGATGGATTTTTGCAAATAAGATAAACCAGAATTAAAATGAAAACCTCACAGAGCATTAAAAAAATAAATAAAATAATTGAAGTTAACATACATGTATTTATGCTATTTTTTTTCGATATACAGCAATGTCTAAGAATTTTTATTTTCCAATAAGTATGCTAATAAAGAACTATTACTAAATTTAGTATTTTAATCGCCCTTTTGCCATTGTAGAACTATTATTACAAGCCATTTTACATGTTGTCTTTTGTGTGTACTACTTATGAAATAGCCTTTGCTGTTGCACTGTTCGGAAGCACTTTTAATCACAATAAACACAATTTAAAACATGTTAGATCAGAAAATATTTATAAAATAAAATCTCTTATTTTCCAATAAGTATGCTCATTTTTATATTTATATTTTATATTAATACTAATTTGCTACTTATCATTTAACTTTGTAGAGCCAAAGAGCTCATGCAGATTTAAAGGGGAATCAGATGAATATTTGGAAGACATAAATATAAGTTTTATATTTCAATGTTTTCCAAATTTTCATCTAATTCCTCTTTAAATATGCATGAGCTCTTTGGCTCTATAAAACTAAGTGACAAATAGCAAATTATTCCAACAGTGGATTACACATACACACACATATACATATATATATATATATAGAGGGTGTCTCAAAAATACACAGCATAACTTCAGGAATGAGTTCCTCATATGTAGACAATAAAAATATTTTACATCAACATAGTTCCGGAATTACTTGGTTTCTGAGTTTTGAAGGTCTGTCTATGACACTCAACTATTTACATCACCTTATAGTAATTGTTCAAATTGTTCACCTTCTGCCTGAATACAGGCTTCACGTCGATGTCTCATGAACTCGCAAAGACAATGCCAAATTCCTGGCATGTTTCGTATTGTCTCACAACTTGCCACAATTTGATTGCGGAGAGTTTCCACATCAGCTACTGGAGTCGAATGCACCAATGACTTTAAATGGCTCCACAATAAGAAATCTAGTGGGTTTAAATTAGCTGAGCGTGGAGGCCAGGCAATTGGTCCACCTCTACCTATCCACCGACCAGGAAACCTTCGATTCAGGTAATTGTGGGCTAGGTGGCTGAAATGTGTAGGAGCGCCATCGTGCATGAAGTGTGCTTGTTGACAAATGACCAGTGGCATATCGTCCAAGAAATCAGGCATGTTGTTTTCCAGAAAGTTTCTGTATGCTTGCACTGTGAGTTTGTTTGGAAGTGCATGGGGCTCAAATAACTTATCACCAAAAACACCCACCCATATGTTGAGGCTGAACCACTGTTGGTGATGTGATGGAACAATTGTATGTGGGTTTTCCTCAGCCCATACATGCTGATCATGAATGTTTTGGATTCCATCTCGTGTGAACTGTGCTTCATCTGTGAATATAACTAAGGCAGGAAAGTGAGGGGTTGTACCACACTGCTGCAAGAAACATTGGCAGAACATTACTCGCACAGGGTAATCTGCTGGTGACAAGACATGTACCTGTTGCAGATGGTAAGGATATAGTTGATGTTCTCACAATTCTCCAAATAGTCGAACGTTGAACAGCCAGTTGCATTGCTAATCTGCGTGTGCTGATTACAGAAGTGGCATGCACAACATCCAAAATCTCCTCCTCTACTTCAGGAATCGTAGATCTTAGTCATACTCTGTTGGCAGCATGAGGTGTAAAGGTCCCATGTTCACAAAGGCGCCGACAGATCCCTTCAAATGTTTTCATGTCTGAACAACTTCGTTCTGGGAACCTTTCGTGGTACAAACAACGAGCCTCCAGAGCATTGCCGTCCGCCAAACTGTACATAAAGTGCATATCCGCTTGCTCCTGATTTGAGTACATGGTCAGAATGGAAAAGCACCAGATTCTGTCAGTACCTTGTGATGAAGGAAATCACCTGCGGGAGATAAGACATTCCGGTTAATAACTCGGAAACCAAGCATTTCCAGAACTATGTTGATATAAAATATTTTTATTGTCTACATATGAGGAACTCATTCCTGAAGTTATGCTATGTATTTTTGAGACACCCTGTATATATATATATAATCTTTATTAGATCTTAAGATCCACCTTGTGCAACATTAAGAAACAAATGCAGAGAGCAAAGAAATATATACATATATATATATAAACTTTTTACAGCATTAGCGTTAGTAGAAGCATATGATGCAAGAAAGCAAGCTTATGCAGCATCAGCCAAAGGGGAAAAAAAATAAAAAAATAAAAAACGCTCCCATTTCACACCTCTGGGGTTACCCTTTCCTTTACCCCTGATGGTAGTTACCTAGTGGTTCCTTTACCTGCAGATTGTTAATGCATGAAGAATCACTACTGATAATCAGATCAAGAGTATTACTTCTTCTAGTTTAGCCAGCGGGTAGTTGCTTGGTATCAACTTCCACAACAAAGGATGGAAGTCTGTTCCACCAAGCAACTACCTGCTGGCTAAAAGCAAACTTTGGCACATCTATCATACATCTGTCTTTCCTCAATTTGAATTTATACCCTCTCAGGTGATTATTCTGAGCAAGAGGAAGAATCCCATCAGCATTTAGCATGCTCAAACCACTCAAGGCTTTATTTTCACCTCAATCAGATCACCTCGCAGGTGCCTAGTCTCCAGACACTGTAATTTGCAAAATTTAAGCCTTTTTTCTTCATAAGAGCAACCCTTTGTTCCATTCACTAATCTTGTTGCCCTTTCTGTACTCTTTCCAACAGTCTACATACTTCTTAAAATGAGGCCTCCACACCTGTATACAGTACTCAAGGTGTCGCCTGACCACTGCCTTATACAAGGGGATAATGACCTCCTTATCCCTGCTAGAAATATTAATGTATATCATTGACAAGACACTATGAACTACTCTTGCAGACTGTCTGCACTGCTTAGAAAACTTCATATCTGCCTGCACAATTATCCCCAGGTCCTTTCCGTTCTTTACCACTGTCAGTGTAGTACCACAGAGTTGATACATCACTCTGGGGTTACTGCTTCCCATATGTAGTACTTTACATTTGTCAATGTTAAACTTCAGTTGCCACCTCTCCGCCCATCTGCTCAACTTTTCTAGACGCTGTTGCAGCAGCGTACTGTCATTAGTGTCCTTAACAACCCTGCCAACCTTTGTATCATCTGCAAACTTGGACATTAAGCTTGATATACCATCATCAATGTCATTTATAAAAACAAAAAACAACAATGGACCCAACACTGAACTCTGAGGGACTCCACTAATAGCATTAGTCTATGATGAGTCTATCTATCATTGAATACTATGACCACATCACAGTATCCAATCAAATTCGTCAGGCAAGACTTTCCCTTAACAAAACCATGCTGTGTCCGAGCTACAGCTGAAGTCTTGGCTAGATGATCCTGCAGTGCTTCTTTAACCAGTACCTCTATTAATTTTCCTGGAACAGAAGTTAAACTAACAGGTCTATAATTACTTATGTCGCCCTTTGATCTTCCTATGTGAATTGGGGTCACATTTACACATCTCCAGTCTGTGGGTACCTCCCCTGAGTCCAAAGTAGCTCTCATAATTATGGCTAAGGGTTTGCTTACTTCCTTTGCTGCCTCCTTTAATATAACTGGATAGATCCCATCCACCCTGGGTGCCTTTTTTATGTTTATCTTCAACAATTTCTCCTCCACTTTCCTCTCAGTTATTACAAAATCATCTAGCTCACTGCCAGAGTTAAACTCACCTCTGGCAGTCCCCTCCCTGAATAACTCCTCATGTGTGAATGTAGGTGCAAAATACTCATTTAGCTTGTTAGCCACCTGAGCAGGATCACCAACAGTTGAATCATCAATATCCAGTGGACCAATCCGATTCATTCCTTTCCTTCTAGAGTTTACATAGGTAAAGAACTCTTTGTTGTTTTTCTTTGCATCCTTTGCCAAGGATTTCTCATAATCTGCTTTTGCCTGCCTAATCTCCTTTGTGATTTGGTTACAGACTAGCTTATATCTATCATAGGCTTCCCTGTCACCCATTAATTTATATGTATCCCATGCATTTTTCTTCTCTGCTATATGTCTCATTAGTTCATCTGACATCCATTTAGGCCTGAACCTTGAACAATATTTCTTAGTTGGTATGTAAAGCCTAGTAGCTTCCAAAATAAATTCTTTGAATGCTTCCCATTTTGAATTTGCTGTTGGTAGCATCATCAATTGGTCCCACCATATAGAATTTAAATACTGTCTCAGACCACCGTAGTCGCCTTTACAAAAGCAAAAACCCTTCCCTTTACGCCTGATGGTAGTTACCTAGTGGTTCCTTTATCTGCAGATTCTTAATGCATGAAGAATCACTACTGGTAATCAGATCAAGAGTATTAATTCTTCTAGTTGCCTTCCGAACATGCTGACGTAGAAAACAATCATCCAATAAATCCTCAAAAGTCTTGCTAGTGTGTGAGTGACAAAACCACAAATTCCGATCAATATCTGAGAAATTAAAATCCCGCATTATAAGACTTTCTGATTTACTGGCTCACTATTTCCCTGTACAGTTTCTTATTATACTCATCAGAGTCATTAGGCCTATAACACACTACTCTCAATTTTGATCTCCCAATGCTTATGTCACACCAAACTGACTCGACACTGCACTGTCCAGCGATGTCGACTGGCTTCACTTCTTTGGATTTTGTGTTTCTTAACTAATAGCATAACCACTCCTCCCTTCCTATCCTGCTATCCTTCCTGTACACATTGTATTCCCCAATACAATGATATAAGGTGTCACACAGATATAAGGAATGCAGTTCTGCATTCCTTATATCTGTGTGACACCACATCTCTGACATCCTACAATATCTGCCTTTGATGTTTTGAGCAATACCTCAAATTCATCAAATTTATTTACCAAACTCCTAGCACTGGTGTACATGCAAGTATACATGCACCTGTTCCTATTCTTAGCTATCCTAACACAACCCATATGCTTACTTGTACCCCAATGACTCCCAGCAGTCTCTGAAATATCCTGCATCTTGTTTTCCAGGCTGCTGCTCATTTCAATAGAAGCAGTGCAAGAATCACTTTCACCTCTGCCAGTGGCTACTGTTAATCTATTAGTCCTTGTATCCTCCCCTCAAGCTAGCAGTTTTCCGACCCACCTTTTATATTATATAAAACCTTGTATTTGCTTATAAACCACTATATTTAAACTAGGAAATTGAGAAAAGGTGGTATATTTGGATTTAAAACATGGAACTATGTCACCGGCATAAACAATTAATGATTCATGATCTAAAAGATCTGATCTAAAAGCAGAATAAAAATAGCAAGAAGCAAAAGCCTAAGTAAAAGATCCACCTTGTGGAATATCAGTAGTTTAATGGTAAATTTGCTAGTTTAAAGTAGAAAAGCAAAGGGTGGAATATGTACTGCTTAGGAGTTCCAGGCACATATAATGATCATTGTGTTTAAATGAAAGTTTGACCTCCAAACACTGCTTGGTTGTTCATGTGGACAAAATATATTATTCACAATTTGGAATACATCTGCTAATTGATCACCTGCTAGCTAATGAGAAGCTTCGATACAGTTGACCTGGTAGTGTCTCTGATTTTAAATGTACATATAGTGGATTCACCTTTTCAAGTAATGCTATATGATTTAAAAAGATGTTAGTGACATAATCAGAAATTTTGATAATAGTAGATAAAAATGCATATATCCCACCCTTGAGTGGTCAAGGGTGGGATATATGCATTTTTAGATTAAGCTAGCAAGAAGTTTTCATGTGGTGGGGGGGGGGGGTGAATAAATTATGCAAAGTTTATCAATCCACGTTTAAAATGAAATACAAAAATTTCAGAATAAATGTGGCAAGTCTCCTAAACCTAAAATATAAGATATACCTAAATTGTAACAATCTATATATATATACATGACAAAAATAAGAATATTTGCTGAAAAAATAAAAGATATAACAACTATCTTTAAGAGATTAATGATCAACACAATTATCTGATTTGTAGATACCTTTTTATTGCTTCAGCTTCTGGCAAATTTCCTGGATAAAATGAAACACTGTAATCATCAAAATAAATTTCACCAGGTTCTAACAGCAATAATGAAAACCTGAAAAAAAAAAACTATTTATAATACTAAGAATGTAATTAATAAAATTAAAGATTTATTTTGTTTTGTAAGAAGTATGTACTCACTGTATTTCACAACTGAAAAAATTATCATATATGATTTTATTATAATCTCTAATTATTTGGTGAACACTGCTTTAATTTCAAATAAAGCTACTCACAACTTAAACTAAGTAAGCTTATATATAGCTCTGCTATATTTAAGGCTTAAAGCATTATGACTAAAAACTTCGCAAGGGGTGCAAAAAATTCTTTTCTTATGTGTACCAGAAGGAAAGGGACGAACCACACCAGTCCACTTGATATGAATGCTTAACTATTGATGGTCTTATATAGCACGGGTGGCCAAAATGATGTAGCAGCTGCATATCATAACATCAGAGGTTTGAGAGTCACAATACATGATCTGGGTAAACACATGCCGTAGCAGCCGAGTGGTCAGGTATAAGGGTACATATGTACATGTGTTTTGAATGACTGGGGGTTCTAGCCCATGACTGCTAAACATGGTGCTGTTTCTTGTATTCTCTCTATTTTATGAACTCCTTTTACCATGTGATCATCTGGAGTATAAACAGAAAATTTATTTTATTTATAATAATTCCAAAATGAATTTTTAGGAGTAATTTATTATAAATTTTACATATTATTTATATATTTATTTTTATTTATACATTCATATAAAAAAAAAATTTCTTTCAACTACCATATAATATATAATTACTTGCTTGTAGAGATTTTGTCATGAGGCTTTCGAAATCTAGTTGATAGTCTATAAGTGCAGTAAGGCGCCTCCGTAGCCAGGTGAGAAGGGGCAGCAGTGCGTAGCACACGCTTCTTGATTAGACCGGGGTTCGAGCCCGTCACCACCAAATACGGAGGATGCGGAAAGGTCAGGGAATGACCACCGCATATCCCCGGAGCAATATGGCCTCAGTTGCTAATGCTCCTAAAAACCAAATAACAATAACAACAATAAGTGCAGTATAAATGAAGTATGTCACATACTTCATTTATACTGCACTTATACTTCATTGGTTTGTTAGCTGTGCAGAGTGTTTTGGTTTCATTGTTGATTACAGTGATTCACAGTAGTATGCTGTAGCACAAAAATGAAATTTTTCAACAGCCAGCATTCTTGAGATGAGCATATTCTATTCTCGAACAAGTTTCCAATATTCAAATGCAGATTGTGATGATTTATGGTGCATTTTTCAGACCACGATCTTCCTAAATTTCTAATTATTCTATTTCTACAGTAATTTCAGGAAGGTTTTGGGAATTGGAAAATGGGTTTACAAGAAAAGCAGTACATAATTTGAACTCCTTCAAATCATCAAGTAATTCTTGAAATTTATCTCAATATTTTGAGTTTTCAATCTTGTAATTCAATTTCAGGGAATCTATTCTTCAGATAAGAAAAATGAAAGTGACCAAGTTTTTTGGCAATCATTTCATTTTGAAAAAGCTAAAAATTGTCTAAGTGAGGGCAGAAATAATTTTATCCTTTCCCTGTAGTGCCAAGTTCAGAGTTTGTAAAGGATGCATTATATTAGTCAAAAACATTAAATCCTGTATCCACTCTTCATCTTGCAATTGTTTTTTGTCACACACAAAAAAAAAAAAAAAAAAAAAGTAAATAACTGATATACCAAAAGTGTATAACACAGAAGCATAACAAGTGCTACGAGTCTGATGAATGCGGATGAACATTTTGTTGAACTGTTACATGCATATGAACAGACAGACGGATGGATGTGGTGAAGATAATATGCTCTTATGTATATGAATATCAGAATATGGGTAAAAAAAAAATCACAAAAAGTCCTCACTATTCATCACGATTATGTTTTCATCAGAGCGACAATTAACAATGGGGTCGAACAATCTGCATATGAATTGATTTACATATATATATGTATCAAAAATCTGTTCTGAAGGTAAAAAAAATATATCAGGATAACAAGTGTTCTGTACAATAGCATTTTTCAATTTTAATAAACTATAAAATATATTACTAAGGAGAAAAAAAACCGGTAGTTCAAGTTTGTTCACTAGATGCTCTCCCCCCTCCTCACTTCATCTGCCCCTCATGCTTTCTTACTACTGTAATTTGTGACCTTGAGCCAACAACTGTTTTTTTTTCTTTCTATGAACTTTATGTAACATAACCTACAAATAAATAAGAGGTAACCAGTTTGTCTGCAAGGAGTCAGAACGCACTATCTGATTTTTCTTAAAAAAAGAATTGATTTTCATTTGTTTAATTTGCTTCTCTTTCTCTATGTAAACTACTTAGTTTACATAGAGAAAGAGAAGATCTCCAAGAGCACTTCGCTTTTCTGATATAGCTTCTTCAACTGGAGGGTATCGCAGACATTCTCCCAGATATGCCAAGCTGTGTTTGCTACCTGGGAGTCTA
The DNA here is from genome assembly GCF_048544385.1 of Mastigoproctus giganteus. Classification (NCBI taxonomy): domain Eukaryota; kingdom Metazoa; phylum Arthropoda; class Arachnida; order Uropygi; family Thelyphonidae; genus Mastigoproctus; species Mastigoproctus giganteus. The sequence continues at coordinate 111,763,268 of NC_143583.1, read as the reverse complement.
AAATGCTGATGGAACTGATATTTGAGTGACACTCAAGTTAAGTGTAACTAATTTCCGTGAAGTCCGGTCGGTCTGTGACAGCCAAATCCTCTGCCTGCACCTTCACAATGGTGGGACTGTTAGTAACCCTGGGTATAACTCCCACATGCTAGTCATGAAATACAGCACATAGCACACTGTGGGTGACCACCCAGGTGTGAACCAGCATAAGCAAGGGTCGAGGTGTGGTGCCCACACCACATGGAGGAATGTTGCCCCTCTTTGTTACCAGGCAATACTAGGTAGTAGATGACTCTTATCAATGGGGTCGAACCACTTTGCTTATTGGAGGCTTGAAGTGGTGGAACCCATGTTTAGTTTCCAGAGTAAAGCTCTAGTAAACCCTCCCCATCTCTTCCATTCTATCATGCAGTATGATTGATATCTTTTCAGGTTATGACAGACATCATGGCAAGATCCAATCTTCCTTAGATTTTGAGGGCACAGCTCTAAAATGGTATTTGTAGGCTGGCTGCTAGTTAGTACACCGGACTGAACCTATTGGTAACTCTCTTGGACAGCCTTTCTCAAAGTGCAGTCTGCGGCCCACGAATTTTATTATTAAATAAATATTTGTTCTGGTCAATTCATGTTAAGTGCTGTTTATGTTTGGCACATTTATATTTGTGTCATGCACCTGACAGGGTCCAGGTTTTGGGTGGACCGAGTAGCTCGTGGCCTGGGATTCCCCGACTGTATATGATTACCTGCGCTATGGCCAGACGTTCGTATGCTCATGCCAGATAGGAAGGTGTTTTCATTGTATAGTGAGAAAACCACACAGTATCCAGTTGTGCCATGCTTACTGCATCATTGTCTGTTTGCATCTCAGGTTTGAGAGGACAGAGTTTATGCATGTCAATACTCGCTGTAAGTCTATTAATTAAAATTTGGTTTATTAAATTTTACTTATTTAACTATCCCTATTAATTTAAGTAAAATAAACATTTTTTAGGAATAATATTATGGAACGCTGGATTAAAACTGGTACTTTGAAGTGAAAATCTGGTGAAAGTGAGGAGAATAGTGAAAAATATATGCAAAATAGTGGTGACACAATGAACAGTCAAGATAAGCATATGCAAAACAGTGAGAATACAATAAACAGTCAAGACAAAAATGTGCTTAATGATTATTATCCTGTTTGCAAAAATGATGACTGTGAAAAAATTCTCAACGTGGGTGTTGCAATGAACAGTGATCAACAAGACAATAAAACGACAGCTGGAAAGAAAAACAAAAAAGTAAAGAGAAAGTATAACACTGATTTTTTAAAATTGGGATGTTCCTGGATAAGAAGTAAAGAAGATCCCAGCCCACACTGCGTTTTGTGTTACGAAACTCTTTCCAATGAGGTAATGAAATTCTCCAAATTAAAGCATCATTTTGAAGCTAAACACAAAGAGTACATTGGAAAGCCTCTGCAATTTTTTCAGAACAAATGCAAAGAGCTAAACCACGATAAGAATCTAATGCATTTTTATTGCTGCTGGTGGAGAAAATACCAACACTACAGAGGCTTCATACAAAGTACGGCTACTGGTGGCTAGGTCACACTCTGCTCTCAAAGATCACACTGTAGCAGAAAACTTGATAAAACCTGCTGGAAAAGTAATGGCAAAGTTTATGCTTTGGGGGAAAAGTAAAGAATGCTATTTCAAAAGTACCCCATTCTAATGATACAATTAAATGTCGAATAACATGCATGGCTGAAAATGTGAAATGTCAGCTGTTATCGCAATTACATCAAAGTATGTACTTTTCGCTTCAACTTGATGAGTCTACCGATTTGGTTGGCGAAGCTCATCACCTTGCATATGTCAGATATGAATATTTAGGAAAAGTACACAATGAATTTTTATTCTGCTGAACCCTGCCTGGTAGGCCTACAGGAACAGATATTTTCAAAACATTAAATTATTTTCTGATAAGTAATAAAGTCGACTGGACACGACGTGTCGGTCTCTGCACTGACGGCACTATGGCAATGACTGGTGAAAGGAAGGGCCTCTCAGCATGTGTTAAATCTGTTGCACCATTGGTAACAGCAATGCACTGCAGCATTCATCGTGAACAATTTGTTGCTAAGAATATGCCAAATGGCCTTAAAACAGTTATGAATAAAGCAGTAAAAATTATAAACCACATCAAAGGTTGCCTTTTGAATGCACATATTTTTAAAATGTGACAAAATGGGTAGTGAACACACGCGACTTCTATTTCCTACTTAAATTCGCTGGCTTTCGCGTGGAAAAGTACTTACCTGTTTTTAGAATTTTAAGACAGGATCAAAATCTACCTCCATGATTGATAGTGAATGCCAAGTGTTTCACCTTTCCGATTGCATGCTTAATATCTAGCTGATATATTCAGCATCTCGAATGGTTTGAATCGTACTTTATCTTGAACATTAAAGATGGTGACATCTTTAATGTTCAAGATAAAGAGCAATATGTATGAAAATGGAACTATGAAAAATGGAACTTGACAAACAAGACTGAGAGTTTTACTACGCTGAATGATTTCTTGATGACATCTGGCAAAAAAATTTCTGATATGATCATCAAAGACTTGAAAGAGCACTTACGAGGTCTTTGCAACCAGTTCAAAAAATATTTTTCAGAACCAGAAACAGGATTTGAGTGGATCAGGAATCCTTTTACATGCATGGAATACATCAAGCACATTGAGGGGGAAGCTTTCATCAAAAGAGATAAGACAATCTTGTCGAACTAGCTTCAGGTATGTCATTGAAGTTTGTGTTTAGGGAAAAAAAAGTTTGATGGACTTTTTGCTTCACGTACAGTCGGAATATCCCGGACTCACCGACGTAGCACTGAAGTATTTACTGTCATTCCCCTCAACTTATAACTGCGAAGTTGGTTTTTCAACACTTGTGAGTCTGAAAATAAAGGACAGAAATCAGCTAAACGTGGTGCCGGATATGAGATTAAAATCTCCAACTTGGAACCATATGTACCTTTACTAGTTTTTGAAAGTAAGCAGTGCCATTCCTTACATTCATTTATGTAATATTTTTGTTCTTTTTTTATATGTACCCACTTAATTAATTGAATAAATAATTATATACTTTACAATTGTATCACTTCTTGGTATTATTCACAGTATATCCCAACTTCCAATTTTCATTCGACTTAATTTTTAGTTGGAATCAGTTCAGGGCTGACAATAAATGTGAAGCCCACAATTATACACTTTGATGTGGCATTTGTAGGCTCACCTCTAGTGGTAAAATATGATCTCTCTTTAAATGTGCTATGGGAGGGGCTAGTGGGCCACTGTGTTATGTGCTTTGTCCAAGTGGGGCGCGTTTCAGATATTTGTGCATATCTGAAAAACACTGCTCTAGCAGGCTTCAGATAAGCTAGTGTATAATCTTGCTGCCTCTACTCTGCCAGATAGTGACTGGAGGGAGTCCGAGTAGCATGTATACGGAGGGGGGGGGCATTGTCGAGGCCACGTTATATCAAGGAACTGGGTATATTCTTACCAGGTGTACAGCAAATCCAAAAATTTTATTACTTCTTTCAACATGTCCTTCCCCCACCTTTTCTTACTACTATACACTATGAATTGTCAAACTAATAGAGCAAACTTATCTGCAAAAAGATCTAACCCTCCCAAACACTTCCTCATTCATTTCACAAATATACGTGGTTTCAGTTCTAATCTCAATGATGTCCATTTCCACTTAAGTCTGCCAAACCCCATACTTTTTTCTGAAAGAATCTCAGTTATTGGTTGATTCAACCACTGCTAATCTCAGTCCGAATTATTCGTTGTATAATTCCTTTCTCTTCAAAGGTGGTATTTGTGCATATCTCTGTTCTGATATTCCCTGTCGGAAACAGGGAATATCAGATAATCTGATTATTTTATCTTCTCTGGCTTAAAACCTTTCTACCACATTCTGTCAAATTCATCTGTTCCTTCTATCGTTCTCCCAACTCTACTAATTACTTGGAAATCTTTGATTTTCTCTCTTTGAAATTTGACTTTCTCCAGTCCAACTTTCCTAACAGTGAGGTAATTTTCCTCAGTGATTTTAATGTTCACAATATCAACTGGCTTCTGCTTTCTAGTCATACAGACCCATCTGGTCAAAATGCTGAGGCTTTTGCAATTACTAATGACCTTGCACAGATTGTTCAAATTGTTCAAATTGCACAGATTGTTACCAGATAATCCTAACCACACAGGCAACATGCTTGATCTTTTTCTTGCAAACAACCCTTCTAAGTACATGGTCAAGGTGAGTGGTCCTCTAGGTACTTCAAATCACAACTTGGTAATAGTCTCTTCTCCAATGGAGCCTTTCTCTCATGGCCATTCCGAACATCATGTTGTTTGGCATTACAAGAATGCAAAATGGAATTATCTGCGAGATTTCTTCTCTTCTTTTCCTTGGTCAGATTACTGTTTCAAAACTTCTGATGTCAACGTTTGCTCAGATGATGTTAGTGAAAGTATTCTTGTAGGGATGGAATCCTTTATTCCACACTCCACCGTAAAATCCCACCATTTATCTAAACCTTTGTTTTCCAATAAATGTACTAAGGCTGTTCAACAGAAGAATGTTGCATATCTGTAATCAAGTCACAAAGGAGGTTAGGCAAGAGAAGGCAGATTATGAAAAATCTTTGGCAAAGGATGCAAAGAAAAACAGCAAAGACTTCTTTACTTATATAAACTCTAAAAGGAAGGGGATGAATCAGATTGGTCCACTTGATAACAATGGTTTGAGTGTAGATGATCATTCTCAGATAGCTGCCAAACTAAATGAGTATTTTGCATCTATATTCACACATGAGGAGTTATTCAAGAAGGAGAGGGCCAAATGTTTATCAAACTAACGGGGAGTTAAATGATTTTGTAATAACTGAGAGCAAAGCGGAGGAGAAATTGTTGAAGTTAAACATAAGAAAAGCACCTGTGATCTACCAGTTATATTAAAGGTGGTGGCAAAGGAAGTAAGCAAACCCTTAGCTGTAATTATGAGAGTATCCTTGGACTCAGGGGAAGTCCCCAACGGAATGGAGATGTGCAAATGTATTTCCAATTCACCAAGGGGATCAAAGGGTGACACGAATAATTACAGACCTGTTAGTTTGACTTCTGTTCCAGGGAAAATAATGGAGTCGATGGTTAAAGAAGCACTGCAGGATTATCTAGACAAGACAGCAGTAATAATTCAGACACAGCATGGCTTTGTCAAAGAAAAATCTAATCTGACCAATTTGAATGGATACTATGTGATCACATAGGAACTGGATGCAAAAAGTAATTTTGATATCATATACTTGGATTTTGGGAAAGCTTTTGATACTGTTGCACATGGAAGACTACTGTACAAATTGGAGCAGTATGGCATTAAAAGGAAGTTGCTACAATGGATAAAAGGATGATTGAGTGGGAGAAGACAGAGTGGTAACCAATGGGTACTGCTCTATGTGGACTAATGTTTTAGTGGTGTCCCTCTGGGTTCGGTGTTGGCCCATTGTTGTTTTGTATATTTATCAATGATACTGATGAAGGTATATCAATCTTAATGTCAATGTTTGCAGATGATAAAAGGTTGGCAGGGTCATTAATAACAGTAATGACAAGTTTGTAGGTGGTAGATGACTTTCATCAACCGGTGAAATACCACCACTTTGCTTATTGGAGGTTTGAAGTGGTGAAACCCATGTTTAGTCTCTAGAGCAAAGTTTCCGGCATCCCCCTCCCCCCATACTTCTCCTTCAACCCATGAATGGTACTAAGTACTATAGGTTTTGATACTTTTCGTGTTTGGGGTTTTCATAAAAAAAAAAAAAAAAAAAAAATGCTGCTGCAACAGGATCTAGAAAAGTTGGGTAGATGGGCTCAGAAGTGGCAACTGAAGTTTAATATTGACAAATGCAAAGTACTGCATATGGATAGCAGTAACCCCAGAGAAATGTACCAAATATGTAGTGTTACACTCTGGGTAGTGGAGAACGAAAGAGACCTGGGAGTAATTGTGCAGAAAGATATGAAGTTTTCTGGACAGTGCAGACAACCTGTCTGCACTGTCCAGAAAAGTAGATCATGGGGTATTGTCAATGATATACAGAAATTTTGCAAGTAGGGATAAGGAGGTGATTATCCTCTTGTATAAGGCAGTGGTCAGGCCATTGCCTTATACAAGAGGATAATCACCTCCTTCCACACCATGAGTACTGCATACAGGTCTGGAAGCCTCAGTTTAAGAAGGATGTAGAGTTGCTAGAACAAGTACAGAGAAGGGCAACAAGACTGGTGAATGGAACAAAGGGGTGCTCTTATGAAGAAAGGCTCAAGCTCTGCAAATTGCAGCTTCTGGAGACTAGGCACCTACAAAGTGATCTAATTGAGGTGTATAAGGCCTTGAATGGATTGAGCAGGCTCAATGCTGATGGAATTCTTCCTTTTGCTAAGATTACAAATCTGAGGGGGCATAGATTCAAGCTGAGGAAAGACAGTTGTAGAATACATGTGCAGAAGTTTGCCTTTAGCCAGCGGGTAGTTGATTGCTGGAACAAACTTCCATCTGTGGTTATGGAAGTTGATAGCTTAAATGAATTCAAGGCAGAACTAGACAAACATTTGGAATGAATGGATCAGTGAAATAGGAAGTTTTTTTTTGCTGATGCTGTATAAGCTTGCTTTCTTGCATCGTGTGCCTCTACTAATGCTAATATCATAATTTGCTCATATCCAAATCTTCAGGTTCATTTTCTGCCTACACCAAAGCTTGCAACAATTGTAAAGCAGTTATTAATCATTCTAAACTAGATTTTGAACAGGCTAAGAGTAGAAAAACTTACTTTGTGTCCAAATGGTAGCTGAGCATTCTGGTCTCTTCCCAAAGCTATTGGTCACAACTTTTGCTCAAACAGCTTCAACTTCTTGAATGCCCACAACCAATTCCTTAAATGCTGATCTCCAGGTAATTCTCCAGTGTGATAAACGTAACTTAGTTGATTTCAATCTTCTAAAATTCAGTCCTGCCTTATATCTCACAAAAAGGATTCCTCTGTTCCTATGCTTATCTTCGATGACACTGATTTCTAGGCAAGATCATATATCTCTAGTGGGGATTACCCTGACTTCTAATCTCTCGTGGCATGAGCCCATTACAAATATTGCTCCCTCTGCATCTAAAAAACTGGTTTTTCTCTTTCGCTCTTGGTGTTACTTTTCTTCCAAACAGCTGTTCACTCTGTACAAATCACAAATCCACTCTACCATGGAATATGGTCCACACATCTGGGGTGGTACTCCAAAACTCTCTCAGGCTTCTAGATTCCATTCAAAAGAGGGCACTTAGATTAATTAATGACTCATCTCTAACAGAGTCTCTCCACTCTCTGTCTCGTTCTGTTTCTGCTGCATGCCTTTTCTATAGATACTTCCATGGGCACTATTTTTCTGAAGTAGCTTTCATAATTCCTGCTCTCTCTTCCAAAGCAGTCCAAACATGCCTCAACCAGTCAATATCCTTTTACTGTCCAATTTCAAACTCACAGAACCAACTTTTCTTCTTACTCATTTATTCATTCATTTTCTTTAACAGCCTTTCTTCATACGTATTTCCTGAAAATTACAATCTACAGAAGTTCAGGTCTAATGTTAACAAATATCTTCTTTGATCTTCTCAACCTCCGACCCATTCATGGTACTAAGTGTAAGGTTCTAATCTCTCTCATGTTTGGGGTTTTTATAAAAGCAAAAAAAAATTCCTTCTATGTGTTGTTTAAGGCTCATCATAAGGGTTTAACAACTTTTCCATATTAACTTCAGTAAGTTCATTAAAACATATGGATTTGTTGAGGGGATATCTTGTTTGATGAATCTAATTAACTACTATGACAAAGTAACAAAGGACTGGATGCGAAAAAATCATTCTGACATATATTTCAACTTTGATAAAGCTTTTAACACTGTTTCACACGAAAGACTTCTTGGACCAATATTATTAGTAGCTGAATAGTCAAAAATAGTCCCCATGGTTCTGTTCAATACGCTTACTGTTTTCATCATTTATTAATGACACTGATGAAGGCATATGAATGTTAGTGTCAAAGTTTGCAGATAATACAAAGGATGGCAGAGTGGTTAGTGACAGGAATCATGGTAAACTGCTACAACGATACTTAAAAAGTGGACAGATGGGCTGAGAGTGGGCAGTAGTAATGTCAGAGTAACCTACCAATTGGGTGCTACCTTTTCCATTCTCCACTCAAAGTGGTGGAGAATGGAAAAGATCTAGGGGTAATTGTATACACTGACATGAAGTTTAACGAGCTGTACAGACAGACTGCTAGGACAGCCAATGGAGTTTTGACAATGATATACAGGAATTTTGATAGCAGGCACAAGAGGGTGATTGTCTCATTGTATAAGGCAATGGTCGAGCCACATCTTGTACTGCATACAGGTGTGGAAACTTTTAAGAAGGATGTAGATCTGTTGAAACAGGTGCAGAAAGAGCAACAAGAGTTGCCAAAAAAGTTCTGCAAATTAGAAAGCACTTACAAATTAGGCACTTATGAGAAGACCTGATTAAAGTGCTTAAAGCTTTAAATGGATTGATTAAACTAAATGTTGATAGCATTCATACTCTTTCTCAGACAACAATATACAAGGAGACATTTTTAAATTGAAAAACGATGGTTGCAGGATAGATAAGTGAAAATTTGCTTTCAGTCAGGGAGCGATTGATCATTAGAGCAAATTTCCACCTGGTGCTCTGGAAGTTGCTCTTTGAATAAATTTTAGGAAGAATTAGGCAAATTATTAGAAGGGATGGACAAATGAGGTGGGCAGTTTTTTTTTTGTTGTAGTAAGTAAGCTTTGCTTCCTTGCATTATTTGCCACTACTCTTCTTAATACTAATAATAAACCTGCCTGTTGTGCAATGTTGTTGCACAACAGACCTTGGGGGACACCAGCATTAGTGGAGAAGTTAGGAGACAGAGCCATCTACTCACATTCAGTGAGTGATCAGAGAGAAAACTGGATAACAAATTATAAAAAACAGTTGGCAAACCATAAGATGGAAGCTTGTTTAGAAGACCTTTATGCCAAACACGATTGAAAGCCTTTGAGTTGTCAAGAGCAACTGATTGTGTTTCACCAAATTTTGACATTGAATTTGTCCATAAATGGATAACATAAGCCAGAATATCACCAGTGGATCGACAATAACGGAATCCATACTGCGATCGTTGATCAGACTGAAGGTTTCTAGGTAGGTTAAAAGTTGGCAGTTAATTGACTTCTCCATTACTTTACAAAGAATAGAAGTAATTGCAATGGGACATTAATTGGATGGGAGGGACTTGTCACCCTTTTTAGGAACTGGCTGGATATGACCAAATTTTCAAGCAGAAGGAAAAACACCTTTGGAATAAGAAAGTGAAAAAAGGCGGCAAAGAATAGGAGTAAGTTCAGGAGCACAGGTTTTGAGAACAAGTGGAGAAATACCATCCGGACATGGAGCTTTCTTAGCATCGAGATTCGTCAAAATCCTTCTGACATCCTTTCGACGGAAGACCACAGGAGGCATTGAATGGAGCGTGTTGGGAATGGTGGGAGGTGTTTTACCAAGATCATTAATATGTGAGTTGGAAGAAAAATGGGATGCTAGTAGGTCAACTTTATTGTTGGCTGAAATGACAACAGAACCATCTAGTTTTGACAAAGGTGGGAGCAGAGATGGGCAAAAGTTGGGGCCAACAGCTTTGCCAAATGACCAGAATGCTCGGCTACCATTAGGGCAAGAAGCAAGTTTCCTACTCTTAGCCTGTTTGAAATATAGTTTGGACTGATTAATGACTGCTTTACAATTTTTGCGAGCTTTGGTATAAGCAGAAAATGAAACTGAAGAATTGGATACAAGTCAATTATGATATGTAACATTCTTCTCTTGAACAGCTTTAGCACATTTATTGGAAAACCAAGGTTTAGATAAAGGACGATATTTTAAAGTGGAGTGTGGAACAAAGGATCCCATTCCTACAAGAATAATTTCACTCACACAATCTAGCAAATGCTGACATCAGAAGTTTTGAAACCATAGTCCGACCAAGGAAAAGAAGAAAAGAAATCATGCGGGTCATCCCATTTTGCATTCTTGTAATGCCAAACAATACGAGGTTGAGAACAGCCATGAGATAAAGGCTCCATTGGAGAAGAGACAATCACCAAGTTGTGATCTGAGGTACCTAAAGAACCACTCACTTCGACTGTGTACTTAGAAGGGTTGTTTGTGAGAAAAAGATCAAGCGGGTTGGCTGTATGATTAGGATTGTCCAGTATTCTTGTAGGTAAATGAACAATCTGTGCAAGGTCATTAGAAATTGCAAAATTTCTAATGACCTCATAGAATTAGAAATTATAGAAATTATAAAATTTCTTATAATTGAAAAAGCCTAAGCATCTCGACAAGCTGGGTCAGTGTGACTAGAAAACGGAAGCCTGATGGAGTTGTGAACATTAAAATCACCAAGGAAAATTACCTCACTGTTAGAAAAGTTGGAATGGAGAAAGTCACGTTGCAAAGAGAGGAAGTCAAAAAGCTCCAAGTGATTAGTGGAGTTGGGTGAACGGTAGAGACAACAGATGAATTTGACACAATGAGGTAGAGAGATTTTAAGCCAGAGAAGATCGAAGGGAGGAGATTCTAAATTACTAATTCTCTGACAGGGAATATCGGAACAGACATATGCATAAGTACCACTTTTGAGGCGAAAGGAATCATACAGTGAATAATTTGGGCAGCTGAGATGAGCAGTAGTTGAATTAACCGATAACTGGGATTCTGTCAGAAAAAGTACATGAGATTTGGCAGACTGCAAGTGGAAATGAAGATAGTCAAGGAGTTACAGATGTGTTGCCAATTCAGAAGAACATCACCCATTTAGGAACTGCCGGGATATGACTAAATGTCCATTAAGAAGGATGTATATCATTGACACCAGTAGAATAAATCAGAGGGGAAAAAAAAAAGAGGCAAAACAGGTGCAAGCTCTGGAGCACACTGAGGACAAGTGGAAAAATGCCATAGGTCCTTGAGTTTTCTCAATATCCAGCCTTAACAGAATTCTTTTAACTTTCTGTCAGAAAACGACAGGAGGCAATGTATGTGGAGTGTACTAGATATGAGAGTAGGTAATTTAACAAGCTCCTTAATACAATTGTTACAATAAAAGTATGATGCCAGTTAGTTTATCTTTGCTGAGAATTCTATAGAATCATTTATAACAGAAGTGGGAGTGTAGATGGACAGAATGAAGCTAGAGATCTGGATACAAGCCAAATTAGTATTAGCATTAGTAGAGGCATATGATGCAAGAAAGCAAGCTTATGCAGCATCAGCCAAAAAAAAAAAAAAAAAACTTCCCATTTCACCGCTCTGTTCATTCCAAATACCTGCCCAGCTCAGCCTTAAATTTATTTAGGCTATCAACTTCCACAACAAAGGATGGAAATCTGTTCCACCAACTGATTACCCCTGACTAAAAGCAATCTTCCACACATCTATCTTCCCTCAATTTGAATTTATAGCCTCTCAGATGATTATTCTGAGCAAGAGGAAGAATTCCATCAGCATTGAGCATGCTCAAACCATTCAAGGCTTTATACACCTCAATCAGATCACCTTGCAGGTGCCTAGTCTCCAGACACTGTAATTTGCAAAATTTAAGCCTGTTTTTCTTTATAAGAGAAACCATCTGTTCCATTCACTAATTTTGTTGCCCTTCTCTGTACTCGTTCCAACAGCTCTACATCCTTCTTAAAATGAGGCCTCCAGACCTGTATACAGTACTCAAGGTGTGGCCTGACCATTGCCTTAAAAAAGGGGATAATCACCTCCTTATCCCTGCTATAAAAATTCCTGTAATCATTGACAAGACACTATGAGCTACTCTTGCAGACCGTCTGCACTGCTCAGAAAACTTCATATCTGTCAGCACAATTACCCTCAGGTCCTTTTCATTCTCTACCACTGTCAGTGTAGTACCACAGAACTGATAAGTCATTCTAGGGTTGCTGCTTCCCATATGTAGTATTTTACATTTGTCAATGTTCAACTTCATTTGTCACCTCAGCCCATCTGCTCAACTTTTCTAGATACTGTTGCAGCAGCGTAATGTCATTAGTGTCTTTAACAACCCTGCCAACCCTTGTATCATCTGCAAACTTGGACATTAAGCTTGATATACCATCATCAATATCATTTATAAATACAGAAAACAACAATGGACCCAACACCGAACCCTGAGGGACTCCACTAATAAATTAGTCCATGATGAGCAGTGTCTATTGATTACCACTCTCTTCTCCCACTCAACCATCCCTTTATCCATAGCAGCAATTTGCCTCCAATGCCACACTGCTCCAATTTGTGCAGCAGTCTTCAAGTGCAACAGTATGAAAAGCCTTTCTAAGATCCAAATATATGATATCAAAGTTATTCCCTACATCCAGTTCCTTTGTCACCACATCATAGTATCCAATCAAATTGGTCAGGCAAGACTTTCCCTTAACAAAACCATGCTGTGTCCGAGCTATAACTGAAATCCTGTCTAGATGATCCTGCCGTGCTTCTTTAAGCAGTGCCTCCATTAATTTTCCTGGAACAGAAGTTACACTCACAGGTCTATAATTACTTGTGTCGCCCTTTGATCCTCCTTTGTGAATTGGGGTTACATTTGCACATCTCCAGTCGATGGGTACCTCCCCTGAGTCCAAAGAAGCTCTCATAATTATGGCTAAGGGTTTGCTTACTGTCTTTGCTGCCTCCTGTAATATAACTGGGTAGATCCCATCCACCCCAGGTGCCTTTTTTATGTTTATCTTCAACAATTTCTCCTCCACTTTCCTCTTAGTTATTACAAAATCATCTAGCTCACTGCCAGAGTTTAACTCACCACTGGCATTCCCCTCCCTGAATAACTCCTCACGGGTGAATGTAGATGCAAAATAATCATTTAGTTTGTTAGCCACCTGAGTAGGTGCATCAACAGTTGAACCATCAATATCCAGTGGACCAATCTGATTCACCCCTTTCCTTCTAGAGTTTACATATGTAAAGAACTCTTTGTTGTTTTCTTTACATCCTTTGCCAAGGATTTCTCATAATCTGCATTTGCCTGCCTAAAAAAAGCCGTGAAGTAGGGTTGAATTTGAAAGTGTCTGCAATTCTGCCCAGACACGATAGGAGGGAGTATATGATGAGAGCCTTGTCGATCAATTCGGCTCTGGAAAGATTGTGCAAGGCTGAAGGGGTAGAATTTTTTTCAGCCTGGACTGTACTTGTTAACAGGAGAGATTGCTTCTACAGGGATGGGATACACTTAAATAGAAAGGGTGCAAGAATATTTGCTGATGCTATCGAGGCAGTGTTAGGTGGGTCGGAAAACTGCTAGCTTGGGGGGAGACAAAGACTAATGGATTAACAGCAGCCACTGGCAGAGGTGAAAGAGATTCTTGCACTGCTTCTATTGGAATGAGCAGAAGCCTGAAAAACAAGATGCAGGATATTTCAGAGACTGCTGGAAGTCATTGTGGTACAAGTAAACACATGGGTTGTGTTAGGGTAGCTAAGAATAGAAACAGGTGCATGTATACTTGCGTGTACACTAATGCTAGGAGTTCAGTAAATAAATTTGATGAATTTGAGGTATTACTCAAAACATCAAAGGCAGATATTGTTGGGATATCAGAGACGTGGTGTCACACAGATATAAGGAATACAGAACTGGAATTTGGGGAGTACAACGTCTACAGAAAGAATAGACAGGATAGGAAGGGAGGAGGGGTTATGCTATTAGTTAAAAAACACATAAAATCCAAGGAAGTGAAGCCAGTTGACATCGCTGGACAGTGCAGTGTTGAGTCAGTTTGGTGTGACATAAGCATAGGTAAATCAAAATTGAGAGTAGGAGTGTGCTATAGGCCTAATGACTCTGATGAGTATAATAAGATACTGTACAGGGAAATAGAATGGGCCAGTAAATCAGAGAGTCTTATAATGAGGGATTTTAATTTCCCAGATATTGACTGGAATTTGTGGGTTGGTCACTCACACACTAGCAAGGCTTTTGTGGATTTATTGGATGATTGTTTTCTACACCAGCATGTTCGGGAGGCAACTAGAGGGAGTAATACTCTTGATCTGATTATCAGTAGTGATTCTTCATGCATTAGGAATCTGCAGATAAATGAACCACTGGGTGGCAGTGATCACAGTGTGCTGAAGTGGGATTTACTCAAGGAGGTAACTACCATCAGAGGTAAAGGGAAGGGTTTTTGCTTTCGTAAAGGCGACTATGATGGTCTGAGACAGTATTTAAATTCTATACAGTGGGACCAACTGATGATGTTACCAACAGCAAATTCAAAATGGGAAGCATTCAAGGAACTAATCTTGGAAGCTACCAGGCTTTACATACCAACCAAGAAATATTGTTCAAGGTTCAGGCCTAAATGGTTGTCAGATGAACTAATGAGACATATGGCAGAGAAGAAAAATGCATGGGATACATACAAATTAATGGGTGACGTGGAAGCCTATGATAGATATAAGTTGGTCTGTAACCAAGTCACAAAGGAGATTAGGCAGGCAAAGGCAGATTATGAGAAATCCTTGGCAAAGGATGCAAAGAAAAACAGAAAAGAGTTCTTTATTTATTTAAACTCAAGAAGGAAAGGGATGAATCACATTGGTCCACTGGATGTTGATGGTTCAACAGTTGAGGATCCAGCTCAGGTGGCTAACAATCTAAACGAGTATTTTGCATCTACATTCACACATGAGGAGTTATTCAGGAAGGGGAATGTCGTAGGTGAAGTAAACATTGGCAGTGAGCTAGATGATTTTCTAATAACTGAGAGGAAAGTGGAGGAGAAATTGTTGAGGATAAACATAAAAAAGGCACCCGGGGTGGATGGGATCTATCCAGTTATATTAAAGGAGGCAGCAAAGGAAGTAAGCAAACCCCTAGCCATAATTATGAGAGCTTCTTTGGACTCAGGGGAGGTACCCATGGACTGGAGATGTGCAAATGTAACCCCAATTCACAAAGGAGGATCAAAGGCTGACACAAGTAATTATAGACCTGTTAGTTTAACTTCGGTTCCAGGAAAATTAATGGAGGTACTGGTTAAAGAAGCACTGCAGGATCATCTGGACAAGAATTTAGTTATAGCTCAGACACAGCATGGGTTTGTTAAGGGCAGGTCTTGTCTGACCAATTTGATTGGATACTAATTGGTCAGACTATGATGTAGTCACAAAAGAACTGGATGCAGGGAATAACTTTGATATTATATATTTGGATCTTAGAAAGGCTTTTGATACTGTTGCGCATGGAAGACTGCTGCACAAATTGGAGAAGTGTGGCATTCGAGGCAAATTGCTGCTATGGATAAAGGGATGGTTGAGTGGCAGAAGACAGAGAGTGGTAATCAATGGACACTGCTCAACGTGGACTAATGTTATTAGTGGAGTTCCTCAGGGTTCAGTGTTGGGTCCATTGTTGTTTTCTGTATTTATAAATGATATTGATGATGGTGTATCAGGCTTAATGTCCAAGTTTGCAGACGATGCAAAGGTTGGCAGGGTTGTTAAGGACACTACTGATACTATGCTGCTGCAACAGGATCTGGAAAGGTTGAGCAGATGGGCTGAGAGGTGGCAAATGAAGTTTAACATTGACAAATGTAAAGTACTACATATGGGAAACAGTAACCCCAGATCAACGTATCAACTCTGTGGTACTACGCTGACAGTGGTAGAGAATGAAAAGGACCTGGGGGTAATTGTGCAGGCAGATATGAAGTTCTCTGAGCAGTGCAGACGAGCTGCAAGAGTAGCTCCTGGTGTCTTGTCAATGATATACAGGAATTTTTCTAGCAGGGACAGGGATGTGATTATTCCCTTGTATAAGGCATTGGTCAGGCCACACCTTGAGTACTGTATACAGGTCTGGAGGCCTCATTTCAAGAAGGATGTGGAGCTGCTGGAACGAGTACAGAGAAGGGCAACAAGATTAGTGAATGGAACAAAGGGTTGCTCTTACGAAGAAAGGCTTAAGTTTTGCAAATTACAGAGCCTGGAGACTAGGCATCGCCGAGGTGATATGATAGAGGTGTACAAGGCTTTGAATGGCTTGAGCATGCTCAATGCCGATGGGATTCTTCCTCTTGCTCAGAATAATCACCTGAGAGGGCATAAATTCAAATTGAGGAAGGACGGATGTCGGATAGATGTGCGGAAATTCGCCTTTAGCCAGCTGGCAGCTGGTTTGTGGAATAGACTTCCATCGCTTGTTGTTGAAGTTGATAACATAAACAAATTTAAGGCTCAGCTGGACAGGTATTTCGAACGAATTGAGGGGTGAAATGGGAGTAGTGGTTGTTTTTTTTTTTGGCTGATGCTGAATAAGCTTGCTTTCTTGCATCATATGCCTCTACTAATGCTAATGCTAATCTCCTTTGTGACTTGGTTATAGATCAGCTTATATCTATCATAGGCTTCCATGTCACCCATTAATTTATATGTGTCCCATGCATTTTTCTTCTCTGCCATATGTTTCATTAGTTCATCTGACATCCATTTAGGCCAAATGCTACATTCTTATGTTGAACAGTCTTTGTGATTTCATCCTTACAAGAAGAAGAATGTAATTGACATGATCTGGCAAACACTGGGATTGGAAGATTTAAAAGAGTAATCCAACAAAGGAAAAGATCAGAAATCACGCAAATCATTGTATACTGGATTCTTGTAATCCAAAGGCATGAGGGCGAGAATGGCTTTGGGAGAAATGCTTCACTGGAGAACATGTCATCACCAAGTTGTGATCACGGATACCTAGGTGATCACTCATAATAACTTGGTACTCTGTAGGATCGCTGGTGAGGTAAAGATTAAAAATATTGAGAGATGTGGTGTGGATTGTCTTTTATACTAGTATTACTATATAATAGAAGTAAGCTTATAGAAGAAAAAAAACAACTATCCACCTCATTTATCTATCATCCATCCCATCTAATATGTCTAAATCAACCCCGGGGGCTCACATCTGGTGAGTATGGGCTTGGCAAACCCAGGGTCCTGAGCTGGATATCATCATTCTTCTCCTTCTTGGTGATGCCTCTCTCTCTCTCTCTCTCTCTCTCTCTCTCTCTCTCTCACACACACACACACACACACACACACACACACACAGGGGGTAACTAGGGAATTTTTTTTTTTTTGGCTGGTGCAGCATAAGCTTCAGGCTTCCTTGTACCATATGGCTAATAATAATAATAAAATCTTCCCTAAATTTATTCAAAGTACCACTCTCACAACACCATATGGTAGTTTGTTCCAACAGTCAAATACAAAGTGAATTTTTGTACATCTATCCTGCAGCCATCATTTTCCAATTTCAGTTTAAGTCCCCTTGTGTGCATCAACTAAGAAAGAGGTTAGAATACATCATCATTAAGTTTAATTAATCCAGTTAAAACCTTAAACACTTCAATCATGTATCCTTGCAAGATCCTAGTTTCCAAGTGCTGCAGTTTGCAGAACTGAAGTCTTTTGTTGTAAAAGTACCACTTTTGTGTTCTGGTTCTTCTCTGCACCTTTTGCAAGAGATCCATACCTCTCTAAAAACGAAGCTTCCAGACCTGTATGCACTACTCAAGATGTGGCCTAACCATTGCCTTATACGATGGGATAATCACCTCTGCTGGCAAACTTTTGGTATATCACTGACAGAACCCCATTAGCTATTCTGGCAGCCTTCCTGAACTGTTCAGAGAACTTCATGTCTGACTTTACAACTCCCACCAGGTCACTTTCGTTCTCCACTACCTGAGTATGATATCACCTAACTGGTATATTATTTTGGGATTCTGCTGCCCATATGTAGTTCCTTGCATTTACCAATGTTAAAACTTCAATTTCCACTTCTGTTACAGTAATATGCTTTGATTTTTGTTATTAACCATCCTTTCACCTTTGGTATCTGCAAATGTACTCAATCTTCATATTCCTTCATTAATATTATTAATAAACACTGTAAACACTAAGGAACCCAGCACTAAAAACTGAGGGACCACACTAAAAAAACATTAGTCCATGGGCAGTGATAATTTATAACCACCCTCTGTCTTCTGTTACTCAACCATCCATTCCTTTATCCATAGTAATAACTTGCCCTTAATGACGCAATGCGATTCCCTTCTGCTTTTCTCTCTCTCTCTCTCTCTCTCTCTCTCTCTCTCTCTCTCTCTCTCTCTCTCTCTCTCTCAGGGTAACGCAGAAAGTTGGCTGGTGCAGTGTAAGCCTCAGGCTTCCTTGCACCATATGGCTAATAATAATAATGTTCTAATTTGTACAGCAGTCTTTCATGTGGAATAGTGTCAAAAGCTTTACTGAAATCTAAATATATGATGTCAAAATTATTATTTGCATCTAGTATTTATTTGTACCATTATTTGCACCCACTGCCGCCGCGCAACAAACCCATGCTGTGGTTTCTGTATAACTCCATTGCAGTTAAGGTGATCCTGCAATATTTCTTCAAGGAAAAAAAAAAAAAAAATTAGACAAAAACATCGGTCTCTTAGTCTTTTCCTTTTCAAATGGAAATGTAATTCTTAAGTTAAGAATTACAAAGTATTTATGCTAAGTTACATTCTTTCCAATAACTTCAGTAGCTTAATTTTAACTGCAGTAGTGATTAAAGTTATGGAAACAGTTTAATTTCTATAATACTTTAATTTAAATTCTGCAATATGTTGTAAATTTAAATTTTGTAATCTTTCTTATGTTAAAATTTCATCTAAATAAAGATTATTACAAGATTGATTTCAATACATTGATCAAGGATATCGTGATTCAAATGGAAATGCCTGTGAGCATTTCTGATATGTCATCGAGCCTGTCATTTTTATGTCTTGTGACATGTATTCTATGGCTGGTCTAGTACGCACAAACCAAGCTCAGCTGGCAATTCTTTTCTTTGCATCTGATGTAAGGAGCGAACCAATCTCTCTCTCAGGGTAACGCGGAAATTTGGCTGGTGCAGCATAAGCCTCAGGCTTCCTTGCACCATATGACTAATAATAATAATAATATTCTAATTTGTACAGCAATCTTTCATGTGGAATAGTGTTAACTTGGTACGTTACTAAAAGAATTTGAGTCACTGAAGAAATGGGTGCTTGCCCTAGAAATGGGTGCCTAGAAACAAATGTAACTGGGAGCTCATCAGAGACTCAAATATCTCGTGACCTGCCAGGTGCATATGCTACTATGGTTCAAGAAGATTTAGTTTTATTTTGGGTCTCTATTGCCAGGGAAATGGGTTAAAATTTTTTGCAAACACACCCTAGAATCACAGTGTAATGGGCATGTAAGTGTAAGTGTCTGCGAAGGCCAACAAATGACGTTACCAACAGATTGTCTGATTTTAAGAGGGTTAAAGAAAGCATTATTATTCATGTAGGGACTAATGATATTCCGACCTAACTCGTGGTATTTTTTCAGCATGCCAGAGCATGCTGAAAAAATACCACGAGTTAGGTCGGAATGTTTATGTGACAGAAATTCTGCCCAGACATGATAGGAAGGATTATATGGAGAAAGCCTCACAGACTGACTTGCAAGGGGCAGAGTCCCTCTTCTGGGGTGAAATTTTTATCAGTGTGGCCCACACTTATAGCTAGAAGAAATCTATTTTGTAGAGACGGTATTCATTTGAACAAAGGTGGTGCAAGGGCTTTGCCAGTGTCACTGAAGATACCTTAAGGGTTCAGGGAGACTGCTAGTTAGGGGAGAGAGAGGGGTAAATAGACATGTGTTTATATGATGTATGGGTCAAAGTAATGCTTGTACACATCTCAAGATTTTTTGTTTATTGCTTCAACAGCTGACGTTGGCGACATTTCAAATGAGCAGGAAGATAAAACTAGGGAAACAAGCTTAAATAACTTCAAGGGGTGTGTTAAGGTGGAAAACTACAGGAGAATACTTAACTGCAGCTACAGTAATGTCAGGAGTGTTATCAATAAAATGGGTGAATTTGAATTCCTGGTTAGAACAACTAATGCTGACATAATAGGGCTAACAGAAACGTGGTATCATCCAGAAACTTAGGATGATGAGTTTCAGTATTGTATACACAATTTATTTAGAAAGAACAGTGGATACAGAAGTGGTAGTGGGGTCATGCTTTTTATCAAATGTGACATAGTGTAAAAATAACTTTTGTTGAGTCAGAAGTTATGCCTGCTGGCACAGCATCTGGGTAGTGTGAGTTAGTTGGAAGCAGAGGTATAATGAGAGTGGGAATAATTTACATAACAGAAGATTGTGAAGCATATGACAAGTCTTTATATAAAGATAGAATGGGCAGGTAAGTGTAAATGTCTTATTACGGGTGACTTCAATTTGGCCCTAATTGATTAGAATAAGTTGGAAGGAAACTCACCATGGGGAATAAAATTTTTAAATAAACAATTATTATTTGTACCAGCACGTTAGAGAAAATACAATGGGTAAGAATATTCCAGCACCTCATTATTTATTCACGAATCAGATGACATCACAGGGCTTACTGTACAGGAACCATTGACAGGTAGTGATTATGCAGTTGTTAGTTATTTGGAAAATGAAGAAAGATTTTTTCAATAGTTAAAGGTAAAGGCATTGATTTAATTTTAGAAAAGGGGAACATGACATAGTTTAAAGCATTACATGGCATCTATTAATTGGGCATATTGCACAGGGAGGCAAATACATTAGAATTAAGGAGTATCTTTAAAACAATAATCACAGAAGTCATGAATGCATATATACCATTTAGAAAATATAGCATGGGGAAGATGCTGTGATGGATGAATACAGAGTTGGCTAGTCTAAGAAAGCAGAAAAAAGAGGACATGAAAAGTATTAAAGCCTATAACAGCTACAAACTGATCGATTATAGTACCACAGAAAAGGTTAGGTGGCAAATACCGAGTATGAAAAAGCACTAGCTAAGAGAGAGCAAAGAATTGGGACAAGGAGTTTTTCATGTATGTGAATAAAGAAGAAAATGAATCGGATCAGTTCCTTGTGTACTGGCTGTGTGAAAATCTTAGATAACATAACTATGTTGCTTATGAATTGAATATATACTTCATATCGATCTTTACTGACCAAAGACCCTTCATGCTGAGAACAGGCTGCACGAGTGAAGCTGTAAAGCATGAAATTAGTGATATTGAAATTTCAGAAACTTATTTATTAGAAAAACATGAGGCCAAAAGCAAGTAAAGCTCCTGGAGTGGATAGCATATTCCCAGTAATTTTCACCAATATGTAAAGATGATACTAAGAGTGAAGTCATTAGCATTAGCATTAGTAGAGGCATTTGATGCAAAAAAGCAAGCTTATGCGATATCAGGCAAAAAAAAAAAAAAAAACCACTTCCACTTCACCCCTCGAAATACCTGTCCAGCTGAGCCTTAAAACTTATTTAGGCTATCAACTTCCACGACAAGGGATGGAAGTCTGTTCCACCAACCAACCACCCGCTGGCTAAAGGCAAATTTCCGCACGTCGTCTATCCTACATCTGTCTTTCATCAATTTGAATTTATGCCCTCTCAGGTGATTATTCTGAGCGAGAGGAAGAATCCCATCAGCATTGAGCATGCTCAAACCATTCAAGGCTTTATACACCTCTATCAGATCACCTCGCTGGTGCCTAGTCTCCAGACACTGTAATTTGCAAAACTTAAGCCTTTCTTTGTAAGAGCACCCCTTTGTTCCATTCACTAATCTTGTTGCCCTTCTCTGTACTCGTTCTAGCAGCTCTATATCCTTCTTGAAATGAGGCCTCCAGACCTGTATACAGTACTCTAGGTGTGGCCTGACCATTGCCTTATACAAGGGAATAATTACCTCCTCATCCCTGCTAGAAAAATTCCTATATATCATTGACAATACACCATGAGCTACTCTTGCACCC
This sequence comes from Mastigoproctus giganteus, assembly GCF_048544385.1. Taxonomy (NCBI): domain Eukaryota; kingdom Metazoa; phylum Arthropoda; class Arachnida; order Uropygi; family Thelyphonidae; genus Mastigoproctus; species Mastigoproctus giganteus. The sequence continues at coordinate 111,741,184 of NC_143583.1, read as the reverse complement.
GTCTGCACTGCTCAGAGAACTTCATATCTGCCTGCACAACCACCCCCAGGTCCCTTTCATTCTCTACCACTGTCAGTGTAGTACCACAGAGTTGATACGTTGCTCTGGGGTTGCTGTTTCCCATGTGTAGTACTTTACATTTGTCAATGTTAAACTTCATTTGCCACCTCTCAGCCCATCTGCTCAACCTTTCCAGATCTTGTTGCAGCAGCATAGTGTCAGTAGTGTCCTTGACAACCCTGCCTACCATACCTTTGTATCGTCTGCAAACTTCGACATTAAGCTTGATATACCATCATCAATATCATTTTTAAATACAGAAAACAATAATGGGCCCAACACTGAGACCTGAGGGACTCCACTAATAACATTAGTCCACGACGAGCAGTGTCCATTGATTACCACTCTCTGTCTTCTCCCTCTCAGCCACCCCTTAATCCACAGCAGCAATTTGCCTCCAATGTCACACTGCTCCAATTTGTGCAGCAGTCTTCCATGTGCAGTATCAAAAGCCTTTCTAAGATCCAAGTATATAATATCAAAGTTATTCCCTGCATCCAGTTCCTTTGTGACTGCATCATAGTATCCAATCAAATTGGTCAGGCAAGACTTCCCCTTAACAAAACCATGCTGTGTCCGAGCTATAACTGAAGTCTTGTCTAAATGATCCTGCAGTGCTTCTTTAACTAGTGCCTCCATTAATTTTCCTGGAACAGAAGTTAAACTCGCAGGTCTATAATTACTTGTGTCAGCCTTTGATCCTCCTTTGTGAATTGGGGTCACATTTGCACATCTCCAGTCTTTGGGTACCTCCCCTGAGTCCAAGGAAGCTCTCATAATTATGGCTAAGGGTTTGCTTACTTCCTCTGCTGCCTCCTTTAATATAACTGGATAGATCCCATCCACCCCGGGTGCCTTTCTTGTGTTTATCTTCAACAATTTCTCCTCCACTTTACTCTCAGTTATTACAAGATTCTCTAGCTTACTGCTAGAGTTGAATACACCTCTGGCATTCCCCTCGCTAAATAACTCCTCATGTGTGAATGTCGATGCAAAATATTCATTTAGTTTGTTAGCTACCTGAGCAGGATCATCAACAGTTGACCCATCGATATCAAGTGGACCAATCTGATTCATCCCCTTCCTTCTAGAGTTAACATAAGTAAAGAACTCTTTGCTGTTTTTCTTTGCATCCCTTGCCAAAGATTTCTCGTAATCTGCCTTCGCCTGCCTAACCTCCTTTGTAACCTGGTTACAGATCAACTCGTATCTATCATAAGCTTCTGTGTCATGTGTTAATTTGTATGTATCCCATGCATGTTTCTTCCCTGCCATATGCCTCATTAGTTCATCTGACATCCATTTAGGCCTAAATCTTGAACAATATTTCTTAGTTGGTATGTAAAGCCTAGTAGCTTCCAAGATAAGTTCTTTGAATGCTTCCCATTTTGCATTTGCTGTTGGTAACATCATCAGTTGGTCCCACTGTATAGAATTTAAATACTGTCTCAGTCCATCGCAGTCGCCTTTACGAAAGCAATAACCCTTCCCTTTACCCCTAATGGTAGTTACCTCTTTGAGTAAATCCCACTTCAGCACACTGTGATCACTGCCACCCAGTGGTTCATTTATCTGCAGATTCTTAATGTATGAAGAATCACTGCTGATAATCAAATCAAGAGTATTACTCCCTCTAGTTGCCTCCCGAACATGCTGATGTAGAAAACAATCATCCAATAAATCCACAAAAGCCTTGCTAGTGTGTGAGTGACCAGCCCCCAAATTCCAGTCAATATCTGGGAAATTAAAATCTCCCATTATAAGACTCTCTGATTTACTGGCCCACTCTATTTCCCTGTACAGTTTCTTATTATACTCATCAGAGTCATTAGCCTATAGCACACTCCTACTCTCAATTTTGATCTCCCAATGCTTATGTCACACCAAACTGACTCGACACTGCACTGTCCAGCGATGTCCACTGGCTTCACTTCCTTGGATTTTATGTATTTCTTAACTAATAGCATAACCCCTCCTTCCTTCCTATCCAGTCTATCCTTTCTGTAGACGTTGTACTCCCCAAATTCCAGTTCTGCATTCCTTATACCTGTGTGACACCACGTCTCTGATATCCCAACAATATCTGCCTTTCATGTATTGAGCAATACCTCAAATTTATTTACTAAACTCCTAGCATTGGTGTACACGCAAGTATACATGCACCTATTTCTATTTTTAGCTATCTAACACAACCCATGTGCTTACTTGTACCGCAATGACTCCCAGCAGTCTCTGAAATATCCTGCATCTTGTTTTTCAGGCTTCTGCTCATTCCAATAGAAGCAGTGCAAGAATCTCTTTCACCTCTGCCAGTGGCTACTGTTAATCCATTCGTCTTTGTCTCCCTCCAAGCTAGCAGTTTGCCGACCCACCTAACACTGCCTCGATAGCATCAGCAAATATTCTTGCACCCTTTCTATTTAAGTGTATCCCATCCCTGTAGAAGCAGTCTCTCCTGTTAACAAGTACAGTCCAGGCTGAAAAAAATTCTACCCCTTGAGCCTTGCACAAACTTTCCAGGGCCGAATTGATCGACATGGCTCTCATCATATACTCCCTCCTATCGTGTCTGGGCAGAATTGCAGACTATAGACTTTAACTATAGACTGGTTAGTCTGATTTCAATGGCAAAGAAAATGTCAATCCAGGGACATTTAGAGAAATGTCATTCTGAGCACCTTAGAGGGAACCTGATTCAGGTTTATAAGGCTCTGAGAGAGATCAATAAAATGAATGAAGGGGGAATTTTTCACTTTTATAAAGAATTTCAGAACTAGAGGCTATACATTCAAATTACAGGGAAAGAGATTTAGACTAGACTGTAGAAAGTTTTCTTTTAGCCAGTGATTTTTTGAATATTGGAACAGGTTGCCTTCACAAGTAGTTGAGGCTGACAGTTTGAAGAAATTCAAAGGTCACTGGATAGAAATTCAAAGGTCTACTGGATAGAAATTCAAAGGTCTACTGGATAGATAGTCAAAGGTCTACTGGATAGCCATATAGTACAAAGAAGCTTGTGGCTTCTTTGTACTATATGGCTATTACATGAAGGTTATTTTTGAAGGGCACCTGTAGGATGCCTTGCCACCACTGCCAGGTTAACTATGACACCATGATTTTCTCTGGAACAGAAGTTCCAAACAACAGGTCTATAACTGCTCACAATGCCTTTTGATTCACCTTTGTGAACAGGGGAGACATTTGCACACCTTCCCTTAATTCGAGGATAATTTCATTAGGCCCAGAGTTTTCTCACTTCTCTTTCTGCTTCTTTTAATATAACTAGATAGATCTCATCTACCCAGATACCTTATTTACTTTTAGCTTCAGTAATTTCTCTTTCACTTTTTTTTTTCTCAATTATAACAAAATCATTTAGTTCCCATTTATTCTTCTATTACTTTGGTGTTCCCATACCTACAAACTTCTTCATGCTTGAATATAGATTCAAAAATTTATTTAGTTTGTTAGCAATGTGAACAGGATCATTGTTTGTTGTTTGTTATTCGGTTTTTAGGAGCATTAGAAAATAAGGACATATTGTTCTGAAACAGGATCATGTTCATCCCCTCATGATCATGTTCTGCCACTATTCTTCATCCCTCTCCTTCTAGTATGTCAACATAAGCAAACTCTTTGCTTTTCTTTGCATTCTTAGCCAAGGACCTCTCCTAATCTTCCTTAGCTTACCTAACCACCTTAGCAAACTGATTGCAGAACAGTTTGTACTCGTAGGATTCCAAGTCACCTGCTAATTAATTATCATCCCCTGCTTTTTTTTTCTCTGCTACTGTTCTCATCAGTTCATCTGACATCAATTTAAGTCTAAGCCTTGAGCTATATCTCTTGGTTGGCATAAAATATTTAGCAGGTTCTATGATCACTTCCTTGCATGCCTCCCATTTAGAATTTGCAGCTGGTAACATTATCAGATGGTCCCACTGAAAGGAATTTCAAAATTGTCTAAGACCACTATAGTCATCTTTATAAAAGCAATATCCCTGCCACTTATAGTAATTATATACTTTAAGTATATCCCACATTTTTTTCGGCCTGGTCTGTGATTGTTGACTGGAGAGACTGCTTCTACAGGGATGGGGTACACTTAAATAGAAAGGGTGCAAGAATATTTGCTGATGCTATCGAGGCAGTGTTAGGTGGGTCAGAAAACTGCTAGCTTGGGGGGGGGATACACAGACTAAATGGTTAACAGTGGCTGCTGGCAGAAGCAAAAGTGATTTTTGCACTTGCTCATATTAGAATGAGCAGCAGCCTAGAAAGCAAGGTAATGGAGATAACTCCCAGGACTTCTGGGAGTCATAGTGGAACAAGTAAATACATGGCCTGTATTAGGGTAACTAAGAGTAGGAACAGGTGCATGTATCCTTACATGTACACCAATGATAGGAGTACAGTTAATAAATTTGATGAGTTTGAAATGTTAGTCAAGACATCAAAGGCAGATATTCTTGGGATATCAGAGATGTGGTGTCACACAGATATAAGCAGTGCAGAATTGGAATTTGGGGAGTACAATGTGTACAGGAAGGATAGACAGGACAGAAAGGGAGGAAGGGTTATGCCGTTAGTTAAGAAAAACAAAATCTAAGGAAGTGCATTCAATTGATGTTGGTGGACAATGCAGAGTCGAGTCTGTCTGGTGTGAAATAAGCACTGGGAAAGGAAAAATGAGAGTAGGTGTGTGTTATAGGCCTAATGAATCTGATGAGTATAATGAGCAATTGTGCAGAGAACTAAAGTGGGCCAGTAAATCAGAATGTCTTATAATGGGGGATTTTAACTTTCCAGATATTGACTGGAACTTGTGGGTTGGTCACTCATACACTAGCAAGACTTGTAGATTTATTGGATGACTGTTTTCTACAGCAACATGTTCGAGAGACAACCAGAAGGAGTAATACCCTTGATCTGATTATCAGCAGTGATTATTCATTCATTAAGAATTCGAAGATTAAGGAACCACTGGGTGACAGCGAATATAATGTACTGATGTGGGAATTACTTAAAGATGTAACTACCATCAAGGCTAAAGGAAAGGTGACTTCAAAGGTCTCAGACAATTTTTAAATTCTGTACAGTGGGATCAACTGATGATGTTACCAACAAGGAATTCTAAATGGGAAGCCTTCAGGGACTTAAATTTGGAGGCTACTAGGCTTTTCATTCCAACTAAGAAATTCTGTTCAAGGTTTAGGCCTAAAAGGATGTCAGATGAATTAATGAGGCTCGTGGCAGAGAAGAAGAATGTATGGGATGCATATAAAGTATCAAGTGACACAGAAGCCTATGTCAGGTATAAACTAGTCTGTAATCAAGTCACAAAGGAGGTTAGGCAGGCGAAGGCAGATTATGAGAAATCTTTGGCAAAGGATGCAAAGAAAAACAGCAAGGAGTTTTTTACTTATGTAAACTCTAGAAGGAAAGGGATGAATCAGATTGGACTACTTAACATAGATGGGTTGACTATTGATGATCATGCTCAGGTAGCTGATAAACTGAATGGGTATTTTGCATCTACATTCATACATGAGGAGTCATTCAACGAGCGGAGTGCCCGAAGTTTATCAAACGCTAACAGAGCGCTTAGTGATTTTGTAATAACTGAGAGCAAAGTGTAGGAGAAATTGGTGAAGTTAAACATAAGGGAGGCACCCAGGGTGGATGGGATCTACCCAGTTATATTAAAGGAGGCAGCAAAGGAAGTAAGCAAACCCATAGCCATAATTATGAGAGCTTCCTTGGACGCAGGGGAGGTCCCCATGGACTGGAGGTGTGCAAATGTATCACCAATTCACAAAGGGGGTTCAAAAGGTGACACATTGGATACTATGATGTGCTCACAAAATAACTGAATGTCAAAAATAATTTTTATATCATATACTTGGATTTCAGGAAAGCTTTTGATGCTGTAGCGCATGGAAGACTGCTGTACAAATTGGAGCAGAATGGCATTAAGGGTAAGTTGCTACAATGGATAAAGGATGGTTGAGTGGGAGATGACAGAGTGGTAATCAATGGACACTGCTCTTCGTGAACAAATGTTATTAGTGGAGTTCCTCAGGGTTCGGTGTTGGGCCCATTGTTGTTTTGTATATTTGAACAAGGTATATCAGGTTTAACGTCCAAGTTGGCAGATGATACAAAGGTCAGCAGGGTTGTTAACGACAGTAAAGACACTATGCTACTCCAACTGGATCTATACAAGATGGGAAAATGGGCTGAGAAGTGGAAACTGAAGTTTAAAATTGACAAATGCAAAGTACTGCTGTTGCTATTATTAGGTTTTTAATAGCATTAGCAACTAAGGTCACATTGCTCTGGGGATATGCGGTGGTTTTATTCCCTGATTTTTCCGCAACCTCCGTATTTGGTGGTCACAGGCTCAAACCCCGGTCTAATCAAGAAGCGTGTGCTACGCACTGCTGCTCCTGCCCACCTGGCTACGGAGGTGCCTGCAAAGTACTGCATATGGGTAGCAACAAACAAAGAGAAATGTACCAACTGTGTGGTACTACACTCAGGGAAGTGGAAAGTGAAAAAGACCCGGAGGTAATTGTGCAGTCAAATATGAAGTTCGCTGGACAGTTCACAAGGGCTGCCAATGAAGGTCATGGAGTCTTGTCAATGATATGTACAAATTTTGCTAGCAGGGACAGGGAGGTGATTATTCCATTATACAAGACAATGGTCAGGCCACACCTAGAGTACTGTGTACAGGTCTGGAGGCCCCATTTTAGGAAGGATGTATAGTTGCTAGAATGAGTACAAAGAAGGGCAACAAGTTTGGTGAGGGAAACAAAGGGGTGCGCTTACCAAGAAAGGCTTAAGTTCTGCAAATTGCATCTCCTGGAGAGTAGGCACCTGCGAGGTGAACTGACTGAGGTGTATAAGGCCTTGAATGGGTTGAGCAAGCTGAATGTTATGGGATTCTTCCTCTTCCGCAGACTAAGAACCTGAGGGGGCACAGTTTCAAATTGAGGAAAGATAGTTGTAGAATAGATGTGCGGAAATTTCCCTTTAGCCAGCGAGTAGTTGATTGGTGGAACAATCTTTTGTTGTGGATGCTAATAGCCTAAATAAATTTAAGGCTGAGCCGGACAGGCATTTGGAACGAATGGAGGGGTGAAGTGGGAGGGTTTTTTGGCTGAAGCTGCATAAGCTTGCTTGCTTGCATCGTATGCCTCTACTAATACTAATTACTATATTATGTATCACTGCCATCTAGTGGTTCCTTCATCTGGATATTCTTCATTCATAATGAGTCACTGCTGATAATCAGATCAAGAGTACTGCTTTCACTTGTTGCCTCTCTAATATGCTGCCATAGAAAACAGTCATCCAATAAATTACGAAAATTTCTAGTACTGTGTAAGTTACCAACTCACAAATTCCAGTTATTATGTGGAAAGTTAAAATTCCCATTATAAAATAATGATTTACAATCCACTTCAATTGTCTGTATCTCTCTCTCTCTCTCTCTCTCTGTAAAGTTCATTAAACTCATCCCAGTCATTAGGCCTATAACACACTTCTACTCTCATTTTAGTTTTCCCAGTACTTATGTCACACCAAACCGATTCAACATTACACTTCTTTGGCAAGGGATGCAAAGAAAAACAGCAAGGAATTCTTTACTTATGTAAACTCTAGAAGGAAGGGGATGAATCAGATTGATCCACTTGATATCGATGGTTCAACTGTTCATGATCCTGCTCAGGTAGCTAACAAACTAAATCAATATTTTGCATCTACATTCACACATGAGGAGTTATTCAGGAAGGGGAATGCCATAGAAGTAAACACTGGCAGTGACTAGATGATCTTGTAATAATTGAGAGTAAAGTGGAGGAGAAATTGTTGAAGATAAACACAAGAAAGGCACCTGGGGTGGATGGGATCTATCCAGTTATATTAAAGGAGGCAGCAAAGGAAGTAAGCAATCTGTTAGCCATAATTATGAGCTTCCTTGGACTCAGGGGAGGTACCCACAGACTGGAGATGTGCAAATGTAACCCCAATTCACAAAGGAGGATCAAAGGCTGACACAAGTAATTATAGACCTGTGAGTTTAACTTCTGTTCAGGGAAAATTAATGGAAGCACTGGTTAAAGAAGCACTGCAGGATCATCTTGACAAGAATACAGTTATAGCTCAGACACAGCATGGTTTTGTTAAGGGAAGGTCTTGCCTGACCAATTTGATTGGATACTATGATGTAGTCACAAAAGAATTGGATGCAGGGAATAACTTTGATATTATATATTTGGATCTTAGAAAGGCTTTTGATACTGTTGCACATGGAAGACTGCTGCACAAATTGGAGCAGTGTGGCATTGGTGGCAAATTGTTTATATGGATAAAGTTGATATGGTTGAGTGGCAGAAGATAGAGAGTGGTAATTAATGGACACTGCTCATCGTGGACTAATGTTACTAGTGGAGTCCCTCAGGGTTCAGTGTTGGGTCCATTGTTGTTTTCTGTATTTATAAATAATATTGATGATGGCATATCAAGCTTAATGTCCAAGTTTGCAGACGATACAAAGGTTGGCAGGGTTGTTAAGGACGCTACTGACGCTATGCTGCTGCAACAGGTTCTGGAAAGGTTGAGCAGATGGGCTGAGAGGTGGCAAATGAAGTTTAACATTGACAAATGTAAAGTACTACACATGAGAAACAGCAACCCCAGAGCAAGGTATCAACTCTGTGGTACTACACTGTCAGTGGTAGAGAATGAGAAGGACCTGGGGGTAATTGTGCAGGTAGATATGAAGTTCTCTGAGCAGTGCAGACGGGCTGCAAGAGTAGCTCATGGTGTCTTATCAATGATATACAGGAATTTTTCTAGCAGGGATAGGGAGGTGATTATTCACTTGTATAAGGCAATGGTCAGGCCGCACCTTGAGTACTGTATACAGGTCTGGAGGCCTCATTTCAAGAAGGATGTGGAGCTGCTGGAACGAGTACAGAGAAGGGCAACAAGGTTAGTGAATGGAACGAAGGGTTGCTCTTACGAAGAAAGGCATGAGTTTTGCAAATTGCAGTGTCTGGAGACTAGGCACCGGCGAGGTGATCTGATAGTGGTGTACAAAGCCTTGAATGGTTTGAGCATGCTCAATGCTGATGGCATACTGCCCCTTGCTCAGAATAATCACCTGAGAGGGCATAAATTCAAATTGAGGAAAGACAGATGTAGGATAGATGTGCGGAAATTTGCCTTTAGCCAGCGGGTAGTTGGTTGGTGGAACAGATTTCCATCCCTTGTTGTGGAAGTTGATAGCCAAAATAAATTTAAGGCTCAGCTGGACAGGTATTTCGAACGAACGGAGGGGTGAAGTGGAAGGTTTTTTTTTGGCTGATGCTGCATAAGCTTGCTTTCTTGCATCATATGCCTCTACTAATGCTAATGCTAATACATGACCATTTGCATCATCTGGTTGCATTGCCTATATACTTCTTAACTAAGAGCATTACTTCTTCCCCCCCCCTTCTGTTCTGTCTGTCTCTCCATATTCATATTCTGTACTCACCATATTCAAATTCTGCATTGTTTGTCTTAAATGGTACCATGTTTTTGTTATTCCTGTTATTATGTCTGCATTTGTTGACTTAACTAGTACTTCAAATTTATTTACTATACTCCTAGCATCAGTGCACAAGCAAATGTGCTTTGCTTGCTTTTAGTAACCTTAACACAACCTTCGTATTTGCTTGTTGCAATATGTCTCCCCATCCCCCAGCACAACAGGCCTTGTAATTTCTATCACCTTGCTTTTCAGGCTGCTATACGGCTTGACAGAAGCAGCACAAGAATCACTTTTACCTCTTCTTCAGCTACTGATAATCTATTAGTCTGTGTATCTCCCCAAGGCTGGTTTTCCAACCCACCTTACATTGACTCGATAGCAACAGCAAATATTCTTGCACCTCTTCTATTTAAGTGTATCCCATCCCTGTAAAAACAGTCTCTCCTGTTAACAAGCAGGCTGAGAAAAATTCTACTCCATGTGCCTCGCACAGTCTTGCTAGGGTTGAATTAATCGACATACTCTCATCATGTACTTCCTCCTATTGTGTCCAGGCAGAATTGCAGACATTTTCAAAATTATTTCTAACGTGCAACTTTTTTCTTAGCATTGCCCTGTAGTTAAGCAAAATGAACTAACTACATAAAAAAATCATTAGTAACAGCAAAATCCTCAACATCTGTACCTATTGGGTCCTTTTGACTAGAAAATTTAAGTCAGCTAGACTTATACACTTAAAAATTGCCAAGGTACATCACTTCATTTTTAGGAAAGTTACACTGCAGAAAGGCAAGCTTCAAAAGAAAGGAAGTCAAAAAGTGTATGATAGAGTTAACAGATGAATTTGATATAACAGGGTAAAAAATTTTATGCAAGAGGATATCAAAATGAGTTGCAAATTAGGAAGACTCTGACAAGGGATATCAGAGTAGACAAATTAACTAGTACCACCTTTGCAGTAAAAGGAATAAAAGACAGTTGAGGCAACTGATAACACTGACAACAATGAATTTTTTTTTAAATAAAAATTTTGAAACATATAAATACCTTGGTGGATGGAGTGTACTTTTTAAAGTTTATTTAAAATGTGCAACTCATTTTTACCTAGCACTTCAGTTGTCAAGATATTTCATATTTTAGTTTTGATTTACTCAGATTTTGGTCTTTCTGTTCATACTGGCTGGACAACTGATTGAGAAGTTTTAGAGAAAGTTTTCTAGATCTTACTGTATTAGTAATAGTAGTTTCTAGACTATTCTATGCCCACTTGCTCCTTGCATGTCAGAAGGACATATAAAGCAAACTTCCCAGACAGGTCAATCAGTCAGAGTTATAAGTGTATGAGTTAATGTTATTTCATATTAGTGTAAACTTGTCTTTTTATAGTTTTTAGTATTACTATTAGCTGTATGGCACAAGGAAGGCCTAGGCATTTGCTACACTGGCTAAAAAAAAAAAAAAAAAAATAGTAATAATAATAATAAAAAAACACAGTAATAATAAACCAACTATATCAGTGGTCACCAAATTTTTTCAGCCACTGCTCCCTTGGTTCCATAAACTCATCCCTGGTGTCCCCTGCCCTACATTATAAAAAGCATTATTCAGATCAGACTAGCAGTTTGCATGACCCACTAAAGAAGATAATAACAATAAAATTCAAAACAGTAAAAATTAATTGCAAATTTATTCAAAAGCAAATTAAAAGTTTTTAGTTTAATTAATTCAACAAAACTGATGATAATTCAATGATACCAGCTTTTCAAAGTCTGACAGTCATTTAGCAAGAATCTTTGATACCACATCTAGAACTATTTCACTGTTCAATAAATTATTAATGCTTGATGAAGTGGCACCAGTTTCCCAATGTCTGGTTTTAAGTCACCTAACAGGAGTCTTTAATCGTCACGTTTAGTAAACTGGAGTCAATTTCTATGGGTAAGAACCTTGTACTAAAGACTAACTGAAAGTTCAAATGAAATATTATGAAGAAATAATTTTTTTTGATATTTATATCAGGCTGAAGCATGGCTAATCACAGACGCTTAATTTCAAAGACACGTAAAAAACTATTCACTGTGGAAGAGTACATATTAAAAAACATAAATATGGATTAATGAAATATATTAGTAGTGAAACACAAGTAGTTGCTCTTGACATCTCAAAGGCTTTCGATCGTGTTTGGCATAAAGGTCTTCTAAACAAGCTTCCATCTTATGGTTTGCCAACTGTTTTTAGTAATTGTTTATCCAGTTTTCTCTCTGATCGCTCACTGAGGGTGATGGCAGATTGCTCTCTGTCTTCTAACTTCTCCACTAATGCCGGTGTCCCCCAAGGTTCAGTTTTTTCCCCCTACTCTTTTCCTCTTGTATATTAATGACCTTCTTCCATTGACTGGAAATCCTATCCATAGTTCTGCTGATGATAGCACATTGCATTCCGCTTTCCATTTTGAGAAATCTTGTCCTGCTCAATCAGCTTCAAATTCTCAAAAATCTGCTACCAATTCCTTAAACGCTGATCTTCAGGTAATTCTCCAGTGGGGCAAAGACAACTTAGTTGATTTCAACCCTTCTAAAACTCAGTCTTGTCTTATATCTCGCAAAAAGGATTCTTCTGCTCCTATGCACCCCCCCCCCATACTTCTCTTTCAACCCATGCACGGTACTAAGTACTATAGGTTTTGATACCTTTCGTGTTTGGGGTTTTCATAAAAAAAAAAAAAAAAAAATGCTTATCTTTAGTGACACTCCGATTTTTAGGCAAAATGATATATCTCTTTTGGGGATTACCCTGACTTCTAATCTCTCTTGGCACAAGCACACTACAAATATTGCTTCCTCTGCATCTAAAAAACTTGGTTTTCTCTTTTGCTCTCGGTGTTACTTTTCTTCCAAATAACTGCTCACTCTGTATAAATCGCAAATCCACCCTGCCATGGAATATTGTTCCCACATCTGGGGTGGTGCCACCAAAACCTCTCTCAGGCTTCTTGATTCCATTCATAAAAGAGCAGTTAGATTAATTAATGATTCATCTCTAACAGAGTCTCTCCACTCGCTCTCTCATAGACGTACTGTTTCTGCTGCATGCCTCTTCTACAGATACTTCCATGGGCACTGTTCTTCTGAATTGGCTTCTATAATTCCTGCTCTCTCTTTCAAAACAGTCCGAACACGTGCCGCCACCAGCCAACATCCATTTACTGTCCAACTTCAAACTCACAGAACCGACTTTTCATCTTCCTCGTTTATTCATTCAACTGCCGTTTTCTTGAACAACCTACCTTCATAATACGTATTTCCTGAAAATTACAGTCTACAGAAGTTCAAGTCCAATGTGAACAAATATCTTCTTTCATCTTCTCAACCTCCAACCCAAGCACGGTACTAAGTACTATAGGTTCTAATACCTCTCATGTTTGGGGTTTACATAAAAAAAAAAAAAAAAAAAGTACTCTCACTTCAATCCTAATTTTTTCTGTTACATATATTTTTTTAATCTCCTTGGACAGAACTCAAAATTCTTATAATTGTGAGAAGTGGTATCAAGCCAATAACAAGGTAGCTAAATACATAGAAACAATGTAAGAAATGAGGATAATGTTAATAAAAACTTAAGAGACATGTTATCATTACAGGTCATAATGTATTATACTGTGCTGCTTTAAAAATAACTTCATAGTAATGCCAGTTAATGAATTTGGAAAACTCAAAGGTGAAATAAATTATTCATATTCCAATTAAACAATGGAAAGTGAATTCTTAAAACCAAAAATACAAGGAAAATGTTATTCCTCTTAATCAAAACAAAGCACTTGTTTCCAAATATTTAGAGGAATAACTTTCAATAAATGTCAAATTTACCAGGTACTATTAAAAGACCAGATGTATTAAGTATTAAGAAATAATTTACTGTAAATTGTCAAATACTTTTATTCTGTGTTTTTACCTAAAGTATTTGTGCTTCTAGTTCAGTAACTGATGAATCAATAAGAAAAAAATAAATATACATTAATTTGTAAGCCTTAATAGTGTATGTATGTGTATATTCTATTCACTATATATATTTTCTGTTCTCTCTCTCTCTCTCTATATATATATATATATATATATATATATAAATATACATAGAAGAGAATATACACATAAGGGCTCACATCTGGTATGGGCTTAGCACACCCAGGGTCCTGAGCTGGATATCATCATTCTTCTCTTTCTTGGTGATTCCTTTCTACTTCTGACTCTTGCACACACTCTCGCTCTCTCTCATTTTTTTTGGCTGGTGCAGTATAAGCCTCAGGCTTCCTTGCACCATATGGCTAATAATAATAATATAAATTCCTTATTGAATATTACAAGTTCCAATGTGATGATGTAACTTCATGCTAGGTGCTTTTCATGCTAGGTGCTTTTGTTGCAACTAACAAGAAAGCTGCTAGTGCATGCTATATAATTTTTTTTTCCATCTATCATTACAGTAGTCATAAGTTTAACACATTTACTGTTTCACAATATTAAAGTAGTTTGGTTAAAAGTAAAAATAGCTGGAAAATATATGATACAGTATGTAAAACCTGAAATTTCTTCTTTGTTACAGTATTCTTAAGTGACAATTTTTCAAGCAGTACAAACAATTTTCTGAAGGGAAATATTCAGGATGATTTTCAATCTATCCAACAAGAGCAAAATCTGATGAATTTTTAAAAGGCACAGAAACTTTTGAATTTATGGAGGAATGACTAACAGAATAACTACTGAACTGGAGATGGATAAATTGAGTTTTTGCAAACTTTTAACTATCCATCTTGAAATGAAAGTCTGTATGACGATTATGCCAGAAAACTTGACTCATGACCAATGATTGTAGGGCAAGTTTGCATCAAACTTAATAAGATTCAAGTAGAAGAAACCTTTCTGGATGTCATCACAAGGGAAAAACATAGATACTTCATGGCTATGGCCTTGGCAAGAAAATACAGAGCAAACAGTAGAAGGCAGGGTGTTGTTATTATTATTAGCCATATGGTGCAAGGAAGCCTGAGGCTTATGCTGCACCAGCCAAAAAAATTCACGCATTACTCTGAGAGAGAGAGACAGAGAGAGGTAGAAGGGAATCATCAAGAAAGAGAAGAATGGAAGAATGATGATATCCAGCTCAGGACCCTGAGTTCTCCAAGAAACCAAAAAAAAAAAAAAAAACAAAGATGAGTTCTCATCATTTTCTTTGGTATATATAAAAAAGGGTATATGTGTTAAGAAATTGAGGAAAAGGTACTGCAAAAAAAAAAAAAAAGTAAATTGTGATTGGATAAGTGGTCGTTGCATCACAACTCACTGGCTCACCCTGCATTACTAAATGAGGCAATTTTTGACAGAATTAATGATCCTTCAGAGGATACATCCTGGATGTTCCAGAGGTCTGGCTTGATATGTCTTCTTTCTATTCCAAATATTAAAATTTTTCTAAAGGGTGCGTAAAGCTTCTGGAAAAAGTGCGGCGGGCACTAAAGTTGAGTAAACGAGTCCAGAAATGGTACCTATCGTGGCAGAGGAGAAAGGCTTCGTGTAAAAGCCATTTTAACTTATTTATAACCTGAAACTTTGTACTCACATCTATTGCATATTACTACAATCAGTATGTATCTGACATGCACTAAGAATCAAACACACGTGTTTTGAGAAGTTGACAAAATGAACTCTTTACATCAGTTACCGATCACGCAATAAAATACTTAAGACAAAACAGTTGCTAAAACGAATATATCTCGACGTTTGGTAATATGTTTACAAAATGTATTAAATATTCTTTCGGACATTTGATAAATAACGTCTGGTAACTGAAATACAATTCAGAAAACAAAATAATGTATACACTGGAAAGCACAGTAACACAAGGAAGTTTGTTCAAGAGAAATGATGAAAGTGAATAATATCTGACAGTGCAACACTTAGTCAGTTATTCCACGATTACTTTATAAATGTCAGCTTATTAAAAATGACATCATTTTTCTTAGATGATAAAGGCAAAACAATCACCTTTCTTTCTTATTAACATCAATAAACGCCATTCTACACCTTCCAACCACAGAATGAAAACATAGGCATGTTTACGCCCTCTAGTATACTTGTATAATAATTATTATTATTGTGCATTAGATGAACTGAGGGTTACTTGGATAATAGAATACTGTAGATAGGAAACTCTGTGATTTAGATGTTACCGGCAAAGTGTGAAAAGCAGGCATTCTATACAATGCCTTACGTTTTTAGGCAAAGTGTGAAAAGCAGACATTCTATACAATGCCTTACGTTTTTAGGCAAAGTGTGAAAAGCAGACATTCTATACAATGCCTTACGTTTTTAGGCAAAGTATGAAATGTCTGTTTTATTTTAATATCTTACATACTTTCCCTAGGCATTGTATAGAATACCTAGGCATTATATAGAATGACAAATACGTACTATTTCGGCAAAGTATGAAAAGGCTTTTATTGAAAAGATGCATGTGAAAATGTAAGATACGGGATTTTTCTACAGAAAGAGAAAAAGACCAATGCTGAACTACTTGTTGCTACAAGGTAGACTGGAATGGCATTTTGAAGTGCACTTAACTGCCTTTTTTCATACAAAAGCAGCTCAAATTTCGGCACTTGGTCTTGCAAGTACACCTCGCGAACCCTTCGCCGCTACCCATGGACTGACCGGAGAGCTATTTAGTGGTCAGGAACGTCTCCAACTCTCAGTAAGTCCTTGGGACATAAAGTGAATTGAGGTATGAGGTATTGAGGGTCTAGCGGCTCCTGGGATTTCTCCCATCTCCGCGAATCTTCTATGTATCGGTGACAGTACCCTGTCAAAGCCAGCGATTTAGAAGTGTGTGGGTCATGAGTAGTGTTATATGTTGTGCCCAATGTTTATCCGGCTTATTGGCCGCCAGGCCCCTAATGGGACCAGACGTTGCCCATATCTCGCCACGTGGAGGCTAGCCGGGTGTTACCATTGAGTCAATTGTACTCTGGCAGGTCCTGCCACTTTCTTTCCTGAGATTTTAGTGGCTAGGACCTAAAATAAAATGGGAACGACCGCGGTTGATTTTAAATCACTTACATTAAAGCACTAATATGGGGTTTGACGCTGAAAGCCTGTTTCTAAAGTGCCTAAAAGGTTGGGCGAAATTTTTTGGTGTATTTTAAATTTGGACGTGTAGGGCTATACGCTCTGCAAGAAAAAGTGCTGGGAGGGGAGAGTGAAGGCTGGGGGGTGAAATAGGAAGAAGAGGGTCGATAGGGTAGGTGACCCCCAATTTTTCAGTGAGGCATGCCCATGCCCCACCAGAGGGAAGAAATGGTGTGGCAGGGAAGAGAGGCGACAGCAAGCCGTCACCTCTCTCCCCTGCCGGGAGTGGGAGTAAAAGAATTGCACTGCACAAGAGAGTGCAGAGCATAGAGCCAATATGGCTCCGTTGAGGCAGCAACTTGGAGTTTCTCTATCTTCGTTGGTCTTCTCTGTCATTGATAGCCATATTTTTCCTCAGCTATGAACACTGGTCAGGTCCATTGTTGGTCTGTTAGCTATGGCTGTGGTTCTCTTCATCATGGGAAGATCCGCAGCTCCATGGGGTTATTCTTGCGATCGCTGGTTTTAGATGATTAGTAATAAGCAGGTTCCTGGGCGAGGTTCTCCTTGAGTCCTCTCCACGCGTGTTCTGTGTCTCTTTTTTTTTTTTTTTTTATCTTCTTCTGTAGATGGCTATCAGTGTTTTACGCCTACCAAATAGTTTTTGGGCATATTCCTTTAGCTCCCTGTATTCCTCAAGTGAGTCCAATAGATGTGATTCCAAGTTCTTGGGGAGGTAGTGTATTGCAGTGATCAGTCTGCACCTGAGGTCCTCATAATGGGTGCAATCATACATAATGTGCTCCCAGCACTCAAGCTCCCCACAGGCACATCTCGGATCCACCTCAATCCCCAGCGCTGCCAGCTTGGCTTTAAAGGCCCCGTGACCAGTCAATAAATAGGTGGTGTATAAGCCAGGTTGAAACCAAGTTGGGGGACTGGGGTACATCCTGTCGATGTTCGGAATGAATTTCCTGGTGATATTTCCCTTATTTGAGTTGGCCCAACGCTCCTGCCAAACTTGCATCAGGTGTTTTTGCAGCCTTGTCTTTTCATTTTTTTGTGGTGCATTAACGTCCACAGTATAGCCATGGTATGTACAAGGTATTCCTTTCTCTATGTGGTAGTTCATTCCCCTACGCATGATCTCTAAGTCAAGGGGAAGAACTCCGGCCAAGACCTGCAGCGCGTGGGTACTGGTTGTCCTACAAGCACGTGTAACTGTCAGTAGGATTGTTCTTTGCGTTGCATCAAGGATGCGTCGGTTTACTACAGTTCCTGTTTTAGAAAACCATATTGCTGAGGCGTAAGTGATGATCGGTAGGAAGGTTGTTTTATAAAACAATGACAGGGTGCGTTGGTTTAACCCCCAGTTCCGCCTTTAGATGGTGTTTAAAGGTAAGATTACCATCCAGTATAACTCCTAAATATTTTAACTGGATCACTAATTTTATTGTGGTAGGTCCCACCTTTATTTGTGGCGGTCTACGTATATCAAGCTTGCCTTTTAGCAGGACGGAGGACGTCTTTGTTGTTGATATCGTCAGGCAGTGGGTTCTGGTCCAGTTTTGCAATATCAGCATTGCCTGATTGGCCTTTTCCTCTAGCTGGGCCCGGCTATCTGCAGCAATAGTGAGGACCAAATCATCAGCAAAGGCCTGGGAGCGCACATCACCGAGGTGCAAAGCCAAGAACCCATCCAAAACCATATTCCACAGGAGCGGCCCCAGAACAGAACCCTGGGGACAGCCCCTGTGGACATCACGATTCACTCTACCATAAGGTGCTTCCACGATGATGCGTCTCTCGGAGAGATAAGACCTAATTATGGAGTATAAGTTGATCGGCACTTGTGCCAGCCTTAGTCTTGCCAGTACGCTCGGCCACCAAATGGTGTCGAACGCCCCAGCGAAGTCAACGGAGATGGCTAGAAGATATTTATTATTGCAGTTTGCTGCTAATTCTGATAGGCTACGCAAGGCTTCCACAGTAGACGAACCCTTCTTGAATCCGTATTGCGATGTCTCTGTGAGTTTCGCTGCTTGGTAATGCTGATGTATCTTTGTGCAGAGTAGTCTTTCAAGCAGTTTGCTTGCAACCGGCAGTAGGGCTATTGGCCGATAAGAGTTTGGCAGGTGGGGTGGTTTGTTCGAATTTTTGGCGATTAATTTTACCTTTGCTGTCTTCCATTTTTTGGGGAAGATGCCCTTAGCCAAGCAGCTGTTATATAGGTGTAAGAGGAGGTCTGGAACGATCTCCACGGTCTTCTTAATAATTTCGGGTTCTAAGTAGTCCAGGCCTGGACATTTATTATTTCTTATCAGGGTTGCCATTTGTTGTAGTTCATCCCGTGTGAAGGGTGGCTCCTGAGTGTCTGTTGAATAAACTTCATTATCTTGACAGATGATAAGTTGCTCTGGCAGTGTTGGCTCTATTGGTTTCGGGAAGATGGCATCCAATATATTGCTTATAGATTGTTGCCACGTGGTAGTATAATCACCTTGTGGTGTCTGGGTGGTTGAAATGACTTCCCCCCTGGGAAGTTTATTCGTCACTATCTTGTATACCACACCCCAGGGTTCGGTGTTCCCTGTTGTGCTAACAAAGGTCTCCCAGGCCTTGCGTTTGCTCTTGACGATCGCATTTGTGTAGCTGTTTCTGGCTTCTCTATATCTTTCCCTTAAAGCTTCAACCTCATGGGCCGGCCATGTGCGCCTTGCTTTCTTTTTCATGAATTGTTTTCTTTTTCACAATTCATAAAGTGAATTGTGATCTGGCATAGAGTTGGTTTAAAATTCCTTCAGCAGTTCCAAGTCGGTAAAAACCATCGTCTGTCACGCTCATAACAACCGCCAGCAGATTGCGCGAGTCACCCCGTCCCTTGTCGACGTCTGGGATAGGAACTCGCACAGTGGCCCCCAAAGGTGCAGGAGGAAATTTTTTTTATCGGAATCCATTTTCATTTTTTTGGCCTGTATTTACAGATTCAATTTAGATCGAATTTTACCTTCGACAGCATTCTCAATATTGAAGCAAAGAGCACACAAAATATTAACATCATAGCCTTCTATTTTCTCACTTCCATCGTCTTTAGTCTCATGTCCACAGGCGGCATGAACGTTTCGGTAACAGTTTCTGCACATATGGGCACCACTGGTTTCCTTCAAACAGACGCAGCAGGTAGCAGAACCGGAAGCTCTTCGGTAGACATGTATTCATCACCACTTTCGTTTCTTCCATCGTTGATTACAGTCTCGTCCGTGTTTTGCGCAATAGACTCTTTCTCTTGGATAGGGTGATCTGTTTCTTCTTGTATTGTTTGAACATTTGCCCTGTTCTTCATAAGTTGCACGAAACATAGTCCCACACTCCATCGGTCAGTTTTTTCAACTTGCATCCATATACACAGCATATTTTCAATGTCCTGATTAGCTCTTTTGACACTTCCTTTGGCTTTGTGAATGGCGAGGCTTGCCATGGACGATCTTCAAAGTCGGCCAGTACTCCTTTAGACTTCTCACCACATTATTAGAAAATCCTCTGCCATTGTCGGATTGTAGAATCGATGGTGCTCCAAGCAACGTAAATATGTCCACGAGGTTATATGCCACTTCTTCCGCTGTATTTGATGTCAGAGCCTTGAGAACCACAAACTTAGGGAGATTATCTTGGTATATCATTATAAACATGTATTCCCTGTCAAGATGTGACTGAAAATCGATGAGATCGGCCTGACAACGGGAATTGAACTCAGAAAAAATCATAGGCTTCACTACAACACCCTTTTTAACACCTTTTTGTTTTTTCTGGCATGGCTCGCAAAGGTGAATGTAAAGTATAAAATACTCCCGGCAGTGACAGTTAATGTCACAAGGCGAGTCACGTGACTTTCGACGTTCGTCTCAAACAGAGACAAACGAAAGCCAGAGCACTTCCGCCATTTGCACTGTTGGCTTTGTTCGGCGGTAAGAAAAACGCGATTTCAATTTGGCCCTGCTGCACAAAACATGGCTGAGCAAGCTACATTGTCCGGGCAGGAATCACGGCATGTTGACATGCCGTGATTCCTGCTTTATACATTTTTATTTGCACATTCACTGTAAACTACATTTGTTTTATTCTATCTTAATTCAGTATTTTATTATCAGTAACATTTTATTTGTATAATCACATTTATTTTGTTTGATCTACTGTAAATTTATTGTAAATTTAAATATAAAGCTTTTTAAGATTTTGGCTTCCGTTTTTACTTCAATGGTTGGTGAGAAACGCTAAAAATCATAGTATGAATATATCCAACCCCAGAGGCCTTTTTGAAGAACGGATAATCACCTCCTTTTTCCTACTAGCAAAATTCCTGTATATCATTGACAGTACCCAATGATCTGCTCTGGCAGCCTGTCTGCACTACTCGGAAAATTTTGTATCTAACTGCACAATTACTCCCAGGTCTTTTTCATTTTCTACCACCCTAAGTTTAGTACCACTAAGATACTATACTTAGGGTACATTAAGTAAATCATAATGTCCCATAATTGGGGAATTTACCTTTCTAGTTATTAACTGAATCTTGTCACACTGTAGCAAGACTTTTGCAGAATTTTTGGATGATTGTTTTCTATACCAGCATGTTAAAGAGGCAACGAAAGAAAGCAATACTTTTGATCTAATTATCAGCAGCCACCCTCCCTGTGTTGAGGATCTCCGGATAAAAGACCAACTAGGTGGCAGTGATCACAGTGTATAATTAATGTGAGATTTACTTAAAATATGTAACTTTTGGAAGAAGTAGTTGCGTCTGTTTTACACGACCTAGAAAATTGGGCTAATATTAATAAATTAAAAATCTCATCTAAGAAAACAGTAATGATGATTTTTAATCACTATCTTAATTATCAGAGGCCACCTTATTTATTTATTTATTTTGATTAATGGAGAACAGATACCATATGTCCCCAGAACTAAATATTTAAGAGTAATAGATGACCGATTTAGTTTTATGCCCTATATTGCTAGTATTGCGGAGCAAATAAAAAGTTTCACCTCTGTGGTAGTGAGAATTACAAGATCAGAGTGGGGTTTACAGAAAAAGAACTTGATGCTCTAGTATAAGGCTGTCTTTTTTACCTATATAGTTGCTTATGCAGCTGGAATATTGTACAATAATGTGATTATGAGTAAAGTTCGGATTAAACTGTTGTCCTTACATTTATGTTACTAGCCATATTTCGAGCATGTAGAACAGTATCAACCAATGCGTTGCAAGTAATGATAGGGGTTCTACCTTTGGATCTTTATACAGGGTGTCTCAAAAATACACGGCATAACTTCAGGAATGAGTTCCTCATATGTAGACAATAAAAATATTTTATATCAACATAGTTCCGGAAATGCTTAGTTTCCGAGTTTTGAAGGTCTGTCTATGACACTTAACTGTTTACATCACGTTATAGTAATTGTTCAAAATGTCGACCTTCTGCTGAATACAGGCCTCACATCGACGTCTCATGGACTCGCGAAGACCATGTGGCGTGTCTTCCAAGAAATCAGGCATGTTGTTTTCCAGAAAGTTTCTGTACGCCTGCCCTGTGAGGTTGTTTGGAAGTACATGGGGCCCAAATAACTTATCACCAAAAACACCTGCCCAGATGCTGAAGCTAAACCGCTGTTGGTGATGAGATGGAAGAATTGCATGTGGGTTTTCCTCAGCCCATACATGCTGATTGTGAAAGTTTTGGATTCCTTATCGTCTGAACTGTGCTTCATCTGTGAATTTGACTAAGGCAGGAAAGTGAGGAGTTGTACCACACTGCTGCAAGAACCACTGGCAGAACATTACTCGCGCAGGGTAATCTGCTGGTGACAAGGCCTGTACCCGTTGCAGATGGTAAGGATACAATTGCGTTCTCGCAACACTCTCCTAATAGTTGAACTTTGAACAGCCAGTTGCATTGCTATTCTGCGTGTGCTGATTCCAGGAGTGGCATGCACAACATCCAAATTCTCCTCTACTTTAGGAGCCGTAGATCCTAGTCGTCTTCTCTCGGCAGCACGAGGTGTAAAGGTCCCATGTTCACAAAGGCGGCGATGGATACCTTCAAACGTTTTCCTGTCTGGATATCGTTCTGGGAACCTTTCGTGGTAAAAACGACGAGCCTCCAGAGCATTATCGTCCGCCAAACCGTACATAAAGTGCATATCCGCTTGCTCCTGATTTGAGTACATGGTCGGAATGGAAAACCACCAGATTCTGTCAGTACCTTGTGATGAAGTAAATCACCTGCGGGAGATAAGACATTCTGATTAATAACTCGGGAACCAAGCATTTCCGGAACTATGTTGATATATTTTTATTGTCTACATATGAGGAACTCATTCCTGAAGTTATGCCGTGTATTTTTGAGACACCCGGTATAGTGTACAAAGAGTTATCATATGCTCTGAGGAAGCAAATTCTAGCAACCATTATGGAGATCAGTGTCCAAAGTAACAGTGATATTAAGAAAGAAAAAAAGAGAATTCCGGAGCTATAACTTATGGCAAGAAAGATGGATTGCTAGTGAGACAGGAAAAGTTACAATGAAGTTCATTCCTGATGTAAAGTATATTACTTGTACATCTGCCGGAAAATGATTCTATTCCTCCATGGTCACTTCTTATATTTTAACTAGACATGGATCGCTTAAATCTAAGTTGTGTTACTTCGGATTAGAGGTTGATAGTCAGTGTAATTGTGGTTTAGAAGAGACCTGGGCACATGTGCTCTATGAATGTCCGCATCTTTGACGAGAGGCAGAAACTGATGGTGCAGGTTCCACAATCAGAGCCAGGACTGGAACAGTCATTACTGGCTACGGTTAGTAATTTCAATGCATTACAGAAGTTTTGTATTCGTGCCTTCGCTAGAAGAAGAAGAAACGTGATGAATATTGACGGTCCTGGAGTAGTAAACATGAACATATAAGTTCTTCATGACTTGCAATTGGCTTCACATCTATGTGCACTCTCTTTTTTTTTTTTTGTATTTATTTGTTTTTATTATTTTATTTTATTTTTATTACCATTTTTAATTAATTTATTTATTTCTATTATTATTATTTATTATTTTTATTTATTTATTTTTTTTTATTGCTGGTACCTAGGTACGGTATATTGCTGGCAACTGACGGGTTGCGTGATCCAGTTTTTTATTTTATTTTATTTATTTTTATTATTATTATTATTATTGTGGTTTTTTAGCTGGCACCAAGGTATAAGATACCGCAACTTATGAGTTGTGGTTTTTTTTTTTTTTTGTTGGTACCTAGGTGTGAACGACCTGGGTACGGGATTGCTGGCATCCACCGGTATGGCACACCCACTGGTGGATGCGGGATTTGGTGCGTTGCAGCACAGACTACTGGTACAGGTCCGGCTCTACGTGCCGAGGTTGGCACCAGGAATCAGCTATCCAGGCGTTAGCTGCTCCCTGGTGGCAAAGTGGCCTGATATAAACAACACATACACAAACACACACTAATACTATGTCTGGCCCGTTTACAGAGATTCTGTATTCCATCACAGAGACATTAGGTGGAGACAGGCATACGCCTAGGAGCCACCATAGACAGGAAACACATACACACATACATAAATATGTAACTAATGTAACTACTCAAAGGCAAGGGAAAGGGATGACTAGACAGTTTTTAAATTCTATACAGTGGGATCAGTTGATGACATTACCAAAAGCAAATTAAATGGGAATCATTCAGGGAAGTAATCAAAGAAGCTACTAGGTTTTTTTCTTTTTTAACCAACTAATAGATACTGTTCTAAGCTTAGAAATAAATGGATATCAAATGAATTAATGAGACTAATGACAGAGAAGAAAAGTGCTTCTGACGCATACAAATTATCAGGTAATACAGATGCGCCGTCGTAGGTAGCACGGTTGGTATTGTCACAATTCTCACCACACCAGATGAAAAAGAGCTGAGGTGGAACCCCGTCGATGAATTCTGAGTTAGTCGGTTTCAAGCGAGGGTAGCATGGGTTTTTTTGTCCAGAAGATAGCAAATCGATCACATAACACGCGTAATTTACAGACATTATATACGGCGCAATATGGTCTAAGATACCTCAAAACCTGACAATAATCAATCAACCGATACAGATCCTGCAGCAGATACTAGCCTGGGGTTTTTTCGTCCAGCAAAACAGGCAAATCGACCAGAGAACACGAGCAATTTACAAACATAAGAGAATTCATATGGGCATATATAAGAAATTATGGGTGGCCCTAATATAATAGTTTGAGTTTTGTGAGTAGATGCTAGCGAGCAATTACATCACAAACGAGGCTAGCCAAGCTAAGGCACATTATGAAAAGTCTCTGTGTGGCAAATAATACAAAGACTTTTTTTACTTATGTAGATAATATAACGAAGAGGTTGAATGAATCACATTGGTCAGCTATATGAATGGTTTAACTGATAATGATTCTGATTAGTCGTCTGACAAACTTAATAAATATTTTGCATCTATATTCACACTTTGAGGAATTGTTTAGGTATAAAAATGCCAGAAGTGTATAAAAATTTTATAAAAATCTTAAAGATTTTGTGAGAAGTGGAAGAGAAAATGTTTTAACTAAACATAAAAAAGGCGCTTGGACTGGATGTCATCTAGCTATTCGCATTAAAGGAGGTAGCAAAAGAGGTAAGAGGAGGTCCCTATGGACTATAGATGTGCGAATGTATCCTAGTTCAAAAGGAATGATAAAAGGGTAACTGATTAAACACAGATCTGTGGGTGTAATTTCTGTTTTAAAGGGAAAATAATGGAATCACTGGTTAAAGGAGCAATGCAGGATCATTTAGATAGGAATGAATTCATACTACACTTACAGCATGGATTTGTTAAGGAGATGTCTTGTCTAACTTGTCTTGTCTAACCTATCTAATTAGATTGGTTAGACAAGATCGCACCCTTAACAAATCCACGCTATGATAATGTAACAAAGTAACTGGAAAGGGAAAAAAAAAAATTGAAATCATATACTTAGATTTCAGAAAAGCTTTTGATACTGTTGCCATAAAAGACTGCTACATAAAATTGGAGCGCTGTGGCATTGAAGGAAAGTTAAGTTAAATAAAGGTATGGTTGAGTAGAAGAAGACAGAGAGTTGTTATCAATGGGCGCTGCTCCTTATGAAAAAATATTATTACCGGAGTCTCCTAAGGTTCAGTGCTAAGCGTGGTGTTGTTTACAATATTTATTTATGATATTGATGAAGGCATATCAGGCTTAATGTCTAAGTTTGCAGATGATACGAAGTGATTAATCACAATAATCATGGTATGCTGCTTCGACAAGTTCTTCCAAATATGAAAAAAAAAAAAAAAAAAAAAAATCCAAGAAATTGTTCTCGCTGATTGTTAACTTGATCAACTTATGTATTAAGGGATAATCCAAGACTGTGATCAGATGTAAATATAAGTCCTCATAGATTTACAAAAACAAAGAGGAATATCTTAGAAAAGTCGTCACACCGGTCTTTGAGAATAGTCCAAAATTTTCCCCTAAACTTGGATATTCGTGAGTCCCAATTCATATGTCATCAGACGTAATTAAGCATTTCAAATAATTTTCGTGATAATCCTGGAATCATCTAAACCAGTGGTCTCAAACTCAAATTGCATGCGGGCCGAATGTACGATCTGAAAGCAGCTGACAGGCCGGATTTTTTCAGCTGTGAATCCAGCTAACCAACTAGTGATTGACTCAAGGAAAATATATATCAGAAGTACCAACTCAATAGAAAAAATTGGAACACCAGAATACTGAAGCGCCACCAACTGTCGGCTGGCGAACTAAATTTTCTGATTGTACCGACGTGGGAAGTTCTCCCACCTTACCCCAGTCACGTGGTCTGGCATACAAACATACAGGGACAAAGACAAAACCCCAACCTATTCATTCTATCTCTTTTTCCTTCAATAGCAGTCGCGCACATAAGCTCAGTCCATATCTATCTCTAAAACTATAAGCACCGTATTTACAACAAATACATAATTGAAATGTATTCGCGGGCCATGTAAAATTGCTTCGGGGGCGGATGCGGCCCGCGGGCCGCCAGTTTGAGACCACTGATCTAAACAATAGTCTAGTCCATGATAATTAATGAAGTCAAATATAAATCAAAAACAGTTAGTACTTCCTGTTCATTCCCTGTGTTGCAACGATGTTTAGAGTGTTCCCATAAAATACGGATTCTACTTTGGATTATCAATTCCCTGGACTGTGACGACCATTTCAGTGGATGCAGCATCGCTTTCTCTACCTGCAGGTAAAATTTTATCTTTTATTTGATGTGGGAAGGCCATTTTACAAGCAAGTGAAATCGTCGTATCTTCCCTATGGAAACCCACGTGGTCGCCGTAGAGATAGTGTCACTGAGGCAGTGAAACCTGTAAACTGTGAAACTGATTGGGAACGGAGTTCTCCCAGGAAACTTTTAAACTGGTCACCTCACATACAACGTCTTTATTTTAGATCCTAGCAGTTTATTTTACCTTTTACCATGTTTATCGCCAGTCTCCTTTGTTCGCCACCATATTGTTTCACTTAGCGAACCTACGTTTTTCGAGTTGGCATTAAGAAGCTTCCTGCTAATTGGCTATAAATTCTAGTTGTTTTGAACAACTTCAAAAAATAAAAATAATAATAATAATAATAAATAAATGAGTAATAATTATAATACATGGATAAATAATAATAGGTGAATAATAATAAATAATTTATAATAAATAAAATAGTAATAATAAACAAAAATAAAATTAAAGAAAATATGTCAAAAATCGAATCTCAAACGGGAAACAGTACTCCCGTAGTTGTGCTATTGCGCCCTTCATGCAGAGCACGGCACACCTCAAGCAACCAGGAACTACTTGAAAGCACCTGCCCAAACTCAGCTGTGATTAAACAGCTCAACAAACAACCAGCTAAGTTAGGCACTGATGTTTCCTCGCAACGGGATCCAAATAATAGCAATATTATTATTGATGAGGAGGTCGCGGGTGTGGACACCAATATGAATAACCCCACCCCTCCAGCTGAGCGAAAACGGCTAAAACCCAAAAAAAAGGTCAAGAAATCCACTAATACCTGTTCTCCTTCAGCTACTCTCTGGGAGAACCTAGAAGAAGAACTGAACTCCATGCAGTCCTCACTAGGTAAGGATTGCTCTCACTTGGAGAAAATTATGATCCTCAGGTCCATGATGGAATGCTGCCTTCGCTTTGAAGGAAGTAGAGTAACCAAGCCAGCTGCCCAAAAAGTTACAGGCTGCTGGGGTACCCTCGAGAAAATGTTACATGTCCTAATACTACAGAATGAACAACTAATTGCAATCAATGAACAACTGAGGGAAACAAATTATACTTTGACAAAGGCCCTCAGCAGTCCAGTTGGACCAGCCATAGCACTCAGAACTCTTTCCTCCCAGATCTGACAGCACAATCAAACCGCCAGACACGACCAGCACTTCTCCCTACACCTATCCCAGAATCAACCTATGCTGCTATGGTACAGCGGCCAAAAATTAATGCCCATCCTCCCAATCACACTGACTGCCACCTTATGGACAGTGAACCGAATATCACAGTTAATGATTATCACCAGACCAAGAACCGGGAACCAAGTGAAATGCCACAGCGCCCCCGGTCCTATTCAGATGCGCTGAGGATCCAACCAATGGCAGATAAGCTATTTGCCCCTCCCAACACCAGACAGAATAGAGAACAAAACCTAGTCATCCTTCGTGCGACCCAAGAGGGTTGCTTTACTTCAAGCGAGGCTGTCAAGGAGGTTGTTACTACCAACTTGAAACCTCAAATGAAAACCATAAAAATTAAAAGCCTCAGAAAAATCCGTAATTCTGAATCATCATTGAGACTGCTTCCAAAAAAGATGCAGAAAATATTATTCAAATCCCACAGATAAATGAACTGGGTCTTAGCGCTGAGATACCCAAACCAAAAGCCCCATCTATTGTAATCTTCGATGTCGAAAAAGGAATTTCCAAAGATGACCTCCTTGAGGAAATATATGACAGGAACCTTGCTGATCATATCACTAGACATGAAATTCAAAGTGAACTTAAAGTCAAGTACTCCACCAAATCCAGATCGGGTACTTGTTGCAACTGGGTAGTCGAACTCTCCCCGAAGATATGGAAAATATTATCCCAACAACAACGAATATTTATTGGCTGGAGCTCTTGCCGGTTCAAGGAGCACATACCTACCATCAAGTGCTTTAAATGTCTCCGATTTGGACACACATCCCATGTCTGTGCCCGACAAGACTTCACCTGTGGCCACTGTGCTGAACGCGGACACACCTACAACAATTGTCCAAACAAACATCGAGCCCCTAACTGCGCCAACTGCAAAGCAGCAAAAATGGATCCCAATCACTCCGTCCGGGATGTCAAATGTCCAATCTATTTAAGGGTATTGAGAACCATCCATAACAAAACCGACTATGGCTGTACACCATAATCGCCATTCCACCAACGTCCTCAAAATTCTCCAACTGAATGCCCAAAGAGCCAGAAATGTGGTCGAACAAATTAGAATGAAAATGGATGAAGAAGAAATTGATATCCTTTGCGTTCAAGAGCCCTACACCCAAAAGGGACGGGTACAGGGCTACCCTCGCGCTTATAGGATCATTGAGACAACCACAGATACTCCATGGGCAGCCATCATTATTAGGAATACTACAATTACAGTCACAAAGATCGACTCCTTATGCACCCCCTTTGGTGTTTGTGCACACATTATCTGCCAACAAGGCTCTCTGCACGTAGTCTCGTTGTACTGCCGACCACGAACTGATATCGCACCATATATTGAATATCTCCAGTCAGTCATAACCCTCTTACCTTCCAGCAAAATCCTAGTAACGATGGATGCCAATTGTAGATCTCGCTTGTGGCATAGCCGTGTGGATGGCCACATAGTTTCCCAGAATGGACAGCAATTAGAAGATTTCCTTTCATCTTCCCCATTTGAAGTCCTTAACAAACCACATCACCTTTCTACCTTCAGCAATACCCTGTGGGAAAGCAACATTGACGTTACGCTCGCCACACGGTCCATAGCACAAAAGTTCTCATCATGGATGGTTCATGAGGCCTGGACCACCTCAGACCACAGGGCCATCTCCTTCCATCTATCTAGACAACTTGATAGTACTCCTCCCACCTACCACGATATCATCAGATACTCCACCAAAACAGCTGACTGGAATGCCTTCAAGGACAATATAAAATCAAAGCTACAAATGGATACATCCCAACTAAACCATCTTGATCCACAGGAGCACCTCTCCCTCCTAACAAGCACACTCCAACAAGCATGTGAGAGAACTATGAAAAAACGTCAGAAGCACCTAAAAGCTGTCCCTTGGTGGTGCAGGGAACTAGAAAACCTAAGACGGCAAGTCCACACTGCCCGAAAAGCCTTCCAGAGAGCGAGGCACTCCTGGCCTCCTGCTGAGGTCCAGGCTCTACGGGAAGCATATAGAAGATATCGTAACGACTACACAAGCCTCATTCGGCAGAAAAAGAAAGTGTCTTGGCAGAACCTTGTGACAACCACTGGTAACACAGATCCTTGGGGGGTCGTTTATCGCATTGTTATGAACAAGCTGCCCAGGGGTGAGGGCTTGATGACCCTCCTATGTGTCAGTCCTGCGGCACAGTTTTAACTATCAGACACCTTTTAATTGATTGTCCAAATTTTAGGAATATCCGTTTTACCGCTTTTAATCATCTGACTGAGCCTTATACACTCAGTCAGATTTTATCCGACAATGACCATGTGTCTGCTCTCTTTAGCTATTTTAAATTAATAAAAGTTTTTAATTGTATCTGAAATGTATACGTTATTGTTACTTCTTTATTAATTTATTTTTTAGCTATTTGTTATTATATACCGTGACGCGGTGGCCTAACCAATTAGGTCACCGAGAGCTTAAATTTTTATGTTACCTCTTCTTGGCGCATTATAGCCTCAGCTGCTGATGCGCCAATAAAACACAAACAAACAAACAAGCTGCCTAGGGGAGAGATGTTAAATGCAACCCTGACTCCTGATGGCAATCCAACACACACATGGGCTGAATCCATGAATAATATTCTGAATGCCCTACTTCAGACTGATGAGAGTCCCCTCAATGATGAACAAAAGCAAATTAAACAAGACAACCAGGCCTTCTCCAACAATAAAATAGAACCTCCTTTCACCTCTGAGGAAATGAACAAAGCACTTGACAGAACAAAAATGAATAAATGCCCTGGTCATGATAATGTTGAGGTTGAGGTCATCAAGAAAGCAGCAACACATCTCCCAAACCACCTATTAGCACTATTCAACAAATGCCTTGCGAAAGGAATTTTCCCTGATTCTTGGAAACAGGCAGTGCTTCGACTCATCCTAAAAGGTCCAGATAAAGATCCTACTCTACCCAAATCTTACCGCCCCATTGCTCTTCTCCCGGTCTTGGGAAAGGTAATGGAGCGGCTGTTTCAATCCAGATTATCCACCTACTATCAGACAGCCAACTTAGACTCTCCAAAGCAGTATGGCTTTAAGCCAGGATGCTCCACTGAAGATGCTATGAACAATCTGCTCAACACAGCAAACTCAACCACAGAAAAATATCTACTGGCTATTTCCATTGACTTTGCTGGTGCCTTCGATTCCATCTGGTGGCCCAGCATTGTCAGGAGATTATGTCAAATCAATATTCCACTCAACCTCTACCGCTGTCTCCAGAACTACCTCTTCAACCGCTCAGTCACTGTTCAAACAAATTTTCAGAAAACCTCCCGACCAGTTGTTAGAGGGTGTCCACAGGGCTCGGTTCTTGGGCCCTACTTCTGGAACTTGACACTAGATGAATTTCTTCTTATGGATTTGGGTCCTGTGGACTGCATGGCCTATGCAGATGACCTCATCCTCCTTATCAAAGCTGATTCTAGAACTCAGCTTGAGCAAATTGCCTCCCCTGCCTTAACGATCCTCCAAAATTGGGCAAACAACCACAAGTTAGTCATCTCTGGGGAAAAAACGAAGACTATCCTCCTCAAAGGATCCTTGGACATAAGAAGACTACCCCAAATTAAAATCTCTGGGCAGACATTGCAACTCAAAACAGAACTAAAATATCTAGGAGTAACCTTCGACTCCCGATTAACATTCTTACCTCATCTTAATTACCTCTCCAATAAAATACGTCGTTATACTGCCATGATCGTAAGAATTAGCAGAGCAGACTGGGGTTTGAAGAGGAGGACTCTCATGCTACTTTATAAAACCATCTTCTTACCAGCTGTGTGCTATGGTGCAGCCATATGGTTCCCTCGTGCCATCATTGCACGTAATAAAGCAAAGCTACATACAATTCAACGCAATATCCTACTCACTGTGACTAGAGCATGCCGCACAGTCAGTAATCCTGCCCTGCAGGTCTTAGCAGGCACTCTTCCTCTGGACCTGGAGGTTATTCGTCGCGGCCTTGCATACCGCATAAAGAGAGGAATTCCCACCACCATTCTGGATATAACACTCGATCTAGCTAACGATCCAAAAAACGAAATGAAACAGATTTACTCTAAGCTCTTCCAGCATTGGCAAAGATCTTGGGAGCAAACAACCAAAGGTGAAACAACTAAAAGATTTCTTCCACAAGTTATGATAACTGCACCAAAACCTCCTCCGTGGTACTCACCAGGCCTTCACGTCTCCTTCTTCCTCACTGGTCATGGATCGTTTCGGGCCAAGCTGCATGCCCTGGGTCTCACCGATTCTCCTCTCTGCTCATGCGGTGACAATGAAGACTGGATACACCTCATGTATAATTGCCCTCTTTATGATTTACCCAGAAGTCTCCTAATCACCAAAACTGGAAATATACCCAGTGGGCAGGAACACCTCAACATAATTGACGAAACCAACTACAAAGCCTTCAATACTTTTGCCCAGACTGTATTTGAAATGCGTCAAATTCACCTACAGCAAACTGTTCAACGCACCCCCATCTTATAATGAACCCAAAACTCAATTCACAGAACATATCCTGAATGGAATCAAAGAAAACACAAAAAGAATATTGATCTTTGTCATGACCTAACAGGAATCTCTCGACGTTCACAAAGGTAGCTATCTGACAAACCCACGAACCCAAAAAGGACTTTTCTACAATAGCCACAAGAACTCCAAGCAATCCTTGAGCTTCATGAATCCATGTGCCTCCTCCCATCCCCTAAGAGAAGATTATCCAAGTCCCAGTGTGGGACACTGCTCATTGCCTACAAGTCACCCTTGGATGAAGAAGATTAAATTGCTTGACACTGGGCCCCTTGCCCATTGTGGGACCTACTCACTTGCTGGCACCTCTTCTCTTCAAGGTGTATGACAATATCTGATTTTCCTACTTGTGCAGGAACTCATAAATACTCCTCTGGGAGTGGGACTGGCATTTGACTTATCAAATGCAGGATCATGCTATTAGGCAATCTGACTTTGTGGGTCACTTGACCTCACAACCTTTTCTCTTCTTCCTGAGGTAGGGTGGGCTCCCCCCTGGGGGGAACCCACCAGGGGGGGAGCCCACCATACCTCACCCTCTCTCTTCTGCTTACCTTCTTTCTTCTCCTCAATCTCTCACCCCTTCTCCAATTTAAAAAAAAAAAATTATTATTTTTTTATTTATTTATTAATTTTTTTTTATTTTTATTTATTTTATTTTATTTATTTATTTATTATTATTTTTTTAATTTTATTTATTTTTATTATTATTTTTTTTTATTATTTTCTTTTTTTTTTTTTTTCGGCCCTCCCTGGGAAGCTCAGGGTAACCCCAGGGTCGGCCAGCCAGAGTTCTCTTTCCACATACCTGGTCCGGCTCCCAGTGCCAGTGACGGTAACTAGCAGTCTGTGGTGTTCCACAGACCCTAGGCTAAGCGGCCAGATGAACAACATAACCCGCACTAAGCAAACATGAACATACACTAACATATGATATCTGGCCTTGACAGTACTGTACTGTCTTACTTCACAAGAGATTCAAATGCGGAGTTGTGCGAAAGCACCGGTGCCACTTGTCAAAAAACACTATGTCACTATGTCAGTACTTCCAAAAAATCAACAGTACTTTTTACTTCTATAAGACCAACAGCAGTTTTTACTCCCTCCATAAAGAGATGAGAGTTGTTACAGAGAGCTGAAATTACTCGAGTTGCTATCAGGAGTAGAAGTTGCTTAAAATACAGAACAGAAGAGAGACATCGGAAGACGACATCAAGGATCGTTTTGTGAGCACCACCCTTGTAAATTCAAATGAATCCTTACTTTCTAGAAAGCTTGTTCCTTATCGGGAGTGAGCGGAATTAAATTAGAGAACAATGAGTTTCTGTGGTCCTTATAGATAGGACAAACATAATATATGAGACTAGTCTTCTTTGGTACCACAAAAACAAAAGTCGGAGTTTTCAAGACCATGAACAAAAAGTTTTGCTTTTAGCGAACCATGCCGTTTAAATTATTATTAATCAAGTCATCGCTCTAAGTCAACACGTCCTAGTTAATTTCACAAATATACGTGGTCTCAATTCTAATCTCAATGATGTCCATTTCCACTCTCAGTCTGCAAAACCCATGTACTTTTTCTGACAGAATCTCAGTTATCCTCTCATCGATAACTGGGATTCTGCTCATCTAATTTGCCCAAATTGTTCGCTGTATGATTCCTTTCGCCTCAAAGGTGGTGCTTACGCATATGTCCATTTCGATATTCCATGTCAGAGACTTGGTAATTTGGAATCTCCTCTTTCCGATCTTCTCTGGCTTAAAATCTCTACCTCATTCTGTCAAATTCATCTGTTGTCTCTACCGTTCTCCCAACTTCACTATCACTTGGAGCTCTTTGACTTCCTCTATTTGCAACTTGACTTTCTCCAGTCCAACTTTCCTAACAGTGAGGTAATTTTCCTTGGTGATTTTAATGTTTACAGCTCCAGCTGGCTTCCGTTTTCTAGTCACACCGACCCAGCTGGTCCAGATGCTGAGGCTTTTGTAATTACTAATGACCTTGCACAGATTGTTCATTTACCTACAAGAATACCAGACAATCCTAACATTACCTAATCTATTTAATACCACTCATATACTACATGAAATTAATAATATAGATTATTAAGCAATCGCCTAAACTACTATACATTTAAGGTGATGTTTCAGGCATCTTTCCGATACCCATCATCATAGGCGATTGCTTAATAAACTATATTATTATTTTCACTTGGTATATGAGTGGTATTAAATATAGTAATAAATATAGTAAAAGTATTAAATATTTTTACTATATTAAATACGGTATTAAATATAGTAAAAAAAAAAAAAAAAAAACGTTTCACCCATCCATTCGCTCCAAAAGCTTGTCCAGTTCTTCTTTGAATTTATTTAAGCTGTCAACTCCCATAACGACAGTTGGAAGTTTGTTCCAGCATGTGCAGAGCGTGTGCAGAGAAGGGCAACAAGATTGGTGAGGTGAACGAAGAGGTCTTCATACCAAGAAAGGCTTAAATTTTGCAGATTGCAGCGTCTGGAGACTAGGCGAGGTGATCTGATTGAGGTGTATAAGGCGGTCTTGAATGGTTTGAGCACGCTGGATTCTGATGGGATTCTTCCGCTTGCTCAGATTACGAATCTGAGGGGGCATAAATTCAAATTGAGGAAAGACAGTTATAGAATAGATGTGCGGAAATTTGCCTTAGCCAGCGAGTGGTTAATTGTTGGAACAAACTTCCATCTGTCGTTGTAGAAGTTGATAGCTTAAATAAATTCAAGGAGGAACTGGACAAACGTTTAGAGGGAATGGATGTGCGACATTTTTTTTTTTTTGGCTGATGTTACATACGCTTGCTTTCTTACATTGTTGTTGTTGCTGTTGTATTTGGGTTTTCTGGCCCAAGGGCCTCTTGGGCCATATAGTGCCTGTTCGATATTTGCTTATCACAAATTTCTCATGTTATTGTGATCATAGGCTATTATAGAGATTTATCTGTTTCAAATAAGTAAACAGTTCCTCCAAATTTGCATCATTGCCAAGGATCTGCAATAAGGTTATCGGTTCCTTCAAATGGGATAGGGAGGTAAAAGTTGATTTTCTGTTAGTTGAAAGTTGGGGACATTCAATGAGAATATGATATATTGTCAACTGCGACTGGCACAACAAACACTGATGAGGGTTCTCTCCCATAAGCAAATACAGATGAGTTGGATGTGAATGTCCGATGCGGAGCCTTGCTAGAATTACTTCTTGTCGCCTGCTTTTCCTGATACTAGATGTCCACAGTTTTGCCTCTTTTTTTATCTGCAGCAGTTTATTATTTATTTGAGCTTTCCAGAGGTCAGACCATTGCTTCCTACATGATGTTTTAATGATGGATTTGTAGTCGGTGTAGGGCACTGTTTGTTGTCTGGAAGTGCTTGAGTCAGGGTGTTTAGCGACGGCGTCCGCTTGTTCATTACCTGGAATGCCTGTATGACCAGGTATCCAGCAGAAGGTAACCTTCTGGTTGGCTTTTTTACAGTAAAATAACTTGGACCGTATCTCTTTAAGAATCGGATGAGAGGGTGACATAGTAGTTTGAATGGCAGTGATTGCGCTTAAGGAGTCTGTGTATATCAGAGATTGCTTTATACAGCTGTTGTGTATTCTATCTAGAGCTAGTTTAATTGCAAATAATTCTGCAGTATAGATAGTGCATTCCGTAGGAAGAGACGCAGCAACTGAGAAGGCGGAAGAAACTGCTGCAGCACCAACGGCTGCATCTGTTTTGGAGCCATCAGTATAGATAGGTACTTTATCTGAGTTTTCCAACAAATGAGTTTTATGGAGCTGTTGATAGTTTATATTTGCCAGAGAGGATTTTCCCCATCTTGAAAAGAAATTGTCGCAGAGAGGTGAGAATTCAGTCCAGGGAGTTTCAGGAGTAGCAAGGTCTTGGAATATGTTGTGAAATTTAAGATCCCAACTGATCGTGAGTTCTTGCAGTCGAATCCCTGCTGGGCGGTTTTCATTAGGCTTATTGTGATACAATTCAGCATATTGAGGATCAAACAGGTACTGCCAGCTAGGGTGGAATGGCATGCTTTTAATTTTTGCTGCATAATTACACAATAAGGATTTTCTCCTGAGATGCAAAGGGGGTTCATTTGCCTCAATATACAAGCTGTGGACCGGAGATGTTCTGAAGGCTCCCACAGCTATCCTAAGAGCACTATGCTGTATGGTGTTCAGTCGTAATAGTGAACTTTTCCTAGCGGAGTCATAGACAGGTGATCCATAATCTAAGCGTGATCTTATTAAAGCTCTATACAGATGAAGGAGAGAGCTTCTGTCCGCACCCCAGGACTTAGCAGAGACTGCTCTCAGGAAGTTCAGTTTTTTAAGACATGTAGTTCGAAGGAAAGCAATATGGGAAGCAAAATTAAGTTTGTTATCTAAATATAACCCCAACAGACGGAAATTGTTAGTGACAGGAATTAGGTTGTTTTTTAAAAATATTTCTGGATCCGGGTGAAGTTTGCGTTTTTTACAAAAATGAATTGCACTAGATTTCTTTTCTGATAGGGAATAGCCATTCCGCAATGTCAATTTTAGTGATGGAAAAATTTGAAGTTGTCTTTCAATGGTGTTCATGGTTTGGGATTGACAAGAAACAATGAGGTCATCAGCGAACATATACGATTCTACTGTATTAGGTACATCCTGTGTCATGTTTGTAATTCTTATTGAAAATAACGTCGGACTAAGAATGGACCCCTGAGGAACACCCTCCTCTTGTTCAAATGATTTGGATAAATTGTTCATATATCTGACCTGAAATGTTCTGTGGCATAGGAAGTTTTGTATAAAGTGGGGTAAATGACCTCTCAAGCCGAAAGAATGAAGATCTTGAAGTACACCGTATCGCCAGGTGTTATCAAAGGCTTTCTCAATATCGAGATTGATCATGACCAGATGTTGTCCCCTTATGAATTCATTTCGGATGTTTGCTTCTGCTTTTATCATTACATCTAACGTGGACCGGTTCTTTCGAAACCCGTACTGATTGTGATTTTGCAAGTTGTTAGTTTCCAGGAACCACGTTAGCCGCCTGTGAACCATTTTTTCCAGGACTTTGCCTAAGCAGCTGGTCAGTGAAATCGGCCTGTAATTATGTGGAAAGCTGCGATCCTTTCCTGGCTTTGGAAAGGCTAGTATAATTGAGTAACGCCAGGAGTTTGGGTAAGTATTTTCTAGAAATATTCGATTGTAATATTTTAACAATGCCCTTTTTGTTCTGTTGTTTAGTTGGCTTATCATGACGTAGTAGATCCCATCTGGACCAGCAGCACTACTGGAAGTTTTATTAAGCGCCCCTAAAAGTTCTGTTAATGTAAATGGCTGGTTGTACGGGTGTGAAACTCTAGTGGAGAAATTTATCTTATGCTGCTCTGATGATTTTTTAATTTTCTGAAAGATTGGGCTGTAGGTGGATACGCCTGATATACTGGCAAATGATTCGGCTAAGGCATTTGCAATTTCTGCCGGAGAGGACAACTCCTTTCCTTTCCAGTTTAATATTGAAGCCGGGGACTGGACATATTTGCATTCAATTGTTTGTATTTTCTTCTAGATGAGTCTGATATCTGTGTCCTTGTTTATACTAGAGGAAAAGCTAATCCATGCTTCTCTTTTTGCTTTCCTTCTTATTTGGCGGAACTTAGCTTTCATTCTTTTAAAACTAATTAGGTTACTGGTTGTGGGGAATTTGCGGAACAAATTCCAAGCCCTATTTTTTTCCTGTTTAGCGTATGTACAATCCGGATTCCACCAGTAATTATTGTGTTTGCGTTTCCCAGGCAAGGACTTTGGTATTGTAGAGTTGGCAGCTTGTAATATTTGATTAGTTATATGTTGTGTGACATAATCCATGGGTTGAAGTTGAATTATTTCATCATCTAACTGAACATTTGAAGCATATTCATTCCAGTGTGCCCTACGAAATTCCCATTTGGAGCGACCCGGCAAAGGGGAGTTTACCCGTGTTTGTAGCTTGCAGAGAATTGGTAGATGATCACTATTTAGTGGATTTTCAAGAACAGACCACTCCGTATTAGTACATATGTAGGGAGATCAGATTGAAAGGTCTATTGCACTCATGGATCCTGTAGAAAAATGTATATAGGTAGGCTCTCCAGTATTCAAAAGGGTAAGTTGGCACACATCGAGAAGATTTTCTATTTGTTTACCTCTTTTGTCGATTGTTGGAGATCCCCACAGCGAATGATGAGCATTGAAGTCTCCGAGCAAATAGAAAGGAGGTGGTAGCTGGTCTATTAGATTTTCTATATTTTCTGAAGAGATTGAGGAATTTGGGGGAATATATATAGATGCTATTGTAATAGTCATGCCAATTTCTGCGCGCATTGCCACTACCTCAAAAGGAGTCTGAAGAGTAACAGGTTTAGATGGAATATTATTTCTAACAAGAACCGCCACGCCTCCACGGGCCGGCGAGTCGATACTCCTATCTCTTCTGAACATGGTATAATTTTTAATGGTAGGACACACTTGTGGATTTAAATAGGTTTCTTGTAGGGATATACATGCTGGTTCATAGCGGTTTACGAGATCATGCAAGTCATCTTTTGCATTACGAAAGCCTCTACAATTCCACTGAAGAATTCTTTCCATTATGCATTCTTGTTAGTTGTTTTTGCTTCTGACAGTTTTTTGGTTGTAGCTTGTTTATACCTCTCTATTTTTACTTTGTCTTTCTTAGGAAAGAAAGGACGTGTCGTGTCCATCTCATCAGTTGCATGGAGTTCTAAAATTCCATCATCTGAATTTTTCTGCTGATCAATATCCATTTCCGTTGAAATCCGTGGATGCAACATTGGGGTTTCTGTAGCTTTTGGTTTCATTGTTGACGCATCGGCTGGAATGGAGATTGGAGTATTGCTCGCTTGTTCAGTTGTTTGTTGTGAAGGACACTGTTTGGGAGAAGTGAGTATGGATCGTGCCCAATTCGCGATAGATGTATTAGGAGGAACTGTAACGTCTGTTTGGATACTTACTGATTGCACCTGTTTGGCAGCTGTGGCATACGTACGCTTTGGCTCCATTTTGATTATTTCTCTTCTCGCCTCTGAATAAGTGACTTTGTTTTCCACTTTATATTTCTCTATTTTTTTCCCTTGCTTCCATAGTTCGCATATTTTGGAGAAAGCTGGGTGATTACCTTTACAATTTGGGTAATGAGGAGTGGTAGCATTGCAATGGGATTGGTTGTGGTCCTTCGATCCGCAGTTAGGACATATTGCCTCACCTCTACATGCAGTCTGAGAGTGTCCATATTTTTGGCACTTATAGCACCTGATTGGGTTTGGGATGTAGGGTCGGACACGGCAATGGAGATAGCCTGCTTTGACAGATGTTGGTAAGATGGGAGAGCTAAAAGTGAGGATTATGCTCCTTGTTGGAATGAGAGTACCATCTTTACGAGTCATGATTCTCCTGGCTTGGATGACTCTTTGTTCTTGTAGCTCTTTGACTTTTCCTCCTCTGATACGGTTAATAAGTCCCATTCTGCAATTACTCCCTTGGAGGAATTTAAGGTGGCATGGGGAGTGACTTTTATTGGATGTCCGCCGAAAGTTGTCAGATTTAATAACTTTGCAGAATGCTGGGATTTCATGGTCTCTGCCAGAAGATCCCCAGACTGGAGTCGCCTTACTGATTTTGGTGAACCTGCGACAGCCTCTAAGCATTTTTGCACAAGGAATGGGGACAATTTATTCAAAGGCTGGTCTGATGTAGAGTGCAGTATGAGGAATGCTGGTATCTCCTCTTGAGGATTTGTTTTCAACCTCTTGGGTTGGGAAAAGTCATCATCGGTGTGTTTCGTCGCTAGTTTTGAGCTCGGAGGCTCTAAAGGTGGGAACGTATTGTTATCCATCTTTGCTCCTTTCAGCCCCGGGAGAGTGGATTTCTTCTCCCAGGTTACCGGCCCCGCCACGGGGAGGCAGGAGCAGTGCCGCTAGAGTGACCAAGCGGTATAAAAGTTAGTATATTAGTTTAAATGGAAAAAGGAAAGGTGATTTGCCTTTCTGAAACTTAGTTACAGATCGTAAGTCTATGTTTACTAGTATTTAATACTAGTATTAACTAGTATTTAATGAAAACGAAAGAAAACTTTTTTAACTGAACAAAAACTGCAGCTTCGAGAAAAACGCTCTAGAAAATCACTGAGAATCGCTTGATTACTATAACGCTTGGCACCCGAGCGTTATAGTGATTGCGAGCATTACAGGATGCGTTGTACAATGCATAGTTAGCACTATTATATGACCTATATGACACCCTGCACCCACCTTGTAGATTCCATGTCAAGACATGTAGCGTCTGTATAAAAGAAAAAGGTGACCCAACGAAGTATTAGGTATATGTTGCTAATGCAAAGGCAATTCATTGTATAAGCAAAGTGGGATTGGACAATTTTTGCATGTCACCAGAAATACGTGTACTAGCAGACATTTGTGAGTATGTAATACGAGCAAAATGAGTTTCTAATGCTGTCTAAATAATGATATTCTCGATCTGTGCAAGACTAATAGACATGATTCTTACATCTTTAAAATATCGTTTAACGGTAGCAGAAAAAAGTTTTTCTTTGACTCCCGGAGCTAATAGAACCTGAACCTGTGGTTCAGGTTCTATTAGCTCTAGACGAGGAAGTGCTGGGCGGTAAAGTCACTGTAAGAGAATAAGACAGTAAAGCGTTTGTCCTAGCAAAGAATGAGCGGTCAGTTAAGGACTTTCTCCTAGTAAATATTGTCGGTCGGGTAAAAGTGAAGAGTGTCATATTAGAGTCACCATAGAACTACATTTGCTCATGGGTAATAGGTCCACATATTGTGTGTGTTCTCTCGTCGATTTATCTGTTTTGTAGAGGAAAAATCCGAGTTTCCGGGAGAAAAAGGTCTGCTGGCCACGATTGAGACCGACTAACTCAACCACGAAGTGATAAAGCCCATGAAAGTTCCTAGCGTCACTGACTGGATTCGAACCCGGGCTTCGTAGCCGAGTGGTCATGAGCGAGACTGCAGTAGCACACGCTCT
Organism: Mastigoproctus giganteus; assembly: GCF_048544385.1. Taxonomy (NCBI): domain Eukaryota; kingdom Metazoa; phylum Arthropoda; class Arachnida; order Uropygi; family Thelyphonidae; genus Mastigoproctus; species Mastigoproctus giganteus. Next base: position 111,699,232 of record NC_143583.1, on the reverse strand, counting down.
TAGAGTAGACCGGGGTTCAAGCCCCTGACTGCTGAATACGGTCGATCTGCCAACCCGCACCGGACCAGCGTGGCAGATTATGGTCCATTTTCCCTCATCATGAATTGTTGAGGAAGCTTCCATCCTGCAGTGGGTTGATAATGGCTGCACTTTACCTTTTTTATAGGGAAGTCGGTGATTATTACCTCTGTGCTACCCTCAGGACTGTCACTCGGTTAAGAATGTTCATGCACTCATAAATAAATTCTCTCTCAACCAAACTTCATTTGATGTCTTCAGCATGGCAGGAATAAACGCTGAGGTCTCCATACGAAGGCGTGGATAGTGGCAGTAATTACTAAGTTGGGGGAAACACCCATTGAACAGAAGTAATAAAATCTTTTAGCAAGTTTGAACATCGAAATGTAAAGATTTCCGTCTTGGCTGAAATCTTTACACTCATACAATATTTTTTGTACGGGTATGGCTGGATATGGAGTGGATTGTGGGACGTTTTCTTTTAGTTAGCGGGTTATTAATTATTGGAAGAAGTTGCATCCGCAGGTAGTTGAGGCTGACAGCATAGTGTTAGTAAGGTGTGTGTTAAGCGTTTAAGCTATGAGGCGTCAGTATGTCATGTCTGTAGCGCTGCATATTCTTCGGTTGGTTTGCTGTTTGATGGACGAAAAACCTGAGTTTACGGGACAAAAAACTATGAACCCTCGCTAGAGACCCACAAACTCAGCGACGTTGTGGGAAAAAAAAACCTCATAAAATTCCTTGCTTCATTGACAGGATCAGAACTAGGGTATCTTTGACCCTGTGTGGAGGACGGCAATTATAACTACTGTACTATGGTTTAGTGGGGGGAAGGGCCAACCAGCCCTCATCCCCCACTCGAAACTTGTGAAAATTCAAAGGTATGTAGATAGTTACATAAGGATGGGAAACACATAAATATTTTATTTTATTTATTTTTTTCTTTATTTATCTTATTTTATTCATTATGTAGTTTTGGCTGGTGCAGCAAAAGTTAGTAGCTTCCTTAATATTATATGGCTGAACTATTTGCTAAATACCAAATCCAACTTCGAATCCATTCAGAAATCTAGCGGGAGGGAGGGAGGGAGGGGGATAATTTATAGTTTTTTCTTGCCTTGGGGTGTGTGTGTGTGTGTCCATCCTTGATAATTGTTAGTAGTTAAGCTTTGCTATTTAGTTCTTTTTATACATGGGCACTCTCATGACGACCTTGAGCTGAAATCCATGGGCATTCGGTTGGCCTTACAGCAAGATCAACCAACTTCTCACACGGCCATGCAAATCCCCATAAATAGTTTATATTATAAAAAAGGCTGTTTTTTTTTTTTTTTTCTTTTTATTTGAAGACAAATTTGGTTTACTGTCTATCAGCCCCATCTGGCGATAAAAATCGTAAAAAGTGATTCTCTGTAGAATTTTGTAGAAATACAGCCACAAATTTTCTCATTAGAAACTTTCGGAAAAGTACTGATATATATATATATATATATATATATATATTAATAACAACAAAGATTGCATACTAATTTTTAGTCAGTTTTTTGTGGCGCTTGAAAATGTTATATTTTTATTTAAATTTATTTTTGCAATGCAGGGCGATGATAAAAGCTGTTCGAAAAAAAGACACTTGTCACGAGAACTCATGATTTTAATATTTCGATCAAACTGCTAAATTAAATTTTACTAAAAAGCATTAAAATATGAATTTTTTTTTAAAATTTAAACTTGCTTATGCATAAAATCAGGTAGAAATCAAATAAATAAATGCACATAAATAGCTGAAGCTTTCGGCAGCTCAGTTGCTTTCATCAACTAATCTTACATATTGTAATGGTCTACAAGGATCATGGGACATCTTCTGAGCTTAAAAACAGGAATTATGTGACTGAACATGGAATAACGTGTCTCTGTCCATGTTCCTCCTTGAGCGCTAAGATCATTTATCACTTTTCCTCTAATCATTCTTTGTTTCCATCTACAGGCCAAGTACAAAATGGAATTGGTTGAATCTTAGTGTCTGATGAAGACAACGTGGGCTGCTGAAAGTTCTTACAAGGTACAATCATTTATGTGCATTTATTTATTTTATGTTTATTGGGTTCTGTGTATTCACTTTTAATTGTAAAAAATATTTATATTTAATAAATTTATTTTATAACATAATAAATCTTATTCATTTTGGTCGGAGTATTGAAGATCATTATCATGGGAATGAACTGCTTTTCAATCCGCTCCCTTATGTAATGCATTGCCGGATAGGTTACGTTAGCGACTAGGTAAATCTTCTGTTAGACCACGTTAATTTGCATGTGGTGTATGAAATCAGGTCACTTTTGGGTATGTAACGATACATTTACTGCGTGTTCACAATACATCTGGAAAATATATTACAAGTTAGGTGCGTTGCTTATTTTAGAAATCACTGTAGATTACTACTACATAGTTTCAATAACGATCTGATGGAATCACACTTCCAAGATATCATTGTTCTACATAAATATTGGATATTAATTTAATTCTAGTGCTTCGCGTCCCTTCCAGATGTCTAGTTCTCGTGCAAAGACGCAGCCCTCACAGATTGTGACGGGCAGATATGGAAATGAAAACTTCGATACTTCCTTATATTGAAGCAGATTAATATGTAAATTAGAGATCAGCGAAACTGAAATGGTATTTGGAAATCATTTTTATATTGACTGGATGGTTCAATTGTTATATTAAGCCTAGGGACCGCATAATGTTAAAAAAAAATTCTTAAAACAACTTAATTAAAATATTTTAAAGAAGGATTGGACAAGTTTTGTTATTGCAATTATAGAGTTACAGAAATTTCCTTATATCAACAAAAATAAATTGCTTGAGTCGCCCACAGCTGTTTATTCTTCTTTGAAAGAGATATTACCAATTACCAACCGTTTCAGCTCTTCATCCTGGGTAACAGTTTTCATTTAAGCTCGTTATAGAAATGTGAACATTGTAGTTAAAAAAAAATGAAATAAAAAAAACCGTACTTCTATTTTGTTCTAAACTGAAATTTTCTTTTGGCTTTCTTATGCAACGTACCGTGCACTGACAAGGATGTTAACAGCAAATTAATTGAATATTAAATCCCCTGTGCAATCTTCGCTTTCTTTCAGACAGAAAGAACGTTAAGCATCAGGATGTGTTGTCTTATGCTGCTATTTACGTCCTATCGATGATTAACGAGTAATGCCTAACATAAATGCAATTGGAAGTTGCAGATTAGCATCGAATCGAGACAATCCTCACAGAGATTTGGGGGAGGGAGGGAGGGAGGGAATGGGGATTTATTAGCTTCAGGAAAAAAGATATGAATAAGAGACGGAACGTCATTTTCTGGATGAATTAATCACCGATTAAAGAAAACATTGTATTGTAGTTCGCATAATAATCCCTCTAACAGTGAAATAATAACAAATGGTAATTTTATAAGACAAGACAAAGAACAAATCTATTTATACATCGTAAATACATTTGTTATTAAAAAGTTTAGTTTTTAATAACAAATTAACGGTGTATCGAGCCAGGCCACCTGGTTTATCATTCTTCTGAAAGAGAAACTACAAAGGAAATTATGAACAATGTACAGATAAGAATCAAAGGCATCTAAACGTACTAGACTAAATTTGTCCTTAAAAAGTGATTTATGTTTATATTTGATTAAGATGCATTATTCGATTTTTTTTTTTTTTTCATATAGCATACATTAATGCAAATAGAAAAATCAAAGTGTGAGATAGTTTCTACAAATTAGCGCGATGGTAACTGACTCGTGGGTGATTCGTGGTTTTTTTATTTATTCATTTATTTTTTTGAATCTTTAGTAGAAACTAATTCTTCGTTTCAAGGACGGAATACAACTCTTAGAAGAGACATGTTTCCTGCGTTTTTTTCTTTCACAGAAGGAAGTAAAAGTAAAAAGAAACAATGCTTCTATTTATTACCATGGAACAAAATCATTTATAGGAATAGCATAATGAAATTTCTCAATACTTCCATATGACTTCTTAGTTCATCTTTTATAGCAGAGAAGCATTTTCAGTGCAAATGTAGAAAATGTCCTAGCAGCTGAACAAGAATTTTACTGATTTTTGTCGATTACAGGCATCATAAAAATAGTTCTGAGTGATTCACTCATTTCTGGATAAATGATGAATGTACATTCTGTGGTATTTCAAAATACATTGTGATATTTACTACTTAACTCCCAATATTTCTGTGAAGATGGGTTTTCCATCTTTCTTGCAATAAAAAGAAAAAAAAAAAAATCAAATACTAAAGTACAAGGCTGTCTTTTGGCGTTCGTAATTTCCAGATATTCTTAATTTGTATTCTTTTGGTATTCTTCATTCCCAGTTCTCGCTACATTAAAATGAGTTGGCTTTGCATAAGCAACACCTACCTAATACCTCGTGGGTGCCACCTTTTGTTGGTAGTACATTCTCACACTTCTTAGCATGGACTCCACAGGGTGTTGCAGTGCTATCCATGCATTGCACCATGCGTCCAGTAATGCCGCACATTGTCAGGTGGATGGTAGTATCATCGAATGTCCTTTTTCATTCTGTACCAAACATGTCCCATTGGGTTGAGATCGATGAGCTGGACGGCCATGGGAGAATGAAGAATTCATTGTCATGTTCCTGAAACCAGTTAGGAAGCCGCTGGGCCTTGTGGTGGCATGGCGTGTTGCCTTGTTCATAGAGGAGTTGTCTGGATACTTGGTTGTCTGGAAGGGGTGTGCTTGGTTCGCGTCTTCGCGAACCAAGCACACCCTTCATAATGACAAAAGGACCTAGGGCATTCCCCGAACTATAACACCGCCTGCCTGTCGAACACTAACAGTGCATCCAGTGCCATGGTTTGATGTTGATTTCTCCAAATGCGAATACACCCATCAGCATGATAGAGTTGGAAATGGGATTAATTAGATTTCCAAATGACAGTGGTCTAGTGTCGATGCTGACATGCCCGTACAAAATCACACTTTCTTGTGTCTCGCAGTGAGCATGGTTACCCGTGACTGCCGTCAGCTGTCATAGCCTACACGTGCTAATGTCTGGCGTATAGTCCATGTGGATATTGGTCTTGCTATTCCTACATTGCACTGGGTGGTCAGCTGGGCCACTGCGCTGCTTAATTGCTGTATTACGAGACGAGAAACACGATACTGACGACAGACGTGAACCACGCATGGCTACCCCACGAGTGACCTTTGGCTGGTTGTTCGACTGCTGTTGAGCCAATCACGGTAGACTCGTAATACCACAGAACGGTTGCACTTCACTACGTTGGCTGTTGTCAAGGTACTGGCACCTGCGCGTCTTGACCCCACAATCATTCCATGTTTGGCGTCGGTAAGCTCTCCATGCCGACCCATTCTTTCTTATAGACACTCAAAAACTGGTCGCCACATGTGCTAACTACAGACTTATGTCAGCCGTTCCCGACTTGGAGCCCTCACCAGCGTCATAGACCAATCCATTCCCACAGAAGTGGTCATGATAATGCATAATTTTGATATATCTTTCAGACATATCAAAATACTCTTGAAATAAATTATTTTTTATTTCTAAAGAAATTCTCGAGTATGGTATAAAATTCTATTGTATTTGTGACTTTTTCCAGCTCACTGCGAGTCATTTCTTTCTGCGATAGGTCGGAAGCGCGGACGAACTGAATTAAACTCTGCATACAGTTAGGCGTGATTGTCCGAGGAGGTGAATTGACGCCTTGGAGCATATTCAGTCTGGGGCCTTGACAGAGACTCAAGTGTGTATGACGCTACGTCGAGCGGCACAATAATTTGGAGAACCAATTGTAAGAGAGACAAGAACGTATTCTGTAATAAAGACAGATGGCAAAGAATCAGTGTTTACCGTGAGCAAAACCTAGCGATGTAACAATTGTTCAGCTCGTAACGCGCTAGTGGATGTATGGTAATACAATTGGGGATTAATGACATAATTAAACTAACTGATGAATTGATTATGAAATATAAAATCTTGTTTAAAAAAAGGTATCGCGAGATAGCACGAAATATTTTTGTGCATAGCACGAAATATTCTTGTGCTCGCAGTTCTGTCCAGACGTAACAGTTATGATACCGTGATGAAAGCTTTGTGGATTACCTCTAGGTTTGAGCGACTTTGCAAGGCTTATGGGTAGAAATTCTCAGCGTGGCCGGCCTTAGTTGGCAGATTACATTTACTTTGTAAAGATGATATTCACTTAAACAGTGGGGAGCAAGAATTTTTGCTAATGCCATTGAATAGGAATTAAGGATTCAGAGAAATTGCTAGTTTGGAGGGATTAGGAAATTCGACATATGGCTGACCAGATCAGTGGCATGAGACAAAATTAGATATACACCCTCTCTGAGAGCCCTTGTATACAATCATTAAAACACTGAAAGAGAAACTATATAACAGAAATAAAATCCACCAGCAATCTAAGACCAAATGGGACCAAATCCACCAGCAGTCTAAGTAACCAGGGTTCATCAGGGTAATAAAAAGCAATAAAGTACAAAACTTAATTTGAAGTGATGCTGGGAGCATTGTAAAAAAAATAAATGAATTTGAGCTTTTGATGAAGTCTGATGTTGATGTAATTGGACTTAGTGAGACATGGGGCCATTCGTCCAGTAAAATCAAAGATACCAAATGAAGAATTCAATATCGCTAAATATTGTTTGTTCAGAAGAGATAGAGAGGGAAGGAAGAATGGGGAAGATTGATACTTCTCATCAAACCAGCCTGAAGGTGGCAAGGATTTTCCTTGAGTCAGATGAAAGTAATGCGGATGTTGAGTCAGTGCTGTTCGAATGACCTGCAGTACCAGGAAGATGCAATGGGGGTCTGTTATAAGCTAATTGGCCCTGAGAAATGCATAAAATCTCTTTAGGCAGATTGAATGGTGTATTGTTTCATTATGGGTGACTTAGTCTCTTACAGACTGGAATACGTGAACTGTAAACAAACTGAAACGTTGCTGCTTATCATAGAAAGTCCGAGCATGTATAAAGATTTGGTTCTCAGTAAGGAGCCTAACTGTATCAAAAACTTGACAGGTGAGGGAACCAATAGCATACAGAGACCACAATATCGTAAAATGAATTGTCTTCATTTTTTTTTCTCTCCCGGAAACTCTGGTTTTTCGTCCAGCATACATTAAATCGACTACCGAACACACAATTTACAGAATCGTACACAGAGCAATATGGCCTAAGTTGCTGATGTGCCTAAAACCTTACAACAACAAACATATGTGTTATTATTTCAATATTTTGATAAATCACAGATCTGTGAAGTGCGTGTTGTATTTCAATTTTCATTAAGTTGCGGGAAGAAAGAAGTAAAGTATTACAAAATGTTCAATGAATATTAAGTTGTGAGATATCTGTAACGAAGAGAAAACAGTTATCTTTTTACAAAAAAGATAAAGTTGAATAATTTAAGAAATAGAAATCAAACGCGCCTGAAATGTATGCATTGCATATATTACCTACCTTGTTTAGTTGTTATGACAACTACAACTGTTTGGTTGTTATGATAAATAAAGGTGTGTATATGGGGGGGTATCAAAAAAGTTCGTACCCTTACCTAGAAAGGTGAAACTTCACAGGAACTTTAATCCTTTTCTATGTACTCTCCATGTTTAGTAACACGTTTCTCCCATCTATGGATCAGTTGTTTAATGCTTTGATCATAGAAGTCCGCACTTTTTTCCTGAAACCACGATTCCATTTCATTGGTGACGAATCCTGAGACGAATCAAACGGCATCCCCGCAATAGTTTCTTCATTTCTCGAAACAAGAAGTCTGACGGTGCTAGGTCAGGAGAATAAGGTGGGTACTGCAGTAGCACAAATCCAATAGTTGGCGCGAACATTGCATTCGACATTGCTTCTGCAAAGGCGTCAACAACCTTGGAACCCATCGTGCGGAGACCTTAGACACGTGCAGATGATCATGCAAAATGCTGTGAGCAGACCCAAAACTAATTCCCACTGCATTTGCCATGAAATGAAGTGTCACACGTCTGTCACTCAGAACCAGCTGCTCAACCTTTGCAACCGTCTCACTGTCTGTGGATGCTGATGACCTTCCTTCTCTTGGCTCGTTAAAGACACTTGTATGGCCGCACTGGAACTCCCGTTTCCACTTTTTGCAGTGTCTTAGGATAGACAATTCTGCCCACACACAGCTTTCATTTCTTCGTCAATTTCCTGAGCTTTCTTGCCGTGCAAATGCTGCAAATTGATCACTGCTTGATACTCCACTTTGTCAATCATAGCGTCCTTCCTCAGATTCCGGGCTCCACCTGTGGTGTACGATCACCTACGGGAATAAAATTTCACATGTTAATTATTGAATATGTAGACAACTTATATTAAAAAAAGGCATCTTCCTACTGATGTTTTATCTAGGTCAGGGTACAAACTTTTTGATACCCCCTCATATGTATGTATGTAGTTTAGAATCTCTGGAAACCATAATTGTACTCTAATTTTATTCAATATTCTTATTGCGATTTGGTTTATCTTTTTATTCTTCTCTTTAATTCATTTTGAATAAACCAGGTACCATTTCTAAACCTGTCTGTTATTTCTTTTCCTCGTAGAGTCTTCGGTATATGTCGGTATTGCATTTCTTATATGGTAATCCAATCGCCTCATAAATATCGTAACGAAGATGCACATAGGTTGTATTCAGAGACATGTAGCTAATACCAGGACTCCTGGTATTAGCTACATATTAATTTAGTTTCAGACAGTCGATTATCTCCTGACGTGAGATAATCGACTGTCTCAAACTGAATCATCAATGTTTGCACAAGCGACGTAGCCCATCAATATTCTGTCTCAAGTTTTTTTCTTTTTTACAACACTTATTAAGTGCTGTAAAAAAGAAAACTTGAGACAGAATATCGATGGGCTACGTCTTTGGTTGTTATTGTTCTACTCACCTTTTTATCTTGCAATAAATTCTTAAAGAAGCCTGACATAATAAAAGTGTTTGCGATATTGATAAAATATTAAGAGTATCTTTATAAAAATTTTAGAAAAGCCGAAACAAAGCCAGTTAACATACGTAACGAACAAGTAATTTTTTTGTCTCAGAACAATGCATTAGAAGACGAAATGCACATGGCATAATTTCTTATGGGTTTAGGTAATTAACTTTATAATATTAATGTAAACACACCATAGTTTACCCATAAATTTGAACTACGTATTTAGTGTAAAGGCATCTACATACATAGTTCAAATTTATTCACAATTTGGCATCTCTCATATTGTGGAAATAACTTCAATTGTGATGGCACGTTGCATTACCAGGGTTCCTGCCCACCCACCGATGATGAAGCCAACTAGCTTCGAAACGATCGTCTGGGTGGTGATGGTATCCACTGAAAATAAATAACAGTAGTCTTCTCTACTAGAGAAGCGTTATTTATTTGAAGTAGTGCAATGCCAGATGTCCAAACCAGATGGTTCTGTTGTCACTTCAGCCAAGGATAAAGCTGACCTGCTAGCATCCCATTTTTCTTCCAACTCATGTATTAATGATCTTGGTAAAACACCTCCCACCATTCCCAGCACACTCCATTCAATGCCTCCTGTGGTCTTCCGACAAAAGGATGTCAGAAGGATTTTGACGAATCTTGATGCTAAGAAAGCTCCAGGTCCCGATGGTATTTCTCCACTTGTTATCAAAACCTGTGCTCCTGAACTTACTCCTATTCTTTGCCGCCTTTTTTCACTTTCTTATTCCAAAGATGTTTTTCCTTCTGCTTGGAAATTTGCTCATATCCAGCCAGTTCCTAAAAAGGGTGACAAATCCCTTCCATCCAATTATCGTCCCATTGCAATTACTTCTGTAATGGAGAAATCAATTAATCGCCAAATCTTAAGCTACCTAGAAACCTTCCGTCTGATCAACGATCACCAGTATGGATTCCGTCAGTGTCGATCCACCGGTGATATTCTGGCTTATGTTACCCATTTATGGACTAATTCAATGGAAAGGTTTGGTGAAACACAAGTGGTTGCTCTTGACATCTCAAAGGCTTTCGATCGTGTTTGGCATAAAGGTCTTCTAAACAAGCTTTCATCTTATGGTTTGCCAACTGTTTTTAGTAATTGGTTATCCAGTTTTCTCTGTGATCGCTCACTGAGGGTGATGGTAGATGGCTCTCTGTCTTCTAACTTCTCCATTAATGCCGGTGTCCCCCAAGGTTCAGTTCTTCCCCCTACTCTTTTTTCGTCTTGTATATTAATGACCTTCTTCCATTGACCGGAAATCCTATCCATAGTTTTGCCGATGATAGCACATTGCATTCAACTTTCCATTTTGAGAAACTTTGTCCTGCTCAATCAGCTTCAACTTCTCGAAAATCTGCTACCAATTCCTTAAATGCCGATCTTCAGGTAATTCTCCAGTGTGGCAAAGACAACTTAGTTGATTTCAACCCTTCTAAAACTCAGCCTTGTCTTATATCTCGCAAAAAGGATTCTTCTGCTCCTATGCTTATCTTTAGTGACACTCCGATTTCTAGGCAAAATGATATATCTCTTTTGGGGATTACCCTGACTTCTAGTCTCTCTTGGCACAAACACATTACAAATATTGCTTCCTCTGCATCTAAAAAACTTGGTTTTCTCTTTTGCTCTCGGCGTTACTTTTCTTCCAAACAGCTGCTCACTCTGTATAAATCGCAAATCCGCCCAGCCATGGAATATTGTTCCCACATCTGGGGTGGTGCTCCCAAAACCTCTCAGGCTCCTAGATTCTATTCAGAATAGGGCAGTTAGATTAATTAATGACACCTGTCTAACAGTCTCTCCACTCGTTCTCTCAAAGACGTCTGTTTCTGCTGCATGCCTTTTCTACAGATACTTCCATGGGCACTGTTCTTCTGAATTGGCTTCCATAATTCCCGTTCTCTCTTTCAAAACAGTCCGAACACGTGCCGCCGCCACCAGCCAACATCCATTTACTGTCCAACTCCAAACTCACAGAACCAACTTTTCATCTTCCTCATTTATTCATTCAACTGCCGTTTTCTGGAACAACCTTCCTTCATACGTATTTCCTGAAAATTACAGTGTACAGAAGTTCAAGTCCAATGTCAACAAATATCTTTCGTCTTCTCAACCTCCAACGCAAGCACGGTCTTAAGTACTACAGGTTCTAAGACCTCGTGTTTGGGGTTTACATAAAAAAAAAAAAAATACCAGGTATCTCGTTGTGAAGGCATCCACAATACGAGATACAATTAAAAAGATGCTTGTACACTACATACGTAGTTCAAATTTATTGGTAAACTATGGTGTATCTACACCAATATTATATAGTTAATTTTTTTGTCTCATAGATAAGATTATAGGTACCAAATCATCACTTTCAATTTCGTCACAGTTGATAGCAGACTTTTCAAGCTATAAAACGTAAATACCAACACCGTCAGTCAGTTGTCTAACAGTGACACATTCCAAGCTTTCAAAATCATGGATCTCCCTGAAGGGGTACTAATAAGTGGCGAATCATGTCGAAGTATTGGAATAACTCAGCTAAGTTGAAAGCCTCCGTTGTGTGTGTGGGGGGGGGGATTCGCTAAATAACCTCTTAATATGTCCTTCCCTACTATATGGTTAGATTTCATTAATTTCAAAAACATCTTATGATGATGGCTAATGTTAAAAACGAGCAATTTTTGACATATATAATTAACTTTTCACTATTGTGTAATTTTATTTTGTAGGAGAGGTCTTCATATTAATTTCAATTGGTACGTTAAGCGTAAAGGCAACAAGGCCATAAAGCGAGCGTTAGTATATTGTATCTGTGAGTGAGTGTATCCTGCGGTCAGTTTGCCTGTTTTGGATGAAAAACCCCGGAAGAAATGAACTATGAAAATTTCTTCCGAGACCAACTAACTCTGCCCAGTCTTTTCAATCTCAGCAATACTTTTACAAAAGTGTTTCCACCTCTTCCTTTTAGTATATTTCAAATAATATTTCTTTGTTTTTTTTAACTAATTAGGATTAAATAAATTAATTAATTCTTATTTAGCAGTTCACTAGCTGATTACATAATTTTTTTTTATTATTCCAATTTCACATCAAGATTTTAACACATTCTGGTTTTAACACATTCCTACAACCTTCTTGGGGATGTTGACTGGAAGACTTTCGAAACGGTTTATTGGCAGTCCTGCTCTATCTTTTCACGTGATCTTTGTTCATCAGTCTATCACTTGGGTCGATCATTCCTGTTTATACACCAATAATCAGCAATAACTTTTTTTTTTCTTTATGTCAGTGCTGTTAATTATACTTTGAGGAGTTGGGTGTATCTTTCTCTCCCATAGTTTCGTGCCAAGAAAAAATCTACAAAATCAGACTACGAAAAATGCATAGCGCCAGTAATTTTATAAGACCCCTGACATTTCCACCAACTGTCTGTTATATTAGCTGAATTATCTTTTTGAAAATAAGCGTGTTTAGGTGGTTGCTTTTGATGATAGTACCAAAATTTCATATATAAAAAATTGTTGATGACATTAAGTTGGGCATGGTCGTTAATAACAAGAACCACAGAATGTTGCTGCAACAAAACTTAGAGAGATTATCGAATAATGTAAAAATGGGATAGCACACGCAATACTGAAAGACAAAGAGGATATTCGGGTTGCAATAAGTCCGATATCTCTCTTGAGTATAGTAAGACTGCATGGACAGTACATAAGGATTTTTTCCAATGCAGATAAGTAGTTAATTATTCCACTATACAAATCAATGTTCAGGCAGTCTTGAATGCTGCATACAGGTCTGAAGGTCTCATCTCTAGAAAAATGTTGAATTGCTTGAAAGGGCACAAATGAGGTGCAAGAATTAAAAAGTAATACTCGTATATTACAACGAGTATTACTTTATTACAACTCTCTACTGGAATCAAACAGCCCGGCTTCGCTATGACAACGACCTGACAGACCCAATTCCAATAAAAAAAGGTGTCCGGCAAGGCTGCCCATTATCTCCCATTCTTTTTAACATCTATTCGGAAATGATCTTCGACCAAACACTGGCTGACAAGAACATCGGCATAAAAGTTAACGGACACTACATCAATAACTTAAGATATGCCGATGACACAGCACTAATAGCGGATTCAGAACAAGATTTACAGACCATCTTGAACGAAGTGGACATAGAAAGCCAAGCATGGGGGCTACGAATCAACAAAAAGAAAACAAAGGTGATGAAGGTCAGCAGGACTGCAAGCAAAATCACGATCAAACTAAACAATGAAAAATTAGAGCAAATACACCGCTTCAAGTATCTCGGAGTACTCATTGATGACCAGCTGAACCATGAGGCCGAAATCAAAAGCAGAATTGAACAAGCCAGGCAGGCATTCACCAAGTGGAAAACCCTCCTCACCGACAGAAGCTTGAACATCATGCTCAAATTACGCACATTGAAATGCTACATCTGGCCAATACTGCTCTACGGTGCAGAAACCTGGACTCTAACATCAGCCACTACAAAAAAGCTCCAGGCCTTCGAAATGTGGATCTACCGAAGAATGCTGAAAATCCCGTGGACAGCCAAGATAACCAACGTACAGGTCCTGCAGGACATACACACGGAACGGGACCTGCTTAAAACCATCATCAGCAGGAAATGTAAATACCTAGGTCACATCGCTAGGAACCAACAAAAATATCACCTACTACCACTCATCCTGGAGGGAAAGATCGAAGGCAAGAAACGCCCAGGCAAACCGAAAATGGCATGGCTAGATAACATCAACACCTGGCTTCACATGACAACAGCACAAATTCTACACGCAGCGCTAGACAGAGAACAATATCAAAACGAAGTCGCAAACGCCATTCGGCAGCATTAAAGAAGAAGAAGAATACTCGTATAGGAATGGACTCCAGTTTTGTAAGCTGAAAATTTTGGATCTAGGCTTCTGCATAGAGATCTGATTGAGGTGTTTTAAGACTTAAAATGGACTGAGAAAATGTAAATGATGGAAGCATATTTTCTTTTTGTATGAATTTTCCTAGAAGGAGACATAGATTCTAATTAAGGAAAGATAATTATATGGTGCATATAAGGAAAATTTTTCCTTTAGTTAAAGACTAATTAAGTATTGAAAGAAGTTACCTACCACGTAGCCTGAAGAGACAGAGAGCTTATGTAGGTTTAAAGAGGCATAAGATTAAATATTTGGAAGAAGTAGATAATATATTAAACTCGGCGACATTTTATTTTTACTTATTATTTATTTTTTTATTAGATTATCTTTTAAAGTTAAAATAGAACATGTAAGCGGTAGACGGGACCTGAACGCATACTAGCCACGTAATGGCTAAAAGCTAAAATGTGCACAACACCAAAGATGATCTACCGAGCAACCATGAAAATAGACAAAATCCGAATGACGAATAGCAGACGTCCTGGCTCTCCTTTAACACCCCCTTCCTGGCAGGAGGACGAGACGACCAGTCGCCTCGCCCCCCCCTGCTACCCCACCTTTCCTTCTGGTGAAGTATGGGCATGCCTCACTGACCACCTGGGGCATCTCCTCTGTCGCCCCCATACTTATGCCTTTATCCCCCAACCTTCTTCCTCCCCCACTCTACTTATACACGAAGCGAACGCCCTACATACTAAATTTAATCTAGCCCAAAAATAATCTTCGCCCAGTCTCGGCCTAATTATTCCACGCACTGCCCTGCTCCTGCCATATTAATGCATGCACACGTGCTGTATGCAAACATCTAAAGTAATTACGACTGCATGGATGCGTATATATATGTATCACTGTTGTGTATATGTGCATATATATGAATGTTCTTGTATGTGTACATAAGTGCTTTTTTTTTTTTTTTTAGGTCCTAGCCGCCGAAATCTCAGAAAATTACGCGTCAGGACCAGCCAGAGTAACTTAAGTCTATTGGGTTCCTGGTCTGCCTCCACAGGGCGAAGATGGGGCAAGGCTGGGCTCCAGCAGCGGTCCAGCGGCTAAATGACCAGATGAACAACGGTACACGACATTACACATGTACAATACCCACACACTTTTAACCCTCTGGCATTCCCAGCAAACTGGTACACCCACAAAAAAAAAAACAACGCGGAGATGGGGAACCCCTGGTGCTGCATGACAACAATACACCTTACATGCCACCTTGGGTTTGACTGCATAATTGCCAAAAAAAGAGAGGACCTGCTATCATTGTTTTTGACATAGAGAATGACCTAACCCCGGAACAGTTAGCCACAGAGATCATAAGCAGAAGTCTGAGAGACCCCCCCCCCCAGCAGCAACTACAGGAACAGCGAACCCTGGTGCAGCCTAGGTACTCCACCAGATCTAGGGCAGGACCAAACAGAAACTGGGTCCTAGAGCGGGCCCCGACTGCCTGGCAACAACTAAAGAATCGAGATAGAATTTACATTGAATGGGGATCACACCAGATTCTGGGCGCATTTTTTAGAAAACCCGAAATGCTTCTGGTGTTGTAAATGCGGCCACACAACTCATGCGTGTATACAAATGGAATCTGCGGTCACTGTTCTGGCAGGAGACATGAATATAAAACATGTCCAAATAAGGAGCAAAATTCAATCTGTACAAACTGTAAGGCAGAGAAAATGGACCATTCGCATTCTATCAGAGACCCGAACTGTCCATTTATCTTAAAGTAAAATGGTTATACCAGTCACCAACTATGGAGAGACGAACCAGCTATGGAGAGACGCTTTAAAGAGTACAACAGATCCAAAATTGCAATAATACAGCATAATGTGCAGAGAGCTAGAGCAGTGGCCCAGCAAATTAGGGTCATAGCGGACGAAGAAGCAGCTGACGTCTTACTATTACAGGAACCGTATACCCACTCAAACGAGTGTGCGGATATCCAGCAGCATACAAAATAGTCCATGACGAGAGTAACCCCCCCCCATGGGCTGCGGTTGTGGTCCGCAATTCCAATTATACTGTGACTAAAGTAACACAGCTTTGTGCACCCAAGGCGTCATATGCCCACATCTTAATGCCATTGGGCCAAATCTATGCTGCGGCTCTTTACAGCAGGCCGGGCGAGGACATCGCACCTATCATCAGGTACTTCAGTCCTTGACCGACATGCTCCCTGATCAAAGAATCATAATTGGGGCAGACGTAAACTGCCGTTCCCCCAGCCTGGCACAGTCTAACCTCAGACAGGAGAGTACCAGAAATGGACAGATTTTAGAGGTCTTTCTTTCAAACTCCCGGTTCACTTTACTGATCAGACCACACCAGATGCCTACATTTTGTAATACCCTGTGGGAGGCGACTATTGATGTCACGTTGTCCACGGGAAACATTACGGGGTACGTTGAGGATTGGATCGTCAGAGACTCGTGGGCGACTTTAGCCCACATGGTGATTACCTGCCAAATCAGAAGATCATTAAACAAGCTCCCGATATCTAAACAAACACTAAATCGCTTCGCCATCCGCCGGGCGAACTGGGAAAGGTTCAGAGAGGTCTTAATGCCCAACATTTGGAAACAACAAACTAGAACGGGGACCCAGACGAGAATCAAAATAGGGTAAAGGAAATAATACTTGCGGCGAGTGAAGCATTAATGAAGAGGAAAAATTCCGAAAGCAGTCCCTTGGTGGACTCGCGAGATCCAGAAACTCAGGAGGGAGACCATGAAAAGAAGATACTCTCAACGGGCAAGACGCACATGGCCTGCTGCTGAGGTCCAGATAAGGCAGGAGTGCTATAGAGAAGCAAGAAACAGATATACGGATGCGATAAACAAGAGAAAACGAAAAGCCTGGGGAAACTTGGTAGGCATAACAGGAAATACTGAGCCCTGGGGGATAGTCTATAGGATAATCACGAACAAACTCCCCGGGGGGGGAAGTTATTTCTACCATATGGCAACGTTCAATCACAAATATTCTGGGCGCTATTTTTCTGGAGACTGCCGTGCCTACTTCACCTGAACAGCATAGAATATGCCAAGAAAATGATACGTATATCACTGACTCCTGTAAACCACCCTTCACGCTAGTTGACATCAAATCCGCGGCAAATCACATAAGAAATAATAAGTGCCCTGGCCTCGATTACCTCGAGCCGAAAATTATAAAAAAAAGTAACGAAACTGACCCCCAAACTCCTCCTAAATCTGTTCAATAACTGTTTGGATCAAGGCATCTTCCCAAGAAACTGGAAGACTGCAGGAAGGAAGCTGATCCCAAAAAACCCACGAAGCCTCCACGACAGCCAACCACCTACAGACCGATAGCTTTGCTACCGGTTTTGAGAGAATGCTATATGACTGAACTGACACATGTCTACCCAGTTCGGTTTTAAGCCCGAGTCTTCCACAGTAGAGCCACTTAGACATCTGCTGCACGGTGTGGCCAACTCCAACAGTAAATACCTCCTAATCGTCTCCATTGATTTCACCTGGGCGTTTGACACCATTTGGTGGCCGAGCGTACTGGCAAGACTAAGGCGGGCCAACCTTCCCTGCAACTTGTATCTTACTGTCACGTCTTACCTTACCGACAGGAGTATTAGTACCGTGGCACCCTATGGTAGGGTAAACCACCGTGTCTGCAGGGGTTGCCCCCAGGGTTCCGTCCTGGGGTCGCTACTGTGGAACATTGTCTTGGATGAATTCCTGGCCATGGATCTTGGTGACGTCCAAACAAGCTTTCGCCGACGACTTGATCTTGAAAATTGCTGTTGACAGTAGAGCACAGTTGGAGGGAAAAGCAAACCATGCCATCAAAATACTACAGGACTGGACCCTCGTACACTGCCTGAAAATCTCACCGACTAAGACATCCTCAATCTTACTGAAAGGCACCCTTGACCTGCACAGGCCGCACCAAAAAAGGTGAACGACACCACAATTAAACTCCAAAGCCAGTTTAAGTACCTGGGGGGTGATATTAGATTATAATCTTTCCTTCAAGCAGCATATCACATATCTAACACATCTAAGGACAAAGATAAGAAAGTATTCTGCACTGTTAGCCCGTGTGGTCCGTCGTGACTCGGCACTTATTAAACGTCGCGTACTCTCCTTATATTATAAAACGACATTCCTACTAGCTATAATATACGCCTCGGCGGGTTGGTATCACAAGGCATCAAACGCCGTAAATAGACACATAATCGACTCAATCAATAGAACTATCCTGTTAACCGTTACCAGAGCCTGCAGCACCACACTACTAGCACTGTTGCCCTACAAGTCTTGGCTGGAGCCCTTGACCTGGACATCATACGCACTGGAAAACCTATTATATAACCAAAAGAATGCCTTGTACCCATCTAGACTACACAGTGGATAACAGCGCAACCAACAAGGCCGAAAAGAACATGCTGCAGAAATACCTAAAACAAACCAGGAAAAACCGCTGGACAAACACAACAAAAGGGAATATCACCAAAAAGTTCGTCCCAAACGTAGACAGAGTATACCCCATTCTCCCAACCTAGCTGCAACCCGGACTTTACACGACCTACCTCCTTACTGGTCATGGGGCTTTCAATGCACAGCTTACAGCATTGGAAATAGTGGAGGACCAGTGCTGTACTTGCGGGGAACAAGAAAGCTGGATGCACATTACATTTGAGTGTGCCCAATATGAAGATCTTATATGCAGACTTATGACTACAGTTCACTATCTACGGGTCCGGGATCGCCAAAATGGCCGCCTTCTTACTCACACGTGCTGTTCATCGCTCCGTGAAAATGTGTCTGGATTATGCGTTTTAAGTTTAGTATGGTAATTAAATTGTGTACTGAAGGATTTATCTACATCAGTGGATCACAGTGGTGAGATTTGTTTTCAGTTTTATTGGTTGAGATAGTGTATTTCAACTCGTTTTTGATTCAACGCTGGCAACAATGTGTCAGCTCACCATGGCGGCATTGTTCTAGTGTTGGAGAGAGTGGCATTCCACTTATTTCCCTGCCACCGCGGTTGAACTGCACTCTTGACTGGGGAGGGTGACCCCCTGTGTTATATATTGAATCACAATTTAACAGAAAGCTTATGAGAACTAAAACCAGTAGTGGCTGCTAAGGAAAATATGTTTAATCTAAATTTTAAGCATTCGTATATTCCAGTTAATTAACAGTCGAAACCAACAGCAAGCTTAATGTTCATTCAACGCAGCCGAACCCAGTGATATTCTGCTTTAGGCAACACGTCACTTAAGCTCCTGGCAAGGTCAGGTGGCGACAGGGTTAGTGATTGTTTCTCCCCCACTCCCACCCACTGCTGCATACTTTCTCCTGTAGCCATCGAACGGAAGAAGTTCACTACCACTACTGAACAATGATTTCTAAATTTCTAATGTGCTTCCCCCACCACCCACCCCCTTCCCCCACCCCACGTGGAACCTAAAATGTTAAAGACGCGATTGATAACCATGCACCATAGAGAGAAATAACACCACCGTTGTACTTGTTGACCCAAAACCTACTAAAGGTAGTCCCAGCTCCCTGGTGTTCTCCCCCCCCCCTCCTCAGTGACCTGGGGGGGTTAGCTGAAACTTTGACACGCCATATCTCGGCTTGGACTTGTGCTACGAACTTGTAGTCAACGCTATTTGCAATCTTGTTAATCACTTTCCACAACGATACGCATTACATTCGTTTAGCTGGAATACCTCGGTAATCCGAATTTTGGTTCAAGATGCCACAAGAAACTGATAGCAACACCGCCCAAATAAACACTGCTCCGCAGGAAACAGCAGGCAGTACTCTATTGGAAACTGTGCAGCTTGAGTATACAGAGGAAACGAACTCCGCACCCAAGCGGAAAAATAATAAAAAACAGGTCGTCGAACAGAGCGACAGAGAGACAAGAAGCCAGCAAGGAACAAGAGGAAGTCAGAACATCCTCTGCTCTCAAGCAGAAAATACCAACAATGTAAAGGAGGACGAAAATAGCGAGTCGCTAGATCCGACTCTCCCAGAGGGGACGGTACTGGAAAAGACCCTCGCCCTCAGAACAACGTTAGAGAACCTCCTGAAAGATACCAGCAACAGAATAACTACTGGACTTCGAGGAAAAATAGTGTCCATCTGGACAAAGCTGGAGACAGTCCTACTACAAACCAACCTAGAGTGCGAAACAGCTAAAGCGAAACTGGAGGCCTTCCAATCCGTGGGAGCAGACCAAATGCCACAGCGCGCTCCCTCGTATGCGCAAGCGCTGAGGACCCGACCGACTGCTAACCCAACTGCGACTACAGCGATGAAACGCAGGACCCTCCTGCCAACACCACATTTGGTAATACTGCGCCCGACCTCCACAGACGAAAATAGTAGCAGCGAACAGGTCAAAAATCTAGTGGTCACAAAGTTGGCAGACGACTTCAGAGATACCAAAATAAAATCGGTAAGGAAGACCCGAAACGTACGGATTATCATCGAGACTCAAACAAAAGAGGACGCAACAAAAATCCTACAAAATGAGAAGATTCAAACACTCGGACTTGAAGCCCTACACCCTAGACGCAAAGGACCTAGCATCAGAATATATAACCTCGACAATGATCTGACACCAACTGCTCTCCAGGAGGAACTGTATTATAGAAACCTCCAGCACGCACATCCGGAAGAAGAACCCGCCAACTTGATTATTCCCAAGTTCAAGACGAAAGCCAGAACAGGAAATGCTTACCACTGGGTCGTCGAATTGTCACCAGCGGCCTGGGTCACGCTTAGCCAGACCGACAGTGTGTTTATAAACTGGGGCAGTCACCGCTTTAGGGAACACGTTGCTGTCCCTAAGTGTTTCAGATGTTGCCGGTTTGGGCATACCACTCATACCTGTGCCCAAACCCAACCCACTTGTGGCCACTGTGCAGAACGTGGCCACGACTTCAACACGTGTCCGAATAAAGACAAGCCGCCGACCTGTGTAAATTGCAAATTCCATAAACTACCAGCAGAGCACTCAGTTAGGGATAACGAATATCCAGTGTACTGTAAAGCAAAGAGCACTTTCCAAATGAGACTAGATTATGGCCACACGCCCTAAATCCTATAACATCAACAGGGTTAAATTCATACAACTGAACGCACAACGGTCCAAAATAGTAGCGGCGCAGCTCACAAAGAAGGCGAACGAGGCAAATCTCGACATATTCCTCATCTAGGAGCCATATGCATATTGCAAGGAGGTCAGGGGTTACCCCCTGGCCTATAAGATAGTGCAGGATAACAGAGAAACACCCTGGGCCTGCATATTGATTCGGAATCCAAATATAACGGCAACAAAACTAACCAACTACTGCACATCATGGGCTGCATGTGCCCATATTATCACGCCCCTGGGTGAATTTTATGCGGTATCGCTATACTGTCACCCAGGTGAAGATATACTACCAGTAACTAGATATCTGAGGAGCCTCCAGACAGACTTCCCAAACAGTAAAATTGTCGTGGGAGCGGATGTGAATTGCAGGTCCCCAGCGTGGTTCAGCGAGACCACGGATAGACGTGGAGTACAGAACTGGCAACAACTTGAAGACTACTTAGCAAATAGTCCGTACACAGTCCTCAACCGGCCAAACAATCTGGCAATGTTCTCTAGTTCGATGGGGGAGGCCACAATCGATGTCTCTCTGGCTACCAGATCCCTCGCTGGCCACCTAACATCGTGGACCGTCCAAGAAAGCTGGACCACGTCGGACCACAGGGCCATCACGTTTGAGCTCCAGCGCTCCCTTAGTCGACACCAAGCAGTGAGGCAGGCACAGCCAAGATATGCCATAGAGAAGGCGGATTGGCCACTCTTCCAAGCCACACTGACCACAGCAGCCCAATCGTTGAACATCATTGGACTCAGCCCGGATCAGCACCAGATGACGGTCGCTGGTCTCATCACTGAAGCTGCCAACAACTCTATCAAAAAGAAAAACCCAACCCCGGGGGCTGTACCCTGGTGGTCTCCAGAGCTACAGAGGTTTAGGCAGGAGGTGCACAGGAGAAGGAAACTCTTCCAGCGGGCAAGGCGCTCCCAGCCGGCAGCGGAAGTGGAGGCACTGAGACAGAACTTCCGAGATGCAAGGAACCTATACACGGAAACCATTCGCCAGCGTAAGATGCGCAGTTGGGACACCTTGTTTCTACCACTGGGAATGATAACCCCTGGGGTGTGGTATACAGAGTAACTACAAACAAACTCTCCAGGGGTGAGACCATACCAGCGACGAGGACACGGCAGGGTACTTATACCCGGACCTGGCAGGAAACAATTATTAACATCATGGATACCATGTTTCAAGACCATCTTGCCCCCTCTACCCCAGAGCAGATAACCCTCTGTGCAGACAATGAAACCTACTACACGACTGCAACAGAAGAACCTTTCACCAAACTTGAACTGGAAACAGCTGCCATGAGGATTAGAAACAAGAAGTCTCCTGGTTCTGATCTTTTGGAGCCAGAGATTGTCAAGAAAGCCGTCGAAACCATTCCAGAGGTGCTTCTTAATCTATACAACCACTGCCTCAAAGAAGGCCTGTTCCCCCAGGCCTGGAAAACTGTAAACTTGTGCCTAATTCCCAAAAGTCCCAACAAACAACTGGACCTTCCGGGGTCATACAGACCCATAGCACTGTTATCAGTCCTGAGCAAGCTCTTTGAGCACTTATTAAGAAACAGAATAGGGATCCACTACACTGCAGCCGGCTTGCAGTCACCCCGACAATATGGATTTAGGAAGGGATGCTCAACCTTGGATGTCCTGGAAAATATTACAAATGCTGCAACTACCTCAGATCAGAAATACTTTCTGGTCATAGCAATAGACTTTGCTGGGACGTTTGACACTTTATGGTGGCCAAGCGTCCTGGCCCGACTCCGGAAAGCCAACCTACCATCAAATCTGTATCAAGTCATCAAATCCTACCTGTCGAATAGGTTCGTGACAGTCAGAGCACCATATTGTTCAGTAACAAGAGAAGTATTCAGAGGATGCCCACAGGGCTCAATCCTGGGCCCACTCCTATGGAACTTGGTTCTAGATGGCTTTTTGAACCTGGAACTCGGTGACGTCGTTCCCCTAGCCTATGCGGATGATATGGTTCTGATGCTGCCTGGGGGATCTAGGGCGCAACTGGAGAACACCGCCAACAGAGCAATAGAAACTCTAGAGGACTGGGCTAACAACAATAACTTGAAGATCTCATCCTCGAAGACAAGATCTATATTATTAAAAGGAGCCCTAGACACCAGACGACCCCCTCAAATCAAGATACAAGGTAACACAATCAAGCTTACCACCGAATTAAAGCACCTTGGAGTCGTACTAGACAAAAACCTGAGCTTTACACCACATATAGTGCACTTACGGAAGAAAATCAGAGGATACTCCGCACTTTTTGCGCGAATCACACGCAAGGAATGGGGTTTGAGGCGGAAAACCCTCAGCCTCTATAAAGCTATTTTCCTGCCAGCGATTACATATGCTTCTGGAATATGGTATCGCAAGGCTACCACTGCAGTGAACCGGAAAAAATTGGAGACTACACAGCGACACATACTCTTAACCATCTCGAGAGCATGTAACACTGTAAGTACCCACGCACTCCAGGCTCTAACAGGATCCCTCCCTCTGGACCTGGAGATTGTTAAGCATGGGCTACTCTATCAACTGACCAAAGGCAGAACGGCAACATGCCTCGACTACACCATAGATCTGTCAAGTGATCCCAAAGTAGAAAGGAGCCGTCTCTCCGCTTACCTCCAACAAACTTGGCAGGCCCGCTGGGAGACCTCCAGCAAAGGTGCAATAACTAGAAAATTTCTACCCAACATACGGCTGGTATACCCGAATTATCCACCGTGGCTCTCACCAGGACTCGACACCACCTACCTGCTGACGGGACACGGGGCCATTAGAGACAAACTACAAGGATTTGGACTGAGTGATACACCGTTCTGCCTCTGTGGTGAACGGGAAACGTGGGAGCACCTAATGTACAGTTGCCCACTATATGAGGACCTCTATTGCAGGTTCATTACTAGAACACAGCTTAACCTCCGTAATCAAGAAGACCTTGCCATAACTGAAGTTGACACATACAAGGCATTCGCGTAGCTGGCCCAGGACCTCTTCACAAGGAGAAGGACTCTCCCACAGCCTCAACCACTGCAGTAAACAACCATGCCGTGTAGGCCAGCAGAATGTCTACACAACCACGGAAACCTTCCCAGATACTACCATGCAAGGGCTCAGAGAAATGATTGCAGCACATTGCTGCCACTTAGCCATATGGCGATCTGGGCTGGCAACCTTGACCAGCCTGCTTTCACTCCTATTCCTTGGCAGGGGGGGGAGATGGCTCGCTGTCTTCTCCTCCTCCTGCCATCCCCCTTTCCCTCTGGTAGGGCATGGGCATGCCCCACTGACTGCAGGGGCCATCTACCCTATCGGCCCCTTACTTCTCTTTCTTCCCCCAGCCTTCAGTCTCCCTACCCTTCTCTTTGACTATACACCGCGAAAGCCCCACGCATCCAAATTTAAATTAGCACCAAAATTATTGCCCGCCCCATTAGGCCTCTAGAACTTGTCATTTTAGCGTACAATCCCATGGTAATTTCGGGGAACAAACCCCACATACTAACTTAATAGCGAATTTGCAATTATACCACCGCGATTATCTATTTTTTTTTTTTTTTTTTCTATAGGACCCAGCCGCTGAAATCCCAGGAAATTAGGCGGCGGGACCTGCCAGAGTATAATAAATTTCAAGGTACACCTGGCCAGCCTCCTCGTTGGCATAGTACGGACAACGTCGGGTCTCATCAGGGGCTCGACGGCCAATAGGCCAGAAGAACAATGGGCACAATATACTACACAACACATGATCCACACACTTTTAAATCTCTGGTCTTGACAGAGTACTGTCCCTCGATACAGCGAACACTCGCGGAGATGGGAGAAATTCCTGGTGCCGTTTGACCCTCAACATACTTTGTACTTGTTATCTACGGGTCCCACTGGGGGCTCGGCGGCTAATAGACCGGAGGAACAAAGGGCACAACACAATATACAGCACATGACCCCCACACACTTCAAATTTCTGGCCCCGATACAATGTATACCCGCGGAGATGGGAGAAATCCCAGGAGCCGTTAGACACTAACATACCTTATACCTTATCTACTAGAGATCTTGAGTCACATCTACTAGATATGCAAGAGGAATACTTAGCTTTAACTGATTTTGCCCAGGGATTATTTACCAGGCGCCAAACACTAGCCACCACATACAGAAGACTTTAACGGAATGAGACAAACCAAACCTGCAAATAGCAGCGAGACGAAACAGAGGAGCCGACTATACAGACCTTGGACTGACTACAAAATGCACTGAAAAAAAAAACAAGTGACAATATATTGTCTAACCACAAGAGGCATAATTACCGCCAATGGAAGTGAAAAACACCTTTAAATAGTCATGGCATCAGAACAAAGGGACACTGTCCCAAGACCTTGCGGTATAGACCCACTACACAACGACAAAAGGTAGTGTAAAGACTAGTAAACATCAAGGAAAGGATAAATCCCCATAGTGACAGCCAGTAGACTTGATTATAACCAGAAAATAGGACCCAGGCTATATGCAGTCTGGAAGGATGACATCCCAGATTTAACCCCCTATTAGTGTCCCATCTGGACGAGACTGAACAGCCAGCTTTTCAGGGCCTGCAAACTGACGGAGACGATATACGGTGGCACTCTACCGCCGGGACAGCCCATTGGCGACCCAAATTCGCACTCTCTTGAGCGGATCTTTCTTTCCAAACTCCTGGGGAGGGGTGAGGAAAGCTTTCCCCTCCTCGCCTCCCCAATTTTCTTACTCTGGTGGGGCACGGGCATGCCCTCCCTGCCTGCAGGGCCCATCTACTCTATCAACCCCTTACTTCCAATTTCTTCCCCACAGTCTTCAGCCTCACCCCTAAACTTTTGTCTTCAACAGCGTTTAGTCCTACACGTCAAAAATTAAAAGAGAACATCAAAATTCTTGCCAGAACTTGTTTGGCTCTTAAAATTCACTTTTACTGCACAGCCCCACGTCGCATACTATTAATACTAACTTATTAAGTATCACTAATTTCAACTGCGATTTTTTTGGTCCTAGCCACTGAAATCCCAGGAAAGTAAGTGGCAGGATCCACCAGAGAACAAATATTGGTAACACCCGGCCCGGCCGGCCTCCCCGTGGCTGGTATCGGTAACGTCGGGTCTCACTAGGGGCCCGACGGCTAACAGGCCGAACGAACAATGGGCACAACATAGTACATACCCCACACGCTTTTAAATCCCTGGCTTGTCCGATACATAGAACATACGCCGAGTTGGGAGAAATCCCAGGAGACGTCAAACCCTCAAAATACCTACCCACATGATAGTCATTATATCATGTTTCTAAAGTTACTGTTTAAAGCATAATTATTAAGTTTTTTCTGAGTCCCAATAATTCGGAGGTCCAGTGTATAGGTATTTTATCTAGGCATTGTACATACGAGATATTTTATCTCATATTATTGTAATTATATTATAATTATATTGTAAGAATAAATTGATTCTTACAATAACATAACATTATTACAAATAAAGTTTACAATATTTAAATAATTTTATTGCATCAAGATTTAGTCACGTTCTTCGAAAAATAAATATAAAAATCTCTAAAATGATAATTTTTTAATACTTTTCGTTTCAGTTTCAAATTGCTATTATGCAGATTGGATGTCATTTCCTTGTACATGAAGAATAAAAGGAAAAAAAAAAACGTTTATTATAATTGACTTTTGTTTGAAACAGTATCCTTTAGCTGGATTGATTCGCCTAAAATTAATTAGGTACATTAAGCAGAAAGTAACGCATGAATAGTTTCAAATGTGCATTCAGATTTTCCCTGGTTGGGATTTGAGATTATGCAAACGTTTCACATTAATTATGCATTACCAGAATGAACCATTTTGACTAATTAAAATGATCGTGTTTGTTGATATATTGGAAAAATCTGAGTTATGCCTTCCAGAGCGTATAAGCGAAATTATTGAACACCGCTAAGAACAGTACCTAAAAATAGATAATAATTTTCTCTAACTGATTACCTTTGTTTCCATAAAAATTTACTCACCCTGCTACATCCCTGTCCAAATATGCCGCGTTAAATGAGAGTTAGGAAATGAATTAATGGACTGCTCGCACGACTGGAAAATAATCATCTCTTCGGAAATATTAACTTTAATTAATGTTAATGAACGTATATGATAAAATAATATGTACAGTAAGAAAAAAAGGGAAACTGGATAAAACGGGTGAGTGGATCACGTTAAGCCTTTAGCGTATAATTTACTATAACTTAACATAATATCTATAGGCGTGACTATATGTGCAGCCTACGCGGCAGCACAATGGCTACGATTGCTGTTGTTCCACAGCGTGCGAAAGGAATAGGCTGGAATCTCATTTTCAGCAGAAACTTTTTATATCCATTTTAAAATGATCATGGTAGATCGAGTTTTGGAACGATGGATACATTTTTAGCACTGTGCCAGATTTATTGCATTGCAGCTCTGCTGCTGCTGTATTGGAATAGTTAAACGCGATGGCATTGTAGTACACGCATTTCAGATGACCGTGCTGCTAAATACGGTGATGTTTTTGTATTCTCTCGAAGTTGGTTTCCCCTCAACACAGATAGCGACTTTCTTGTTGATTATAAACATAGTATATGTAAGATAACATTATGCGCTACTGTTGTTGAAAAGAACTTGATAGCTTTAGAAAGCCTCAGCTATGTATTTGATAAACGGTATATACCAAAAGTCATCAATATAACCAGCACTGTAGACTCCACTCTATTTTAATTTGTACTGTATAGCTCTCTGCCCCCCACTCCCACTTGCTCGGTGTCTGAAGAAATCTTTGCCTTCCTTTACATTGAGAACTCACTGTAAAGTCGATGTCGCGTAACAATAATCATTCGAAAGAGAAAAAAACTACTGGCTTTCCGGTGCTACAAAATAAACCCCTACTATACACCCAATATTAAGAACTATTTATGTTAACCAAAAGTGAAATAGATAATATGCTTCCTAGCATCCCAATTACTATAGTTTATTGATAAATGTTAATTAACTTCCAATGCATTTTACTTAAATACTCGAACTCCTCTTAACTCTAACAGTCAACAAGATAATCCTTCGACAGTCATGACTACAACGATGACACCTTTTGTTTCCTTCCTCTAAGTCTTGCGATGAGCTTCTGCACCTTTGGCATTGTTCAATTCTGTCAGGAACCACAGTTTGCGTAAATACTTTATTGACACTAATCTCATTACGTATAATCTCATTATGCTTGCCTTGTTAAATTTAATACATTGAGCAGGAGAGGAGCAAGAAACTTGTTTTAGCAAACAAAGTCCATGAAACAGAAGTCTAAATTGCTAATTAAACTATCTCAAGCTTTCACATCAAGCGCAGCAAGTGTTAGCATAGTGTATTTCACTAGAGAATACACTTGAAGGAGAAGTTATTTGCTCTCCAAATTGATATAGCACTGCAGTGTACCGGTCAATAAGAAATTGTGGAAGGGATCACGGACTACCGTAAACTGTAATAAAAAGTAAATATGCTGAGAACACGCTAGGGAAAGAAGTGAACGTGAAGCTTAAAGAAAAGTTGGATTATTTTTGTCCAGGGGCTACAATGAAGTAAAAGGAATGTGAGAAGAGAAGCAGAAAAGTGGAATGGAGTTATACAACCGGGAGGGGAGGGTTGCTTTCTCCTCGAATGCATATCGGGCTCAATATGAAGATAAACTGCACCAAGTAAGCAGATAAGGAGCGAAATCCGGAGGTCTCAAAGGAAAATTGTTATTTATAAATGCTGCATCTTTGCGGTTTAGTCACCCGTTCCACAAAGTTGATAGAGCATCTTTAAAATAGGGAAAAAAATAATAAATGGGCAGATTAGAACTTTTTTTGTTTCTGAATATCAGATTACACCACTCGCCTCTTGAACAGCGAAACTTCTCTTGGTTAAAACTGTTATTTTTTAATTAATATTATACTCTTAATAAAAAATAAGAGGCGAGTCTCTTTTACTCGTATCCTTAATGTGGAATGTTCTCATTTGGTGGAGGGTTCGTTGACTTTTTAGCTAAAAAAAGGAATTATTCTTAAACATCTCTGTGGAAAATGACAAACACTGCTCTGTTATAAACATCGCTTTTGAAGAATCGTAATATTTCCACTTTTCTCTGAATAGATTTTTTTTGTCACAATTGATAACATGAATCTGGTTTCTTAATATGCGTGTAACATTGAACTCGCATGTTCATTAGCTTTTGAAAGGTTCATTAGCTGTTATTCAGAATGTAGTTAAATACTTTCAAAGATCTCATTCTGAATCCCACATTGCGACACTGCAGCGTAAAAGTTTCAAGAAAGCTTCTCGTATTTACAAAACATTGCTATCAACTCCTTTGCAGGATTTCTTCCCTCGGAAATAGCTTGTCACTCATCATCGAATCTTATCTTATTTCTTTTTGTTTGCGTATTTGCCTTAATTAAATATCCGTTTTTTTTTTATTAGAACTTTGGGTATGACGTGTTGTAATGTTGGCTATAGATCATAGACTTGCCATGACCCACTTTTGTTGTCTCGGTTAGAAATGGCATCGTTACCAGCGTGGCATTGATGCATTAGCTTTTTAATATTCCTGACTTCGTGGTGAAGCCAAAATTTCTATTTCCAAAGCACACCTACTGAGTTTTGAATAACTGAAGTTCACTCTCCTATGATGTAAAAAATTAATGCGATAATGGAGCTTGTGTTTCACTAAACAGAACTTGGCGTGAAGCAAGAAAAGTCTATAATCTGTAACACGCTAACGTCAAAGAGGCGTCACTTTATAAATTCCATGTTTACACTGATGTATTTCGTGCTGATCTACTTTATTTCAACTCATATTTTCTGGAATGTATTAATATGGAACGAGTTCTTCTATCTTAGTACACGAATTATTATTCTTAGTAGAAAATGGATTCAGAGATTAATAAAAACAAATACAGTCCAGTGCAAGAGGACTTAATTAAAAATAGACATTTTAGGAGTATTTAATTTTTAGGAGCTGTAACATGTATGTGTAATGCGCCTATTGTCTTCACTATGTCCGTCCGCATGTAATAACTCGGCTCCAATAGATCAATTTTCACGAAATTTCGCATTACACAAAATACAACGATCCTCATATCATTATTTATGACAGCATTAACCTCAAAATAAAAACGAAATTATATCCACATATTATTTGTAAAATAAATGAGCTGCTATTCTCTTCCGCCCCTCATTTTTGAATTTTCATCAAGTTGAACGTTTAAAAAAATGTTTCCGGTTTTGTTTGCATACAAATCTATTAGATACATGATATATATATAAACACACACGTGTACTATATTTTCAAATTATGTGTACAATAAAATCTTTCAGGGGGTTTTCTGCTATATACTTGTATTACCACAAGTATGCACTGGAGTAACATTTACATAGACGTAACAAGACTTTCTGAACATCGGTACATAACTTAACTTGTTCATTGAGCCTTTAAGGAATGAGAGTACAAAATAACAAATAATATTTCTCCGTAAATACTTGGACACAATATTTAAGTAAGACTAAATGCAGCTGGGCATAATATTTTTAAGAGTTATAATATAGGTGTAAAAACACCACAGACAACTCTTAAAAAGAAAAAAAAAAAAACCTACGATAGTACTGTAAAAGGCATCATTTCAACTGTATTTCATATTGTGCTCATCCTTCACAACGAGTTACCATGTATTGCACAACCTCGAATAAGTAACGCTTCATTAATAGAGAAGACTAGTTACTTATTCTCAGTGGGCACCATCACCCAGACGGCACCGTTTCAAGGATTGTTGGCCTTTCATTATGAGATACACTTGATATGATGCCTTTATACTACTATCGTAGTTTTTTTCCTTTTAAGAGTTGTCTATGGTGTTTTTACACCTATATTATATAGATAATTATAACTCTTAAAAATATTATGCCCAGTTGCAATTAGTCTTACTTAAACATTATCATGTCCACCTTTTGGCATATCTCATATTGTGGAATTATCTTCAACTGGATTGTCATGTTTGCAATACCAGGGTGCCTGCCCATCCACCATTTCATCTCAATATTTCATCACCATTCGACTGGCCAGCTCTGTATTTATCCTCCTCGTGCTATATTTTTTAATGGTGTATGTACGTTCATGGCTTCCGTGATTTTTGCTTTAAAGGTGTTCCATAATTCAAATGTATTCATTCTCTCTCTCTCTCTCTGCAACCCGCCCAATTAATAGATTCCATATAGCGCCTTAAACTGTTATAGTTATTTCTTCTGAAATTAAAACCCATGACTTTATTTTTAATTAATGTTATTCGAGAGTGGTTTGCCAAACACGAAAGTGACTTCCTGGTGCTATCATGGCCGCAAAATTCGCCGGATATGAATTCCACATAACATCTCTTGGATTACGTGAATCGAAATTCCGATTTGGATCCTTCACCACGGACTAACGCAAAATTTCGGGAGGCAATTATATTGATATGATACTACATATATCCCGGAATGTTCAGAGTCCTTATAGAGCCAATGCCTCGCTGTGTGGCTTCAGTATTGGTGGCAAGGGTAGGAGGTAAGTGGTATTATGTTTTGACTAGACAGCGTAAATGAAGTTGTACAAGAAAGAGGTGTCGTTTAAAATGTAGTCCATAAAATGAGCTGAACATATAACAATACTGACAGGAAGTGAGGTGCCACAGCGCAGGACTTAGTGTAAGCGAAGATTCTTCGCTTACACCAAGTCCTGCGTGTGCAAGCGAAGACATCTTTAGCTATGCCAAAGATAAGCATTGATCACGCAGACCATATACGACTACTTGATAACAAGAGGTCTCGGAATATTTAGTCTTGTTGTTTCGGGGGGAAGAAAACGCCCCCAGAGTTGTCAATGAATCATCAGAGGGATCCGGGAATGTAGAGATGTACGTGTCTCAATAGGTCTAGATCACCAATTACGGCTTTGAAGCATAACGTTGTATGCTTCATTATTCAAAAGCCTTCGATGGAAAAAAAATAGGTATTTAAAGTGTCATTTTATACAGATCACAGTATTATCCTGCATTTAATCTAGTTCACCGTACAAAAATCTACACCTCTGCAGTTATTCTTAGTAATTGTCGGCAGATGTGGTTGCC
This sequence comes from Mastigoproctus giganteus, assembly GCF_048544385.1. Taxonomy (NCBI): domain Eukaryota; kingdom Metazoa; phylum Arthropoda; class Arachnida; order Uropygi; family Thelyphonidae; genus Mastigoproctus; species Mastigoproctus giganteus. The sequence goes on along the minus strand of NC_143583.1, from coordinate 111,666,827 downwards.
AGTACTTGCAGTACTACCTCGATGTAGGATTCTAAAAATCTTTTATATAACAGCCAGGCTATTGAGGATGATACAGCTGAGGATTGAAAACGATACGTCTGCATATCGGATTCTGTCTTTCACTCCCTCTTTTCTTATCTATGAAATGTAGTAACACAAACTTATATCGGTTACAATTTAACAACCATTTTCTTTCATTAATTAAGCCATGGGAATCTCATTAATTATGCCTTCACTCCCTTTGTGTTTTTAAATAAATCGGTGTGAGTGAAAGTAGATGTTCTCTTAACCAATAAAGAGTTCCTCTTTATTGGTTAAGAGGATCATAATGTGTATATGGCTTACAGCAGAAAATAGCAGTCTCACTACCAGGATTCTTATCGATCATAAATATAAACTTAATATTTCACTAGTAAATATGACGTAAACTTTGTCTCTGTACTAAAGAATAGTCTTTAGCTGACAGTTTCTTCCCGAGTGTCTTACTTAAGAGATTTTTTGGTTTAGAACTGCTGCGGAATGTTAACACCCTGAGAACGGACAAGGAATTTCACTCAGTCCTTTTCACTTTAAGACAGTTCGAATCAGCAAATTGATGAAGATTGACGCACGCAATGTAACAACGCGAGAGTGTTTAAGTTGAAGGTTTAAATTATCCGAAATTTTCTGTGATTAGTCACATAATAATTCTCTTTTTAACCATATAAAGAATCACACAAGATGCAATTATTTTTTAATAGACGCTAGTTTTCCTAAGAACCTAGGTCGGAGTTTTTATGCATAAATTGCTGTACGAATAAGAATAAATAGAACCCCAAACATTGGCCCAAATAATAAAAAGAGAAAAAAAAAGAAGTATAAACTTTAAATACATTCAATTTAAATAAATGCGATAATATTATTAAGTAATTGCTAATATTCCTTCCTCCACGTCGCCTATCACCCATTTATAATGTGAGATTGCGAAATCCATTAATGATTGGAGGAATTTTTGACCCTTTCCAACGGTATGAATTAATTCCCAAAACAGGCAAACCAAATCTATAACACACGCATTTTACAGACACAAAACATTCATGCATCATTGCTCTTGAGCAACACTGCTTGGTCACATTATTAGGACTATGAGCCTGTTGAGCCGCCGTTGGTTCGAATAAATGCTCTGAAACAGAAACGTGTTGAAAAGTGACGCGAGGAAGAGTACCGAACCATTTATATAACAAAATTGTCTTGGAGTAATGTGATCAGAGGATTATGTTAATGAACATGATTTTTCGGTCTATCCTACACACGCTCAATAGGATTGAAATGCGAGGAATTGGGCTGACTACAGCAGATGTTTGAAATGTTTCTCGTGTTTGTCAAACCACTCTTTTACGCATTTGGTGCAGTGGATGGTCGTATCATCTTAAAATTGCACATTGCCTTTTGTTCCCTCTGGTGGGATCAGTATACCAAGGTATAGCACGAAAACATAACCCACATAATTGAACTTCCTCTAGCCTGTACTGTCGTACACAACAGGATGGCTCCAGTGTCTCGCATGGTTCCCTCCCATATGTGCACTTTTCCATCTGTGCTGAACAGTGCAAATTGATTCATCAGACAATATGACTTGCCTCCAGTCCTCCTGAATTCATCGTTTTCGATCTTGGCAACTACTCAGTCGTATTTTCCGGGTGTCCGATGTCAATGGCTTCGAAGGTAGTACTCCTCTAGTGCATTCTTTGCACGGCACGGTGCTGATGCCTTGCAATGTTCCCTCATTAAATGCAGAGATTAAGTGATCCGTCAATTAACGATAATTAAACTTGATAATCCCCTTTGAACATCGAGCACTTCGCTCCGTCACCTTTACATTTTCGGTCGCAGCTTCATGTGTTCACAGATGTTTTCCGGACGTACTTCCATTCGTTAAGGACTCAAATTACGCTACCCTCTGAACGCTCGGAAAGCGGGCCCATCCTTTCTAATGTAGCACATGCTAAACGTGCCACGATAATCATATTTTCGAAGTCCACCCTTGAATCTTGTGCATTCAGCATGTGACTTGATTTGGACAAGGGTGGACACTCGCTTTGTAGCACTTTCCCTAACATCATATGGCCTCTTCGATTTACAGATTTTTTTTCATGGATCATGCGTTTAATTCAAATCTCAATGGACCTAATAAAGTGGCCAAGCAGTGTATCTTGACACAGTGGAAAACAATAAACGAACGACTCACAAAATCGATTTGGGTATCATCACTATTTGGAATTTTGCCAAAGTCGGTTTCTACATTTACTGAAATAAGAACAGGAATAGCATATTTAAACGACTGCATCCGCAATTTAGAGATAATGAACAGCAGTTTGTCTTCATCGAAGCCGAAAGCCTCCTTGAAATTTAATTAAGTTTCTTGAAGATAGCAACTGAGACAGCGCAGAAAATACCTGATAATATAATTTAACACTGATATAACTACATTGTAATGGCCGGTTAAAGCACCATGGAAATGTAGAACAATAATTATTAATTGTACAGAGGATTGTTAACGTAATTGTGATTTTTATACGTAGGAAAGAATTTTATTCTGTAGTTCTAATCTTCTTTCAGCTCAACTTAACGTCTAAGCCTGACCAATCATCAGTTTTCGAAAGGCGTGTGAATATTTTTGAAATTTAATGTTTATTTGATACTGGGGTTTTTTGCATTCACATTTCTTGGGCTTTACTTCTGTTGTTGAGAAAATTTCAAGGACGTACTCTTCTTTTTCCTCAGGAAGAGGACTGTCATAAAAAGCTTCCAGTCAACAACAACACTTGGATCGCATCCAAGACGAAATACAATCGCCCCCCCCCCTCCACTTGGAAGGAAAGGCTATTTTTCGTAGAATATAGTTCTTTTTTTATCCTGCCATTATCTTACCACGGAATGAATAGGATCGTACGATGTGATTCTTCTTTTGTGAATTAAATTAATTCCCATTATCCCTTGCGTTAAGCACGGGACGATCAATAGTGAGGAAATTAATGGAAATGTTGCTAAGCCGTTAAAATGAAATATTTCTGGAGGAAACACCACGCTCAATTTAATCCTTTTGAGGTTTCGTTTCCAGGGTAACACATGGAAACAAAACCAATTTTTTTTTTTTTTTGACAAAGCACACCAAAAAGCCACGTTCTCCGATAACAGATTCTCCGACAAAGTAACACCTACTACAATCTTTTTAATGGTGCGTTTGAAATTAATTTATTTCAGACAGAAGAATAAAATATAGATGAAACAAATTATCGGAGAAAAGATTAATGAGTAGATAAGTCCCAGTTCAATATATACAACTGTGTAAATCTTTTAAATATATCTAAACATTGAGTATGATATGCGTTCGTGTAATACAAGAACTTGCCGTTGAAGAAAATAAACTGTTTTGGGTGATTTTGAAGTCGCTGACAAGACAAAAAATTAATTTCATTCGACAGAACTTTGCCAAATAGCTCGGATAAAAGATGCACAACAAAAGTGACTGATTTTGCACTTGACTGAGACGAGGTAAGCAAACAGGAAATTTAAAGGTACGATAGGTAAGCCTATACAACATAATAAAATCTTCGTTTCTAACTTACTGGTGTACAGATCTATCCTTTACTGAGTTACGTGGAAACGTGCAGTGGTTTCCTGTACGTGCATTTGGTATGGCAGCAGTAGATCAAAGACGTTTACAGTCATTTCCAACATCATTGTGGCTGACATGCCTGATTTATACCACTCTTAAATTTTGCTCGTTTTGAAAATGTTGAATTGAAGCTAACTTCGTGTTAATGGAAGTCTATGGCGGATCTGTACTTTCCTCAGCTAGATAGTGGTTTGAACAAGTTATGGACAAACAAATTAGAAATAAAGACTGGTGGTTTCAGGTGTTTCTGCAGCAACGGATCAAAACATCCACAAACATGATATCTTCATGTAAAAATCGCCACATGAACAGAACCGTCTCAAAGGGCTGTGGTTCCTTTTAGCCAACTTTGCTTTAGATCTAGTCCGCACCCTCGTACCCTTTTTATATAAATTGAAAAAAGTTTTTTAGTTCAAAAATAAAATATAAATTTGTTGATAATTTTAACATTTATTTCATTCAGTTTATTTTATTAAAATAAAAAATTAAATTTATTAATTTAACAAGTAAAATACTCGCTAAATTTTCTGTTTCAAAGATTAACTTTAAGGGTCTTAAGAGCTGCAAATCTATGAATCCTTTTACCAAAGCCTAAATCTTTGGCGATGGCATGTTCAATTGATATGGTTGCCAATCCATCCACTTGATCTTGTATCATCGTGGAACGAAGATAGGTTTTGCTTAAAATTCATCTTCGAAAAAGCTCCCTTTAGCGCTGGCCACTGATACTAGCAACATCACAAGACCTCTCAACGTTGGTCACGAAAAGGTTTTCCAGTAATGTCGTAAAATTGTTTGAGCACATGAATTCCGAGATTATCGGTGAGAATAACTACCTTCGAAATTCGGATATTTTAATTCATTATTCGTAAAAATGGATGAAGGAGATGACTCCGTGTGTGCTAATATAAATGGTTATACTCCACGATCAATTCAACACTGTCTTTCAGTTACTGGATTGCACTGTCTAAAATGTCGAAAAAATGGATCCAAAATTTTTCCTTCTCTATCGTTCTAATTTTGTTTCGGTGTTCATTATCAAAAGTTCTTTTTCGGCGGCGAATTTGTGTTCGCTGAAATTAAGGTTCGATTGCCAGTTCAACTATCAACTTTGTTTTGCATGGTCTAGAAGATAATTAAATTTGTCATCTGTTCTGTAATTTTTTAAGGGATTCTATTGATTTTGAAGGCAGGATGGGACAGCTTGTGACATGTTCAAATTGATCTCTCAGAGAGATTTTCTTGTGGTGTTTATTTGGCTCAAAATGCCATACCAAAATGGCAGCAGATAAATTTGTTTAGTTTTTCTTTTCAACGGTAAAAAATTCGCACCCTAATTGCCTATATAGAATTCCTTTCTAAAACTGTTCATTTGTTTCTTGTTCATTGGGAGTGATTTTTTTTTTCTTTTGTTTTTTCAATTAGTAGTAGTAGTAGTAGTGGCACATGATGCAAGAAAGCAAGTGTAGGAGCTTATGCAGCATCAGCCAAAAAAAAAAAAAAAAAAAAATCACACCATTCCCTCCAAATGTCTGTCCAGTTCCTCCTTAAATTTATTTAACCTATCAACTTCTACAACGACAGATGGAAGTTTGTTCCAGCAATTAACCACCCGCTGGCTAAAGGCAAATTTCCGCACATCTATTCTACATCTGTCCTTTCTTAATTTGAACTTATGTCCCCGTAGGTTGGTAATCTGAACAAGTGGAAGGATCCCATCAGAATTCAGCGTGCTCAACCCATTCAAGGCCTTATAGACCTCAATCAGATCACCGCGCAGGTGCCTAGTCTCCAGCCACTGCAATTTGCAGAACTTAAGCCTCTCTTGGTAAGAGAATCCCTTCATTCCCCTCACCAATCGTGTTGCTCTTCTCTGTACACGCTCAAGCAAATCTACATCCTTCCTAAAATGAGGCCTCCAGACCTGTACGCAGTACTCAAGGCGTGGCCTGACCATTGCCTTATACAGAGGGACAATCACCTCCTTTTCCCTGCTAGCAAAATTCCTATATATCATTGACAAAACCCCATGACCCGCCCTAGCAGCCTGTCTGCACTGCTCAGAAAACTTCATATCTGACTGCACAATTACTCCCAGGTCTTTTTCATTTTCTACCACCTTAAGTGTAGTACCACACAGTTGGTACGTTTCTCTGGGGTTACTTCTACCCATATGCAGTACTTTGCATTTGTCAAGGTTGAACTTCAGTTGCCACTTCTTAGCCCATCTGCCCAAATTATCTAGATCCTGTTGCAGTAGCACACTGCCATTACTGTCATTAACAACCCTGCTAACCTTTGTGTCATCTGCAAACTTCGACATTAAGCCTGATATACCTTCATCAATATCATTGATAAATACACAAAACAACAGTGGACCCAACACTGAACCCTGTGGGACTCCACTAATAACATTAGTCCACGAAGAGCAGCACCCATTGATTACTACCCTCTGTCTTCTCCCACTTAACCATCCTTTTATCCATTGTAGCAACTTACCCTTAATACCATTCTGCTCCAATTTGTACAGTAGTCTTCCATGCGCAACAGTGTCAAAAGCTTTCCTGAAATCCAAGTATATGATATCAAAATTATTTTTTGCATCCAGTTCCTTTGTGACCACATCATAATAACCAATCAAATTTGTCAGACAAGACTTTCCCTTAAGAAACCCATGCTGTGTTTGAATTATTGCTGCAGTCTTGTCTAGATGATCCTGCAATGCATCTTTAACCAGTGACTCCATTATTTTACCCGGAACAGAAGTTAAACTAACTGGTCTGTAATTACTCGTGTCACCCTTCGATCCACCTTTGTGAATTGGGGACACATTTGCACATCTCCAGTCCGTGGGAACCTCCCCTGAGTCCAAGGATGCTCTCATAATTATGGCTAAGGGTTTGCTTAGTTGCTTTGCCGCCTCCTTTAAAATAACTGGATAGATCCCATCCACCCCAGGTGCCTTTCTTATGTTTAACTTCAACAATTTCTCTTCCACTTTGCTCTCAGTTATTACAAAATCATTAAGCACACTGCTACAATTTGATAACCTTCTTCCATTTTCAAATTGTAATAATTCCTCACGTGTGAATGTAGATGCAAAATACTCATTCAGTTTGTTTGCTATCTGAGCAGGATCATCAACAGTCGAACCATCGATGTCAAGTGGACCAATCATATTCATCCCCTTCCTTTTAGAGTTTATATAAGTAAAGAAATCCTTGCTGTTTTTCTTAGCATCTTTTGCCAAAGATTTCTCGTAATCCGCCTTTGCCTGCCGAACCTCCTTTGTGACCTGATTACAGACTAGCTTATATCTGCCACAGGCTTCTGCGTCACCTGATAATTTATATGCATCCCATGCATTTTTCTTCTCTGTCACGAGTCTCATTAGTTCATTTGATAACCATTTAGGCCTAAACCTTGAACGATATTTCTTAATCGGTATATAAAGTCTAGTAGCTTCCACGATTAATTCTTTGAATGCTTCCCACTTAGAATTTACTGTTTGTAACATCGTCAGTTGATCCCACTGTACAGAATTTAAAAACTGTCTGAGACCACTGTACTCCCCTTTACGGAAGCAAAAACCCTTTCCTTTATTCCTGACGGTAGTTACCTCTTTGAGTAAATCCCACTTCAGCACACTGTGATCACTGCTACCTAGTGGTTCCTTTATCTGCAAATTCTTAATACACGAATGATCACTGCTGATAACCAGATCAAGAATGTTACTTTCTCTGGTTGCCTCTCGAACATGCTGCTGCAGAAAACAATCATCCAATAACTCCACAAAAGTCTGACTAGCGTGTGAGTGACCAACCCACAAGTTCCAGTCAATATCTGGGAAGTTAAAATCCCCCATTATTGGCGCTCTCCTAAACTTCGGTGTCCTGAGTAGATTTCATATTGGCTCATTCGTCATGCCGGTCCTGCATATACCTTTGAAAAGCGCGCTGATGCCATGAGTATCTTTTTGGGTAGTAGTAGTATTCATAGTACATGACCACTTACACGCGTCGTTTGTTCTTGCTTCTGCGTATCAGGCGCTAGTGTAATTTGTTTCTAATCGTAGTCCGGGATTTTTTTTTTCTGGATGAAAAACCTGAGTTTTCAGGAAGGGAGAACCGTGCTACCCTCGCTAGAGGTCAAATAACTCGGTCTCGATCTGAAAAAGCCCATAAAAATTCCTCAGTCTTGACGCGATTCAAATCCAGACCTTTTTCACACGTTGTGGAATGACGGTGATCGTGACCAGTGCTACCTTCTAGGACCTGATTTGGCTGTGCGAAGGAAGCAAATGTGGTGCTACCTGCTGATAAACTTATGGTCATACCCTTCTTTGGCATTTACTATAATTGTATACCAGCATGCTGCTTATGACCCTGCTGAAACGCCATAATCTCTGTATTTGCAGCTGCTCCATAACAACGGGCGATCTTGTTCTACTTGTCAGGGGGTTCTTAGCTTCCACTAATGTCAATGTTTACTATTTTATCTTTCCACCAGATCTGACACACTGTGACTTTAACTTTCGTTACATTAATAAAACAAAATAAGAACATAATTTCACCTCTTCAAGAGCAGTTAGTTTGACTAGGTGCGAAGAAATTTAGCAGGATATGACATTACATCAAAAGGGGACTTTTTCGAAAAGGAAAAAAGGTAATCCTTTTCGAAAAAAAAGATTACCCCGTTTCAAAAAAGGATTACTTTTTTCGAAAAGAATTAAATTTTAGTGTAGCTGATATTAAGATAAATAATTTAATTATGGTCAATCTTTTTACAATAGCCCTACTTGAACAGTAATTTCTGGTCTTCAAAAATAAAACAGTGGAAAAGCCTTCAAAGACTTGAATTAAAAATGGTATCTCCAGTATTTGATATTGGGTAGTTTACTAATCTTTGCGGTTAAGGTATTTATTGGTATCTTAACTGCATCCTAAATCAAGCGATAAAAGACAGGGGTCGTTAACCTGCCCACATTGTTTTTTTTCTTTTCTTTTTATGGGGTTTCATAAAAAGATCTAAGCGTCTCATTTTCCACAAACTGACAATGAATTGAAAGAAGCCATTGCTTAACTTTCGCCTGATGTATGAAGTAGGAGGAATTACATTCAGTTTTTCTGGCATGTCTTTCGAAATAACGTCTGGCAGTCATATTGAAAACAGGCAGAAGGTGATAGTTTTGGAGGGGAAGAATTATCACCTTTTTATTTTCACGATGACTGAAATAGTCGGTTTCAGGCGACAGTTTCATGTTTTTCCTTCTCTAAATTTTCGATCTTTCATCCTGCAAAACAGGTAAATCTACCATAAAACATACGCAATATAATATAGATCCGACAAACTGTGAAGCCTCATAGCTTTAGCTATCTTTGCTCGAATTCTTAACAATCTCTCATTAAACTTTAAAGTACTCGTATATAAGTAATTTCTAGTACAATATGTTTCTTAGGTCTTGAGGTAATGAATGTTTAATAGCCAAGAATGTTGTGAACTTTTGAATTCACTTGATTTATTGCAGCCGAATTACTATTTATCTTTCCAGAAGTATAAAGTGCTTATGTGGTAACATAATAATAGGAATACTCTTTCTCAATTTCTTTTTGCCTATATTTGGGAAGAATGGAGAAAGATTTAATTGTCTCTTTAAAATAAAGCAGATAAAGTCCCCCATCTTAGAATGTGTGTAAAAATAAAACCTGCAAGTTTTCGACATTTTCCTTGATAAAAAAAAAATGTAATCCAGGAAATGAACACTCCAGGCGTGTTAAAATACACATCAAATAGAAAGGAACTAAAACAAATAAAACCATTCATCAAGGAAATTAAATTAAATAAATGCACGTCTTGTGTAGAAGCATTAGGCAGTTTGCTTTTTCTATTTGTGATGATTTCAATCGACTGAAAATATTTCAAATTCTTCATTGCATATTAATGGGATAATGGGTCCTGAAAACGGTGTATTGGAACGGCTCTAGCCTGCAGCTAGTAAATTTAAAATTAAGTGATATTGAAATAGAACGATGTTTTGCTGAAGTAAAGAATCAAATAGTGAATACCAGCCTGGTATTTATTTTTTTCTTTTTCCTCACTTCTAGTCTTTTACACGAGGGCTGTTCAATAAAGAATGACTGTGATTTTTTTTTTTTTTCACAAACATGCCTTTATTAATCATCCATATTTTGATGGTCCTTCAAAGTAGTCCCCATTTGATGAAATGAACTTATTCCAACGTTTCTGTCATTTTTCAAAAACATGGTGGAAGCCTTTTTTTGATATGCGTTTGAGAATCGCATCCGATGTCTTTACACCTGATTCGGACGACTGAAAACGTTTTTCTCTCGGCGGCTTCTTTAACTTTGGAAACAAAAGAAGAAAGGTGCAAGATCAGGTTGTAGGGCGGAGGAGGAGCACATTTGTCTAATTCTGGATAAGCATTCGAAGACAGTATGAGCAATGTGAGGTTTCGTATTGTCGTGATGCAGCATCCACCAATCTGCGTGCAGTTAGGGTCATTTGCGACGAATGTGATCCCACTTGTAAACCGTTCCTTGACCATAACTTGTCCTGCAGAAGCCATAACCTTTACCTTTTTCAGTGTTGGCGGTGACATAGACTTCCAAACAGAGCTTTGTTGCTTACTCTCTGGGTCGAAATGATGAAATCGTATCTCATCTGTCGTTACCATCGTGTGCAGAACTTTATCATCGTCAGTAACTAATCATTCGTTCCAGCTGCTGACAAACCTCCATGAGAACTTGCTGTTGCTGAATTGTGAGTAGGCTTGGAACACAGCGTGCACAAACACGTGCTTCTTACTGATATTCTGAACATCTCTGCCAGTTGCCTTGCTGTTGTACGACGCTCTTCTCTCACGATTACAGCAGCAGTGTTTATGGTTTCTGTGGTGACTGTGGTTGGAGCTCCAGAACTGTCGATTTTTGTAATTGAATCACACCCATCTTTAAACATTCTAACCACTTATGGTGAATCTACGATTTCGTATAGTTGTGCTATATGGAAGATTCACCGCAAACCTCTTAACATTTGATACGCTTCAGCTGATGTTTTCTTGAGATGGAACAAAATTTGAGAGCAGCATGTTCCTCGCGTGTCGCGTCCATTGTTACGTAGGCCAAACTGAACAGGGATAAACTTGACAGCTAGCTTTTGAGAGAGAGGATACATGTGCGGTTTAACTCTTATTTCGCAATCATTTGGAACGATACACGCAAATTTAACGGGGACGAGAAGGACAGGGAGAAAAAACAAACAACTTTAGTTCAAGTTTAGCCCACTGCGGTAGATTAGTCGGCACGATACATTGCATCTTCCTACTCTTTTTGGGGAGGTCTGGGTTTGAATCTCGTCGATGACCGGAGGAGTTTCTAAGTCTCCTTCATTCGAAGCTGCAGTTCAGTGATCTTAGATGGAGGGAATAGCGATTTCCCGGTCAAATTTGGGATACAAAATCCCAATTTTGACGAATACTTTGAATTAGTAGAGAAAAGCATTATATAAGTTAACTGTCCTAGTGCGAATTGGTTTTGCGCGTAGCGTCAGAACAGGAAATATCGGCAAGGTGCGTCGCTACATGTAAAGGGTTAAGAAGTCCAACTTGGAAGATTTGCACGAAATTTAATGTGTGTAAAAGGGACTATATGTAGTTAGTGATACGTGCACATTAAATAACATCTGAGTACACGGTTATGTCACGTGAATATTTTTTAAGATGTATTTATTGAAGCGTTACCACATCAGTCTACACTGAAAATATTGGAAACACTTTAAGGTTCTTTGGAGGAGAAGATAATCGCCTCAAAGTATGGCTGCGTGATAATTCCAGTACAAGCCCCTTATTTGAGGCGAGTACCCTCTTCTCTAAAGAGGCCTCAAAACGTAATTTAGTAGAACCTTAAAACATTTCCAATATTTTAAGTGTAGACTGATGTGGTAACACTTCGTAAATACATTTTAAAATACATTCTCGTGGTATAACAGTGTACTTAGTTATCATTTGATCTACACGATAAATTGAAATTAACAAAAGCATTTGGTGTTTTAGTACTTAAGTATCAAGAGATATCTGATGCAAAGAAACTGTTTATTATTAACTCGTCTAATGGTTGCTCCATATATTAGGCTCAGCTTAAATTACAAAACTTTTGAATTCGTCTTCCCTTTTACTTAAATTGCTCTTCTACGAGTATAATGCATGTATCTAAAGTATTTACTAATTTGGACCTCAGTTGGTTGGCTATTCAAGCAGATGCGTGTGGGTCATAATAACTGTGATTTGGTCTAATACGGATTCCTTCCAAAAACACTTTATAATATAATAAGTTTCGCAAACAAGTTGTTTTTTTCACCTAAAATAAATGCGCTTATAAGTGCTTGGTTGAACTTAGCAACATCATACACAGGATAAAAATTAGGGCTCTCACTTTGGAGCAGAAAAAGAAATCGCACTTAAAGAGCTCAAATAACAGGCACACTTTTAAAGGAAAGTTTTCACTGTATTTGAAATATAAAAGTTCTTTCTTGAATAAATTGAATAAAAGCGTCCTTCTATTTATACTTTTCAGTGCCGCTTACCATCCTATAATTTCAAGTCATGATTTGTGTGCTTTTCAAAAACTTACTGATCGTGCACACCCAGATATTCGATAGTCTAGCGACATCGTTCTTAGTAGAAATAATGTTCTTTTCGTAACCGCACAGTTGTGTGCGTCCGCAAGTAAACTCTCATCTGCCCTTCTGCCCAGTGTGCGAAGTGCCCTTCATTGGTTGCAATCGATCGGCAGGCAGGCGTGTCCCAGCCAAACGCAATTTAGGTATCGTTGAGGGCATGCAATACGCTACGGGAAAGCACATGTTAGTCGTGCTCCATACTCGACTCAGGTGAAGACACACCTGAGATCATTTGTAAGAGCTCCCCCTGGTGATAATTTCTTGCACGGATATTTCTCCAGCCCAGGACAGTTCGAACGAAGAACAGCAGTCGCATCTAAACATAGAGAGGTGCGCGTGTAGCGCAGACCTGACAGTCTACTGAGCACTGAGAATGAGGTAAGGGAGTTCGTCTTTTATCTATATATAAGATGTGGCTGCAGTGATCTTGCAGTTGTGATTCACCGCCAACATCACTACTACCATGCAATGAGGTCATCTTTGCTTCATGTTCCTATAGGAGTGGACTCTTTTAATGAAGGTCTTTTTCGGAATAACCAGACCTTTCATCTAAAACTTGGTTGTGCAAATGAATGCCCACAGGATAGATCTGAACGTGCTTCCAAGATTCATTAAACAAGGATGATGACGCGATGTACGTGCGAATGACCAATTACTTAATTGGCTGCTTCCATTATGAAACCAGCCTAATGATAAACTCTCGTTTGTTCTCGCTGTGCACCGTTTTCTTGCATGTTTCAGCAACTCCAATTGTCCTTCCTCGTCCGACACGCCACCGACAGCAACAGGTGTAAACGCGCCGACGTCGTCAAACCACACATCTCTCGCCTCCAGAGAAGTACCAGCAGCCCCATGATTGAAACTTGTTCTCCAGGTGTGTGTGGCGGCAACTTTCTGTGCGACAAATGGACCGATGTGAGGAGGGTTACAAATTCGCACTGACTGCTGCTAAGTTTACAGATCCGCGATGTCGGATGCACCTGTCATCTCGTGCACTTCTTTGCGATCCGTTTTTGTAAAGGTTTTGTCTGTGTTCGTCGGCATGGCTATATTTATCAAGATTGCGGCAGCTGTAAATGGCTCCGGTGTGGGAACATCGTCCCAGTATGGAGTAGATGAAATCAGTCACCACCCCACCAGTACAACATGCGAAGAGTTTGTTGGGGAGAAAGTCAGCAACTTCAGTGAAGACCAGCTGAGAATCACTCTGGATCATCCATTTCTAGTTGTTGAAAAGGGGGTCGTTGCAGGCATCGAGTACACAGGTGAGACTGTTTGTCGTTTGCTTTTTTCTGTCATGCTAAAAGTGTTGGGTGTGCCATAGTTGCCAACAACTATGGCAGTTGCCTAATTTTCTGCCCTTGTTTAACTATCATCAATGCAACCAGAACAACGCAACTTATAAATTTCAAGGCAGTTTAAGGGAAAAACTTTCTGTTCCCTTAAATTATCTTTGGTCTTTTGCTTTTTTAAATAAGCAACTTCGCAGCTTTCTCCTCACGTAGAGTGGAAGTCCAACGGTAATTGAATCGTTCGGTGGCGTGTCCTTGTTCCTGGCAGATGTTTTTGAACTGGGGGAATATCGATTATATCTTCATATCATTATTTGCGCTTAATTTTCTCTTCTCACGTCCGTTCCTCTTCCATTCCCAAAAGTTTCTAATATAAACACACTCAGAACACTAATTACGAAATAAATTGTGCCCGTTGCTCTCCTTCTTACAATCTCATTAAGTTAAGAAACTGCAGCGTTTGTAAATTTTCTTCCTTCCAAAAGTGAAAATGAAATAAAATTTATGAAATATTTTCTGTATAATTAGATAGTGCCAAAAAGGATATTAAGAGAACACTTTTTTATAAGAAAATAAATAAATTAAACGAGTAGTTATTAAATTTTGGGAGAGCCAGTACATTAACAATTACTTTTATTCTTGGTCGTTAGAAAGCACCACGCATCATAAGCATTCTTAGATTCATAACTAAAGAACAGAAGAATAATCTGCTTTATGAACTTTGTCTATTACTATTATTTGGCGCCAGTAGTACTAACATTGAGTTATAATTTTAGATTAGGTCACTTAATGCGTTATTACGAGTGGCTCAGTCATAATATTCATTAATTTGAATGGGTGGATCTGGATTGCTAATCGAGTTAATACAACATTTATAAGTGAGAGAGATGAAATATTACTTTTAGAATGCAGCAGTCCTGTTTTAAACGAACAAATTTAACCATTAAATAGTTTAATTAAAGTTTTGTTATATTGGCTTACAAGTGCTAATTTCTAAGTTTCAAAATGGAGCTCGGTATTCCTGCATCAATGTGTATTGTGGCTATTCGATTTAACCGTTTTATGTGTAAACTTTTTTGTCATGTTTCGTTCCCGATAATGTTATTGTTTTATAAAACTGTAGCTGTTTATTCTTTTCTTTGAGAACGGCTCGAATTCTGAAGGACAGCGATGTTACATGTTGGTAATATGATATTTTATAACTTGCTTCTCGTATTGGTACGTTGTTTGATGGCTTCCTTCACTTTTTGTCTGTAGAATCGATGTTCTCTTTGATCATGGATGATGATGAAGGCTCATACATACTGATATCCGGCTCCCTGACTACATCATCAATTGCAATACACGGATTCTTTCTGATTACGTTGTCTGCCAAGAGTATTTTCTTCAGTGACAGCTGTGTCAGCTGATTTGAGCAAGAGTCGACTTCTAGAGTTTTTCTTTTACCCTTCATAAAAACCATTAATATAAGGAAAGCAATGAAAGAATTGATTAGTGCACTTATTGTCTTTGAATAATATCTTCTTGAATTTCCTTCTTAGAACATAGAATCAACTGTGCTACCCATGAGGGCCATAGGAAACGCCCATAGATGGATCGCAGGGTGAATGCAAGGGAGGAGAGAGAGGGTTATGGTTAACTGTTATTCTTCAGATTGGGCTAGCGTAAGAAGTGGGCCCCCAAGCAATACTGGGACCACTGCTGTTTCTGATTTTCTTAAATGGCATCGACTAAGGGATTACAGGGCGTGGTGGCAAAATTTATGGATGATATCAAGGTCGGCAAAGTAGTTAATGATCGGCGCCGAGCAGCTCTTGGAAGGGGGGAGCGGTTTAGACTGGATTTCCCGAAGTTTTCTTTCAGAAAGCTAATTGTTAATTATTGGGATAAGTTGCTTCCCTTGGTGGTCGGGACGGACAGCTTGGGGAAAGCTAAAGAAATTTAGATTTTCCCAAGTTATCACGCAAATCATAACCTATGTGTGGCGGAACGATCACATAGGTCATTTATTTTATTTATCTATTTGCATTTTTGCCTTGTGCAGCAAATTGCCTGGAACTTCCATGAGAGAGAGAGAGAGAGAGAGAGAGAGAGAGAGAGAGAGAGAGAATAATTAAACTAGCGGATTAAGTGCGGAGCTTCTTAACTGCTATTGTGAGTATTCATCACTTCGCTACGAACAACCAGAAAAAAAAGGAGAGACGCAGCGTAGTAGGACAACGGTTCATGAGTGCCTGAATTATGCAGTTGATGTCGTTAATTCTCGCGTTGGTTTAGTGACCCAGGAACTTGACAGCCATATAACGATAATTCGGTTTAGGCGAAGTTATATTCCACTCCGTTTTCCAGGTTAATAGTGACGATTAATGTACCCTATAACAGAGGAAGATTGTGGTCCATGAGATTGTAACTCCGCAAGTTTAACGCTATTTTCACTTTCTAACAGAGTAACTTTTAAGAATGTTGGCCATACAAAACGTGAACTCATCAAGCTTCATGGAAGTTAAAATGTTGCTGTGAGATTACGGTCCCTGATGTTCTAATTTAAATACTAGACGTGGTGTATAAATTTACCTATGAGCGTTAGTAGAATCCTGTGTGATAAATTAAATTCAATGAAACTGACCTCATTGATCTTGTTTCAATTGTGATTGTGTAGTGATATTACAAACAGACAATCGCACAGACATACACAAAAGCAGCGCGAATATCCTCTATATAATTTTTATTTAGATCCTTCAGATTTCCATCTACTTCTAAAGAGATATCTTGCAGGAAAAAAAACATTTCTTAAAATATAATGAGGTTACATGAGCACTAGAATAATGACGTCAGTGTCATTATATATTCCTGCAACAGCGTTTCGAAAATGTTATTAGATGTTGGGATAAATATTTTAATATTTATAGCGACTACTTTAGAGCTTAGACTACGTGCGTTTTTGTAACTACATATAATTTCTTTTCGAGCTATAACAGGACTTGCATCCATATCTTTTATGTTGTTGCTGTAAGGTTTTAGGAGCATCTAAGGCCATATTGCTCCGTGTAAAAAGTCTGTAAATTTTCGTGCGTTCTGAGTTCGATTTTCTGTTTGCTGGACGAAAACCGCTTTTTTTTTCGAGAGAAAGCACCATGCTATCCTCTCCTGAGACCAACTAACTCGGCCACATTGTGAAAAAGGCCCATAAAAATTTCTCATGTCATTGAGGGGACTCTAAATCAGATCTTTTCGACCTGGTGTGGGAAGGACAGCGATCCTACCAAATGTGCTACCAACGAAGGCGCCATATCTTATAGAACAATCACACAAAAAAGACTCCAACTGTATTGATCTCTCTAATGCTGAGAATACCACCACGGTTGCATAATCCTTTAATCTTGATCTCATCATCCCTCGGGTTATGTCCCAGGTGACTGTTCCGAATTGGTTCAAACTACACGACTGACCTATACCTGGCTTTAATCATAACGGGCACAACGTCCTGTCCAGTTAGTCTGTTCCTGTGCCGGCAGCTCATCTCTGTTTAGAAGAGCCTCCATCTTTATATTAAAATTGGTCTTATATCATAAGTCTCCATTCTGTTAAGTTACGTATCAAAAGAATTCCCAGAATTTTCTGAATTTTAACAGTCAGTTACTCTTTAAATCATCTAGATTTGTTCGTTGTAACTCTTAATTGTTTGCAGTTTTTAATCTAGAAATAAGGTTGGTCTGATATGAACGTTTTTCTTCACAAGCTTTTTTTCTTTAATTTTATTATATTACGTTACTGTTTTTAGAAGGGGCTGTGAACTAGGATTACACTTTAATTTCATTGCTTTACTGCACCAATGTAAACTCATCTGTACCTCACTACCATAATTGCTTTGTCACTGGTCGACTTCTTCTGTACCCTCCCAGAGATTTGAAAACGGGGTTCAGCAAAACAGAAAAGTTCCGGAAGTAAAACCTTGAAACCTAGCCATCTGTAATAAGTGTAAATTGTTGTGATAACATTTCGATAAACGTGTTAAAACAAACTCGCGTGTTTATCGTCTAACTTTCAGACTATTTCAAAAATGAGCAATAAATGCTCTATTGTCTGTAAATGATACAGTTTAGCTATGGGGAGCTTATAGGCCGACGGCTTAGAACGTTTTACTGCTCATCTTTTGAAAATTTACTATCGCATCTTTTGGTATCTGTCATCTTGTGAGTTAAGCCATGGGTATCACATGCTGTAGTGATAAGATTCCCATAAGAACCGAAGCATTCGTAGGGAGGACGCCACAATGGCACAACATTACTAATAAATAACGTTTCCTCTCTTTTTAGAAAACTGTTGCTTATTCTTACTGCAACACATGGCAATCGTGGTGGTGTTAGCCTCACAATATGAGAGATCAATACAATTTGAGAGATCAATGAAAGTCATTACACTTCGCGTCTTTTTTTTTTCCCTGCCCGTGCTATAAAATATTAAGTCTTGTTATAGCCAAACGGTATCATTTACAGACAGGTCTGGAGCTTTTATTATCATTTCTAAAAACTTTACTAACCTTTGAAAATAAGATTTAGAGACTTTGTTTTCCGAATGTCCTTTTAAAACAGTTGGGCTAAGATGCAACGGTTAGAGTCTAAAATAGGCTTTTCTAATTTCTTCCGTGTAGTGGCACTGAACGTGTGGGTCTGTGTGGCACGGAACAAGCAGGTGACTTCAAATTACCAGGAAATAGGGAAGTGGAAGGGCGGGGGTGTTATACACAGTAAGTCGGTGTTAAAAGGAAAGAAAACTACAGCTGGTCTGTTAAAGTTTAAACATCTTCCATATGGAAGTGCAGTGTGATTTCTAACTGACGCGGCCTTTCTTCACTTCAAAAAAAAAAACTTCACTTAATCAAAACTGTTCCCCGAGTCATTAATAAATTTCCCAACAGTTCGATCGAAGCTGTTAAATTACAATGTTAAGTTTAGAAATATTCTTTTTATATATTTATTTACATTAATAGTAAACTCCTTTTGATGTATGTAATTTACCTGTACTTGACATCTTATTCTGTTAGTACGTTAAGCTCCAAAGAAATTAAGGCTTTGAGGATGTCAACATATTGTCTCTAATCGCGTATATTCTTCGGTCGGTTTGCCATTTCCCCTCAATGAAAAACCTCCGAGTTTCCAGAAGGTAAAAACTATGGGATTCTTTACCGAGACAGACTAACTTCATTGAAGTGCAGAGAATCATTTTCAGGAGAAAATGATTCTCTGCCATTCCATTCGAAATCATTTAGTGGTTTCATTGCATCTATAGGAATGCAACCTATAGAAGAAATGAAACTGCAACCTCTTTCACTATATAATGCGCGTGACCATTAATACATACTGTTTATAAAGGGTACTGGAAAGCAGTATTTGCAATAAAGGGTGGAATATTAGACAGCTAACTACCTTACGCCATTTTCATTTTGCTTTCTTTTATTGATGAACGAGACACAGAGACAAATAGCGGATGATAAAAAAAAAGAGATACTTTTAATTGTGTGAGTTTACATATTTGTCTTACAGTAATTACTTTGGTCTCGCAGAAATGTAAAACTTCTTAGCTCATTACGTTGCGTGTCTTTTATGGAAAATATGCTGGACTAGTTTTCGAGCAAGATTTGAGAGCAGAGAATGATCAAGCAATGCAACAGTTGTCAGTTCAATATAAAGTTTGCAAAAATTATTCTGTGCACGATAATAAGCAGGGAGTTATTTGCAGGAAGAAGTGTGCTGAAACGCATTGCACGATCGATCCTTCATTACAGTGGTTTCATTAGTGTGTTACTCATTGGTAAAGGTCTGGATTCGTATCCCTTCGGCGACTGGAAGAATTCTTAAAGTCCTCTTCAGTTCATGTTCGCCATAATTCGCCAATCTCGGGTGGAGAGTTGAGGCTACAATTAGTCAATCTATAGTTCCCCGTTAGTTATTCTGGATTTTTAGCTTGAATACATTAAAGTCGGCTCAAGAACACACATTACGTATAGACATTGTACACAGAGCGTAATATTCCTTGGATGCTAATGCGCTATACAAACAACAGCAACAACGTATACAAGTGGCACTTATTCTTGTTCCTAGAAATCAGTAAGGAAAATTACTTCGGTTATGAGATTTCATTATCAGTATTTTGTCAAGGGCAAGTCCACGCATACACTCGACTACTTCTTCGTATCTCCCTATCCTTAGCCTTCCTGTTCATCTATTCATATCCACACCTCTCTTAATTCAGTAATCATTGTTTTCTCTCTCTCTCTCTCTCTCTCTCTCTCTCTCTCTCTCTCTCTCTCTCTCTCTCTCTCTCTCTCTCTCTCTTCTCCATATGTCCTTCATCAATGACTCGCCTTGCAGCACATGACCAATCGAATTTCTCTACCTTCTCATTTCTCGCTTTATCGACCCCATCATATCTTTCCATTCTCTTTCATACCCGCCTCTCAAATCCTCTTAATATCTTCCATTCTCCGTGCTTCATATCAGACCTGTTATAAGAAATTTCGGTAAATGGCTTCAAATGTTACTGTAGGCGCAGAGATCACATATTAAAATTCTTTTTACAAGAATAATTTCTCCTATGCTTCATGGGCGTTTCTGAGACCTCACTTAAGGGACATCTGTATATATATATATGGGACGTCACAGATGACGCTTTTCTACCCAAATGTTACAGAATAATTTATTTATATTCCATCCAAATCTCTCTTGATCAATTAAGAAGCAAGCGAAGCGACTGTAACCATCTGATGTGGTCATCCTCAATGCTGGTGTAAAATGAATCGCGAATATAAGACGAATTTAGCGACCATTTCACGCGTGGAGTTGGAAGGACAGATGCCAGGAAATTGCTCTGTGGAAGAGAAATGACACACGCTTAATGAAGTTGTAATAGGTAGGCATCCACAAAGCTTCAAGTACCATGTAGCCTTTATCTCTGCACACATGCATGACGGAGTGATACCGCTGTCATTAATAGTCTGCAATCGATTAAGACCCAGGTAACAGCTTCAGTTGCCCGATGGCTTGTGCGAAGATAAACCAGTCGATAAAAAGGAGTCAAAAGCCAGTTATCCTTATGAGGGTCACTATTAGTGCAGTTATGTGAAGGGGAATTATGATATCTCGAAATATATTTTTCAATATTTCCGTAGCTTATTTGATAGCACCTTAACATATGATTAGTAAACATGTCACCCAGAACATTATTTGAATAGTCATAGAACGCATTATTTATTCATGACGAGGCGAGAATTAATTTGGTGAAAGAGAGAGAGAGATGATTTCAGCCTATCTTAATCAGTTTTCACAAGGAAAAATTTCGTATGAACCAAGGCCCAATTTCAAGACATAAATACATTTCGTTTAGGTGCTTTGACTGATTAAAAAAGACGTTGACTGCAATTAAAAAGACGGTACTTGTATTCTTAATCTCCTCGTGAAGTGTGAACACCAGATGTTATTGTCAAATTAATTGCATCTTTAACTTCTACGAGCATAAAAATTCCTCACTGAAATGCAATTAGCACTAGATTGGACATATGATAAATCAAATTTTTGAGGAAGACAAATTAACCATATTGAGAATTAAAGGGAAAAGGCAGCTTTCTTAAAAGAAATACGTGACAGAATAGAAGCTTTCTTTGTTATTTTATAGTTTATCTCTTTATTTTAAATAGCCAAATCGATAAAGACCCAAGTTAGAGAAAGGTGTAGGCAGACCCACGAATACTTGTAGCTCATCTAGTGTGTAGTCTGCTTTCTAGCTACATACTGAAGCAAAGTGGAATCAAACAAATCAGTCATTGACACTACTAGGCGAAAGTGTTCCTTATATATTCAAAATATGTTAGACGTTTAACTAAATACTTTATTTTAAATAACAGGATACAGAATGATGTCAGTGGTTTTAACTTGGTATACATAATTCTTCCTTAGCGTCTAATATGCAGAAATCAATGAGCGCTTTTCTGTAAAGTATTTTAATTGCGTTAACAGTACTGCATAATGAATATTATTAATGCAATTTTTATTTTACTTAATTTAAAATTACAAATTTTTCGGTTGTGCGACTCACAGGAGAGGGGGTAGCAGAACATTTACTATTAAGACATGTCGTTTTATAAAACTCGCTAATTTTCTTATGTCCTATTTATGGTTAAACTTTAATATCTATTAAGAGATAACTACCACAGTTACACTATTTCGCGATTATTTCCTTTATTGACAGCATCTCGTTTCGGAACTTTTACAGTACCTTAGTCACATTCATTATTTAATTTATTAACTTCAGGCATTGTTCTGCTATTCAGCTAAGTCATATTTCCTATCATCTATCTTTAGAATGTTAAGATAGATAATTTTCTCACTGGGAGATTAGCCGTATGCATTCCAGGTTCTTGTACTTCATTGCTCTTGGAATACATTGTTCCCCTTACATTCTTTAAGTTAATCATTGAGGATCTGATTAGATCGTGTGCCTCGGTATCCTGTTTACACCAGAGCCAAATGTATTTTTGGTCCATGACTTCGTTTCGGGTTGGAGTGCAAGATACTTGGAAATATGGATCGTGAGATAGTAGTTCTGATTATTTTCTACCCTCTTCAACCATTTTTCAAGTTCCAATATTCCTGTAAATCGTACGAGTATATTGGTAATAAACTCACCCGGACGACTGGACCTCACAAATAGAGATGGGGCATTGGCAATAAGTTCATATGTGATTTTAATTATGTTTTCATTTTGATTAATTACCGTTTGATTGATCATGGAGCCTGGATTTATTTCTTACATTAGTGGTCCTCGCAGGTAGCACTGTGCATATAAGCACTGTTCAACCGCACACCGGGTGTGAAAACGCCTGAGTTCGAATCTCGTCAAAGACGCGAGGAATTTGTATAATCCTTTTTCACAACGTGGCTGAGTTAGTCGGTCTCATGAGAGGGTAGCATGGTTTTCCTTCCTACAAACTGGCAAATCGACCACAGAATACATCAATTTGCACATATGACATATGCATGCAAGTGTGACCTAAATCGCTGATGCGGCAAAAAAAAAAAACAAAAAAAAACCTACAACAATAATACCAACGTCAATGCTTCTGAACGTGCTTATCGAGCCTAGCTCATGGGGTTTTTTCAATGATATATATATATATATATATATATATATATATATATATATATATATAAACAAATCTGCAGTCATTGTCAACCACTACAGGATAGAGGCCTCCTCAAGGAGTCATGTTGAGGGAATGGACCCTAATCTGCCACGCTGGTCTAGTGCGAGTTGACGGACCGACCGTATTTAGCAGCCAGCAGCTTGAATCCCGATCTACTCAACGAACGTATGCTATTGCACTCCCGCTCCTGACCACTCGGCTACGGAGGCCTTATATAGGAATTTTTCTATAGGGATAAGGAGGTGATCATCCCATTGTAGGCCCTCCTGGCTTTGTTATTGTTTGTTTGTTATTTGGATTTTTAGGAGCATTAGCAACTAAGGCCATATTGCTCCGGGATATGCGGTGGTAATTCCCTGACTTTTCCGCATCCTCCGTATTTGGTGGTGACGGGCTCGAACCCCGGTCTAATCAAGAAGCGTGTGCTACTCACTGCTGCTCCTTCCCACCTGGCTACGCAGGCGCCATGCCCTCCTGGCAGCATAGTTAATATAATCGCCGCCCCTCCAGTATTTGCTCGAGTTCGAATTCCGTCAAATGACCTGAGGAATTTTTATGAGCCTAGTTCAGATTGTGGATGAGTTAGTTGGTCTCGGGCAAGGGTTGCATGTTTTTTACCTCCTGGAAACTTAGGTTTTTCGTCTAGCAAACAGGCAAATTGACTACAGAAGACACGCAATTTAAAGGCGTAATATATACGCATAATAATGTCTGAGTCGCTGATGCACCTCACCCTACAATAATAACGTGAAATCCTACAATACTTTTTGTATAAAGCAAAGGTCTGGCCACATCGTAAATACTGTATGCAGGTCTGGAAGCCTCATTTCAGGAAAAACAATCTGCTAGAACGGTGCAGAGAAGAGCAACGAAATTGGTGAGGAGGGACAAAAGGGTGATCATACAAGGAAAGGCTTCAGATCTACAAATTGCAACGTCTGGAGACGAGGCACCTGCGGGAAGTCTGATTGAGGTGTTTAACGCTTTGAATGGATTAAGTAAGTTCAATGCCGATGAAATCCTGCCTTTGCAGGATTGAGGTGGGGGGGAGAGCGCAATTTAAATTGAGGAAGGATGGTTGAAAAATGTGCGGAAATTTGTTTATTGTTAGAATTATTGCTAACAGGTTGCCATCTGGTGTTGTGAAGTGGGTACTCTGAATAAATTCAAGGAAGAACTAAAACTGTTAGACGGGATGGACAGGTCATATGGATTTTTATTATTATTATTATTATTATAGTAGATGTTGTATAAGCTTATTTTCTTGTATCATTTACCACTACTGATATTATTAATACTAATAAGGGAACATCGCAGTCTCCATGACATGCTCCAAGGTTCCCTCCTCATGTTTGAGAATTACTGTTCATGTAATGGCTTTTCACGGCTGCATTGAAATGCTATGGCAACTTAAAATAACCGAAAACACTTTATTACACAGATGTTTTGAAACACGTTTTAGTGTCGAATAACTACAGTAAAAAGGCTCAAATATTTCTTAAATGAAATCGCTAAGCCTTTCTTTTTAGGGGAAAATGCTGACGAGATGATTTTTAAGAAAAGAAAGTACTGATTTTAAGCTGCAGAGTTTAATAACTTTCTTCAATGGTAAGGGGAAAAATATTTCGGCATTTCATTTGTCAATATCATAAGTCTCGAACCATTTTATCAACCTTCTTTCATTCCATGTCAATAATGCCTTTCTCCAAACGTCATTCTATACAGTTTTCTACGAAGAGAAATGCCAAATTTAGCGCATCATTAGATTTTAATCATTATAGTTGAGGGAAATAAAAAAAAATACAATAAATACTTGTTAATTGAGACATTGCAAATTATGAGATCGTGATTCATTGTCCTGCTCTCAGCTTCAAAAGTTGCCTGGGCGTGAACAGAGCTTAAAATGACAAAGGTAAGAAGTAAATGAAGCGAGGTCAGATTAGCATATCTAAAATATTTCAGATTGTCGAAAGACTGCAATCAAGGACTGGCGAACTTTTGCACAAATGCTTTCATGAATTATATAATGACTCTTTCATTACCTGAAACGTTTTGCATTATTTGAAGAAGGAGGGTGATACAGTTAAGGATTGTTTTATTTCATAAGAAGTTTTGAACCTTTGTTGATGTAATTTGCCTTACGCTACCTTCTTGTTTAAGCCATGTCTTTTCTTTTGTCATAAGGTTTACTAAAGAGATACTGTATTCTAAACTTCTGAAGATCGGTCATCCCTCTTCGATTTTAGGATTGCTCCATTTAGTGGATTACGGGCGCCATTATTTTAATAATTTTCATAAGTACATAATAAATCATCTCTCAAGCGTAAATGCTCTTTCCAGGCAGTTTCGTTCAAGAAGCGAAAAAAGACCAAACTGCTTGGTCTTTTTCCATTAGTAAAATAGGTTACAAAGTTGTAGGAGAAGTGACAAGAATTAAATACAAAACTGCGAATTTATTCAGATTATTCTTGGATTAGTGGATTAAAGTAGTTAAAATGTCCTGTTAGGTAGCCTATGAATTAAGATAAAAACTACTTTGTGGCTGTATAAGTTAATTATTCCCCAAAATACGATCTTAATTGGATCAATTAAGTTTCGTATCTATAACTGTAGTATATCAAAACGTACAATACGTTTAAAGAAGTAAGTATCTCTTTATTTACGCATTTATTCTTGTATATTGGAAACGTAATTCAATAAAAATAAACTTACAAAAGTTTTCCATTTGATATATAAAAAGGTATTTTAAAATTGGAGTTAATGGACTTAAAGGCAACTGTTTTCAAAGCTATCGACTTCTTTGCACTGGAGAAAATGGGGCATTTATTCTCCTTCCTACCAAAAAAAAAAAAAAAATTTTTAAAAAATCAGAAATGAATTAGTGAAATTATTGAAAATCTTCGTGGTTGCATCTGAACGTCCAGAGAAATAATTTCACCTACATTGTCATCTTCTATATGAAAATTGAATACTTTACAAACGTGGAGTTTTGTTGCATGATTGAAAAAGATATATACTCAGTATCAGTAAAGGCAAGCAAATGAAAATATCAGCCCACAAGATCTTTATTTAACGAGGAAAACCAACGAGCATACTTCGTATTTAGGAATGAGTTAAATTTGGTAATTAGTCAAAATCTTGCTGGTGCCCTATTGAGGAATTGTCCTCAATGTCCGTGTTAATTGTTCCCTTAAAACTGCTGTCATTTGGGCTGATTGAATCAGGTTTATAAGGTTGTCGCCCCATCACATTCAATCAGCAGTCCAAGGCATGCCGATCTAATTGTGAAACGTCGCTTCAAGTGGCGCATTACGCATTGTTTATAAATAAATAAATTAATTAATTTTCTTTTTATACTCCGGGATGACCACACGGTCAGAAGGGTTCACAAGAAGAGAGAATTCAGAAAACAGCACCGTATTCAGCTGGCTTGAACCCAGGTCATTCAAGGCACGCATACTTATGTACCCACGCGCCAGATTCTGGAACGGTGAAAATAAGGACCTATGGAGCAATGCACTATAATTCAGCACAATAGTTTCAGTGTGGAATAGCCACGGAACTTTATTAAATGACCTCATATCAGTTATGAACTTTTTAAGGAGCGGTGTCACGGTGTATGCTGTT
Organism: Mastigoproctus giganteus; assembly: GCF_048544385.1. Classification (NCBI taxonomy): domain Eukaryota; kingdom Metazoa; phylum Arthropoda; class Arachnida; order Uropygi; family Thelyphonidae; genus Mastigoproctus; species Mastigoproctus giganteus. The sequence continues at coordinate 111,640,354 of NC_143583.1, read as the reverse complement.
TGTCGCAGTATCTATAAGCCTCACGAACTTTTCCTACATAGGCATTTTATACATTTCTGTATTACGTACCTTGTGGAAATCCAGTGAAAAGGGATCCTGGTACCAGTATGATAGTATTGAGCCAAGGAACCAGGCTTGTGGGCATCAGATTTTTAGATGTTGTTCTTGTGAGATTTAAGGTGCATCAGCGACTTAGACCATATTTCACCGTATATATGATGTGTGCATGTTGCATGTGTTTTATTTGCCTCTTTTCTGGAAGTAAAAACCTGATTTTTCCGGGAGAAAAACCACGAAATCCTCGCTTCAGACTGACTAACTCATCCGCGCTGTGAAAAAGTCACATAAAATTTTTTTCGGGTCATTGAAGGGATTCGAATCCGGGCCTTTTGCACCCAGTGCAGGTATGACGGTGTTTATATGCACTCCTTACCCGCCAGAGCGTTTTTAGAAGAGAAATGCTTGAAGAACTGCGGTGTCTGGTTCAGTGTACTAACCAGATAATCCATCAAATATCAAAATGAACATTTAGAGAAAAACAATGGTTCGCTGATCATATTTTAAAATGATGTGGGGATGGACTCCTTTGGCTTACAATATTTCACGTAGTCTTTGTAAATTACCTTCGGCCAATTTACGATACGTTTCGGTGGGAATATTTTTCTTCCTTCAGCAGAAAAGTTTCAGTTGATGTTTCATGTGATATTGGCCCAATGGACGGTCCCTCACACGCGTTTTCCAATTTGACCTACAGCGGTTCTATCGGAATAAAAAAAATCCATCAATATCAATTATCACGTGGAACATCCTTCACATAAATTGGAAACGTCAGATCAGGATACAGCTAATACGTTCCTCTTCGAGTATCAACTAATAACTGTTTCAAACCAAAATGGTACAAAATATTGTCTACTTAATTGACTTAAAATGTTCTCAGAAAGATAACGGCTGTCACTAACGCCAAAGGCAGACCCATACGTTATTCATTTCCTCAATAAACATCCACTTCCTGAAGATACTTTTGAACGTGCGTGAGCGCTCTTCAGGAAAATGGATGTTAGAAAGCATGTGATGTATTTTTTATCCTCCACAGTTGTTTTTCAAGTCAATAGCAGTGTGGCAATCCGCGTATTGATCACAAATAGCACAGAAAAGGGATGCATAGTCGCATTCTGCAGCAGCAAAAGTTGTTTAGTTTGTGATAATTCGATAGTATTGAAGGGATTGCACAAAAATGAACCCAAAGACGAATACTACTTTCAGTAAAGTTTATTTTCTGTGCTTGCACTACGACGTCGTCTTTTTCTATTGCTTAGAACAGATTTTCTTCGTGCATTCGATCCATTATTCAGAACATAACACTCCGTTCAGGACTTGACATTTCCTTCTATTTGTGATCGAAAGAGAAATGCTTTAAGACTGAGTTTTGAACTCGTCTCCGAAGATCCGATCGGATTTTCAGTGGCTGCTTATGGATGCTGCGTTTTCTCTAAACCTAAGTAAGAACGTTGAAAGCTAATTTGGAGAAGCTCGGATTAAGGTCGCTACGTTGCAATAAAATTTTTCCTCTCAGGGTTACAGGTTCCAGTAATGTACTGGCGTCTCATTTGCGGCCTTCGATTACCCCTCCCCCAACAACGTATTGAACAGTTAATTATTTGTTCAGTATATCTTTAAAGAAGGACGAGTTCATTGTCCAGATTTCTAATTATTGATGCGTATAAAGCGTGTTCATAACCGGAAATGAAAGAATATAATATTTGATTAATTTGTACTCATGCATGCAAATGGTTCTTGTTTTTTAGTTGCTTGAATTCATAGAAAACTGTAAGGTATATCATTTAAAAGAAAATCATTTTCAAATCTAACTGATTTTAATCATATACAAGGCGGTTACTTGTTATTGATCCATTGCTGTATGTGCACATGCTTGGATGTTTTATGCAACACATTTGTAATGTTCACTATGTTACCAGCAGTATTTAAGTACTGGAACGAACCGGATTTTCGTCGAACAACCAGCAAACCAACTTAAGGATATACGCAGTTACAACCCAATATATTGCCTTATAGGCTTTGTTGCTTTGGCGCTTAATGCACGCCTAAAGGACGACATTGGTTTTCAATTCAGATTTTAAGATAGTATAAGGTCTCTTATGTAATACAACACGTAGTCCAAGCAGAGTACTCTCCTTCATTTTTTTTTCTGTGTGTCAAGGTCCAAGGATATGAGGTGTTTTGTTCATAAATTACAGTCTCCGCGGTAATACTAGTTATAATCGCTAATCTTCCACACCGTGTGGAAAAGACCTTACTTTTTCTTACATTGTGGCCGAGTTAGTTGGTCTCGGAAGAGGGTTGCACAGTTTAATCTCCAAGTTTCAGGTTTTTTTCTTAACAAAAAACTGGCAACCCAACTAAAGCCCACACTCAATGTACAGACACAATTATACTGCGGTTCTATGAACTTTGGCTTGAGAAATCCCGTGAAAATATTGTCTTGTCTGTAAGTGTACATTCCGTGGTCGGTTTGGCTCTTTTTTCTAGATAAAAATTTTAAAACAAAATTGTATCCAGGGGAGGAGTGACCATGTAACTCTGTCGTAGTATGGAAAAGCCTATAAAATTTAACATTACCTGGAAATGACCCTACGTGGTGATAAACCATGAATTAGTTTTGAAATGAACCACTCTTTTAAAAGAGTCGTTTATAAAGCTCAATAAAAATAAGGGCTGAAAGCCTTCGATTACTGAAAACTTACTAGACATACAAGTGCATTGCATCAAGCCTGAACGTAGTAAGTCAACCGAAGTTGATTACATGGCATCGCTTTATTTACATCTCATAGAGTGAATGCTTTCACAAGTGTGTGTTTTTTTTTGTATGAGAACCCCCAAGCATGAGAGCTATTAGAACCTACAGTACTTAACACCGTGCATGGGTTGCAGGTGAGAAGATGCTTTTTGACATTGGACTTGAACTTCTGTAGATTGTAATTATCAGGAAATACGTATGAAGGAAGATTGTTAGAGAAAACGGAAATTGAATGAATAAATGAGGAAGTGAAGAAAAGTTTAATTTTTTAAGCCACATTTAAAATTTGAAGTCGGTTGTTGCATGCAAAAAGTAGAGAACAAAATAAGTTTCCTTTATTGCGAATACGCTTAAAAAACTTATTCTTTAATAGGCGAATACAATTAATTGTTCAAAGTTCTATTCCCAAAATTTTTCAGAATTCGCAGACAGCTCGAGAATTTGCAACTTGTTGCTCGTTCGGAAATGCGAAGGTACCCTCAGATACTTGTTACTAGCTCGCTCTATTGCGCGCTCTTTCCCTCAGCAATGTGTAGTCACCCTAAGAGTAGGGCTACTAGACGTCCTCGTTTTTAGGGTAAGATGAATTTCCATTAAATATTCTGTGCGTGGCACCTTCGGTTAATACAACAGAATAAATAAAAACAATCCACTGGTTGCATTAAGTGGACGGTATTATCCCAAAATTACACAAGTGGACTGTATCATCATCATTTGTGTAATTGAAAATCGATGACAGCAGATTATTTGACCAATTTATGAACTTTTCCCAATTCGTTTCTGAGAAAAAGAAAAATGATAATTGGGAAAACTTATTAGCCCGTAGAAAGTGGGCTGAATATTTTATTCGATGCAAGAGTTCCAAGGTATGTTCCGAGCTTTTAAAAATTGCTCAATATACATTTTCTATTTTTGCCCACAATGAGATCGTAGAGCGTGTGTTTTCATTAATTCTCAATCAGTGGTACAACATTAGAAATAAAATGGAAACAAATATTGTGAATTGTATTTTGTTGGTTACTTATAATTTGAAAATTGATTGTAAAACATTTTATTATTATTTCTTACTGAAAATGATTGGCAGTAACGATACATATGTACTATAATTTTTAATAATAAATATAATTAATGTCCTCGTTTTTAAAACTAAAAATGTTGTAGTTTTTTCCTATTTTGTCCTAGCATTCTTCTTGGAACTCTTGTTTTTCACAAGGAGTAAGAAAGCATCCATTGTGTTACTGACGAGGGTGACCAGTTTATGACATGTGAGCGTTTTTCCCCAGAACAGTTTTTTTTAATTAGAAAAAATGGAAGCGTTCGTGAACGAACTCTCACACACCTTTACAATTCCTCCCGTAATTGGCGTATAATGGCCTTTATCACTAATGCGGCAAAAAACCATAAACCTAAACCACCTGTAATAGTTCTTTATTGTTGTGATGGGACCTCTCAGCAGGATAGTCTAGGAGCGTTACATTATTCAACCCCCAGACCAGGTTGTCTATTATATGCTGAGCGTTGTGATAAGGGACTTTTTTTTCTATTGAAAAATGTCATGCGCTATAAAAGTTCGTGAATGTTGGAGGAGCAGCGTTATTGAGGGTTACAATATCATCCTCATGCAAGGTTATCCACAAAAGCCACAGCTCAAACCGCAATATTGCCTCCATAGTGCTTCACACTTGGGGTAGTTCAGTACTTTTCAACACATTATCCGGGTTGGATAATGTGTTGAAAGCTCTCACTTGATGGAATGGAATAGCGTACATCTAGATTAGTTACTGAGTCTATTTCATCCAAGCAGAACTCAATTGCGCTCTTTGCTGTTTATGAACCGCCATGATGAAAGGTTTGTGGGCGGCACTTTCTTCATGAAACCTCTTTTTGTGCGATATGGATTAACGACTTCTGAAAATTCTCGAACCTCTTTGATAACTTTTGACGTGATTTACTAGTGAAACTTGAGATTCATTCCTGGGATATCCCTGGTCAACGTTCAGCAACTTTTACATGGTCAGTCGCCTGTCTTTCAATTGCGTACGATATCCCAGACGAAATCATTCCGGAATGTTCAATAGCTACGAAATTCATGCGCGAATATATGGCATGAAAGACGGTTTTGTTATTATTTTGAAAGTTTTCACGACTACAGAGATAAGCGATTTTAAATATTCATGGATCTGGTCTTGTCCTCTGAATCCATAGGCCAGGTGTACCGCTAAAAGTTTCATAAAGCGGTACACGTTGTTATTCAGCAGCTGAAGAACATGTTTTCAATTCATTCGGTCCATGCTCTTGAAAGAAAGATGAACCAAGAATGAAACCCTAATGGACAGGTACCGTCTGAACCTGGTGTGAAATTTGCACTGTCCATATGCGTGAATTATGCATATGGAACGTACCGCTCAGCAGAAATATCAGTTCATAACTTAAGATATTTCATGTCCAGTTGTTCTAGTCATCAAACATGTAATGTAGCTATATCACATGATTGCCAATGCAGTTCACGAAATGAGTATCATTTGTTATTAATTTCTTGACCTGAATAAATATGTTCAGGTAACAAAACAGTTACATTCGTCCTAGGCAGCATCAATATATGCTAGGTGAATATGGATATTTTTACAAGTAATTGTGTAATGCCCACGAATATCAGATATAATTGCACAAAACCAATATCATTTGATTTTTATTATGTATTACAGAAATAAGCAAAAAAGCAGTTGTGTTATATATAAAAAAAATATGTAGCCCAAGATATTTTGGGCTACATATTTTTGGCCCACTGAATTCCGTCTTGTTTATGAAAAATTGTCAAAATTTTAAATATAGCCTGTAGTTACCAGCCATCCATTATTTTCCCATTTTACTCTGCTCTTTTAAGATGTTGAGTAGCACACACTGTTTGTTGGATTAAACAACATTTAACCAGGAAAAAAAAACAAAAAAACAACGACTGCTAATAACGTCATTAGAGCTGGAACTTATGGACCTTTTTCATAAATTTTTGCCCGTCTGTCTTAACGCTCTCCAGGTGATTGGTCCCGATCGGTTGAGATTTGCTTTATAGATAGTCCAATAACTCAGAGCATGTATTAACCCAGTTCTCATAAAACAGTCCAACCAGTAATCCTCGCGCTGTTAAGTCAATGAACTTTCTGATCAATACTAATTCGTTTTGGAATCGGCCGAATTTCAATGGAAGAATTAATATAACATTGATACTTCTGGTGGAGAAAAAAGATTACGATGTTGCTGAGGAGAAAATGATTTATTGCCTCCTCGCTGCGACATGTTAAGCTAACGGTTTTTTTTTCCGACTAATACTCATACCGTTAGCTGTTAACTTAGCGTTACTCCTTAACATTTAAGGGAATAGCATTTCTACTTTTGAATAAAACTTGACAAAAAATTATGCTGGGTAATACTGGCCATTATTCAAAGGTGTGTTTGTTTATTAATTCAAATATTCAATTATTTGTTTTATTCCATTTATAAAATTTACTTTGTGTAAAATTAAATCAGTTGAAGAGTTTTTAACATTTCGGATTTTATTTTTATACTTTTACCATTTATTATATGTTCATTTAAACTATAGTTTAGTGCCATCTCCGTGCACAAGTCTAGCGGTTGTGGTGATTGCATCTTGAATATGTATGGAAGCAGGGCCGTGTTAGGACTTTAAGTGCACGGGTACAAAAAAGAAAATTTCATTCTCTACTACAAGAAAATACCTCGGTAAACAAAATCACAGGATTGCCACCACCCTGAAAAGTTCCTGTTGGTACCATTTCATTTTGTTGCCTCTGAGAAGTGATATATATAGATACCTGATCGCTTTCAAGCTTCCACATTAACAGGGGATTGTTTGGAAGATATCCATGTCAAAAAGGTCTTCCCTACATCTTCTTTATCGTCCCAGCTGAAGTCGACGATATCATCCGTGTCCACGGGAACTACTACTCAGACTCCGTCTGTAATTTTTATTTTTGGTTTGTTAATGCCGAAGTTGAAAACAATTTTCTTTTCCTGTTTTTCAAACGTGTTTAAGCTTTCTATTTTTCTCTCCTCTTATTTGCTCTTATTAAACTGTTCTTGTAACGGTTTCCATTTTGCTAATTGTGAAGACTTTATTTCAGTACTTAAGAGATGGTTCGACTGCAAGTTTTCATCGCTTTTAATAATAACAACTCTCGTGAGGGTCATAAGTTGCAGCGAGTCGCATTGTAACTTGTCGTGCATCAAGTATAACATCGTAGTTGGCTAATTATGGTTCAGGACGACGTAATACAAAACATTGCCATATTAGGCATCATATTCAACACTTCTTTTGCATGCTGACCTCGCACACAAACTGTGTGGTGGAAATATATTTTATGTAGTTGATCACTGGTCAACAGGTTCTCCAGAATAGAAGATTTTCTTTTATTTATGACCTGCTGTAGCATTGTAGTATACACGCGTTTGACTTGACTGTGGTTCAAGCTCACATGACTGCTAAATACACTATCTAGTAGACATTATTGATCCTATGAGGCCGTCGCGGAGCATAAACAAAAAATTTATATCCTCTTTTTTTTTTCTGTATCCTATTTCAATGTGAAAACTTCGCCTTCATTCAGTTTCCCCCAACCCTTAGTGCCTACGTGCATTAAAAATAAATTATTTTGAAGGCGCTCAGCCTGACTTGTGTAATTAATCACGTTCCAGACCTTCATTATCATCAGAAAATTTCATTATAGCATATTTTATTTCCTCGCTTCATATTCTGTAGGTGACTTCAGAATTTCTTGTCTTCAAATGCGTAATCTTGCATTTAGAAGAATTAAACCTTTAGTTGTCATTTTTAATACCATCTACGTCACCGATCCAGGTTTTTGTGAAGAATTATGGCCTGGCTCGTTAAGTTACCCACCCTTCCCACCTTCTCAAATCAAAAGAAAACTTTGATCGCTTCCCTTGGATACCCTCCTATTTCTAATTACGCTGGTCCACTGGACTTAGCCACTCTGAAGGCGTAACCATTTATTGCAATCCTCTGTCTCCTATCATTTGGCCAGCTGCGATCCAGCGTAGAATCTTACCAGTAATCCCAGTTTGTTCTTTTGGTTGTGAGAGAGAGAGAGAGAGAGAGAGAGAGAGAGAGAGAGAGAGAGAGAGAGACCTGTCTCCTTAGAATCACCTTTGTGGATTAGGGAGATATCGGCACTCCTTCAGTCCAAGGAATTTTTCCGGGTCAGTCCAACAGTTTGATACACTCATATAGGCAGTCTCTTAAATTACAACTGAATGTATACCATCTTCTTGAGCCTTGCTCTCTAATCTCAGTACTTTTTCTAATAACTCTCTCTCTCTCTCTGAGATCTTTATATCACTTCTTTTAAAACTGTCTGATTCTTTCACATTCTTCAGAGTTTCGAGCTTTCTTTCGATTGTAAATATTGATGAGAAGTATCTGTTAATCTCATCTCCCATTTCTGTTAGACTTTCTGTTGTCTTTGCATTGAGCAAGTTAAGGGGCTTGTTGGATTTATTTTCTTATTTCTCGTGTTCAAGTATGAGAAGAACTATTTATCCCATTCTTAGCTCGTTTTGCTAGTGTTTTCTCATTATCTTTTTCCTGTCTTATCCCATTATTGACTTTGTTACATTTTCTTTTATAATGCTTATACAGATCGGAATCATGTGATTATCTGCAACTTTCCCATGCTTTTCATTTTTTTTTTTTTAAGCTCGAAAACTGCTACCCTCACCTGCCATTGATTTTGGCGTCTGACCTTTGTGGAATTTGGCTACTTGTATGAATACGTTTGTCGCGTTGAGGATAAATCCCTTGAACACTCTGATAGCGTATTTGTATCCGACACCATACAGAAGTCATTGCAGTTAATCGAGTCCAAGAAATATCTCAATCCATCATAGTCCCCTCTCTTGAAATTGAATATCTCGCCTCTATCTTAATAGTTTAATGTAGGTAGCATTAGTGTGTGATAGAAATTTTGGTTAGTGTTTACAAGCGGGTACCCCTTTCCGATTGATCGTTGCGAGTAGCAGTGATTGACATGCCTAATCCGCTATGGTTAGTCTTAGTGAGTGTTTATCCCCTCTGTGCCGTTTTTTTTTTTTTTTTTAAATCGGGAACTTGTTTTCCGATTTTATAACAGCGGCAAGTGGGGGATAAACACCCTAAGACTAACCATAGCTGGTTATGCGTGTCAATCACTGCTACTCGCAACGATCAATCGGAAGGGGCAGCCGCTTTTTTTTTTGCTGGTGCACCAAGTCTTCCATATGCCTCCGCTGGAAGATATTAAGAGGAGTGAAATTCGTTGTCTTCGGTGGTCAGCCTTTTGGACCTCCACGACCATTCCAATGATTTGAGTAATGCTTATTCAGGTATTCTGTTACTGGTCAGACGACATGAGGTGCAGAACAGAAAGCTGGCGGGAAACTCAAAACAAATTTGAATTTTTCAAAATTCTGTAAAGAATTTTGAAATCAATGGTAGAATCAATGGTCATATTAGGTGGGAAGAGCCAGCGTATTTCAAATGGAATAAGAATTTTGTAAATTCATGACTAGAATAACTGTCTTTGCATAGATTTTAAGTGAAAAATAAATTGCAATACGAGTTTGCCTAGTATACGTTTATAATGCGCAGTTCCTGTTCATGCCTATTAAAAATAAATTAATAAATAAACCAGCGAAGAGAAAATAATCGTGAAACCATTATAACCGATATAAATTCTAAAAACGGCCCAAGATTTAGGATGTTTTTTCACTCTAATTACCATATCATGGTAATTAGAGTGAAAAATCATAATGATGTCAGTAATCCCTTTGTTTAAATTCCCATTATTGTCCTGGTAATGAGATGTCAAATTGTTTTGGAAACTCATTTTGTTTTCTTCCTATTTTTGTAATCTCTATAGCGCATAAATACCGCAGTATATTACTGTACTTTAATAAAGAGTGATAATTAATGATACATATAATTAGATAAAAAAGAAAATATATTGGGACAACAGGCCTATAAACAGACCTTTGATCTGTGATACCCGCCATTGCCAAGTTTGCGTTAACAGTTGAATTCAAACGGTTCAGTATTCTAATGTCACTTGATATTCACGTCAGAATAAAACTTGTAAGATAGTTTTCCACATCGTAGTAGGCTGCAGTACCAAAGATGGTCGATTTAAGGGAAGAAAAGCATTTAGAGAAAATATCCACTTGTTAATGATTGCCGTCTTTAACTCATGAGCTGGTGTATAGTGTGTTCGTGTCTAACGGCACCAGGGGTTCCCCCATTCTCGATGTAAGTAGGCTGTGAGCTGTTTTCTCTCCATGCTTTTGTTATTATTAGGTTCTGTCATGAATCCTATGCAGATTTTAGATGTTCCTTTTTATAAGTGATACATAAACCGCAGCGAATGATTTCCAGGTCTAGGGAGAGGAGCCCCGCCAGAACCTGGAGCGCATGCGTGCTCACCGTTGAGCACGCTCTCGATGTTGTGAGAAGGAAGGTTCGTTGCAGAGTGTCCAGTTTTCTTCTGTTTACGGCAGTGGTTGCCCTATTGAACCAGATGCCTGAGGCGTATGAGGCAGCAGAGATGAAAGCTTCCCTGTAGAAGCGGGACAATGTCCTCTTCTTTAACCCCTAGTTCTTCCGGATTACTCTAGCGATCATGGCGAAGTATTTCTTGATTTTATTAAAAAATAAATAGTCGTCGCGTGGGGAGAATGAAAGGTTCCTGTCTAACAGAAGTCAGATATTTCAATTCCATTGTCAGTTTTATGGTGGTCCCTTGTATTTTTATCTGGGGGGGGTCTCCACACATTGAGTGAGCCCTTTAAGAGGATTGATGAAGTCTTCGTAGGTGATATATGCAGATAATTTAGGCTCGCCCATCCCTGTAGCGAGTCTATGGCCTGATTTGCCATGCCCTCCAGTTGAGCCCTGTTATCGGCCTCCAGCAGTAGAATAAGATCATCCGCGTAGGCGAAGGCGTTAACTCCGTTGAGGTTTTGGTTAAGAAAACCGTCCAGAATCAGTTTCCACAGGAGCGGTCCGAGAACTGAACCTTGCGGGCACCCTCTGTGTACAGTATGGGTTATGTTGCAGTACGGATTGCTTACAATGATTCTTCGGTTGGAGAGATATGCTATGAAACTATATAGGTCGCCAGGGGTATTGGTCTCCCGTAGTCTGCCGAGGACGCTTGGCCACCAAAGTGAGTCAAACGCCCCGGTGAAGTCTATGTATATTGCAAGGAGATATGAGTGCAGTTGTTAACTGCATTAGTAATGTGCTGTAATATGTCCACCATGGATCAACCCTTTCTGAAGCCGTACTGGTTCTGGGACGGCAGGCCTGCGTTCTGGTAGTGGAATTCAATCTTATTGTTCGAGCAGGTGCTCGAAGAGCTTATTGAGTACGGACAGTAAGGCAATCAGTCTGCATGACTCCGGGAGGTCTGGTGGCTTCGTTGGATTTTTCAATAGCAGTTAGACTCTAGCAGATCTCCAGTCCAGTGAGAAGCAGCCTTTGGCCAGACAGTGATTGATTAGGTCAAGAACGGTTTCTGGGATGTATTCTACAGCTTTCTTAATTTCCGGCTCTAGATAATCCTCGCCAGGTGTTTTCCTATTCTGGAGCCTTTCTACCGCGATGTGGAGTTCGGCCTGAGTGAAAGCGGCCTCTGTTTCTGTTCTGGTGAAGTGGAGATTGTAGGTCGCATAAAGGTTGCATCCAGAATGTTGCCGATTGTTTCTCGCCAGGTTCTGGTATATGTGCCTTGAGAGGTTTGGGTGGCCGGGATGACCTCACCCTTGGGGAGTCTGTTCGTCACCACCCTATATACGACACCCCAGGGGTCCTCATTTCCAGTTGTAGCCAGGGTTTTCCAGGAGCGTCGTTTCGTATTTGGGCCGTATAGTCATTTCTGGCCTCACGGTACCGTTGTCTTAGTACTTCAACCTGCGCTGCCAGCCAGGTCCGGTGTGCCTGTGCCTGCTGAAAGCTTCTAAGTCGTGCATTCGCCTCCTGTCTAAGCCTCTAGAGCTCTGGGCACGACCAGGGAACAGTAGCCGGGGAGGGTTTCTTCCTCCTAATGGCTGTGTTGGCAGCTTCAGTAATGATTGAGGTGACAGTACTGGTGTTGGTCTGGGTCAGATTCGTGTGGTCAAAGTCTTCAGTGAGATTAGCTAACTTATCCTTGAAAAGAGTGCAGTTGGCCTTGTCAACTGCGTATCTATGGAGAGTTTGTCTGACAATGCGTTGTCGGAGGAGGGATCGATGCAGCTGGAAGGTTATAACCATGTGGTCAGAGGTGGTCTAGTCCTCTCTCTCTCTCTCTCTCTGGCCATCCATTGTGACAGGTGGGCAGCGATGGAGCGACTACCGAGGCTGATATCTATAACAGCTCCCCAAAGGGTACTTGAGAAGGTTAGTGGGTTGATTCAAGATGGTAAGCTTACTGTTTGTGAGGAATTCCTCGAGTCGTTGTCCATTGTGTGAGCCTGGCTTTCGGGGATTGTGCTAACATCTGCGCAGATAATGAATTTGGCGTTTGGTAGTTCTTGATGAAGGCTTTGGAGGTAATGACTGCTGGGAGGATATCTTCACCCGACCGACAGCATATGAACACTGCATAGAATTCACCTAACGGACTACTTATAATGTGGGCACATGTATGTATGTATTTAACTGTCGAAGGGTGGCACCCGGACATACATCCATCTCCACCAATTTATCATATAACATATTCTCATAATGGCCTGTTAGTGTAAGTGTGTGTGCACGTGTGTGTAATGTGTTATAAGTCAAACAGGCTACTCTGCCACCAGGTGATAGTCCATTGGGCAATTACCACCTGGTGCCCATCCCTGGCACGAGGAGCTATGCCTGGATCTATTAGCTCTGGCTGTGCATATTGCACCTAAATCCCGCACCCACCAGTAAGGGTGCAAGACTGGTGGGTGCCAGCAGTCCCGCTCCTGGGGTGCCCACACCCAAGAGCCAGCAAAAAAAAAAAAAAAAAAATGCACCAACTAGGAGAATACATTAGCATTAGTAGAGGCATTTGATGCAAGAAAGCAAGCTTATGCAGCATCAGCCAAAAAAAAAAAAAAAAAAAAAAAAAGTAACATAAATAAATAAAAATAACCACTTCCACTTCACCCCTCTGTTCGTTCGAAATACCTGTCCAGCTGAGCCTTAAACTTATTTAGGCTATCAACTTCCACGACAAGGGATGGAAGTCTGTTCCACCCACCAACCACCCGCTGGCTAAAGGCAAATTTCCGCACATCTATCCTACATCTGTCTTTCCTCAATTTGAATTTATGCCCTCTCAGGTGATTTTTCTGAGCTAGAGGAAGAATCCCATCAGCATTGAGCATGCTCAAACCATTCAAGGCTTTGTACACCTCTATCAGATCACCCCGCTGGTGCCTAGTTTCCAGACATTGTAATTTGCAAAACTTAAGCCTTTCTTCGTAAGAGAACCCCTTTGTCCCATTCACCAATCTAGTTGCCCTTCTCTGTACTCGTTCCAGCAGCTCTACATCCTTCCTGAAATGAGGCCTCCAGGCCTGTATACAGTACTCTAGGTGTGGCCTGACCATTGCCTTATACAAGGGAATAATCACCTCCTTATCCCTGCTAGAAAAATTCCTATATATCATTGACAATACACCATGAGCTACTCTTGCAGCTCGTCTGCACTGCTCAGAGAACTTCATATCTGCCTGCACCACCACCCCCAGGTCCCTTTCATTCTCTACCACTGTCAGTGTAGTACCACAGAGTTGATATGTTGCTCTGGGGTTGCTGTTTCCCATATGTAGTACTTTACATTTGTCAATGTTAAACTTCATTTGCCACCTCGAAGCCCATCTGCTCAACCTTTCCAAATCCTGTTGCAGCAGCATAGTGTCAGTAGTGTCCTTGACAACCCTGCCAACCTTCGTATCGTCTGCAAACTTGGACATTAAGCCTGATATACCATCATCAATATCATTTATAAATACAGAAAACAATAAAGGCCCCAATACTGAACCCTGAGGGACTCCACTAATAACATTAGTCCACGATGAGCAGTGTCCATTGATTACCACTCTCTGTCTTCTCCCCCTCAACCACCCCTTTATCCATAGCAGCAACTTGCCTCCAATGCCACACTCTCCAATTTGTGCAGCAGTCTTCCATGTGCAACAGTATCAAAAGCCTTTCTAAGATCCAAGTATATAATATCAAAGTTATTCCCTGCATCCAGTTCTTTTGTGACTGCATCATAGTATCCAATCAAATTGGTCAGGCAAGACTTCCCCTTAACAAAACCATGCTGTGTCCTAGCTATAACTGAAGTCTTGTCTAGATGATCCTGCAGTGCTTCTTTCACCAGTGCCTCCATTAATTTTCCGGGAACAGAAGTTAAACTCACAGGTCTATAATTACTTGTGTCAGTCTTTGATCCCCCTTTGTGAATTGGGGTCACATTTGCACATCTCCAGTCAATGGGTACCTCCCCTGAGTCCAAGGAAGCTCTCATAATTATGGCTAAGGGTTTGCTTACCTCCTTTGCTGCCTCCTTTAATATAACTGGATAGATCCCATCCACCCCAGGTGCCTTTCTTGTGTTTATCTTCAACAATTTCTCCTCCACTTTGCTCTCAGTTATTACAAGATTCTCTAGCTTACTGCTAGAGTTGAATACACCTCTGGCATTCCCCTCGCTGAATAACTCCTCATGTGTGAATGTCGATGCAAAATATTCATTTAGTTTGTTAGCTACCCGAGCAGGGTCATCAACAGTTGACCCATCGATCTCAAGTGGACCAATCTGATTCATCCCCTTCCTTCTAGAGTTTACATAAGTAAAGAACTCTTTGCTGTTTTTCTTCGCATCCCTTGCCAAGGATCTCTCGTAATCTGCCTTCGCCTGCCTAACCTCCTTTGTAACTTGGTTACAGATCAACTTGTATCTATCATAGGCGTCCGTGTCACGTGTTAATTTGTATGTATCCCATGCATTTTTCTTCTCTGCCATATGCCTCATTAGTTCATCTGACAACCATTTAGGCCTAAACCTTGAACAATATTTCTTAGTTGGTATGTAAAGCCTAGTAGCTTCCACGATAAGTTCTTTGAATGCTTCCCATTTTGAATTTGCTGTTGGCAATATCATCAGTTGATCCCACTGTATACAATTTAAATACTGTCTCAGTCCATTGTAGTCGCCTTTACGAAAGCAATACCCCTTCCCTTTACCCCTAATGGTAGTTACCTCTTTGAGTAATTCCCACTTCAGCACACTGTGATCACTGCCACCAAGTGGTTCATTTATCTGCAGATTCTTAATGCATGAAGAATCACTACTGATAATCAGATCAAGAGTATTACTCCCTCTAGTTGCCTCCCGGACATGCTGATGTAGAAAACAATCATCCAATAAATCCACAAAAGCCCTGCTAGTGTGTGAATGACCAGCCCCCAAATTCCAGTCAATATCTGGGAAATTAAAATCCCCCATTATAAGACTCTCTGATTTACTGGCCCACTCTATTTCTCCGAACAGTTTCTTATTATACTCATCAGAGTCATTAGGCCTATAGCACACTCCTACTCTCAATTTTGATCTCCCAATGCTTATGTCACACCAAACTGACTCGACACTGCACTGTCCAGCGATGTCGACTGGCTTCACTTCCTTGGATTTTATGTGTTTTTTAACTAATAGCATAACCCCTCCTCCCTTCCTATCCTGTCTATCCTTTCTGTAGACATTGTACTCCCCAAATTCCAGTTCTGCATTTCTTATATCTGTGTGACACCACGTCTCTGAAATCCCCACAATATCTGCCTTTGATGTTTTGAGCAATACCTCAAATACATCTTACTAGTGAGTGCAACAATCCCGCCTCATGGTCATTCCACAAGGCCAGCCAAAAAAAAAAAAAAAAAAAAAATTCTTCCCGCCTCCAAGACAGAATGCCTATCCATCCAGAGGAGGGAGAAAAAAAAAACAAAAAAAAAACAGGTCTTTAGTCAGTATTAGTAACAACATGTATACTCCTCCTTTTATTAAATGTCAACCTGCAAAACCGTTGAAATTCTACAAAATTCCTTTCATTAGACAGCCAAATTAATTCAGAACCCCTAATAAAATTAGGTACCAAATTAAATAAGTCTAATCTAAATTCATCATACAAATTGCATTCATATAAGATATGATCCCATGTTTCCAACCTTCCACAAACACAGTAAGGATCTTCCACTAAACTAAACTGATGCAACTTACTTTTTAAGGAACCATGCCCCGTATTCAAATATGAGCATTCCATACTTGGATAAAACCAGCGATGCAATTTGTTATTAAAATTAAATTCAACACTAGGTATAAATAAATAAGTTACTCTACCAGTACTACTGGAATCCCAACGGTCCTGCCATAATTTAATTAATTTCACCAAAATTTCTTTCTTCTGTTTGCTGACTGCAGAAGAAACTTCATTAGTAATCCCCAGAAATGTAATTTGTATTCCTTTTCTTATAAAATAACAAAAAGCTCTATACACGACTGTTAAATCCAAAGGAACAAAAAATGCATATTCAGAAGCAGTTAATGAATTTAAATTTTCCCTAGTATAAATTGAAAAACTATCCAACACAGCACCTTTAAATTTATCCCACTTAATATTTTTATAACTAAATCTCAAAGTATCATCTGTTGACATATCTGTATTGCTAATTTCAGATAAATTTATAATTATTACAATAGCTCTGTGATCACTGTTAGTCATATTTGTAACAACATCCCAAGAACTGACTCTTCTATTTAATTGATTATTTACTAAGGTGATATCAATATTGGAAACACCATGAATGTTATCAAAAGTATATGGTTTAAAAGGGTCATTCAAAACACTTAAATTATGACATAAAATGAATTCCTCTAATTGAACACCTCTATAATCAACCATATCACTATACCACAAATGTGATTTTGCATTAGCATCCATTGCTAAAATAAGATTACTAGAAGCTACAAAATTCATTACATTTTCTAAGTATTGCACTGAAATATCAATATTAAATGAAGGTGGACAGTATAGAGATACTAAATAAAATGATATCATATTAGTTGAAACATGAATACAAGTAGCATGTTCAGAGCAAAGACTAGATATAACAGTGATATTAAAACTCTTATTAAAAACTACAATAGCAGTTTTAGGTTTAACTACAGTAGTGTGTATAACATGAGCAGTTATTGGAAATCCAGTGACCTTACAAGAGTTTGCAAATGTACCTACATAAGGTTCTTGGAGACACAGAATATCATAACCTCCTTCAATCATACCAACTTTAATTTCATCCATGACATTTCTTGATTTTTGCCCATTCAATTGAACAATTCTTAAATAATTTACTCTATGATCATACATACTAGCATTATTCATCATAATTAATTCGCATACTTGCAATTTCCAATGCCCTGATATATTCAGGGCAATTAACATCTCTTATAGAATGATCATGAATCCTTCCCTTCCTTTTACAATTAACACATTTTGGAGTACCATCCTTATCTTGACAATCACTATATTTATGCCCCCCCTGGGCACAATGCCCACAAGACACAGTCCTATGTGTACAGTTACCAGCTGAATGTCCGAATCCCAAACATTTAAAGCATTTGGATATTATTACAAACTTTCTGAATTTAAAAGAAGCAAACCCAATGTATAACCTATCACAAGCTAAGATACACCTGTATAATTTTGGATTCATACTTATAACCCAATTATTATACCTGGCTTTAGATCCAGTACAAAATCTAAGTAATACACCCTCTTTAACTTCCAATTCAGTAAAACCAAAATCCTTAAAGTTCTTATAAAACAAGTCCTCAAAAAATTCCTCCTTTTCCACATCCTTTGGCACATCATATACTAAAATTGAAGGGTCTGAAAGTTTAATGTTGTCTAGTTTTAAACCTTTATTTACTAACTCTTCAGAATTGATAATTTTATTCAAATCCTCCCTTTTAACTGTTTCAATCAGCACTCCCTTATTTCTTATCATTTTTAAATTTCTAATTTTAATGTCCTTAAAGCCTTCTTTCAGGGATTGAGCCACAACATCCTTCACCTCTTGACTGGAAGTAAATTGAGTATTGTCTTCTGCTCGCAATATAAGAGTATTGCCCTGTTTTTGCTGAATGTTTTTAGGTTGATGCCAATGACTTCCATCTGACACACCTTCATGATCCTCTAAAACAACTTGAGCACCCAATTGCCCCTTTACAACACCTGATTTCAATTTATCTGCATAAGAAACTGCCTGTTGTTCTCCAATTGTTGACAGCTTGGACTGATCTCTAATAAGATCATCGAATAGATTGGCTCTTAATTGTAGCTCATCAATCCTAGCCTTCAAACGCTCATTATCAATGAGCAAGGCTGTAGTAATTATCTCCATATCAACCCATTTATCTAGTATAAAATTTGATGCTGTCTTTATAACCTTGTTGGCTTCGCTCGTGGTGTAATCAACCACAATCTTCTTTAACTTTGTAATCAACTCATATACTGTATTTACATCCCCATATCTGCATCTTTGCTCGTATATATTGTTGACTATTATGTTGCTCTCTCTGACATTGGTACCTATGCTTCGTCTGCTAATATCCCCAGCAGAATTGTCAACATCAACATTAAGAAATTCTGAATGAGCCTCTGAAGCATCTGATATCCTTGGCTCTGATGTTAACTGTAAATCCTGTATATCCTCTCTGATCTCTTCACTCTGTGTTCCCTGATCTATAACACCATTCTGAACCTCAACAGCTGTCATGGAACCTACATCTTTATCCTCATTCCTTGTACCACTAACTCCTGGATTAGAACTGAAAGTTGCACCTTGAACTGAAGATGAACCAGCTTTAACATTCTTAATTTTATGCTTTGGATCTGTTGGCTTTTTAGCCACCTCTCCGTGTAGCCTGGGAACTCGCGAAGAGAGGGGGGAATGTGCCAGGCTCTTCTTCTCTTCCTCCCCCACCTCTAGGATTTTTCTTCTTATCCATATTTTAAACCAGATAATTGATCAACTCAGAAATACAGTAACTATCAGCAGGAAAACCCAATTACGTTTCCCGCTAAATTACGTGTCCGCCGACTATGATCGTTGCCACATGGCAGCCAAATTGGCTCTTCCAATAATAATGTGGGCACAGGCGGCCCAACTTGAGCATAGATGTGGAATTTTGGTAACCGTTAGGTCAGGGTTGCAGAATACGATAGCCGCCCATGGATTGTCGCTGTCAGTTTGGACGACTTTAAACATAAGAAGACACCCTCTTACTTTCTTATTGTGTGTATACGGCTCTCGGCCTTGTGCCTAAGTTGTGCGGCGACTGCCTTTGCCCCTTGGGCATTATGTTGAGGGAATTTAACTATGGTTGTACTATATTTCTTATGAAGACTCCTCATAATCGATTTTAGATTGTTGGATACTCTTGGGTTTAATGTAGACCGGGCATTTGTTGTCTCTAATTGAGTGGTCGGTAGGCATTTTATGGGCCTTGCAGGTGGGAGGTGCTGCTTTGTTGGGGCAGGTGTTGAAGTCATGGCCGGTACTCTCGCAGTAGCCACATGTAGGCAGGGGTTGCGCACACGTATAAGTAATGTGGCCGAAGCGGCAACACTTAAAGCACTTTGGGACGGCCACGTGTTCCTTAAAGCGGTGACTGCCCGAGTTGTCGTAGACTCTAGTTTGCTGGCTTAAGATTCCCCAGGCAGCGAGGGCAAGTTCCACTACCCAGTTTGTGCTATTGCCGTTTCGGGCCTTCGTCTGATACTTGGGACTTATGAGGTCACTTGGTTCTTCCTCTGGAAAGGCCTGTTTCAAATTTCTTCCGTAGAGTTCATCTTGCAGCTCGGTCGGGGAAAGATCTTTGTCTGTGTGAATATCTGGATTGATGGTCTCTTTCTCCTGGGAGGCTCCGCAAGCAAGTCCAACGTGGACATCTTGGAGGTTGTTTATTATTTTGTTTGTTTCCTCTTGGGTCGCGGTTTCAATAATTACCCCGACGTTTTGCGAATCGACCTGATCCTAGTGGTCTTGAAGTCTTCCCGGAGGTTGGTTATTACAAAGGTCTTTACCTCTTCGCTAGTGCAGTGAGTCTCTGCGATGGTTGGTTTTAGTACCACCAGGTGGGCGTTGCAGCAGGGTCTTCTTGCTAAAGAAGCAGGCAGGTGTCTGTGGTTTCTCTGTTCCGGTCCTCAGCGGACTCATGAGATGGTGTGAGTTCTTCATACTTTGCTCATGTGACACTAACAAAAATATTAAGAGCCTACCATGGGGATGGGGTGGTTTCAAATCGCGCATATAAAGGTGAAAACTTTGTGACATGCAGACATTCCAGGGACACCCGGAACATGACCTGAGATGCTGCTTATATGTGTTTATATGTTCAGCGTTAAATGCATATGTAATATTCCCAGTTTACACATTATCGAAAATCCTTTATTTTAAAAACATCCGAAGAATAGGTGATGAGTGAAATAAAGAAAAAACAGTTGGAACAAAAACTGTTTTTAAACAATTGTAAGATGATAGTGTCCGTTTTGCCTTTACTATGGAGATTCAAAGTTTACTTCTCTTTTGGGGGCACTGTTTTTGTAGAGCTCTATCTACTTTCACATTCAGACTGTTGCTAGTGTGGGCGAAGGTTAATAACCTTATTAGAATGCAACATTTGATGCTGTAAATCCCAAGAGAATTTTAATGCATTGTGTGCTTCTACTAGAAAGTGCGATTGTTCCACAATGCATGCGCACGTATTTCTGGAAGGAAGTTCGTAGTCTTTCGTTTCCAAGTCACGTTCCAACAGTATGAGACTATACTTGGATTTATCATGACGTCAAATGGTGTGACGTCTTTCTTGAACCTCGATACGCAACGTAAAACTATGAAATTCATTAAAACTAGTCTCGCATTCCAGAGCAATTCTCGGGCATTCATCCTTAGGTTCTCATGGCCTACGATGCATAGTCAAGAATAGTGCCCAATTTTGTTTTTTTCCTTACGCCTCCCTTCACTTTTTTCTTTCATTAACCTACAGCTTAGAATACTAAGAAGAGCAACAGCAGTCCCTAATACAAATCAACATATTTAATCTGGATTTTTTTTTATTACGTTATCATTTATGCTAATACTGTATCAGGATATGACCAGTAACGACCATTTTTTACTTGGAAGCCTTTACCTACTTAAATTCCTCACTCGATTAACGTTTTAAGTGAATGATGAAGTAAACGTCTTGAGTATAAACTCAGTGGTGTGTATTTATATCTCGTATGGAGGCCAGATTGTCCTGAACCGACTGAAGATATTTATCGAAGTTTGTTTTGATTAGGAACTTCACTTCTTCCTTAGAGATTTGAATTGATCTAAATGTGCTGAGACGTGTTCGTTTGAAAGTCCTACTACAGGTAGGCTTGAGATCAAGAGAATACCAAGCAGAAAAGAAGTTAGGTTGACTCTGGCACAATGTCTCGATGGACGTATTCGACGAGATGGAATAGTTCCGTTAAATTCTTTAATATCATGAAAAAGATTCAGTGTTTAAACAATATGTGTAATGCGCTACCATTTGGCTTTACAAAAGTTGAGTTTGGTTTCCCTAGGGAAAGCTGTAACATTGTTGGAAATTTCGTAGGACTTAGCTTTGTGGTCTGATGTAATAATTGGGATTCTTTACTATCGAGTCCTCAGAAAAGAAAATTAGATTCAGTCTGCTTCTCAAGCATGATGTTACAGACTTTTTGAGATTACACTTGAATACCAGTCTTCTCTGAAACTGTTTAAAACTCATGATTATAGCCCCTAAACGTGAGAAAAGGGGTGAACTCGCTAAAATCGTAGTTGAATTGACTTTTGTGGTAGAGTTCTGTCAATTAATGAACTGGTGCACAAGTACATTATACTTGTGTATGCGATCAGTTCATTGGGAAATGAAGCTAATTTCAGCTTTATTACTGTGATTACAGGCTTTTATGAGGTCAAAATGACCTACCTGCAATGAAAACATCGTAGTGATATCTGTATTTGTTTGAAGGAGTTGCATCTTCATATCTATTCTCAATAAAAGAATGCTAATAGAATCAAGGTTGTTGTTGTTGTGAGAGGGGGTTTAGAAGCATCGGTAACTAAGGCCATATTGCTTCGTATATACTGGCTGTAAAAATTGAGTTCTGTGGTCAGTTTGATGGACGAAAAACGCAAGAAAAACCACACTACACTCGCCTGAGACCGAGTAACTCAGCCACATGTGAAAAAGCCCATAAAAATTCCTTAGGTCAACGATCTGAATCGAATTGGTCTTTTCCAGGCGGTATAGGGAGAACGGAGATTCTACCAACTGTGCTACCCACGAGGGCTAGAATCAAGGTTAGATAACACACATATTATAATGTATATTATTATTTTGTTACTAACACCAGTTAATATACTTTTTAAATTCAGCTATATTCTCTTTTTTATCCCACACAAAAGAAAAAACTAGATTACATTTCATTTATAGGCATAGTGTGCTTTCGTCTAGTGGCCTAGCTGTTTGGTTGATGTTTAACATAACCAATCACAAATATATTGATCAATAATAGCAATTAGAATAATCAGAAATATTCTCTTTATTTTAAAGAGTAATTTTTGGCACCCGGAAAAGTTTTTATGGAACATTGTTTTAGCTTATTCTAGTTTAGCGTTGTTACAAATATAATCAAAAACACGAAGGAATAACTTTTTAGCATTAATATTTTATTTTTGAGAAAAAATCTAATACATATTTTGCACGGGTATTTATAATTAGTAGCGAGTGGTATACCTTATTGATCTAATAACACAATCTTAATTTTTTGTTGAACTGTACCTCTTAAATCCAGTCTGACAGATCTGATCCGGTGGCCAAATCGAGCGATCATATTTCATGAGTGTTCTGCAAAATGTGATGCAGAAGAGGTTAATGAATATAACAGGCGTAGTATTGGACTTAACAGCCAATATTTTTCAGTCGTCTGATATTCTAAGAAAGAACCAAGATTGATCTCAGCGCAACTTAAAGAACAGAGGCTAAAGTTCTGAGATACTCCGTATTGTTACCAATCTCGACGTATCTCTATTTGGTAGAATCTACCAAATAGACAATTTCAAATAGACAATCTCTATTTGGTAGAAAGCTGGTTTTCAATTAAACTTAAAGACAGTTGACATGAGGAGAATTTCTATCTCAAAATCGATGAAAAGTAAAGAATACCTACAACAGATACCACTTGTTGAATAATTTATTGTCACGAAGTAAGAGTGAGTGGGAAATTTTTCAATATTTTAAAATTTATGAGCACACTCTATTTGATGCGACACTTTGTATTTGCCAAACTCGTTTTTAATTCCGAAATAATGACAACATTGATTGAATTATGGCTTCTCAACAGATTTCTCCTACAGAAAAATCGATATACAAGCGATAAGGTCGTTGTTATGGTGGTCTTCTTGTATCAAACTATACCTTAAATGCAAGTTTTATAAGGAAGGAAGGAAGGAAATATCGATTTCGTGCATCATCAGAAAGTAGAAGTGCTCATTCACTAGAGAAATATGTAAAATATACAACTAGAGTAATACAAAGATCATGCCAGTTTGATTCTCACCATGACATTTCAAATTTCCTAACTAGTTTGTTTTATTGATTCTAACTAATTACGAGACATTGTTAAGGTGTAATTTCGAAAATTTATTTTGAAATTGGAATTTTTCAGTTGAAAATTTTGTAAACTGCTAAAAGCGTGAAATGTTAATTCTTATTATACAGAATATAATACGAATTATAAATGTTAACTAAAATAGTAAGAAGACATTAGTGAAAATTACGACGCATAAAATAATATTTTACGAAAATGTAAGTAAAAGGTATGTACTTCTCCTTTCTATCCTCTCAGATTAAATTAGAGCCAAAATTGTTGTTCAGGGCAACTACAAAATAAATATTTGTTGCATAAATGAAAGTGCATAAACCATTGATTACATTTAATTAGGGTATTATATTCAGCATAATTAAAAGCGATGTGACAAATTGGAGATGTTGCTATTTTATGTCAGTCTTAAAGTCTGCCAAAGTTTTTGGTCAAAAGTATAAGATTTTGAATTAGATCGGCTACAAGGACCTGAGGACTTGTCGTCATATAGGACTTAGTATTCTCGGTCGTTCGGGTGGATGAAAAACCCAAGATTTTTGGAGAAAAACAATGTAACTCCAACCTAAGACTAACTAAATCATCTGTGGTGAGAATAAAAAGTCTATAAAAATTTCTTGCATCGTTGTCTGGATTAAACTGAGGCTTTTTCTGCTTGGTGTGTCGAGGAAATAAAGAATCATCTCAAAACACAGTAGCTTTTGAGATGACGTATTGAGACTGATTTGGAGAATTTCCTATTTTATGTAATGGGACGAAGTGTTTTCTTAAATCTGCTCTTGAGGCATCTGTGGTTTGAACTGCAGAGTCGTATGATGTTTAAAAAAATTGAGCCTAATTAGAAGTTTTTGGTTTTTTTTTTTTTATGCTTATTAGAGTGGCTTCGTTTTTAGGTTTTTCTGTGGATGATGTTTTAGAGATAATATGCTGGAATGTAGAAGAAAAGTACACTATCTTTTACAAACAAAACTGCTTTATTGTATCGAACAAAATACTCTGTATCCAGATGGCTGGATATATTGCTTGTTTTTTCCCCATAATCGCCCATATACAATCAACTTTCTATACCACTGCTTCAGAAAGTTGAATTCTATTGCTTAAGCCAAAGTGTTCATTGCGTGTTGACCTTTCTCCCTGGATTAAAACCGCCTTCTTAGAATACGTTTATATAAGGTGAATAAAGGAGGCAACTTCAACAGCGTATAAGATGTTTGTTGTGGCAGTGGAGAACTGATGTTGAGCTGGAAAATAAAAGCAATAAATAATTATCTGAATCTGACATTACGAAAACACACACAGTAAAAAATTGCATACAAAGTATGATCATACTGCCGCAAGAATGAACTTAAGGTCACCACTAGGCGCAGTCTATTTTAGGAATAAAGGGGTGTGATTAAGGTACTTTCGTTTTTGGATTAATTTTAAGCAAAAGTAATCATAAATGTAGAGAATCGATTCTGATATCATTTCGATCTTGATCTCTACTAGAAATATATGATATCTGCATTCACCCACTTTTACCCTACTCACCAATCTCTCTCTCTCTGCTTCCTAAATAGGCTTATAAGGCGGTAACCATGAGTTCATTCAGGGTCCTTGCTCGTGGCAGTAGTTGCATGATTGCACAGAACGGAACCCAGAAATGCCTTCACTAAACAATGGCGAAACTACCCATGAAGCCAGGTCCGCCATCGAGAGGTTGGGAGGAGCCCGACGGCTGGTTTGATATGTTTGTTAAAGATCACGTAGGGCAGTTTGGCATTCTTACGTGGCTAGAATTTATATTATTTATATAGTTTCGCCTGTGCCACTAAAGGCAAACTATTTAATTAAACAGCTGACACAGACACAGGTCTCATTGTTCCAATTCCAGAAACATTAAGACTGGGATTATAAAGGCCTTCGTAATCAGGGCCCTCGGGGAATGTGGTGGCACCGCTTTCCAGCGCTAACTAGCCCTCATCAAGACCACGTTTATAAATTTACCCAATATTATTTATCCCCTAAGTAATAGACAAGCTCCTGTAATAATTAAAGACACTCGCGTCATCAAAATCACTCCTAGTAATCTCTCTGACAGCTTAACCTAGAAAAAATTCATAAAGATACCTTTTTGCCCCAGAGATCAGGGACAAAATATCGGGATTACTAAGACGATACAACATCAAAGCAAGGTTCGACACTCCCAAATCCCTGAAACAACTCTTCAGATATAGAGATACACCCATCCAACCTACCGGCAAAGGTGCAGTGTACGAAATTAACTGCCAAAGTGGTGAAGGATGTTACGTAGGTCAGAGCAAGAAGAAGCTGGCACTTCGTCGCAAGGGATATCAGACAGAACGTCGAAAACGGCAACACAGCGGCCCCAGAGCCTGCGCTACAATCCTCGGAAGAGGATTTCCCCAACAAAGGCATCTTAAAATCAGATGTGCATTGCATTTGCAAGCCCTACGCGAAAGCATTTTATCTTCGAGTGCTGCCGAACACGATCAACAGCTACAAAGGCCTGCTTATCATAATGACACTGTCCATATAGAAGAACTTTTTTTTTGTACATAAAAACGACAATCATCAACGCAATGAAATGTTAGAAAAACAATATTATCAAAAAATAACTTAATGAATTAATATAGGATCAGAATACTGTGCTTTAATATATAAACTAATATATTAAAGCAAAAATATATAATGTATTAATATATAAACTAATATATTAATACAAATACTATCCTGGTAAAAGCGTCCTTATTGTAGGACAACGGGGACGGATACTTTGTGTGTCAGGAGTTCGAGGCTGTTATGGGGAACAGGCATAGCCTTGTTATCAGCACGGATAAGCAGTCGTAGCGGGGGTCCTCACTGTCCTCTCCATACTATGTAGAAAAGAGAAGTGGTTTAATCGAATTTCAGTCGAGACAAAAAGGTTTTATGACATAACAAAACAGACAATTGACCCGAGAACGCCCGCAATTTACGCACAATGTGGGACCCACTTCAGGAATGGATTTATGATCTAAAAAATAAAAAAAAGTTCATGTAAACATTGGTCTGATTTCACCTGGTTTCTGAGTTACAGCCATTTCTGTCAATTCTTTCTACAAACTGAGTTAGCATAGCTGACTCCATTCAACTGCTTACAAACGAAGCTCGATATCTCATACAGGTCCCTGAAGTTACTTAAACAAGATCCCGTAGTGTTCTTCGAGTGATTTCAGTTCTACTGACATTTGACATTACATTTGGAGCTTGTTATACTGTGCATTTGCTGTGATAATGGAAGTTTATTCAAATCGACAGATGGTGGACATGCATCTCATGTATGCAGCCGAGGCAAGACGTCTGTATGTCTTGCAGGAAACTTCCCTAATCCTCATGTGCCAAACAAGAAGACCCTTTCGAGAATACATGAACGTCTTTCGAAAACTGGTTAAATTAGAAAACTGGTTTCAGATGGTGGCATCCCCATCAGCACCAGAACAGCAAATCCTACAGGCACCTAAAACTTTTAAGCGGATGAAGAGGTCTATGATGATGCGTTTGCTGGCTTGTATTCAGGCACACGGTGGTCATTTTGAGCATTTCCTGTAAACGTAAGTAGATAGTTGCTGGAACAAAAAAGTACTACAACTCGGAAACAAGGCGAAATCAGACCTATGTTTACATGAACTTTTTTTTTTTATTGATTTTAGGTCCTAAATCCATCATGCATTGCGTAACTTGGTCGCTGGTAATCTAAGTAAGAATAGAGAAAGGTTGGAATACTTATAAATGTCCAGCAAAGAGAAAATCGACCTCAGAACACACGCAATTTACAGACAATATGCACGTAGCAATATGGCCTTAGTTGCTAATGCTCCCCAAATTCTACTACAACAATAACACTTATAAATGTAGAGTAGATAGAGGAGCACCCGGGAGCAGGTTTCACTGTCTTGTAACTGGGGTCTGGAAAGGAGGCTCATGGCTGCCTATCTTTTTTATGTACTGCGACTTAGTAGAGGTCACCGTACAGCAAGTGTATGCATCCATCCCATAAGTTTCGGTGACCGAAACGATATGAAAAGAGAAATCTTTCTATGCCATATTAAATTTATTATTTTTACCTGCAGTAAACTACTTTCTGTCATGATTTGAAAGAAAGTATTGCTGATAATTTACAGATCATACTACATATGGAGAGAGATAGTATTGGTATTTATGTAACGCATTAGCATCTAAAGTGCTGTTTGTATTATGTTTGTACCAAGGTATGTTCCTGTGGAAATTTGCATGTTGTAGTAGGAGAAGGGGAGTCTTTACTCCCCTATGCCTGAGATCGGCTAACTACAGAACAGAACACAGGCATCTCGATTGAAGAGACCTTTAGAATTTCGTAAAGATAGCGCCCTACCGAATATATTGCTCCAATCATACTGCCTAAACTGTTTTTTTAGCTTGAGGACTAAAATTGTTTCAAGTAAAATAGATTTATGAAAGCTTTCAACTTTAATCTTCTAAAACATTTACGTCATCGTGTGATAAATAATTTCTCTCGCTAACATCTCAACAAGAACTGCACCTGCTTTCAATAAAACCGAACCAATCGTCACCAACAAGCAACGCCTTCCTGCAAATCACCACTCTATTTGGCAACCTTTATGTCCTTCTTAAAGTGAATTTTCTAAGTAACACATTATTATTATAAAGGGACGTGAGCATTGCAATTTAATTATATATTAAACTTTCAGTGATAGGAGCTTTCAGAGACCTTGATTTTTCCATCCCAACATCGTTTAATATTTCCACGAGCCTTAAGAAGGATGAAGTGCAAATAACTATCGGCACTGGTCAGGCAGCACACTACATTACTTCCTTTTTTTTTTAAGTTTATTTATAGTTCAGTACCAGCGTAACTCGTAATTATAACATCGATCTAAGAGATGCCTCCTAAGACTCCATTTTTTTAAAGTAAAATTTTTCATCAAACTCGCTATTCTTATAAATTTATAGGAGCTTAGCAGCTTAATTATGCATTAATCTTACAATCGGGAGAAGCTGTTAAGAAACTAATTTTTTCAGAAATTTTATTTAATGTGATTATGCGCATCGCCTTAAGTTGCATCGATGAAGGAATTATAATATTTTAATTTTTTATTTACACCAACACGTCCCAGTGCAATGCATTATTTAAGCTACCTCAGTTTAACAGTAAAGACTTAAGAGACGCAACTACCTTTTTAGTTTAACTGCTTCAAGGAAGTGTCTGCATACACCATCAAGATAGACGAAAATAAGTTAGGTTAGCTTTGCAGAAGGTTAGGAGTAACAGCTCGTACATCCTACAGCGAGTAGTAGGTTGGGTTGTAGCTTCGGTTTGAAAAATAATACCAGAATAATAAATCGATGAAGAATATTAGGAGCCAGACTAAGATTTTAATGGGGTGTCTAGGCTGTCAAAGAAACAATTCTGTAAGAGGAGAGTATTTAAAGAGTGGCTTCGTCAATCTTTAAATACTCTCCTCTTCCAGAATTGTTTAAATTCTTAATTCGTTTTGACAAAAGAATTAAGAATTTCACAGTTGTTTGACTTCGGATTCGAAGAGAACTTTCTTCCTTTCCGGTGAAGCACTGTCATCATCAATCTGGATGAAGCTCTTAAGTACTTCAGCTCCATTTCATGAGTCGGTGAAATGAATGCAGACATTTAAAAAGAACCTCACCGTGCTCCTTGATCACTGTTGTCAGTGGCCTTAGCTTTCTCTCCGCTTGACGATTCGTTCGGCTGAAATTGCAGTCGAGTCGACAAAGAATGGATAATCATCTGCTGTTAAACATCTCGTAACCCAAATGTAGTTGGGCTTGATACCGCTCAATCCCGGGTGGATCCGTGCTTTAGACAGCTCAGCACTTTCTAGATTTCACAAACAAATACGAAGTATCAAAAAGAGACCCCCACTTCTCTTTGCAAGAATTTTTCTTGCAAAGAGAAGTGGGGGTCTTTTTCTTGCTCAGATTATAAACTTGAGGAGACATTAAATTCAAATTGAGGAAAGACAGTTGCAGAAGAGATGTGCGGAAATTTGCCTTTAGCCAGCAAGTGGTTGATTGCTGTCACAAACTTTCATCTGTCGTTGTGGAAGTTAATAGCTTAAATTCAAAGAATTACTGGACAAACTTTTGGAGCGAATGGATAGGTTAAATGGGAATTTTTTTTTTTATGGCTGATGCTTTATAAGCTTACTTTTTTTGCATCATATGCCACTACTAATGCTGATGGTAATTAGTGAAGTTGGAGTACATAAAGTAAGAGGTCACCAGTGATATTTCTCGCATTAAGTACTTCGCACTTGTATATAGTCGCATTAAGCGGGCATGTAGTTGTCTCTTCCTCTCCATTCAAAATGATCAAAGTTTGTCAACTCTTCTTTAGGTTGGCAATTTGTAGGCAACAAATTGTCAGAAAACCTGTGGCCTCAATTTCGCATGTTGGTGGACACTCGATATCAGCAATGATAATCGCAAACCGATGTGTACGCCCGTTGTTCAACTTGTATAAAGATTAAATTTATTGATTGATCATGAGGAAAATAATTTTTGGTCGATATTTGTGTAAAACCAGTTTAAGAAAAGTCTTTCATTGTTTTATTGAAATGAATTCCTCTGACGCTATATGTCCGTCCTGGACTATAAATGAAAGGTGTTTTTTTTTTTTTTTTTTTTTCCCGTTAGCACGTTGCTGTTCAGGGATAATACCGTGATCTCAAATTTAATGAATAAAGAAATATTGAGTGATATTTCGCCATAACAGACTGGCTCATTTGTGAACTCTTATAATCTGTGCTAAAAACGATCATGGGCTCTTTCAGTTTCTTAATTAAACATCAATTTAATTCTGATTAATGTCATAGATATGTCTTTGCAGTTGCGAAACTCAGGAGCCAAAGAGTGCGAGCAAACATATATTCAGAAACGATATTGATAATGTATCATAGATTAAGCTTTCGAACGAAAGAAAACAAAAAGCCAAAGTGATCTAACCTCATGACGATGCACATCTGAAGAGATGATTCTGGTCTACATTTTTTGTTGAATTGATGACATCTTAATGAATTAAGAGCAGTACACTCAGGATACGTTGAAGCTCTGTAGCAATTTTCTCATTGAGTTGTTATTATTAACCATATGGTGCAAGGAAGCCCGAGGCTTTTGCTGAAAAAATCCAAACCGGATACTACTGAATCGAAACTATTGTTTCTTAAATGTAGATATTTCTCAGGGAGAAAATCACAGCTCCTCTAAATCGAACGCATATTCAAGAACTGTGTACTGAAATTTTAATCTCTCTTGAAATAATTTGTCTATTTTCTCAATAGACGAAAAGGAAACTTGAAATTCTCGCTTCAATAAAAGCATGTTTCTCATAACTGTAGGGACACTTAACATTGAACTATTCAACGTTCAAGGTTTTCCATCTCTTCATATTCGGTTACAGCTGTTAAGGAAACGTTCGCGGACAAGCTGTGAAAAGAGTAAATCTCCAAAGAGTAAACTTGTGGCCTTAGGGCGCCTGTTTTATTAAACTTTTCCCCGGACTAAATTCCTCCCCGTATTGGATTTCCAACGACGCATACCTTTCACACCTGCCTGCAGTAACGTAATTTGTCTGGCTATTCCGTTTGCAGCGAGGTTGTTTTTGACATTCCCCGTACGAAGCAGGGGAGAGGGGGAATAAACATCGAAGCAACTGGAAAGCTCTTTAACATACGAAGAAAGGTTTCTTTTCAATTTAGAAATTCCTGCGCGACAAAGTAACTCGCTGTTACAGCAAATGCGCTCCAAGAACTGCGTACACACAGCAAATTCTCCCAAGAAATTTGTGCCTAAAAGAAATGAGGGTGTTTAATGGACGATAAATGCGGCAGTGACGCTGCGCCCCAGCAGCTGAAGTCGGTCGGATGGCTGCTAACTACCGTGTTATTAAAGTTGCATGGCAAAGCTCAAATTCACTCTTCTTTTTCTACGCTCAAATAACAAGCATTAAAAGTAACTTAAGAAGAGCTGACTGTACTTTACTGTCTTGTTTAAACGTGTTATTCGGGAGGAATGTTTTTGGTAAAGTAATGAAATAGTTCAGCGCTACCTTTATTGTCATTCGGTCCAAAAGATGTGGTTGTCGACTGTTGTGATGGCTTCTGTTAAAAAAAAAAATCTAAATTCTTTTTTTGTTATACCAAACAGTTTGAGGGATTATTTAGTTACAAAGCGATTCACTAATAGTTCCCCCCACACTACATTTAAATCTCTTAAGCTGGTTTATTCGGTAGAAGTTTGGTAAAACTGAACATACGAATTAATTTTCGCTTAGCTGTAATTAGCTTGGGATTGGTGGTAGAAATTCTTTCCAGATGGTTAATGGCGTTAGTTATTGCATCAGTTGAAATGGTGTTGCATTTCCTTCATTTAGTTTTATTTCTGTTTTTATGTAAATGGCGAATATTTTGTCAAAACTGTTTCCGAGAAGAAGTGAAGATTTATATCGAAGTAATTACAAAAACTTCTCCCTCTGTTCCCTTAGCTGCTGGTTAAGGTGTCAGTGGAACGGACTCGGGTAACAAAATATATTTAAAAAAAATGACTGAAATGGAATTTGATATTTTTCACATGTCTATATAGTCCTTCAAAAAATTACAATTATTGCACAGACATAATTGCAATTATTCTAGGGTACCTGTGGCGAATATTTCTCCAAAACTGCAACGAAGCTATTGCTCAACAGTTCCATTATGAAAATTTTACAGAAAATTGTCCTTTTTTTTTTTTTCTTTCTCAATTTTACTGCTAAATAAAACCTATTGCCAAAGGAATCGGGTCAAAAGCTTGTATTAGTCTTTGAGTTATTCAAGTTCAAAGAGCGTTCCGCACAGAAGGACCTAAGCAAATTATTATACAAATTCGTGTTGTACTTTTGCTACAAATTCTACTTTATTCGATTTAGATATTGTTTTATTTCATTTAAGCTAAAAGAATTATAGTACCTTTTTGTTAATCCCATAGCGACTATGGGATTAACAAAAATAACATATGAACCAAGCAAACAGCAGATTTCAGTGCCTGAACGTTTTGCTGGGGCACAGTTTGTGGTCACTTTTAAAAAAATGGTCCTGAGATCTGTCCAGATGGAACCGATCTCAGGCTTTTGGAACAGCGCTCGTAGCTAGCTGTAGTGTTAACCGTGAGAGCTTATGGTGCGCCATCTTGTTTTTCATTGATGCTTATTGCAAAATTATAATTAATATCTTTAATCAGTGCCCATTCGTATTTTATTTTGCTATTTTCTTGCTCGCTGGTACAAAAGTGGTTACGAATTGTCCTTTTACACTGTGGGTTTGAACCCTGTCAAAGATGGGAGAATTTTTATGGGCAATTTCACGAGAATTTTTATGAACTGTTTCTCCGGTTTCCTTTTTCCGGAGAAGTAGTAATTTTTCCTTCCTTATACTAAGATTTTTCGTCCAGAAAAACAGACAAATTGATCAGAGATTGACCATAGTCAGAAAATTGACTGTAGTGTTATTACAGATACAACTGCGATTACCTGAACTTCAATTCGAAGAATTCCTAACATGAAAATGTTTGTTATTAACGTATTACAGGAAATGGGTACGATTGTTAACCGAAAGCTTTAATCTGTTGCAGCTATTTAATCCAAAGGGAAGGAGTGTTCTCAAACCTCATTTAAAAGAAAAGAAAAACAGATAGAAATAATAGCCACAATCGATTTTCTCGTGTGAAACTAAAATTAAGGATCACAAGATGGCGTCTCTGATTCTTTTGTTATGTGAATTAATGCAATACACTGTACAAGCACATTATGTGATGGATGTTCTTATTTTCAATCGATAAAAGTGGACATTATTATTCAACGATGCAAGGAAAATTTATTTTGTGACACCATTTTCAGAATGGCTTGGTAATTACTCAGTGAGGGACCACGCCCTCAACACACAAGCTATATATAGAATACTTAAGAAGCAATTCACAATTTCGAAACATGTTTATAACTGGTTGTTATTTCTGTTCTTCTGAAGTTAAATCCCAGTTATTACTTAGAAGGGTGACCATCCCCCTGGGAGCCTCGATGGTGCCGAGGTTATATGGAAAGTTTAGAGTAGTTAGTAAAGACTGCCGTAAAGCGCTGAGTAGTGTTGAATGTTTGTGAATTAAAGAAAATTGGTTGGCTGGTTCCAATGGCGTCGAACACTGGGCTTTTTGAAGCAAATGGTTTTCTTTATAATAATAATAATGGATCCCCCAGTCACAAGACAGAAAGATGGGCGAAGAAGGCACTCCATTGCAGACACTACAATGACCTCCATCAACACTACATGGATAAGATGGCTTCAAACGCATGGCTCACGAGCTGGAGGTTTTCCCCCGAGATCGATGGATTCATACTCTCCATCCATGACCAAGTAATCAGCACCAAGAAATACATCGCCAAAGATCCCTGAGTGACGGATGACACATGTCTACGATGTCACTTCCCCCCCACAGAAACAGGATTATCACTCAGACAGAGTACTAATAGACATGATCAGATCCCCTGGATAATACATCAGAAGCTAGCGCAAAATTAACATAGTAGCATAGTGGCATAGTGTTTTGTGGAAGGCACCACCGGTGGTTTCCCACATCTGCACCATGGTACTTTGTGAAGAATTTACAGAATCTCTGTAAAAGCCAGAAAAAATTTTGTGGTGTCTGGTTTGTGACAGAGTTGTGCTGTGGTCTGTTGTTCTGTCTCTGGCTGCTTAGCCGCAAGGGCCCTAAGGGAACCCCACGTTACCCGCCACCACCACTGGGAGGTGAGCCAGGCTGCCCATTATACTCTGGCTGGCCTCCGCCAGGGTTGCCTGAGCTTCCTGACGGAGACAAAAAAAAAAAAAAAAAAAGTAATAAAAAAAAAATAATAATAAAATAAAAAAATAATAAAAATAAAATAAAATTAAATTAAAATAAAATAAATAAAAAATAAAGTAACAGATTAAAAAAAATAAATAAAAGATAATAGAAATAAATAAATAATAAAATAAGTAAAAAAGTAATAGATTAAAAATAATAATAATAAAAAAAAATTAAAAAAAGTAAATAGATTTAAGAAAAAAAGAGAGAGAGAGAGGGGGGCATAGAAGAGAGAGGATTTGAGGTGGAATGAATTTGGGTGGGTTGACAGGGGAGAATAAATCCACCCTAATTTAGGCGGAAAGAGTGTGGGTTTAAAAGTCACAGGGGACAGGCGCCCCTGTGTAATTGCCAATGGCATAGTGCCTGTAGATTCCGCACTGAGGTCAGTGCCAGCAATCCCGCACCTAAATCGGTGCCGGCAGTATATCCTACCCATTTCGGGTTTGCGATGACTTTTAAAACCCGCACGCCGAGGAGTGCCAGCATCCCGCACCTTGGATGGTGCCTGCAATAGATCCTATCCTATTTGGGTTTGCATGATTGTCTGCATTTTTCCGGGGGAATGGAGAGTTATCCCACGCCGGTCCGGTTTAGTTCTTGGGCTCTTGAGTTCTGCAATCTTAGCTCGCCTAAGTGCAAATGTTTCTTGCGCGTAGGTGGTTAATGCCTTATAGGTATCTTCCTCGAGTAGCAGAATGGATTCTTGATTGCGAGGGTTTCTCTGTATTGTGGTGAGGAATTTAAGCCTAATGTTGTCATAGCTGGGGCACTCATACATGAGGTGCCCCCAGGACTCCCCTTCGCCGCAGTGGCAACGTGGATCATTCTCGATTCTCATGGCGGTCAGTTTTTGTTGGAAGGATCCATGGCCAGTGATGATAAAGGTCACATGGAGGCCAGGCGAAAACCAGGGTGGAGGTTCTGGGTGAGTTGAACTTATGGATGGAAGGAATCGTTTTGTGATGGCCCCTTTTGTTGTAGTGTCCCAGTCATGTTGCCATATCTCTTGTAGATGTTGGGTTATCCGTTGTCTTTCCTGCCTGGTGCCGTTTGTGGTGTCAAGTTGAAAATTTAGCAGTTGGGTTGGAACTCCCTTCCTTAAGTGATAAAAATGCCCTCTTTTAACTACTTCTAAGTATAGTGGCTGACATCCAGTTAATACCTGCAGAGCAGGGGTGCTGACGGTGCGGCACGCCCTGCAAATTGAAAGGAGCATGAATCTCTGGATTGAATCCAGCTTACGTTTATTTCTTGCTAGAATGGCTTTTCGGTACCAGATGGAGGCACCATAACACACAATTGGCACGTATGCCGCTTGGTATATCAGAGTAAGAGCTTTGTGCTTCAGCCCCCATCTGCCCTGCTGACCCGCCTTATCATAGCACTGTACCTTTGAATTTTGTTGGGTAGATACTTTAGGTGGTGGTGGAAGGTAAGCCCCGAGTCTAAGATGATACCTAGGAGCTTGACTTCAGTGTGCAGCCGTATGGGCATAAAGTTTAATTTTATTGTAGGTGGTCTTGTGATTTGTAGCCTGCCTTTAAGGAGTATGGACTTTGTTTTCTCTCCTGAAATGGTAAGGTTATGCAGGGCTGCCCAGTTCTGAAGTTTTTACCAGTGCTCCATTTGCCATTTTCTCCAGGTTCATCCTGGTGTTAGCACATACCAAAAGGACAAGATCATCTGCGAAGGCCAAGGACTCAACACCTCCCAGATCCATGCCCAGGAACTCATCCAGGACAATAGACCAGAGGAAAGGGCCAAGCACAGAGCCCTGCGGACAGCCTCGATCGATGTACCTAGTCACTGTCTGGAATCTGTTGGTAACTTGGACTTTTCTACCAGTTAAATATGACCTTAAACTGTTGTATAGGTTGTTGGAAACATTTGATTGCCGAAGCCTCCGAAGAACACTGGGCCACCATAGTCGATCAAAGGCCCCAGCGAAGTCTACCATTGCAAGAGAGTACTTAAAGGCTGTGTGAGTTGTTTGAGTGATTAATCTGTTAATGGCATCTTCTGTGCTGCTACCTGCTTTGAATCCAAATTGCTTGTCACTTGGAAGCTTTTGTTCTTCATATCTGGCGGTCAAGCGAAATAGGAGCATGCGTTCTTGTAGCTTGGCCATTACAGAGAGCAAGGCAATCGGGCGGTAGGAGGTTGGAATTTGTGGTGGCTTGTCGGGATTTTTCAATATAAATTTCAGGGTTTCCGTTTTCCAGGATGTTGGAAAGATGCATTCTGTCAGGCACCTATTTAGAAGGCTTAGGAGAGTAACAGGATAGTATTCTGCAATTTTTTTAACCACATCCACTTCCAGCAGATCAGCACTAGGTGTTTTTCCTACTTTCATTTTGTTTATTGCCAAGTCCATCTCAATGTTAGTGAAGGGGGATTCCACAGAGGCAGGATGATAGTTGTGATTTTCATCTACTATTTCTTGTTGTTGTTGAGTCATAGCTGCAGCTTCAATGGGATAAATGGTGTCTAGAATATTGTTAATGCTATCCTTCCAGGTGTAAGTAGAGGAGCCATCCATCTTTAGTGTCGTATCGAGTACCTCTCCTCGCGGCAGCTTGTTTGTTACGATCTTGAAAACGATGCCCCAGGGGTCCTTATTCCCAGAAGTGGATACCAGGGTTTGCCACGTTTGCTTTTTACGTTTACGAATTAGCTAGGAAGACCGCCAGGTGGCCGGTAGTACAAGTTGATGGTAAATTGTGCTCTCAAAAGTAACTTAAATTTAGTAAAAAATCTAGGTTATTACCCAATATGATAGATATCATCTTATAGTGGACGCCAAATGCCTTCCAATCATACGGGTCATGGATGCACTGGACTTAGAGCAGATAAGTAACTTTTAATTTTAATTTGTGTTTGAACAATTTTGTTAAAGCCGAAGCAAACTACTGCCATTGTCTTGACCGGCTGAAGGTCACTGGTGTGAAGGTAGCTTTTTGGTCGCTATATTGCCTTCGGCAGTAGTTGCCCGCCCGCGACCACCTGTAGTTAACCCAATAGACTTAAACGTTATTGTTCTTCCTACAACTCTACTGCAGAACAGTAAACTGACTACCCTTCCCCAATTAATGCTTGATTTGTCATCTGCTGCTTATAGCTCTGCATAATGGCTGGGAAAGTAAATGCACATCGTAGAGCTTCACTGCGTTCCTGCAGGCAACCGCACCAGTCCTCGGGGGAAGAAAACTCGGAGGGGGTTCCCTCCTCGATCGCGATGACTAAAAACAAAATTCGGACCGCGAAACAACAGGCTTCCGCGGCAAATGAACACAGCATACCTGCCGAGGACAACTCTCCCGGCGGCGACGATGCTGATTGTAATGGGGTGAACAGCGACTGTGATCCCGCTGCATCCACGAAGAGACTTCCTACCCTCAAGAAAAAGGTTCTCAAAAGACCAGACGCATCTGGCTCACTCCCCCCTAAACAATGGGAGGATGAAGAGGAATGGGATGAAATGCCGAATTTATTCAGCAAAGATTTTCCCAACCTGAAAATTATACACAAACTGAGGCGCAAAATGGAATACTGTCTCAGTAGCAAAAACAGCAACGTCACCAGGGCCGTATCATTACAAATTTCGCGCTGCTGGGGCTCTTTAGAGAAGAAGTTATATGAGGTCATTATAGAAAATGAACAGCTGAAGGCCACCAATGCCCAACTCCAACAATCTAATAAAACTCTATCTAAAGTAACTAAAAATCCAACTATAGCAGCTCTGAATACCAGGCTACCTTCCAACCAAGCTTCTGATGAAGATACTCGGCACCAGTTGTCTTATGCTGCCACGCTCAAACTACCTCAGATCCCCACCACACAGAACAAGCATATGCTGATTATAAAAGCTAGAGAAGGGTGCGACATCCCAGATAGCGATGGAGTGAAGGACACCGTCCTGAAGAAGATAAAACCAAAATTAGACAATCTCCAAATCAAGAACATTCGCAAAATTCGCGACAAAGGGATAATATTGGAAGCAGCCACTAAGTCAGATCTAGAACAGATCAAGTCTTGCGGCACAGCTGAAGATCTAACTCTTACCTTTGAAACCCCTAAACTCAGAGGACCAAGTTTAATTGTGTTTGATGTAGATGGCTCAATCCAGAAAGTTGACCTACTGGAGGAAGTATATAACAGAAATCTCTTTGAATCCATGAGCAAAGAAGAAGCCATTAAGGAGATGAAAATTCAATTTTCCACCAATGCACGGACTCGCGGTCGACTTAATTGGGTTATAGAAGTGTCCCCCAGGATAAGGAGATTCCTACGCAGCCAGAATAGAATTTTTCTGGGCTGGTCATCCCACAGATTCAGAGATTTTGTACCAGTCCTGAAATGCTACAAATGTCTTGGTTATGGGCACACCTCTGCTAAGTGTCTTAAAAAACAACCAATATGTGGGCATTGTGCTGAGGCAGGGCATCTCTACAAGGACTGTCCCAACAAAGCCTCACCTCCTAAATGCTCAAATTGCAAAGCAATTAACAAACCCTACGATCACTCTGTGCGGGATGGAGCGTGCCTTGTATATAGAAGAGCAGCAGATATAGTACGCAATAAGACTAACTATGGAAAATAGGATGCTCAACCCCCCCCTCTCCCAGACTTCGTATAGCTCAAATCAATGGCCAAAAATCCATCTCAGTGGCAACACAGCTTCATCCCCTAATGGACGAGTTGAATCTAGACATTCTTCTCCTTCAGGAACCATACTGCGTCCGTGGAAGGGTCTCTGGTTACCCCCTGGCTTTCAGGAAAATCCAGACGACAAACCAATTGTGCCTCGCAGCTATCATCGTCCGCAATCCAGACTTAGTAGTAGTAACACAGATAGAATCACTGTGCACTCCCCACCTAGCGCGGGGCTACAATAGAAGGCAGCTTCGGCCGTATTGCGGTCCTAACAGCATACTTCCAATTTGGTACAGATATCCTTCCGCACATAGCTCGACTAGAACAAGCTCTTGACCTCCTGGAGAACACTGATGTCATCATAGCCGCAGATTCGAATGCTCGGTCAACACAATGGTTCAACACCTCTACCGATGCAAGAGGAGATATGTTAGATGAATTCATTGCCTCACGCAGCCTTGAAATCATCAACAGACCAGGACAACCAACCACCTACTCTTCGGGAACTGGAGAGTCTAACCTGGATATCACACTAACTACTTCTTCTCTTCGCAATAGACTCCTCCATTGGCAGGTGCATGACACAGCCACTACTAGCGACCATCGCCTCATCACTTACAGTGTCACCGATTCTGCCCTCCCTCGTCAAGTGCCTATCCAGGATATTGTAAGATTCTCTACTAAAACAGCGAACTGGGACCAGTTTGACAATGTAATTCAAGATGCTCTTCATGACCCAGCTAGCAACTTCTACCAATCAATGAACAGTGCGCAGAAAACAGACTTTGTGCAGAGTCTGCTCCTCAAAGCTTCAGAGGCTTCCATGAAAAAATGTTCCAGGAAACCAAGATCTGTTCTATGGTGGTCGCAGGAACTCACTAACCTGCGCAATTCTCTGAAGTGCGCTCGGAAAGAATACCAACGCAAGAGAAGGACTGAACCTGCTCACATTGTAGAACAGTATAGAGACCGATTCAAAGCAGTCCGCCGTGAATATAATAACAAAATTTACCATGCCAAGCAAAGCTCCTGGCGTTCTCTAGTCGAGACTGAGGGGAACCGGAATCCGTGGGGTTTAGTCCACAAACTCGTGAGGAATAAGCTGGGATCCACGGATGTCATACACTCTGTCCGCTCTGATGACTCGTCTGAGACTACACACTGGGAAGATACAATCAACCGGATTCTGGATGAACTAATATATCAGGACAACACCAACTCTGACACTGACATCCACAGGAAGATAGCAGTACAAAATTCCAGTTTCCAGCCAGACAATATGGAGGAACCATTCACAGAGGAAGAAGTCGATGCAGCAATTAAAAAAATCAAAAAAGGTAAAGCTCCTGGTCTGGATTTTATTGAAGGCGAGACTGTGCAACGTCTCTGGGCCATAGCTCCAATGATACCTCTTCAGCTCTTCAACACCTGTCTGAATGAGGGTAACTTTCCATCATGTTGGAAGCACGCTAACCTGAGGCTCTTACCTAAGGATCCCACAGGTACCTCCAAGGCATATCGCCCGATTGCGCTGCTTCCCATTCTCGGCAAGGTTTTTGAGAGACTGCTGCTCTCCCGCTTCCAACCCCGATATGAAACCAGTGGTTTGGCATCCTCGCTTCAATTTGGATTCAAACAAGGGTGCTCCACAATTGATGCTCTATCTAAAACCCTCAAAGTTGCAGAACAGTCGGATGCAACTTATGTACTGGCAGTCTTCATTGACTTCAAAGGAGCTTTTGACACAGTGTGGTGGCCAGGCGTTCTTCAGAGGGCCAGAGTCTCTAACTGTACTTGGAATTTCTACCACTGCCTCAAAAGCTACTTCTCTAACCGCAAGGTCAGCATCAAAACAAAATATCACTGCATCACCCGACATCTAACCCGAGGCTGTCCCCAGGGCTCCATCCTGGGGCCAGCTGTCTGGAATATGATACTCGACGACTGGCTCCTGAGGGACTACCCATACACTACTCAGCTTTCTTATGCCGACGACATGGTTATTATCATTGAGGGCCCCACCCGCGCCACCATAGAAACCCAGGCTACGGTTGTTCTCGCTGCTCTGTCCGTATGGGCCACGGAAAATAAACTCTGTCTCCACTGAAAAGAGCAAAACCCTCCTATTAAAAGGCAAACTGGACTTCTCCAGACCTCCTACCATACGTTTTAATGGCCGCCCACTGAAAAACTACCGATCAGTGAAGTACCTGGGAGTAATTTTGGACGACAGGAGAACTTTCATTCCTCATATCCAAGCTATCAAAGAAAAGATAAAAAATTACATCACTATGTTAGCACGCTTTACCCGCAAGGACTGGGGTCTTAAAGGACCAACTCAACGCCTTTTATACTCAGCAGTATTTATACCAATTGCCACATATGGAGCTGCAGTATGGTACCACCGAATGACCTTAGTGCATGTTCAACGTAAAATTCAGCAAATTCAACGACTTATGCTACTACAAATGACCCGCGCATGTAGAACGACATCAACTGCCGCCCTACAGCTACTAACAGGCAGCCTCCCTTTGGACCTCCACGTCGCTTTTATCGAACTTTCTCATGTCATCAAGAAGAATAAGGAAGCTGAATTCCTCACTATTCAAACCCGTACCGATACCGACATCAAAAAAGAACATAAACGTGTGTGGCTACAATTCATAAACTTATGGCAAACCCGCTGGAATAACTCCACAACTGGTGCAACTACTAAACTTTTCCTCCCTGAGGTAACCTACATCAACAAGCAACGTTCCACTTGGTTCTTCCCTAACGTCTATGCTTCCTTCCTATTAACTGGCCACGGGTCCTTCAAGAGACGCCTTCTAGAGTTCGGCCTAGTCGAGGATGCCCTCTGTACCTGCGGAGAACCTGAAGACTGGGATCACGTGATGCACTCATGCAATGTATACTTAGATCTAAGAAACCAACTACTCCTAGACCTCCACACTACATCACTTCGGCCAGAAACCAAGTTATTGGAATCTAATGATGCCTTCCGTGCACTGACCAGTTATGCCAACGAGGTCTTTCGTCGTCGCTGGCATCACCTGCAACTCCCGAACACTACTCCTGGATAACCTCCTCTAGACAGCAACTGATACCCAGCACCGGAAACTTCCAGACATGAAACTGCAAATGGCGGACAGCCCTGTCGACGCCGCTCCGTGATTCTTCATTGTGACGATCCTCGACTCTTTAATTTGAACTTTACCTATTCTCTTCTTCCTACCCACAGTCCTTCTTCAGGACTCCCACAACTGCACCTAGCACTCTTCCTGCTCCGTTTCGCCTGGGAGGATGCCTACGCTCTGTCATCCTCGCTATCTTGTCTGTCTTCCACTTTCCTGTCTCTTCTCCGCTCTTTCCTTGGCCCTCCCCACTCTCGCTCCTGCAAGAGTGTGGACGGCCCGTCAGATGTCTTTTACTCCCTGGTCCGGCTCCTCGTGCCAGTGGACGGATGCTGGGAGGCTCCTTCCTGGTGATCGCGCCTCCCAGTAACGAATAGGCCAGTCAAACAACACAAACAACACACTACTCACACATAACCCACACTGACTGGCTTTGCTATGTTAACAGAGTATTTAACGCGGATTTGTGGGAAACCACGGGAACCGCATAACAAAAAACACTATGTCCACTATGTCCACTTTTACGAATTAGCTTTGTGTATTCATTTCTGACAATGCGGTAAGCCTCCCTGGCGGCATCTACCTCATGGGGAGGTAGTCTTGATCGAGCCTGCTGGAACATTTTTCTTGCATGGTGGACTCTTCTTCTGAGATCCTGTA
Organism: Mastigoproctus giganteus; assembly: GCF_048544385.1. Classification (NCBI taxonomy): domain Eukaryota; kingdom Metazoa; phylum Arthropoda; class Arachnida; order Uropygi; family Thelyphonidae; genus Mastigoproctus; species Mastigoproctus giganteus. The sequence continues at coordinate 111,597,385 of NC_143583.1, read as the reverse complement.
GTTGGGGATTCCACCAGGGAACCGCATACCGGTTAGGGCCTTCTGCGTGGGATGGAGAGATCACATGCAGATCTTATGGCAGTGGTAATAATCTGCACGCAATGGTCTGAAGGGAGTGGAGTGTCTTCAGGGAGTCTTCTTGTTAGCTCAGTCCGAAAACGTTGCCAGTCTGCCTTTTTTGAATTGTACTGTATCACATCTCGTGGGATCGGAGGGGGTCCGTTCCACAGAGCGAACCAGAGAAAATGATATCGCTCTGTGGTCCGACGTGGTCCAGGCTTCTTGTACAGTCCATTTGGCTAGTTTGTTGGCAATGTCTGGGGTGGCTGCTGTAACATCTATGGTGCTCTCCCAAAGGGGGCCGCTGTAAGTTGGAAGTTGATCTGGTCGGTTTATTACTTGGAGGCCTGTGGCTAGGAAGAAATCTTCTAGTTTTGCACCATTTCTTTGTGCAGATCTGTCAGGGGTGCGACTGTGCCAGAGCAGAGATCTGCAGTTTGCATCCATGGCTATTAGTAGTCGTCCCCCCGGGAGAGTCTCAAAATTAACAGTTGATCAAAGAAAGTGTACCTTATTACAAGTACGAACTCCAGGCCGTACTTGAAACCCGTAATCTCAAACTATACCGGGGTCTCGCCATAATAACGGACAAAACGATTCCGAACAATAGACACAGCCATCATCAACAAGAAGGAAATGGCTATCTACCTGATCGACATAGCTGTGGCCAACACCAGCAACCTTCAGAAAACTTACGTGGAAAATATCAAGAAGTACACAGGCCTAAGACAGGAAGTCAAAGAAATGTAGCATGTGTAACTAGTAATGACTATCCCAATCATTCAACCAGCATGGTACGAAAGAGCCTCCATAACAGCCTAGCAGCAACAGGCCTCGTAGAATACTTACAAGGAACTCCAGAAAGCTGGGATGGTGAAATCTGTAGGATTGTCAGAGTTCCTCGACCAATAATAATGAAAAGAAACCATAAGGAGAATAAACTGATAATATAATGATAATAATTTTTGTCTTGTTACACACCAGTTGGAAGCGACAATATGAAGAGAAGAACAGCAGTAAGTTAACACCCTTGCAATTGCAACGCTACAGGGCGCCTCCGTGGGCAGGAGCAGCAATGCGTAGCACACGCTTCTTGATTAGACCGGGATTCGAGCCCATGACCACCAAATACGGAGGATGCGGAAAGGTCAGGGAATGACCACCGCATATTCCCGGAGCAATATGGCCTTAGTTGCTAATGCTCCTAAAAAAACACAAAACAAACAAGCAACGTTACAGTTCCTAACATATTATCAACGTTTTAAAAATGGTAATAAACGTATTGTGACATTTTACCAATTTAGCAGAACTTTTTTTATCTGAGGAATTCATGGTGTTTTTTTTTTATTTTGGAAATTCAAAGTGAGCGCTGGAATCTGTGCACATGTTGTGCAGGCAGAAAAACCTGGAGTAACAGGTGGAAGGGATTCGAATTCCATTATACTTTAACAGAAGACGAACAGAAATTGCAATCCACAATCCCTAAATAGGTGCAGTGCAGCAAAGAAATAAAATAGAAATAAAGTGACAGCACAGAAGAAATGATGGAAAGCAATACCAAATTCCTCAAGGATTAGACACAGAACAGACATAACATGCGCCAAGAACTTGGAGTAACAACAGAACAGAAACACCGACATGTGTCCGACAGAAAAGGAACGTGGAACCCAACATCAAATGGGAACTACCCCTCCTAGAAAGATTTCTCATTGGGCACGACTCTGATCACCATAGTCAGGACAAGACTCGCATATGAGTAAACATCGGATGGGACTTAGCAGAAATCATTGCCTTTTGGCGACCTGGGTGGGGCACCCTTGCCCGGCTCACTTTCTCCTTTTCCCTAGTGAGGGGACGCGACGGTTCACGTCCCCTCCCCTCCCTACTACCCCCTGTCCTTCTCTTCTCCTGGGACTTGGGCATACCCCACTGATCTCTTGGGGCACCTTCCCTTTTGGCCCTATATTTCTGACTTTTACCCCCAGCCTTAAGCTTCCCTCCACCCTGACAACCTCACTGTGAATGCCCACACAACAATCTAAATATTCAAAATTGCGCATTACTCCTTCTTGGTCTCTAATCTTTTAGCGTCTCACCCCATTAATCGCATTGTCCTATCTTTTCCCCCTTCCCCCGTTGGGGGTGAGGAGACGGTCTTTTCTTTCTCCCGTCGCTCCTCTCTTCGCCTGGTGGGGCATGCGCCTGCCCCACTGATTATCTGTGGTCACCTTCTCTATCGTCCCCATATTTCTGTCTTTTCCCCCGAGCCTTCCTTCTCCTCCCCCACTCTACCTAATACGCTAGCGTATATCCCACATAAGTTGGAAAATTTAATTGCGTTCACACTAACTTCATTTGGCTTTTCTACTCAATTTTTCTAACCCTCACTGAGCAGAATTATTATTATTATTTTTTAATTTATTTATTATTATTATTTTATTTTTTTTTGTGTCCTAGCGGCTGAAATCTCAGGAAATTAGGTGGCAGGACCTGCCAGAGTAAATATCTAAATATTGGTGTAACTGGTCTGCCTCCACGAGGCATAGTGTGAACAACGTTGGGCCCCAGCAGGAGTCTAGCGGCTAAATGGCCAGAAGAACAACGATACATGACACTACACATGTACAAAATCCATACACTTTTAAATCTCTGGCCTTTACAGTGAACTGTTACACCTACAATGAAAGCAACGCCGAGATGGGGGGGGAACCCCTGGTGCCGTTAGGCACGAACACACTATACTTCATGGAGAACAATATATTTAAAGGTGTCATCGTTTCTAATATAATTAATCCGAACAGTATTTCGCAATTATGTAGCTGAATAACTTTATTGATTTATTCCTATAAACAGATTCCCTTTTACAGTGCATGCAAATAATATAATAAGATAAAAGTAGATAATTTTTCGCTTGTGGACAACATAATTAAAATAAGACCCGCATTAAAAAAAGTCTTAATACAAACATATAAAAGTAAAACTTTGTTACAGTATTAGTAATATGTTCATTATAATTTTTATTTTCACATCTTTTAAAAATGTGTAAAAATTGGTCAAAATTGATGAATAGTCCTGGAAAAAAATTTTTTTTCCAGTACTATTCATCTTTCATAATTGAGATCGCTTATTTCATGCCCTTTCAAATGCCCTTTCATGAACGAAGAACTGATTTACAGTGGCGGACAAAAAAATTGAATCACTTGTGAATTTTGCAAATAATGTGTTTTGCGCTGCATTGTGGGTTGCAGAAATGTTGGAAATGCATTTGTTAGATGGGATATATCTCTGTGAATGAAATCCAATAAAAAGACTCCATTGATCTACCTAATTGAGTTAATATCTTCCCAAAGGGTGAAATGCGTAATTAATGGAAATATGAGAAATCATGACAACCAAACACATTTTATTGCATTTACATGTACAAACTGAAATGACAAGTTAACATAATAGTATTATGTACTGCAATTCAGCAAAATAAATTCTCAATATTTTGTTCCTCTTCGAGCTGCAATTAAGCCTTGCAATGGTCTGGCATAGAGTTAATCAACTTCTGGATATACGGTTGCCCGATTTCGTGGTACCACACCCTTACAATGCTCTCCTGCAGCTGAATCTTACTTGGCTTCTTCTGAGCAATTTTAGACGACATGTACCAGCAATTTTCAATAGGGACTGTTGAATTTGGACTTGCCGGGCCAGTCAAACATTGTAATGCCAGCATTTCTGAGGTATGACTGCACCTTAAGGGAGAAAAACGAGGGAAAACATTGGTGTAAGTATGTTTTAATCCTTGTGAAACAAGAAGATAAACTCGTCATTAAATCTAAATAGCATAAACTTACCAATTTTGCTGTGTGGCAAGGTGCTAAGTCCTATTGAAAAATGCAGTTTTGGCCGTCTGTGTGGTGATCCCTAATAACGGGTTTCAGGCACTCCTCCAAGATGGCAGTGTAGGTTTCTGCATTCACCGTTCCGTTAATAAACTTAATTCGCCCCACCCCTTTTCTTGTTATGCATCTCCAGACCGTCTGACTGGCGGGGAACTTTATAGCCGGTGTTATGCAGTCAGGATGGTATGCCTCCGAGTTTCATCTTCTGACATATCGCTTCCCATCCGAGTCATGCAGGTTGAATTTCGATTCGTCAGAAAAGGTGATGGTGTCTCATTGTTCTTTTGTCCATAAAACATATGTTTTAGCCCAGGCAATTCGCTTCTTCCTCATTTGTTGGGTCAACAAAGGCTTCTTCTTGGGCCGATAGGCATGCAGACCACATTACGAAAGCTGTCTTTGGATAGTCCGTGCACTTGTTTTTAAACTACAGACCATCTCAAAGTCCAGTTTTGGATCAGGAGCACTAGCATGGCGATTACGAAGGCATAGTCGTTTCAAATATCGATCTTGGGAAGGCGTAGTCACTCTCTTACGGCCTGATCCAGTTCTTCTCTTCAAATCATCGGTTTCACGCTTTAATTTCAGCACCCGGGATACTGTTGACTGGTGGCAAGCTATTTTATCAGTGATAGCACGGTAGAAAGCCCTTCCTGGGACAGAGCAACAATTTCGAAATCAGAAATGCAATGCGGGTCGGGTACTTGCGGAAACCCGCGATTACCTCTCAAAATGGGTTGGGTCGTTAGACAATTTTGGTTCGCGGGTTGAGCGCTGTTTCACTTTTGGAATGTAAATACTTTAATAAAATAATACGAAAAATTTATCCAGAAAGTAACTGTTTTTATTATTTTTGTTTCTAAGTAATATTATTTGCTAATTTTTAAGTATTTCGTATTTTTGTTGTTTATTTGAATTAGTAGCAACCATTGCACTACCGGTGTCTTTATAAATTGCGTCCCTTAAAAGGTACGATTGTTTTTTTTTCGTTTTAAAACTATTATTATAATAACTATTGCTATATAGCTCATTGTACAGATTTAGAAATTGAAGCAACACTAAAAATGAAAATCTTTCGCAACAAAACATCATAAATGTTTCCTAAAAATTGCAGTTGTAAAGAACCTTTAACTTTTTAGGGGTCATTCATCGCAGGAAATTCGAAATTACTGTATAATTTAAGTAGCTATTATTATTATTATTATTATTATTAAAAAGTATATTTTCAATCATAATGAATTAAAATATAATGAGTAATTACAGTTTGAAATCGAGGCTGGAAATTGGAGAGACATCGTTCACTGTGGATGGAACCCTCTCCCACCCCTCAACCCCGTTCCAAAACAGTTGTGAACAGTCTGTACTTTCATCTTATTAAGGGCGTTTTAGGATATACAAATTTATTTTTTTTTGTATATTTTTTGACTTTCCCTTCCTCTGCGGGAGAACTGGATTTTAATTCTTGTTATCTTTGCTAACATAGCAGCAAGCGAAAGAGTTCTCTGCAAACAGATTTCTAATCCAAGAAAGATTTCTCTTAATACGTAATTATTTCTCTCTCTCTCTCTCCTCTCTTTTTAGGGTTGTGGGTACAAACAGTACGGGTTGGGTACGTTTTCTAATACGATGGATCCGTAGGACTCTACCAGACACTAACCTTCGTGCACCGAGGGCAACTACTCAATTCCATTTGCAACTGAATTTCTTCCTTACACCAGCGTAGAGTGAAGATCCTTGTTTTCATGTAGTTAATGCAGTTGCACTGCCGTACACCTTGCCAAATTCGGCTTACCTCTTCATTAATCGCTTCAGATAACCTTGCGCTGTCTACGAGCAGATCAATATGACCCACCCCTACCCGTCAACTCTAATTGCTCAGTTGTTGATGCAACATTATTCTGATTGCATCTAAAATTCTTTCTCTTTCTGCTCAGCTGCGCATAAGGATGCATTTTTTAGCTTAGAGAAGAAGCGCCTGAAGCATCAGTAAATATAATCCTAAATGAAAAACAAACACAAATTAATATTATTGGAAACACTAATTAATCACGGTATTGTATGAAATAATGAGAATTACTTAAAAAAATAAATTAATTAATTACGCTCTGTACTATAGGTATATTCCAATTAATTTTAGTGTAGGTGCATAGTACATAAGTATAGTGTAATCGTGTACAGTAATACTGAAAAGGAAATTGAAGTTTATATTATAAATTCGAACTCCTTGAATTAGGGATTTCCGGAACTCTCCACACGCACGCACACACAACAGTCCTTCCAACTTCAAGAAGCTAACACGCATTACGAAACTTTTCTTCTCGATTTATTTTGAGTAGTAGAACCTTCAAACTATTAAAAAGTCTGGATATTTAAATAATGTTCTTTCGCTATTCGGATAATTCTGGCAATTACCTATCTCCAGTGATGTGTTTCTACTTCGTTTGTAAGAAATGTTTTTGCTAGGAGAGTCTGTCATTTTCTGAGAAGTTCCAGCGAATGTAGTGTAGACATAAGTCCTTCTTCTCTTACAAGTTTGATTTTTAAAAAATATTAAATCACTATTCGCTTCTGACGTGAATATTAATAAAATTACGAGTACTGACATTTGCTGAAAATAATTACGTTACTCTAAATTATCAGGCTGAAAAAAGCCTTAAATAATTTTATTATAAATAAATCGCTTATTTATATATATATATATATATATATACACACGCGTTTGTCACACACAGACCCTAAATAAAGGTGAGAACTCTAGGAGTTACAGAAAATACAAAACAGTAATAATCAATACAAAACTAGAATTAAAATGGTTACAAAATTTAGATTAAGAAAACAGTAAGGAGCAAATTCTTATAGATAGATAGATTAAGAGTAAAATCAATATTGCAATTATTCAATACCTGAAGGAAACGAAATATTGAGCCAGAGTGAGAGGGAATCAAGACAGGACTGGAGTTCGTCGCTGTCAGTTGAAGAACAAATAACTTTGTAAAGTTTAATACATCTGCATAGAGTTGCCACTCAACATTAACGGACTGCAGTAAGGTTGACAGATCATTAGATAAATAGTAAAGAAGAGCGGACCCACGTTCACACGACCACTTTTTTGAATTGGCATATATTGTGGTATGATATTTATCCAACCTCTTCGAACAATCGTTATTTGTTATCTATCTGCTTTTGAATTTATTTACGAGGGGTGATCAAGTTGCTCAACTTCACAGGTAATAATAATAGGATGGCAAAAACGAAAGTATTTTTATTTTTCAACATAAGTCTCCTGCCCACTAATACACTTTTCCGAATGATGTTCCACGGCTTTAATTCCTGGGAAAAATTCGTTGGATAACCAGCCACAAGAATTTTTTCTTGTGGCTGGCTATCCAACGAAGTGGCCACAGCATCTATCATAGCAGAATCATCTGCAAATTTCCTACCCTGAAGGTATTTTTTTAGACTTTGGTATAGATGAGAGTCGCTGAGGCCGAATCTGGTGGATGAAGGTACCAATTCAAATGATGATCTGAAATTTTGGCCATTGCAAGGCGGGGATAACAGCTTTAATCTTAGTTTTCTCCTTTTCTTGCAGAAATATTACTCCTTCATTCTCTCAGGAGAGAGCAACATGGCTTTTTTTCTCCCGGAAACTCGAGTTTGTCGTCCAGAAAACAACATCGACCACAGAACACATGCAATTTTAAAAAATGTATATATATTGAGCAATATGGCCTTAGTCGCTAATGCTCCTAAAACTCTACTACAACAACTCCTTCAGTCAGTTGCTTATCTGCAAAGTAAAAAACAAAGTATTATTATGAGTGAGTTCTAATTTCGTGTATGTGTATTATGCAGGTACATAATACATAGTTCAAAATAAGTTGAAACTAATTACTTCAATATTAGGGATAGAGAAAATCCACCACTCCCTTTATAATTATTAAATAATATATTTCACAGGTTTGTGTCCTTGACATGATTTGGACAACAACGTTCACGAACTAAGTTATTAAAATTTAACCGTGATAATGAAGTTCACAGACCATAGTAGTGTTGTCAACATTCTGATGATATTTTCTCTATACTCCTTTAGAAAAATTCCTCAAGACATCACAGTAGTAGACAGCATTTATGGGTATATTTCTAGCCAAAATATTATAATTAGATTGTGGGGGGAACCTAAAATTTATTATTATTAAGTTTGTTTTATTTAACTTTAACTTCCTCCTTACTGAAGTCTCAAACCCACCCCACATTTCGCAAATCTGACTGTCACCACTATCAGTGCAATGTCACTGATAGTGGTGGTATCACGAAAGAGCGACGACGGAGGTGATGGCCTGGCTGAAGGTAGGACCGGAAGGCTGCCGTAGCCTAGTGGTCAGGCGCGCGGGTGCGTAAGTACACGTGCCTTGAGTGACCGGGGTTCAAGCCCGTGACTACTGAATACGGTGCTGTTTCTTGTATTCTATCTATCTTGTGAACTCCTCTGACCGTTTGGTCGTCCCGGAGTATAAACAGAAAATTTATTTATTTTATTTAATAGGAGTAGTTCAAGGAACTGAAGTACTTTTGATGACCATTTATGAGCAAAATTTTGCAGAAGATTAAACTTTTCTTTGGAGTCCAAGAGTGACGTTTCATTGTCAGGAGAAAATGGTTGACACACAGGAGACAGAGGCTGACGAAGATTCAAGTAATCCAAGGACACGTGAAAAGAACAAACATATCAATCTTTTGTGCTGCCACAGTTGCAGAGGAAAGAATCAAACAGATTAAACATAGCAAGTTTAGAGAGAGGGGAACCATGGCCAGTTAGAAGAAAAAGAGTATGAAGGTCGGACAGAACCATTTTAGAACAGACTTTTGTAAAGCAAAAGACACAGACGGAATAAACTCTCTTGTGACCATTCTTTTGACGGAAGAAGAAGACCACCGATCTGTCTAGAGTTGGATTAGATGGTTCCAGCAGCAAGTCTTTTCAGTTTTAGAATCGCAGTGGGTATTAAAAGTTTTATATATAAAGAGTCGATGGAAATGGCATGTCTAAGATATTAACAAAAACTCCGATAAGAAGCTTGGAGGTCCGAAGGTAGGCAACCATTTAAAACCTGTTATTCAACTATCGAGACAGCGCGAAAGAAACTATTCATCATTTGAATGGAAACATTTCTCTTGAATAGCAACCTTCTTACTATACCAAAACCAGGCGTCAGTGCCATAGTTTTAGTACAGTAAGAAGGTACAAATCGGAGCAAATACCACTTCGTAGAAAAGACGATATTTGCAATAAAATAAATTGCAAATATTTTTAACAACAGTATATTTGGGTCTAATGGCTCCTGGGATTTCTCCCATCTCCGCGTATGTACACTGTATCGGACAAGCCAGGGATTTAAAAGTATATGGGTCATGTGGTATGTAGCATGTTGTGCCCTTGTTCATCCAGCCTGTTAGTCGCCAGGCCCCTAATGCCCGACGTTACCATACCTCGCCACGGGGAGGCCGGCCTGGTGTTACCTATATAGTACTCTGGCGGGTCCTGCCACTTACTTTCCTGGGATTTCAGTGGCTAGAACCTAAAAAAAAAAAAAAAAAAAAAAAAAAGTGCTGCTCGCGGTTATTAGCGTTTGTTAGAATAATTTAGAAACTTGCGAGGGGCTATACGCTGAAATAATATTTTCTATATGCCTAAATGGGTCGGGCAGAAAATTGATGTAGTTAAATTTGGACTCGTGGGGCTGAAAACGCTGTGAAAGTCAGTGTAAAGGGGGTGAAGACTGAAGACTGGAGGGAAGAAAAGGAAGTAAGGGGCCGATAGAGAGGATGGCCCCGCGATTGCAGTGGAGTAGGCCCATGCTCTACTGCAATTTGCAAAGAGATTTGGGGAAGGGGAGGAGTGGGGGACAAAGCTCCCTCTCTCCATGGGAGGGGAAAGAAAGCACCGTTCAAGAGAGAAACAGTGTATGTTGAGTCATATGACCACCTTGGATGTTCTTTAGTCCAGGTGCCCGACAGGGCAAGATGAGATTCTTCTGGTCTTCTGTGGTGTCTTTGACCGAGTTGAGTCACAGTCTTAGTTGTGTTTCCGTTACTCTGGGCCATTGAGGGATGGCTGTTGTCTCGTGATTGATACTGTCCTATTCATGGATTTGTGAAGTTTTGGGATACCTCCTCAAGTGGAGGGGAGGGTCCGTTGTCTTATGAACAGATTTTGCGCAAAAAAGTGTGAATGCTTTGTAGGTCTCTTCCTCTTGTAGAACGATGTTCTCCTGGTTTCGAAGAAGCGAGTGAATCTTGGTGTATAGTTGACATCTGAGGTCCTCGTAGTGGTCGCACTCGTAGACCAGGTGCTCCCATGACTCCTCCTGTCCACAGCAGCACCGCGGAGTAGCTGAGATTCCAAAGTCATATAGCCTCTTTCTAAATGAGCCATGTCCGGTCAATAGGTAGGTGGTTTTGAGTCCCGGCGAAAACCAGGCTAAGGAGAGTGGATAAACTTGTCCGACATCCGGTATAAACTTCTTAGTAATGGAGCCTTTGTTAGTAAGGTTCCAGCGATTTTGCCATAGTGATTTCACGTGTTGTAAAATCCGTCTGTTCTCCACTGTTTTGGAGTTTGCTGGGTCTGTGGTGAATCCTATATGGGAGACTATTTTTCCCTTGGAATGTTGGTACAGCAACCCCCAGCACGCATTCTCCAAGTCCAGGGGAAGGCTTCCCGCCAGGACCTGGAGCGCGTCGGTGCTCATAACGACAAGAGCTTGCTGCTCACAGCAGCAAGCCCTTGTTGTTATGAGTAATATCGATCGTTGTGTCATCTCCGATGACACACCGATCGATATTACTCATAACAGTTTTTTCTTGTTGACAGCTGTGCTAGTCTTTGTGTACCAGGCCCCAGCTGCATAGGCTAGCGCTGGGATAAAGAATGCCTTATAGAGGACGCCAATTGCCCTCTTCTTCAGGCCCTAGTCTTTCCTAGTGACTCTGGCCAGTAGGCTCGTATATCTTCTTATTTTTGTTCTCAGGTAGCAGAGATGTGGCGTGAAGCTAAGGTTTCTGTCAAGTATCGCTCCGAGATATTTTATTTCTGTTAGCAACTTTATGGTTTTCCCGTTTATCTTAATCTCCGGAGGTCTTCTAGGGTCAAGGAATCCTTTGAGAAGTATTGAATTTGTTTTATCTGAGGAGATAGTAAGGAGATTTCCGCTGCCCAATTTTGCAAGTCGCTAGTGGCCCGGTTTGCTATGGTCTCCAGTCGTGCCCGGCTGTCAGCCTGCAGCATCAGAACCAGGTCATCCGCATATGCCTGGGTTTTAACATTTGGAATATCCAAATTAAGGACTCGCCAAGGACCAGGTTCCACAAGAGCGGCCCCAGAACAGAACTCTGAGGGCAGCCCCTGTGGACCGGCCTAGAAACAGAGGCGTATGGAGTGGTAACAGTGATTTGCCTGTTTTCAAGATAGGATTTGAGGCATCGATATAAGTCTCCTGTGACATGAGCCTGGCCAGAACAGCAGGCCACCAGAGAGAATCAAAGGCTCCTTCGAAGTCAATCGATATTAGGAGGAAGTATTTTGTGTTGCAGTTTTTAGCTGTTTCAATAATATTTTCCAGAGCCTCTACAGCCGAGCGCCCCTTCCTAAAGCCATATTGATTAGGCGACATGAGGTTTGATTTTTGGAAGTGGTTCTCGATTCTTTGGTAGAGAAGGCACTCGAAGAGCTTGCTGAAAATTGACAGCATGGCGATTGGCCTATAAGACCCTGGAATTCCTTGTGGTTTCGTCGGATTTTTTAAGATGATTTTTATTCATGCCGTTTTCCATGAGGTCGGGAAGTGGCCCAGCGAGAGACAACAGTATACGCAGGCTGATCATTTAATCCAGCGATTCCCGAACTGCGGACCCCTGGCGTTCCGTAGACCAGTTCTCTGGGATCCGCGAAACGACCCTCTGGAACTGGTCAAATTGTTCGTTCTATGTATAGAAAATTGATGATATAATAAAACATATAATAATAAGTTTAGGCAAAAATAAGAATAAAGTTGAGTTGTTTTAAACATAACACTTTGAATTTTCTTTCCAGAAAACCCAGTGTTCATGCATATATATATATATATATATATATATATATATATATATATATGCATGCATATGCATATGTTTCTGTATGTTCACACACACACACACACACACACACACACACACACACACACACACACACACAGTGGGTCTGCGAACTTTTTTTTTTTTTTTTTTTGAAGGGGGACCGTAGATCTCGGTATTTTGGGAACCACTGATTTAATCCATAAAATGGTAGATTTACCCTGCAATCAGTCAACTTTCAGTTAGCATTGACTGATGAGCTGCTGGTAGATGACGAGAGAGAGAGAGAGCATGGCAAAGTGGTCTTAAGTTAGATGCTTTTAGTTTGAACCATTTTGTGCGCTGTGTAATGGAAGATTTGAAGAATGCGTAAGGTTTTATTATTTGCTGTTGTATTCGACGTGGTATGATTGCTACAAAGGCTGTGAGAGAAATGGCAGTGGTTTATAGGGACAAGTATTTGAAGAAAACAATTTAAGTGACGCAGGAGCATTAAAGAAGGTAGAGGACCTGTGTCCACAACGACTGCTCTGAAAGACTTGTCAAGAAATGGCGTCGGGGAGGCTTCTACTTGTGGGTTCATCGATGGCGCAAGTGTATACACTTCGAAGAAGATTTTTCGAAAAGGGTACTAACAGACCTCGGCGGCGAAGATTAAAACCTGTGTACATTAAGAGAATAGCTAGCGTGCTTTTTATTAACTCCAAGGGATTAGAGAAGTTGGCGTTGAGTAAGATTGACGACAAAGGCTGGATGGAGACAGTTTAACGTGTAGTGGATTTCAGATTTGCTCGTAGCCTGAGTTAATGAAGAACAATATCGCTATAAAGTTTCCCTACTTACGGGGAAGGTGAGAGAGACTACGTAGTTTATACGACATGTAGAGTTCGATTCTCCTAAAGATTTGTTAAGAAAATTAATAAAAAAGGCAATGAAACGGTCGAATAACTTCTGATGCGTTTCAATACATTTCCGTAAAGGCTTCACTTTTGTTAAACATGTCTACCAATTCTCACTCATTAAAAAAGAAAGCGGGATTCGAAATAGAAAAAAAAAAAAAAAGAATGAACGATTCAAGCACAGGAAAACAGATTGGAGACACAGAGGAAAGAATAGCTTGATACTTACTTTACTTTACTTTATCCCGGTTAGGGGTCAGTATTCCAAGTTTGTCCCGGTTAGGGGTCAGCGACATGGATGGAATGCTTCCACTTGGTACGGTTGGCACAGTCTGCTGGAGTGAGCCCTAGTTCCTGCACATATTGCCACACTCTGCTCTCGATTGTCATCTTCAGCCTGCCTCTCCTCCTTCGACCAGGAACTTGGCAGCAAAGCACATGCGTGGTAATGTGGGTAAAATTCGCGCCGCTGGACGTGCCCCAACCATCTAAGTCGGTTCTTCCTAATCTTCAAGTTGATGGGTGCAGTTTTCATCTCCTGTCTCACATCTTAATTCCGCTTTCTATCTCTCAGGGTTGTTCCCAAACTTAGCATTCTTAGCATTAGGAAGAATAACTTGGTATATAATTTATTTGGCAACCTCAAAAAAAAAAAAAAAAAAAGGTAAGCTTTTTAACTTTTTACTTTACTTTATGATTTACCATATGATTTTAATGTTTGAATCAATGTTTTTATCTTCCTGTTGGATTTCTTATTATTGTTATCAACTCTGCTCATTGTTCTGCTCTCAGTTACACTGTTAGTGGTTACCTGTTATCTTCTTATTAATAAAAATAAAAAAATAAAAAAAAATAAAACTCGCTAGCAGCTATTGATTTCTAGCTATTTGGTTTTTTCGGATACGTCAGTTATGTCTGGTGGTAAAGTAACGTTCTCTGCCTTATATCTGACAGTGCCAGTCGCCATGTTGGTGTCTAACTAATTATTGTTTCATATACACCAAGTAGTGCTCTCCATAAGTTCATAATGAACCTCGTATTGCAACGATAGGCTGAAGGATTAATTCCCATCCGTGACAGCTGGAACTTCTAAAGAGTTTTTCAAGCGATGGTGAAGTTATTTGATCTCGGACAAAATAAATGCGATTTTTCATCCCTGAAACAGGCCATCGAACTATAGAAGGCACTCCATATATGGATGTCATGTACTATGCCTCATAAATTTAGTTACCTTGGTGCTCGTCCGACACAATTCATCTCGACTTTGATTTGACGCCAAATGGAGTCATACATTTACACTATCTTTTATACAACCTGAAGTTTCTTCGATTTTTTTCTGAATAGACAGCACTTTCCTCAAAATTATGCTCCATTTTGTTAAACGTGCTCCAACAACACCTTCCTGAAAATCGGAAAGATCACCTGTCTTCCATGGCCGCATCGTCTAAGAACCCCTAGGAATGCGTACAGTATTTATTTCATCCTGAGGAACATGTACCCATACCATGTGGCAATACACATTTGCATACCGTACGTTTAATTGGCTGTTGACACAAATCGCAAAAGTTTTCTAATTTCTGGCCAATGAGTGTGTGTATATATATATACCCTCCCTGTCCATATATGTTTGTTGTTTGTCATTTGTTTGGAGACATTTGGATTGGAATCCCGCAGAAAACTTGTAGAAGCCAATCTCAGGCAGAGGGAATACGGTTTTCCTCATATGTCTTTTGTTTATACATCAGCACAAAATGCAACTGAGTGCTGAACACACTTGCGCAGTTATAATGCGCAAGCTAAATATGGCTTTAACTGTATCTTTAAATCACCAATAACAACATCACGTGTTCATACCAAGCGATATAAAGCAAATGGGCGGATACGTAGCGAGGTTGTATGTGTGCAGTTCAGTGCGCAAGACGAATGCTTGAAGTGAATTTCAACGTGGCATGGTAGTCGTCTCTAGAAGTTTCCGAGATACTTCAACCCTGTTGGATTTTCAAAACGACTACCTCGGGTTTAGCGAGATTGATTCAATAACTAAATAACATCCAGCCAACGATAATCCAATGCTCGGAAACAGCTCGTTGACGGTAGAGGCCAGTGGAGACTCGCCAGATTTATCCAAAGTAACTGGATGTCTACAGTCAGTAAAATAGCATCCCACCACAATAGTGGTAACTAAACAGACATTTCCGATCGCACAACTCGTCGTACCTTGTCACTGATGTCACGTTCCCACCGACGACCGCATCTAGTTCCTCTCTCATCACCAAAAAACAAAACAAGAGGGTACGGTTACAGTGGGCTCAGGAACATCAACACTGGATAGGGAGGATTGCAAAAATGTTACCTTATCTGACGAATCCCGATTCATGCTGTTTCACACTAATGGAAGCAAAAGAATATGAGGAAAACAGCACGAGTCAACACATTCTGCCAAGTGTCAACAATATGTATTGCAAGCATACGGTAATCATTAGACAGGAAATCTCAAGAGTTGTTCCCATCTAAAGAAGTTCCACAAGGATCAGCTCTTGGGTCATTCGATATTTGTCAATGACCTGCCGCGCTTTGTAGAGAGGTGTTAGCAAAATATTAATGTTTGCTGATGATACGAAACTTTACTCATCGATCAATAGTCAGGTTGATACCGATAACCTTCTGGCTGCCATAAATTCTTTCGCTGATTGGATTGCCTTAAGTGGTCTTGAGGTCAACAGTAAGAAATATTGTTCGCTCACATTTGTAGGATCTAGGAGAGCTAAGTTCTTGGAAAACCAATACTGCATGAATGGCATTCCGGTTACCAGACTTTTCGATGATAAATATTTGGGAGTCGCATTCAGGTCAGGACGCGATTTTGACAAACATTTCCGGAATATGTTGAACCAAGAAATAAAACAAATCGGCTTCATCAAAAGTAAGACATACCAGTTCAGAGATCCTCGGTTCTCTATGTTTCTATTTAAAGCAACTGTCCTTTCCATATTGAAGTATGCTGCCGCCGCCCTGATATGGAACCATCACTGTACAACTTTGCTACAGCAAATAGAATCATTGCAAATGAAATTCATCCACTATCTTTCTAGATTGTGGATAGAGGATTGCAAAAAATTTTCCTGGTGATAAAACATAGGATTGCGATCCTATATTTTATCACCGAGTCTCTTATCCAATTCTGTGCTCCTACTTAAAGCTGCAATCTTTGGAAGCATGGCGAACTGTCGCGGACCATAAGCTTCTTTATCATATTTTCTCTGGATCAAATTATCTTCCAGATCTCCTATGCCAGTGCTACTCAAAGTATAATCCGCGGGCCGGTGCCGATCCGCGAACTGTTTGTTACTGGTCCGTGACGAGATAAGAAAAGAAATTTAGAGTAATCAGTCAGAAACCTTTATAGCAATTTGACATTTCTGCGATATCCAAGCGCGTGATCAGTGGACTCGTCTCGTTATACAGGGTTATACAAGTGTTTTCGAACTTGCGTGGTGAGTCGCATGTGGCGCGACCTGCGTATAGATCATGTGCAGTAGGACCACGATGGTCCGCGACGGTTTGGAAATAAAAGAAACTGGTCCTTCACCACAGATAGTTTGAGAAGCACTGTCCTATGCCATCTTAATTTTCGTGAGAGAGAGAGAGAGAGAATTACCTTCCACATCTGGAAATCAAGATTACAGACTTCCAAGAATCTTTCATTTAAAGAACAGTGGAACTTATGAACCAGCATGACTTTGATCTTTCTCTGGACAGGAAAATATTTCGCAGGATTATGTGGAACTGGTATCTGGACAATGGATTGCTTTATTACGATCTTTTCATGATAACGGGCACAGAAAAGCAACAAAAATTTTATATTCTTTCCTGGTCTTGGACTGATTTCATGATAAAACTATACTATCATTATAAATATTTATTAATTTTTATTGTATAATTTACTTTCAAACTTTATTTATGAATTTACTACTTATGTTTATAATTTATATATATGCATGTACTGTATTCTGCCCTGTTGTACAACATAACTGGCCACATGTCTGTAGTGTACATTAGATTTAATAATAATAATGTATGTGGTGGTGGCGTGTATTGTTGTTGGGAGCGTTTTTGAGATGCACATTGGGTCTCTGATACCAGCAGGAACATTTGGATGCCACAGGTTATCTGGAAATTATTTCCGACTAAGCGTTCGTTTATGGATGCAGTATCTATCTGCGGATGGGTTCTGCCAACAGGATAATACACAATGTCAGAAGGTTAGAATTGTACATAATTGGAGAGTGAATTCAGCCAACTACAGTGGTCCTTATTGAGATCTAATGCCTGGGGGCATTAGATCTCAATCCATTTGAGCACCTGTGGGATGATTGTTTTTGAAGTGAAACGAACTCTTGGAATAGACATCTGCAACTGTCCAATTTGCACCAAGTGAATTGTGGGAAACAATTCAGTCAAAATGGCTGAATTGTTTCATGGCATATTACGTTCTTAGCGTTTTTTTTTTCACCAACCTTTCATGGAGTAGAATAAAATGAAAATAAAATAAAACAAAATAAAACAAATCTTGATAACTATTTACAATAACCTGTATTTACAAAATTAATATACGTATTACAATATTAAAACACAAGATTAAAATGCATTAAAATATACTAAGTTAAAAGCGATAAAATCCCGTAGCTTTCAAAGGCTTCAGCCTTCTTCTTCAGCAGTACTCTCTATTATTCAGTACACCTTTAAATATCAGCAGAGTAATGGTAGGCATCACATGTTTCCATTCTCAGTGTTCCGCTCTCTTGCATTGTGGAACCGGAAGTGGCTCGAACGGAAGTCGTACGGAACCGCTCATCCTTTTTTAGGATAATAGTCTCTAAAAGGGGGTGAATCCGTACACCCCTATCCCTATTAATGTTGGTTGTAGAGCTGATCCGCAAACTCTCGAGCCACTTACGGTCCCAGAACCTATGCGCCCGATCGGTGATAGTGGCATCGTCTGGGGAGATCTGGTGCTGCTTCTCCCAAAAGTGTTCGGCCACGGCGGACTTATCATATTCCGCATTTCTTATTGCTTTTTTGTGTTCCCCCAGACGATCTTTGAGACGACGTTTTGTCTCGCCTACATAACATTCCCCACAATCCGGGCATCTAATATTATATACGACCCCACTAGCATCCTCTTTTTGAATGGGGTCCTTAACTTGAGACACAACTGTGTGCAGCCTACGTCCCGGAAGCTGCACACAGCGTGTCTGATATTTTCTTAATACTCTAGTTATATAATCCGTCAAGCCCGGATAATAGGGAATGTATGCAGTAGATACTGGTATAAAAGATTCATCTCTCCTCTGATTTTCATTAATAAATTTATCTATAATCCTCTGGGGGTAACCACATTTAGTAAGATCCGCCGTGACACGTTCATACTCTGCTTTCCTATCATCGGAGTTACTGCAATGTGATTTCGCTCTATTAATTAGCGTTCTTATCACACTGTTCCTATGATGGTTGGTCAGGGCTGAATTATAATGCGTATATTGCCCTTTACACATCGTTTTTCTAAAGACTTTTGTCTTTAACTGCTGGTCTTCCCTACAGACCAACACATCCAGGAACGGCAGAACTCCTCCATCTTCAACTTCCGATGTAAATTGTATGAATTGGGAGAAGCCATTTAAGATATTCAACACATGATCTTCACTCCCCTTCCGAACAAATGTAAACGTATCATCCACATACCTTTTCCAGGGGCGCATAGGGAGAACACTGGTATTAAATATTCTGGTCTCGAGCTCCTCCATAGCTAGATTTGCTATAATTGCGCTAATGGGGGAGCCCATAGCTGTACCATTAACCTGCTTATATATAATGTTATCAAAAACCATAGTGTTACTTGAGAGGCACAATTCTATACCCTTCTTAATATCCTCTGGATTAAGTTGCGTCCTAGTATTTAGGGTAGTATCCCTCTGTAAAACTATGTTTGCACACCACACTCCATGGTCAATAGGAATACAGGTAAATAACGATTTTACATCAAATGATATCATAATTTCGTCCTCTTCTATACGCTGGCTCCTAATAAAGTGCACAAATTCTTTACTATCCTTGATACTATATTCAGAGAGTCCTACTAGTGGAGACAATAGTTTGGCTAGGAAACCCGAAAGTGCGTACGTCGGACTACCTATAAATGAAACTATAGGTCTGAGTGGCACGTCTATTTTGTGAATTTTGGGTAAGCCATAAAACCTTGGCATTTGGCTACCTGTAGCGTGTAGTGTAAAGGGCAATATACGCATTATAATTCAGCCCTGACCAACCATCATAGGAACAGTGTGATAAGAACGCTAATTAATAGAGCGAAATCACATTGCAGTAACCCCGATGATAGGAAAGCAGAGTATGAACGTGTCACGGCGGATCTTACTAAATGTGGTTACCCCCAGAGGATTATAGATAAATTTATTAATGAAAATCAGAGGAGAGATGAATCTTTTATACCAGTATCTACTGCATACATTCCCTATTATCCGGGCTTGACGGATTATATAACTAGAGTATTAAGAAAATATCAGACACGCTGTGTGCAGCTTCCGGGACGTAGGCTGCACACAGTTGTGTCTCAAGTTAAGGACCCCATTCAAAAAGAGGATGCTAGTGGGGTCGTATATAATATTAGATGCCCGGATTGTGGGGAATGTTATGTAGGCGAGACAAAACGTCGTCTCAAAGATCGTCTGGGGGAACACAAAAAAGCAATAAGAAATGCGGAATATGATAAGTCCGCCGTGGCCGAACACTTTTGGGAGAAGCAGCACCAGATCTCCCCAGACGATGCCACTATCACCGATCGGGCGCATAGGTTCTGGGACCGTAAGTGGCTCGAGAGTTTGCGGATCAGCTCTACAACCAACATTAATAGGGATAGGGGTGTACGGATTCACCCCCTTTTAGAGACTATTATCCTAAAAAAAAAGGATGAGCGGTTCCGTACGACTTCCGTTCGAGCCACTTCCGGTTCCACAATGCAAGAGAGCGGAACACGTGAGAATGGAAACATGTGATGCCTACCATTACTCTGCTGATATTTAAAGGTGTACTGAATAATAGAGAGTACTGCTGAAGAAGAAGGCTGAAGCCTTTGAAAGCTACGGGATTTTATCGCTTTTAACTTAGTATATTTTAATGCATTTTAATCTTGTGTTTTAATATTGTAATACGTATATTAATTTTGTAAATACAGGTTATTGTAAATAGTTATCAAGATTTGTTTTATTTTGTTTTATTTTATTTTCATTTTATTCTACTCCATGAAAGGTTGGTGAAAAAACGCTAAGAACGTAATATGAATATACCCAACCTCAGAGGCCTATTTGAGGAGTTGTTTCATGGCATG
Organism: Mastigoproctus giganteus; assembly: GCF_048544385.1. Lineage (NCBI taxonomy): Eukaryota > Metazoa > Arthropoda > Arachnida > Uropygi > Thelyphonidae > Mastigoproctus > Mastigoproctus giganteus. Next base: position 111,577,022 of record NC_143583.1, on the reverse strand, counting down.
CTTTCGATATCGAGTTGAACCCGTGCCACACCAAACCGGGCTGTTCTGAGGATAAAAGAAACCTATTCGCTATTAGGTTTTGTGCACCCAATGCAGTGGTGGCCTTTCAATGTACTGGACATTTAATAATAATATGCTTAAATCTAAGTTTTCATTCGCAATTAGGGAATTGTGGTTGATGGTCTGGTTAGCAAGTAGAAATAGTGGAATGAGTAGCGAAGACGAATTATTGGAAGAATAACTTATTCCTGCTTGTTTGTCTCAAACATGATGTTCGTTTTACTGACTGATTTTCGATACATGAGTTAATTATTTATTTGAGTTTGATCCTGCCAGAGTTATTTCTATTGTTTGCCTACCGATTCGTTTGATAAACGGTTTTGTAATATGGAAGAGGGAGTTTGAGCTTATCGATTTCTAATAGCGTGATATGTTTGTCGGTGTTAATTTTCTCGAATTTCAGCATGTATCGGGATCAAGCAAAACCTTACTTTTATTTACTATTTTTTCATTTGTTGTAATAACAAATTCCATGAAAATTTTCTTGAAATTGATGAACAAGGCGATATTCATATACCTTAAATGAAAGAATACACAAAGTGCTGATCTTCGGGGACTTTATTGAACCATTGGACATTTTCTAAAGTTTGAGAACCCCTAGCAGAATCATAATTAGGAACGCCAAATAAACCAGGTACAGTATATTTTAAAATAAATCATCAAATTAATCATTGCAACAGTAAAATAAGAAACCATCACGTATGCAAGAAATCGTTTTATTAAAGAACGTAATGATTTCTTGGTTTCTGTTATTTGAGGTCGATGTATTTTTTGTTCCCCTTCTTTTGTGCTTATTCAAAAAAATGTCGTGCCCAGCTTGTTTGAAAGTATTATATTTCTTAAAAGAGTTAACCAAAAGAACAAACTCATCTACTAGTCCTATCCGGGAGGGGGAAACCTTGCTGTCCTCAAATCACGTTTATGAAGATGGCCCATAAACGTTCCCTGCGTGATTGACAGGATTCGATTTCAGACATTTTCCACACGGTATTAAAGTACACAATAAAATCCGAACAGCTGAATAGAGAGTGGCAATGTTTTCTCTATTGGGTCAATAATCACTCTTTCACAGACTGGATTATTTCGCTTTGTTACTGGCCTTGAACTTTAAATGTCCAAAGTACATTAATGGAGAATATTCAGAGTGAAGGAAAGGACAGATATTATAATTAGAGAATCTGCATCTATATTTCATGCAATAGAATTGGAAGGGGAAGGTCGCACTTCCCTTTGCACTAATTAAGGAAATAATCACTCGTATTTCAAGAGGATAAAAGACAGTTGGACTCTGAGTATATGCAGTATAAACAAAGAATGCAAACCTTAGGCTTGGACCACACATTGCTTTTTAGCGCTTCCGGTCGAAACGCATCCGTTCAAAAAGGACGGTCTTCTTCGTCCACACTCATCCTACTGAAATGCTTGTCAGGTGCTCAGTCTCCATCGAACTGTGGCCACAGGCTGCGTTCGCTTGTGCTCTGTCGCGTTTAAAAAACCATTTACCAGTTGTTTGTGTGGCTGAAGCAGCTGGATGTCTAAATGAACCTGTGACAAGATCGTATTAGATTCACCCTTTTCATGATAATCGTGAGAAGAGTTTTTTAAAATTGTTTAATGTTAAAAAAAAGTTTTTCGAATATTACTAGCACTTCCTTTGAACTTTTAGAAATTGTGCATGCTCCTTTAACGAAAAAATATAGTCATTGGAGGAATTCAATAAGTGCGGAGGAGAAACTGACAATAACCCATGTCCATTTAGTCCTTAGAATTCATCTCCCAAATAGGAGGGGAGGTGTTCTGTGGACACGGAATAAATTTATCACTATCAAATATGGTAGCAAAACAGCGCTTTAAGGAGATGTTACTGGGGAACAGCAAAAGATAGAGAAATACAAAGCTGAAATTTCCATAATTATGGAATTTCAAAGAGCAAATTTTACGGAGAAGTCAGAGGACTTCAGAATATCTTTATTAAAGCAACAAATTATACTAAGAAAAAGATGTTAAGATCGATAGAAAAATGGAGAGAAAATTCGCTGAGGAACTTTTTTTTATCAAATTAACAAAGTATGTCATCCATTTACTTTGTGCTAAAAGAAAAATGCGACCCTTGAGATGGATGCAGTGAAGTAGATAAATATACACAGTTTGTTGCGCAGCATCATTTGTAAAAGAAGACTGACGTTTTAATTATTGTCAGCGAGAGGAAGTACACTCTGAGGAAAAGATGATTTTGAGAAAGAGCATTCATGTTATGATTCTTTTCCTTTCAGAGGGGGGAAAGCACAATAAAAGGCTTTAATTAAAGATCACACGATATGATCTAGACTCTTTTTCATGCATCAGAGGAAGAAATATATATATATATGCCAAAAGAGATTATTGTTAATGATTAAAGACCATGAATTCCTCAAAGAATTTCCTAGTATGCCCGTTATGGCTGGTATGATTTCCATCTGTTCGCACTTATATTACTGAGAAATATGGATTGGGCATTGTGGCTCGAAGTTGTGATTTGAGCTTTATTAAGTTCCTTTGTGTTGAACTATTATTTCAAGTTTAACGGTGGTGATAAAGTTTTTAATATCAGTGAATTTTCATTTTATTCATTCTACCATCAACAAACGAGGAAACCGGAGTTAAACTGGCTCCATTTGTCATTTTTACAATAACATTGTACTTCTTAGAAGTTTTCAAGTTAAGTTGACTTAACTTGAAATGTCCTTTAGTATTATATTTGTATTCTGCAATTCTAAATTCACGTACCAAAGAACTGCAACTTGAAATCAATACTCGTAATATGAAAATGCTTTTCATTCAGTGTCTGTGTGTACCTCACGCATCAAAGCATAATTTAAATTCGTTTAGTTTGATAAGAGGTAAGTGTAAAACAGCAGATGACTTGAATAACAGTGTAACTTAATAAGAGAAACTGTTCTTGGACGTAATCAAATTAGCTCTGCATAAACAAAGTAGAGATTTGAAACCACACGTGCAGAATATTTTCGTTTACTTCGGAAGAAAGGTTTTTTAGTTTACCAGCCGGTGTGCTTTGACTTATGAGCAAAAAGAAGAAAAAAAAAGAAGGAAATAAAGTCTGTACAAAGCAGTTCACTGCTGCAAAGATGTCCTTGATAACGAGCGCCCAAGGAATTGCTCAGCAATATGCAAACTACTCCAGTCTGTTATTTTATTACGGACACTCGCAAACACCATTTTGAATTGAACGAAAAGAAGAATTAATTAAATTACTGGAAAATGGAAGCCACAGTTGTTCATTTTTAAGGAGCCATTCTGATGGAAATTGGATAACGCCTTGTCCATTCGCTGTTCATGAGAATGTTAACAAGTGAGGCATTTGTGACATCTTAAGTGGTAATGGGGAGCCGCAGTAAATAACCGTTACCCGATGCCCCTGGGGTGGATTCTTACAACCACATTTGCGTCGAACATTCACTCACATTCGAACTTGTTGCTTAGCGACCTCTTCTGTTCTGTGGAAACAGTCGGTTTTCCTCCTGTGCTGGCAAGAGCGGTTGCGTGGCAACATCAAAGATGAACGCTGCTTGCAGGCACAGCGTGTCAAGTCTTTATTCAATTCGCGCAATCAACACTTCTGACCACAAAAACGCAAGTACTTCGTGACACCTGAAACGTTGTGACATGCACGTAACTGCTGTAAAAACAGATGACCGAATCTATATTTGTCGCTTCGTAAGATGAGGTGACACATCCGTGAGACGAGATAGGAAATCACTTTGCGTTGCTACTCTCCCTCCTGACATTAAGAGATTTTCCAAAACAGTTAAAGGAGATAGCGTGTATATAAAAAAAAAAAAAGTGATGAGCAATCTAACCCTCACTCTTGAAATTAGAAACAACGGAAGTGATTCAAATAACTTCTCATGTGTTCAGCAAAGGACATGGTTTAACGATTCAAATAAAATGCAAAACCCAAAACAACTTACTGAATCTTCTTAGGGCTTTACTTTTCATTGCATTCGAATTCTAAGAACTAATGATGAATCTTCTATCAATGAAGAACATTCGTCATTAGTTGAATGCATCTGAAGAAAGTAGGATGTTTGTTTACTGTAATGGTCTGTTTCGGATTGCTTACCACAAGAGCAGTATACCATACGCTCAGTGATCACTGAATTATGACCAACTACATAATAGCGTGTTGAGCTAACATGGTATTAGGTAGGTGGCTGCAGAGATCCCTAAGCATGTCTTCAGACATCTAATGGAGTCAATGCCCAGGTGAAGAGCGACTGCTATCCGTGGGGATCTGCAACGATGATGTCTGCTTGGCTTTCCACAGTGTTAGAATACATGACGGTCGCGTGCCCTCATTTCCCATTTCAAAACATCTAACACGTTTTCAATGGAATTGAGGTCAGGTGACTTTAGAGGGCAATCGGGATAGACGATATCTTCACTGTGTTTCTCGAACCACTTGTGCATTATCGTCTTGGAAGATCCCGTTTCTCTTCGGGAAGAAATGTAACATGGCAGGGCGTACGTGGTCTTCTAAGAGCTACTAGTGAAACGTTGGCCAGGGATTCTAGTTCTTGCCAGCAATACATGCCCCATATTCAGCAACTACCGCTATCTGCCTGGATAGTGGGCACCATACACACGATGGGTCCATGGACATGTTGCTTGTGCCCACAAACGAAGGCATCCGTCGACGTGTTTCACAAGTATTTGGACTCGATCAGCACACTAGTTTCCAGTCCTCCAGTGTCCAACCAGTGTGTTGTTGATACCACAGCATTCGTCGTGTACGATAATCAGCGGTGAGGAGAGGTGTCGTTTGCTGTGGAACCCTATATGTATGAGTGTTCGACGCGTTGTCATTTGAGATACTGTTCTTGCATTTCCCGTATTGCACTGCGATATCAACTGTCGCACAGTAACCTGCTGTTCATTCCGTACAGCGAGCTACACTCTTTACTCACCACGAATATCCCCTTGCGTAATGCTTTACAGTTCCGTTTGTGGGAGGTCGTTTGACACCATTCTTTGTAGACCTTAACCACAGTGGGCCGTGAGCAGCCGACAAGAGGTGTCGTTCCCCGTATGGAAGCACTCGACGTACGCGCTCCCACAATCATGCCCCTCTGAAACTTCGTGATTAATTACTACGTCCAATAAAAGCTAATTTCACTTTGCGCAGCCCGATGCAAATCAGTACTTCTCTAGCGTACGAAACTGTTTGGCGTTTCATAGTGCGAGCTAAGCGACATAGTCCATTATGGATGGAGTGGTCATAATTTCGTAATCATTAAGCTGTGGATTACCTAGGAGATAAAAGTAAACAGTATAACAGTCTCCGCTTTCTAACCCTCTCTCTCTCTCTCTCTCTCTCTCTCTCTCTCTCTCTCTCTCTCTCTCCTTAATTTCCGTTATAAGGAGCGACATTTTGGACTTTTTGTATCGTATCCAAGTTAAAAGAGAAATTAATAAAGAGGCAAGTTAATAGGGAGGGAAAATTTTTTATGGAGGTCTTGATTCTTAACTCTGTCACTCTACGGCCCCTTAATAACAATAACATATTAGATAGCATTGTTGCTATCATATCACAGTGTAGAATGGGGAAGGTTCGATACCATAGCAGACCGAAGCAGAAAACTTGCCTTCTGCCCAGAAGGGCGCTTTTTCACACCATTGTCCATTTAGCCCTCTTGGATGACAGTGTACGGATGTTTATCCTGGAAACTCGGATTTTTTAATAGCACACAATAGACAAACTGACCTTCAATTGTAATGCAATAGAGACATCATAAATAGACATATCACGTATTAGCTGAATATATACAGGGCGTCTCAAAAATATTGGTACGAACGTTTAGGGGAGGTAGGTAACATCTAAAGGAATGTGAAACGCATAGGAACCCATAACCGGAAACGTCACGGGAAAGTAGTAGCAGAGGCACAAGAAGCAGAAATGACACAAGACAGTAATTAGTGGCAAACATTTATTTGACATAATATTAACAATGGAGTACGAGATGGATGAATTTCATGATGTTACAACAGATGCTCGAAGGTTCCACCATGAGACGCGATGCATGCGTGACACCAATGCAGCATGGATTGTTGGACCTGGTCGAACACACCTGGAGTTTCTTTGACAGTAGCAGCAGCGCAGACGAGTCTCGTCACGAGATCCATTTCCGTCTCCACAGGCGATTCACACACGATAGATTTGAGGGCCTCCCCACAGAAAGAAATCGAGGCTCGATAAATCAGGTGAGCGTGGGGGCCAGAGAACGGGTGCACCACGGCCAATCCATCGACGCCCAAAACGCCTGTTCAAATGGTCACGAACACACCTTCCATAATGGGCAGGCGCCCCGTCATGTTGAAACCAAATGTTGCGTCTCACATTTGCTGGAACATCGTCATGTAACCCTGGTAGAACTTGTTCAAGAAAGATCCGATATTTAGCGGAGTTCATGCGGGATGGTAACAGGTATGGGCCGACTAAGCAGTCATCGACCATACCTGCCCACACATTTATTGCGAAGCGATGTTGTGCCGCATCAATGAGGAAGACCAGTACCACGCTTTCTCTGCCTCCGCCCATGATCTCTTCACCAGAAGAAGATCACTGGTACCACGTCCTGGAACTGATGCACATTGATCAACACCCTTTTCTCATATACTGAACATCTTCACCTAGATTGTGACCACTTCTAGCTACTAAACTTGACACTCAGGTCTCTTGAATTGTTTCATCCGTGTCTCTCTTGATACGTAATTGTCTTCCCACCCTCTCGAGGGGCCTCATCTTCCACTTCCGCTTGGGTGAGAGAATTCCCACCCAACCTGTGGAGGATGCATTCCCTTACATCCTCCGTGGCTCTGTCTATACCTCCTTTCTTTTACCCTCTCCAGTACATCTTGTACTCCCTGAACCCTATTATTTTATTTTATATATATATATTATTTTTTTATTTATTTTTTTTTTTACTTGGTCTCTTTCCAGGAAGCTCAGGTGACCTGGAGGAGACTAGCCAGAGAATTATGGGCAGCCTGGCTACCTCCTAGTGGTGTGTGCGGGCAACGTGGGGTCCCAGCAGGGGCCCTGCGGCCAAAAGCCAGGACACCCAACAGAACCCAGCATAATACTTCATTTACAACACAAAACATTTTTCTGGCTTTCACAGTGATACTGTTTGTATCCACAGAATATATATGGTGCAGATGTGGGAAACCACCGGAGGCGCCTTTTCCTCAACACTATGCACACTATGTGCCGCATGGGGGCGCATACCGTGTGGGCCCTCTGCTAATCCATACACTAGGTGCATGTCTGCCAGCTCACAGTTCGTATATCGATGCATGCTCTTCGTGTGGCGAGTACTGCTTGAATGAGTAAACCAGAAATTTTCTCTCTCGCGAACTGATGAACAGCGCCGTGTACCGACTTACGGTGACGTTTCCGGTTATGAGTTCCTATGCGATTCACATTCCTTTTAGATGTTACCTACCTCCCCTAAACGTTTGTACCAATATTTTTGAGACACCCTGTATGCTTATTTCGAAACAATCTAATGCACAGTGAAACGCTCCTGATTTTCTTACTTATAAGCAGGCAAGGATTCAAAACTGTAATGATAAGAGAGTTAGCGACATTGCTGTATTAACAGATCTCCAGTTTTGGACCGCTCTTAAATTACACGTAATTTTAGGCTTAAACTCTTTATTCTTTAGTTCTGTTGTCTGAGCAGTTATAATCACCGTCCTCTCCACACTGGGTGGAAAAGGCCGGGGTTCGAATTCATCAATGACCCGAGTAACTTTTATGAGGCTTTCTTCACTCTGTGGCTGAGTTAATCGTTCCCTCCGCAAACTCGGCTTTTTTGGACAGCAAAGCGAGCAGGGAACACACGCAATTTATGAACAATAATGGAATGGACAGATAAAGGATCCCTTGGGTGGCCGCAATATGCCGTTTGTTTTTTATGTTCTATTCGCTCACACGATTTATATCGAAATTAATTACTACGTTCTGTTTACGGCGTCCTCGCGAAGAGAATGTAGGATAGCCGTTCACAGGTCTTTTCCATCCCACATCGGTTGGAAAAGACCGGTTCGAAAAGGGCTCGAACTCAACATCGGTTGAGTTCGAGCCCTGTCGATGACGGGAGAAATTTTTATGGGCATTTTTCACAACGTGGCTGAGTTAAGGCGAGGGTAGCATGGTTTTTTCTCCCGGAAACTCGGTTTTTAATTCCAGCAAACAGAAAATCGACCTCAGAACACCCAATTTATAGACAATATACGCGGAACAATATGGCCTTAGTTGCTGATGCTCCTAAAACCCTACTACTACTTCTAAAAACAACAACAACCACCCTTCACGCCTTATAAGAAATTGGACTACTTTTCATAAAGGACAAGTTTGGTTATACGACTAAGTATCATTCTTTTAAAAAGCCATTTTACGCACTCGAAGGTCATCACACCCAGTACTAGTATCGGTTAAGTCCTTAATACCCAGGAAACACGCATTTATCATGCGAGTCAAGGTTAGAAGTCACTGCTTCTTCAGATCAATAGTCGACCGATGGAAGGGAAGAACTGATAGCATTTTAAAAACACTCGTATCTCCTGAGGAAACTGTACTTCCTTATTTTTTTCTTACATCACTTCCGTTTTGCTTTTCACTGTTCGTACGGTTGCACTAAGAGGTAGTCATAGTGATGCATTCTAAACATACAAACACGCAGACCTGGTTGTCCTATTGTAAGGAAGAAAGAAGCATTGCTAACGATCTGTTCAGCGCTCAGAGATGGTGTGTAGGAGGAATGAAACTGCTTCACTCGTAAAATGGGTGATCTGTCGTATAAAATGTAGAACGGCAATGATTTATTACCTGGCGGTAGGAAGTAGTGGAAAAATTCGTTAAAAGATCATGAGATCCACTATAGCGAATGGATAAAGTTATCTGTTTTATGAAACTAATAGGCAACTTTTAGTTTCCTATTAGCTTATTAAGGTTAAAGATTTACAAAAATCACTTGATTTTACAACCAATCTGGGAGCCCTTGGCATTTATTCGAAGTGAATTCTACTCATTTCTTTAATGCAAAAAGAGTTAACCATAATTACCCGATAGACAAATCTGAAACGTAAATCTCCAGAAATATAAGAATTGACATCACATTTCCAAGTTTTCCAAGACGTTATTCAAGAAGAAAAATTCGCAGCACTTAATTTTTTTTAAAATATTTCGGAAACCCCACAGTAGAAATAAATGTCCAAACAATTGCTCATTATAATATATTTAAGGTAAAACGTATCTTTTATATATTTCTAAATTAATGCCGTTTGTTTCATGAGCTCTATTCAATGTGTTGATACTCTGGCAGCTAGAACAGTGATTACGATCGATATTATTCCAGACTGTATGGAAATCATCCGCCTGGTTTTGAATCCCCGTTATGTGCAGGGGAGGATTTTGTATACAGTCGTAAATCTGTGGAACTTGCATTACGGAGAAATTGCTTGACAATAGTAGTGGTACGGGACTTAGCGTTGTCATGTTGGAATAAAGGGCTATGTGAGTAATTGCTGGAAAAAAAATGGTTTCCTTTTCAATTTTTATATCACATCAGAGAATATGTATTGTGGATTTATACTCATGGATTATACCATTGGAGAAATGGCAAAGGACGTGCGAAGATGCACTTTGAATAGAACGTCGATCTATGGGATTACCTGGAACAAAAAACCGTGGTATCATACGCGAGAGTACTCCATTGTTATGATATAACAGAAACACCTCTTCTGATAGGATACAGCAGCAGCACAGGGATCCTTTTGTCATCATTTCCCAGAAGGAATCTTTACCCATTACTGAAGATAGTCTTCATTCTAGCTGGCTCTCTCTCTCTCTCTCTCTCTCTCTCTCTCTCTCTCTCTCGATACCGAAGTCGCTGTGCACGATGAGATGCGATGAAGGGTACGAAGAAGTTCAAACAATACATAAAGTTAATGCAATCTTGCTCTTTCAACCAACACTGGATACCCCAAATTTTCAGAGAACGAAAATCTGTAGATCGAAATCTGCCGGGGAATTCTCCAGTCCTCTAGCTTGAATGTTCTGGGTTTTCTAGGTAAGAGCACAGTTAACCATTAATTTCTTAGTTTCATCAATGGTATTTTAATCTAAAACGATTGGCATCTCCAGCAATAAAAGCTATCCACCAGTGGCATAATACAATGCTCAAAGATGAGACTAATTCCCATTTTTTACTCAATAGTGAGATCTAAATGGACCCGAAATATTTCAGATTGGTAAGATGATCCCAGGTAAGAAGAAATCGCTTTCCATTTGGGAGAATCCGAAACTGAAACATTACTTTACTGGTGTTTTGATGAAATTCTGGTTAGGGTAATAAGTGTCCCTTCTTGCACATTTAATAAAATGAAATCATATTAGGGTTATTCGAGCGCACCCTCATCCGCCCATGTGCATTATATCCATAAATTGTATGTGTTCTCTGATCGAGTTGTCTGTGTAGTTTAACAAAAAATCCTTTCTATCCTCGCCTGAACTGACTAACTCAGCAACAGAGTGAAAAAAGCCCTATAAAAATTTCCCGTGTCATTAACCGGATTCAAAGCAGGTCTTTTCTACCCGATGTTAGGAACTGGTGGGAAAGACACTGTACTACACCTAGCACTTCATCAAGTGAAAGCAAAAATAACAGACATCATCTGGGTCGGTATCATAATTTTCTTTCTATATTTGACGAAGAAGCCTCTTGTACAAAAGATGGCTTGCGGATAATGTTGGGCTGAGGTACCAAAATAAGTAGGGCATTTAATGCTAAAAATAAACCAAGCCATTAGGAATTTGTCTAATGCCATTTCTTTTCCCCAGCAGTGGAACATCTACCTTGTGAAGCCTATCCCCAAAATTCAATCTCCTACACTTCTTAAGCATTACCGGCCAATCTCCAACGCCCCAAGTCTTCCAAAACCACCTTGAGAAGGTACTCCTCCCCATTATAACTAAACAACTTCTTGCACATCAGCCTCCTCAAATCCATTACTCCCTTCTCATAGATCCACTCTGACTAACCTCTTAGCCACCACCCGTTCTATCCGCTCTGCGTTTCAATCTCAAGAAGAGCTTTAAGTTGCCTGTATAGACCTTACAGCAACTTTCACTCTGTAAATATTCCTGAAATGCTGAAGCTACTTTCAGACCACTGTCAGATCAAGTGAGACACTTTACAGTTCCTCACGTCACTCCTTCAAAATAGAATAATCTAGCTTATTGTCCATGGGCACATATACAAGCGATGTATTTCTTCAGTCGTGCCACAGGGGTGGTGGCACGCCTGAAGGGCCTTTCTAACAGCACTTATCTCCCACTTGTTGAGTCCAGGCATGATACTTTATGTTATGTAGATGATATGAAGCTCCTCACACCGATTTCTCCATACGATGATCTTGTGATAACAGCATCAATTAATAATACACTCATGGAATTTGCAAACTACCTCAGCCAATTCGGATTAAAAATAAACCCAGAAAAATCTGAATTTATGATAATCTGCTTAAAGAAAATGCTTTCTTATATTTAGCCAATTCTGTGTAACTGTCCTATTCCCATCGTCAATAAGCATACTGATCTTTGGGTTGCTTTTGATCCTAAGCTCTGCTTCAGTAACCACATAGACAAGCTGCTTACCCTGGCAGCTCGACTCCCATGGATTGCCAAACAGTATTTACATAATATTAATGAAGTTACAACTACTAGAAAAAAATATAAAAACCACAGTATACACTCCGCTTTTATATGCTGCAGAGGTAGGGGCATTCGCTGCCCCTAGCACAATGGGGCCACTTTTTTCTGCAGAATTTTGGCTCTTAAAATGAAATAAACTTAAAATAAACTTCCTCCATGGCTGAAGACAACTGAAATGGCCAGTTTGATTCAAATTCACAGGCTCTTCACGCTGATTACAGTGAAACGTCTTACCACCACTATCAAAATGACAGCTGGCGAGATTTCGGCACCATCATTCTGGGGCCTGTGCTCATGGAGAGTCCATCAGCCTTCCCTCAGAGCGACTCCAACTCTAGGCTCACATCTCGGCCGTTTCCACCTATCCGATAGGTTCCTGCCTTTTCAGCTACTTTCATATGCCCAGGCCTTCGATGCTGACCTTAATAAGTTCGCTTGTGACAGGGAATACAGACGTCGTATCCTTGAATTGTACTTCCCTGTTTCTGATCCTTCTCCTCGAAGCTCGTCTTAATGCCGCAAACCAATAATACCACCTGATATGAAGATGGCGTACTAACTTTTCAGTATTGACAGTGAGCAATAATGAACTAACTACTGGTTCAGTGCAAAGAACGTTGCTTGTCTTATACCTTCTTTGCGTAGTAGTTTAAATAATTGTATTATACTTTGAGCTGTATTTCCACATATGTATTTCCTTATGTTCGATATATCAATGTTCTCTATTTATAATACAGTATTGTATTATTACTGTTAACGCCTGGCCTGGTGTCCGTGAATTGCAATATTGCAATGTACCTAACTGATATTATTATTATTACAATAAATATTTTATTCGGGGAGCATGAAAAAGTTATCTGTATAACTGAATACATATCAAAAGTAAAGCAATGTTAGACATAAAATAAAAATGCTAAGAAGGAAATTCTAGATGACACGGTAATGGTCCCTATTATAAACAAATTCTTTGTATCGCGCACTATTTTGTCAGAAAAAATTGTAAGTACAAAAGCCTTCTCCTGGAACAACCATTACGTATGTGTCTGTATCAAGGGTTCCTGTTTGAGAGAGGCGGACAGTAAAAGCTGTTCTGTCGGAGATCTGTGGTTCTTTCTTTTTAGTGGAATTCTTTCGCTTAAGCGGCTGAAAACTTCTGAAGTTTTTTACTTTCTTAGATTGATTTCCAACTTGAGAGAGAGAGCGCACAGGGAAGTAGAATGTTCTTATCATTTTATGAGCGCCATTTTACCTTCGTTTTACTAAGCGTTTGTCCCTCTGTATTTTATTCTCTGCTCTGGGGAGGAACCAAGGAAAGAACTGATATATAGGCGTATTCTGTGGACAGAAGTTTATATTTCAATGGAATTAAGAAGAGGATGGAATCAGCTTTGCATTATTACAAAAAGTGCACTTTTCTTAATCAGTGGATGGTAGAGTTATCCTAGCTGATGAAGATGGGGCAGTGGTGCGCTTTTATGTATGTCGTCTTGAATCGACGTAAAAGAATTTTTTTCAGTTCATTTATCTTACACAATTGTCCCACCTCCTTTCTTCTAGTTTTCCTATTCTTAGACACACTTTAGTCTTTGTACCTGTGTTCTGCTGTACGGTATAACACGCGAAGAGTTAATTTCTTAAGTGCGAGAGGGCCAACTTTATGGTCTTCTTTTAAAGAAGATTTCCTTTACTTTCAGTTGCGACAATTTCTCTCACCAACATGTGAGGCAACATTCTCTTTGTTCAGACTGCGGCACCTGCGAGAGGATTTGCTCATTCCTCGACTGCTTTTTATCAGTTTCATCTTCTGTCGTTTCCACTTCAGTCCTTTATTTTTACCATTTATTTGCTTCCTTGGTTCTCAGTTAAAGTGCGGACTTATCAGTATCACAGCGCGGCCGAGATTACTTTCTTTCTTTTGTATTTTCGAATTGTCATTGCCAATGGTGGTGATAATTCTCCAGAGGCCACACGCTAGATCAGCGTTGTCCCAACCGTTTTGGGATTAAAGGCGGTATTGAAACTTTCACACAAGAGCACTGACTGCACGGATAGTGCTCCCCGTGTTTTTCTTTCTTTGACAATTCTTTAATTATGGTTTGTTCGTTCCAATAGTTTAATCTAAGAAAACAATTCTTGTTTCTAGATGTTTCGGTAGTTATTGATTTCTGGTCTGTGCTTTCCGGTATTTGTTTATTTATAATTTTTCTAACCTGGCTTTTCATCTGGAAAAGCCAGGTTCGAAAGCTGTGTAACCGAGAAGAATTTTTTCCCCATTAAACAACGCAACCATAGAATGTACGCAATCTACATATATAAGACGAATTGAGGACCAGTGAATTAGGTTTAGAATGGGTTGAGTTAAAAATATACGTTGCCAAAAAAAGTTACAATATAATTAAAACTTTAATGCGAGGAATGAAATTATTTATTCAACGTGACTTTGTTGCATCCGGAATAAGCTCAGTTAATTTTAAACGGCTTTAATTTTTTAATGTTTGCTCAATTTGCAGTTAGGTTCTTTTGTTCCCAAAGACCAGCGTGCTACGAAGTGCTGAAGGCAACACAAATTTCGAAAGCTTTTCCAAATAAGAAGTTCGCATTTTAACCAAGAATTAGACAGATTTACTTTCATGAAATCCTTTAAAGTTTTCCATCCCAAGAATTAACCCTTTCATTTTTGTTATATTCTCTCACCGCTATGCGCTAGCATTGCGCATCAGTGTTGGCACGTGTATCACCAGGGAAACGCAAGTTAGTGCAAAGACCCCTGGACTAAGAAATTTTTATCTTTTAGAAAGCGCGTGACCATGATAATTTCGTCCTCATTACTCATCCAGTTCACGTTTTCTCGGATTGCTGCTGCGCTTGCGGTGCCTTCATTTAAATTTTTGATCGTCAGTATTGCTGCTGCTGTGGAAGCAGGCTAGAGCGAAAGAAAAATGTTCAGATATTTCTCGAGATGCGCTGCGAGACGGACAGAATCTCTTCGAAAGACAGTCTTAGCTCTTGTGGTCTGTAGGTTAGAAACCGCTGATGTATATAATTTTGGAACTTACAACTGGGAAGAAGTTCCCCAGATACAGCAAGGCCGCCACTTTCTTTGCCTGTTTCCAGAACTAGATGTGTCTATGCATATCTAACTCCGGAAACCATCTTTATCGCCTCTTCCTTAAGTTTCGAGTCACGCATATTAGTAAGCGTTGAGCTGTAGTTGCAATGGCTCTACTACACGTTCTTCCTTTTTATCGTGTTTTGCTAGAAACTTGTCGGCTTTCAGCGAACTATCGTATCTGATGGTTGTAAATCACAATACTTGTAACAGCTAGCTGTTTATAACTGCTCTGATTATAAATAGAAATGAACTATTTTGCTTAAAACACGCTTCCGGCTAGCAGTGTAGTAAGAATTACTATTCTGCATACATGACCCTCTTAGACAGTCTCGGGAGAGTTGCACAGTTTCCTCTTATTTCTGAAACTCGCCTTGATGGGATTCGAACCCAGGTCTTTTCTACACGGTGTGAAAGGACAGCTGTCGTAATTCCTCTGCTCGAGGACGTGTATAAAAACAATAAGGTCTCAAGGCAAATGCGCTTAATTTAGAGAGAGAGAGGGGGGTTCTATTTTGCAACAAGCTAAATGCTATCACAAGGTTTCCAGGATAGAGGAACTGACTATTCCCCTCTCCCTCTTTCATTCTATGGAGAAGCTTGATGCTCTCAACCCTCCTCAAGTCTACGTCTTATTGCAGAATCAGTTTCCTTCGCTTCATTTAGAGCGCAGAATGTTGAGTACCGCAAAAGTTGCTGAGTATTCGGTGATGCGTCAAATAAGGAAGAACTTTGCAGAAGAGTGTTCATTTTATCCAAGATTTGCTAGGACTCTCATAGAAGCCTTAAGGGTGATTTCTTTCAGAAGACCTGTTTATTGCTGGGTTTTCTTTATTAAGCGTATATAAAAAGGCCTGCCTCACCATCGTTTTTGGTATACGCATAGGTCAGCAGATGAATTAGGGGAGGTATTTTACTTGTGTTTTAAAATAAACTAATAAATTACTGAAATCTTTAAGCGTTTAAAGATCACAGTGAACTGTATAAACCTGTTCACGACTGGTGTTATTAAGAATCATTTAAACTAAGAAAAATGTGTTGTTTTAACAACCTTCATAAATCAACCGTTTCTTCTGATGAATAATTGCGCTTGTTGTAATAAGCGCCTTGTTACTTATGTATAAGTGACAAGGTTATTCCATCTGACAGCTCTCTGTAAACAGTACCTTCGGAGCGCCAGGACTCAAAAGAGTAGCCGTAAGTGCATCTACAGTCCACTGGGAATTGTACAGCCTTGGTTTTATAGCAGAGCAGACGCTCAAGAAGTCAACATTACGCCAAAAATCTCTTAGGCGCGTTGTCTATCGTTCGTAGACTATAAGGAGTGTCTTGTGTAGCGAGGATCTATGCTGATTAATGATTAGGTGCGTCTGAAGAATGCCTTAAAAACATTGCTTTGCGAAGTGGTTCAATAAAACCATTTAGAAAACTGCTATATTTTATTAAATACAGAATTGTGAAGCTTACAGAACACAGCCTTCATGGGTAGCACAGTCGGCTGTGACTTTGTTCCCTCAAATTGTGAGGAAAAGGCCTAGGGTTCGATTTGCTGACCGAAATTGAGAAATACTTCCATTGAAACGGGAGGAACTTTTAATTGGTCTCGAGCGAAGGTGGTGTGTTTTGTTCTTCTGGGAAACTCAAGCTTTTCATTTCGAAAAACATACAAATCGATCATAAAATGCACGCAATTCTGTCGATTCGATGGGTTGTGGATTAGTGCCAAGGGAAGGTGGCAAGAGAGACTAGAGAACGGATGGTTCAGACGATGCTAAAAGGCGATTCTATACTTCAGAAACGTCTCTAAAGGGATTTTAGAATAAGTCTGAAATTAATACAGAAATAACAATTACTTGAAGATCTAGTAAACTGAAATTACATTAAAACTACTTTCTTAAAGTATAAACTAAGGTGATTATTTTGCATAAAGCATGAGACTACGCTTAAGATTCATTAGTGAACGGGCATCATGTTTTGTTCGTAGCGAACTGCCGAAGTAGATAAATTGGCATCGTTTTAAATACCTTCAGAGCGAGTTTCCATGGTATTGCACTACCTCGAAGGAGTAACGCTTCACCAATGGAGAAGACTACTGTTACTTGTTCTCGGAGGATACCACCACCACCCAGACGGCACCGTTTCAAAACTTGTTGTCTTAGTATTAACGTTAGTCGTCTCCATTGATGTTACTTATTCGATGAAGTGCACTACCATGGCAACTCGTTGTGAAGGTATTCACAATATGAGAAACAATTAAAACGATGCCAATTATATACTTCGGCAGTTGACTACCAACAAAAACATGGTGCAATGGCACTAACCCGTTTACTAGTGATTCTTAAAGTATGTACATTTTAATATGCCACGAACAGATTATTGAGTTTAATAGTTCTGAAAATAATATAAGGAACAACATTGCTTAGTACAATCTAAAAAAATGCAGGTTAATATGTTGTCCTTTCTGCAATGACAATCTTTTTCTTTTTTTGTTGCAGTGGTGATAGACCTGGCAGGAAGCAATCTTTCTGCTCGCCACCTAGTGGTTTCGGTGTCGGAAGGCAGTTTCTCGAACCTTCCTCCCTTCCTTTTTCATTGCAATGGTACCGAAGATAAGTTGGTTGGATTTGTCCCGCGAGGGGTGCATCGCATTGCAATAAAATGGACATCACGTCAGAGTACAGAAAGTCGGCATTCTGAACTAAGGTAAGCATATATGGACGTTGATGCATGGGACTGATTACTCGCAATTAAATCTTCTACGTTTGCAAATAACGTTTATTTTGAGGGATTTTTTTTGGTACCATCTGATATGCCTAAAGAAAACTAGCGTGATATGACAGACGTCTATACACATTCGGAAAAAGACAGGCGACGCTACCCAGGGAGTGAAGTTATAGCAGTTTTTATGACCTTGATACTCTCAAAGGGTGGGAACTTGTGTCGTTGGAAGAGCATCGGGGCGGCATTGATTAAACTGCAGCACAGTTCGCTCTTTTTTGAGAGAACTGTAGTGGGATGTTAATGACATCCAATATCGATTGTAGGGGATCGATTGAAGCCACGTGCTATTTTACGTCAACGATTGCTTTTGTTTATTTATTTTGATATATGATTATTTTCGATGTGTCTTGTCGATAATTTTTGTCATATTCGGAATCCACTGGGAGTAATCAAAGCATGCAGTAGCGACTATGGCTACAGAATTATGAAAATTATTAATCGTAAGGAATAACCACTGGTAATGTGACAGAATTATTGCTATGATACAGATCTCTGGGCATCTATGATATTTATGAGAAATATCGCTATATGTATCGATTAAATTATTATAATCGATACATATAGCGATATTTTTACCACGAATTGATGTTTAATTATTATTAGAAGAGAAGGGCAGTATCTAGAGCATAAAATTACTTAAACTTAGTCCGTAATCCCTTTTGAGGTCCTGATCTTACAACTGAGAAGCAAATGACAGCAGTTACTCTTGCAAATGTAGAGAGAAAAACAATAGGCGTCAGAGTCATCATTTATTTCGTTCCCTCTCCCATTGCATTAGTATCGAGTGGGAGGCGAAATGAGTGACGTTGAATCTCCTATTGTTTTTCTCCTTGTTATAGAGTTAAATCATGATACGATTATCAGTTATTATTCCTAATAACTAATAACTAGAATTTAACCTTAATTTCTCATAATTTTTCTATTATTCAGAAAACTAAACTTACAAAAACATGTGGTAAGTTTATTTAAATTCTTAATTCGTGGTTCTGCGTAATATATATCAAACATGTTAATGGAGGATGCGCTATTTTAGCTGAACTTATTTGGCTGGTTGGAAGTGAAGATCATAATTTTAAACTCTTTTGCAGTTTATCATTGAAGACAAAAAAAAAAAAAAAAAAGGAACTACCCCCTCCCCAGATGTGGACGTCTCATATACACTGCTCAACAAAATTAACAGAACACGTAGAAAACGTGGTGTAACTCGTGCAACTTTACGCGACAAAATTTGGTATGGTGATGTACCATAGCATACGAAATGAGGAGACAGCGAGAAATTTCGGATAGGTATAAGGGACATTTATAGGGGTTACTAAAAAGGTCACATTACAGAAGTCGATACAAGATGCTCGAAAATATGGTCACATGACATCAATACAGCGTATGATCCCTCCAACGGCTTAACAGCCTGACAGCGATGAACTATACTAGATAATAAGTGTCTATATGATTCTGTGGCAAAAAAATTACATTCTTCCGCCAGTGCAGACCTTAGCTCACCAAGGATTTGATTGTCTGACCAAGGATTTGACTGTCTGTATGCAATGCCACGCCCAAAGGTGTCCCACCAATGTTCGATCGGACTTAAGTCTGCTGATCGTGCAGGCCACGGCAGTCGTTGGATATCCTCAGTTTCAAGGTATTCCTCCAACACTTGAGCTTTATGAGCATTGTCGTGCATGAAAAGAAAATCTGGGCGAACCGCACCCTTGAAAATTCGCACATAGGATTCCAGGATCTGTTCTCGGTGCCTCTGCGAAGTTACGGGATCCCTATCAAAAATATGAAGAGGAGTGCGGCGTTTGATCATTGTTCCGCCCCACATGAGAACACCGCTTCCACCATAAGTGTCAATTTCTCTGATATTGAAGGGATGGTACCGCATTCCCCGGCCATCTCAATGAATCATTTAAACCACGATGAAGTCAGCGTCGCTGTGGCTGTTCCACTGAGCAAGTCAAAAAAAAACCAAGAACGAAGTGATATGGTTGCAACCCTTGTTTTTATAGGCATGAATAGTTTGCATTATGTGCGGCTCTGTAAGGTGATAGATCGATTTCTATTGAATACTCGGAATTTGCATGCCGGGATGCCTATTATCTCAAATATTCACCTTCTGCGACACTCTTCACAATAAAACATTCACGAAAAACATTTTTTCTGTTCATTTTGTCGAACAGTGTGAGATGAACAAATAGATTATGAAACAATGGCGCACACGGATCTCGTTGATGATCGTACTATCCCATCCTCTTTCAAACCAATTTATTTGGATAGAATATTTAACTTTTTTTTAAATCAAAGACAAATTCAGCCGAGAGCTTCCAGTGGAATACAGCCAATACATTGGTTGTATTATGGAATACAGCCAATGTATTGGCTGTATTATGTAGCATTATACAATAATAAGAATTCTTTATAGTTAGGTTTGAATAAAATGCTGATTGGAGAATTTTCTTCAAATTCATTTCTAGTTTCGAGAATACAATTCTTCACAATTAACAATTTCTCGGTGGTTAAAGTTCAACAGCAGTTGAAGGTGAAACAGAGCAACTGTGAGGGTCCAATAGGTAGTAGATTCGAGTTGTTAAAATAAGTGTTTTATTTTAATAAATCGAAACCTCTATATGATCTTGAAAGTAAAGTTCAGCTTGACTGAGACCTCAAAACATGGATTCTGCTGTTACTTCTGAACATGCGAATTAACAGAGTAACAGATGTCCTAGTAAAATAACTGACCTTTTTGATAAGAAACGAACTAAAAATTACGTGTACACTGTGGAGGAAACAGAACTAATTGGTTTTATTGTATGCTTATGTACAATTGAAGAAACAATTCCTTTTCTTTGTGATGCATTTGGCAACGTAAAATGAGAGTTAAGAAATCTAGATTGTCTGTGCATCTCAAAACAAAAGTGGTTATAAGTGTGCACGCACCAGTTATCCAAGATATACAAGAAGGTCTCAAAATTGTACGGAAAAGCGGTGGCGATGTATATGTATCTCGTCACGCAAAGACAAATATTGAGTGATGGGTTGCGTGTTCACCACTGATTGTCCTTTGAGTAGAATTGCAGTGTTTGGAGAAAGCAGAGCGAGGTTACCCGAGAAGGTACTCTTTTCCGTTGATAGCCACATTCAGACTACTTTCTTTTTCTAAAAATGAGTCCCATGACTGACAGTACAGAACTACCTTCATTGTCTGTTGCTTACTTATTTTTCGTTAAAAGGGTAGTGCTAGAGAAATGTTCTTTATCATTGCTTTTTATTATGGACTGGATGCGTTTAGTTCACGTGAAAAATATACTTAAAAAGCTGCTGAGAATCCTCTAGGATTATTCCATTTCTGTCCTGTTGTAGTAATAACTTCGTTCATTTTGGTTTAAATTTTGAGCCAAAGGTGAATTCGTAGTCTTTAAAAAGCACTTCTTAAGAAATAAACACTTTTCCATTGTTCATGGAGCACTGATCATGCATATAGCAGTAAAGTCTCGATACTAAACGAGAGAGATAAATTCCGAATTTTTTTTTAAATCTCCGTTGGATTTTACCCAAGAACAACCTCATTCATCCATGTGGATTATGACCAAAAATAGCGTATGTTCTCTGGTTGATTTGCCAGGGTGCAGGACGAAAAATCACAGCTTCCCGGAGGAAAGAACATTGTTATCCTCGCCTGAGACAGACTAACTCAGCCACGGAGTGAAAATACCATAAACGTTCTTTGCGTAATTGACGGGATTCGAACCCCAGCCTTTTTCTCCTAGTGCTTAGAATTTTCCTTTGAAAACTGGATAATCCTGGCAGGTAGTAGTGCCTATAATCAGTATGATCATCGAAGACTATCCAGTGCAAAGATAAATTCAGTGATTAGCATGCAACGCGACTTTCGAATACGTTACAAAATCCACCACAACGTCATTACAACTAATGAAAGTAGCGCGAAAACAAAGGCTATATCTGCGAGAAGACTCCGCACCACTGATGACGTGGTGCAACGTGTAAGAGGGGCTTTTCAGCGAATCCTGCTCAAGTCCACTTCCGTGCCATCCTCCTCTTTCAACAGAAAGTGGAAGATAGTGTAGCAATATGGCTTATTTTCAGACGACATCGCTCTCCACTTGAACGGAAAAATCAGTAGCCACAACATTCGGGTTTTGAGTTATGCTCACCAAGATATGAAGCATGAATGGGACTCCCAAAAATGATCTTTCTTTGCCACTTAAAATCAGAAAAATTATAGGAATTTCGTTTTAATGGAAACGATCAATAGGAACATTTACATAGACGTATTGAATATAATTGGCTTATGCCTCAATTCATGAAGCTCTTGCCTTCCGGCAGAACTATGCATCTTCTCCTTTTTATGTAGACATGCAATGCAAGAATATCCCATTATCTCAGCGATGGATAGAACGGGATGCCAAAGAAGATGACATGCGGTGCGCCGGGTCTTACAACATAATGCGATTTATTTTTATGAGACTATGCAAAGAGTGCCATATTTGCGTTGTCGCCATTAGACACTCCTGAAATGAAATGTAGAATCACTGAGGAAAAGGAATCAATTACCACTGATATATTGGAAAAGGTCTTGAAAAAAATGGACTTCCGAATCGATTTTGTAGTAGGGCTCATGAGCTATCGATGACACAGAATTGCTGAGCTACCGAAGAGCCACTCTTTGGCTCAGCAATTCTGTGTCTATCTGTGTGTCTCGACTATAATCAAATTTCAGTTTTAGCCAAATATATAGCCAAATTTCCGTTTTACGACTTCTTGAGATTGTTTACTTCTTTTTAAATCACCGTTGTTTATTCAACTCATATCGGTATTCAACGCAAGAGCGCGCGTCAGAGAGTCAAATTCGTGATCATGTTGCTTTAGGGACGTTGTAGCATCACTCAAATAATGTGTTCTAGTTATCACCACTTTTCATCATTAATATGCAAAGGAATATGAAACATTTACCACTGTTTCCATATTTCATAAGCAAATACAATAGTTGCAAATAATCTTACTATCGCTATATATAGCCCTCGCGGGTAGCGCAGCGCATATAAGTACTGTTCTCCCTCGACACTGATGAAAACGTCCAGGTTCGAATTCGGTCAATGACGTGAGGAAATTTTATGGGCGTTTTTCACAACTTGGCTGAGTTTGTCGGTCTTATGCGAGGGTAGCATAGTTTTTTCCTTCTGGAAACTCGGATTTTTTGTCTCCAGCAAACAGGCAAATCGACCTCTACAGAATATGCGCAATTTACAGGCAAAATATGTACAACACAATATGGCTCTAGTCGCTGATGCACTAAAACCCTACAACTATCTCTATAGATGACTGAATGCATATAAATCCCTTGTAAAGTGACACTAAAGCAGATGAACTTACTAAGTTACTATTAAAATCCATCTTCACTAAAGAAGCATACCACCGGTGCGGAATGAAGGCTCAAGTTTGAAATGTAGCTTGGCAACCTTCTTTGCTGATGCTGTCTACATCATTAGAAAATTGATGGAAAATTCAGTTCTAAAAGTTGTGGTTTTAAATAGCACGAGAATATTCTGAAATACGGAGGGTTGATTCAGCCTTTTGATAACGATTTTGACATTCCTTTAAAACTACGAAATTCCGTGCTGCCACCACCGGTTGTGTTCTATTTGTTTTCCCTGCTCATGGACTATCGCACGGCATCGCAATTTCTATTGAAGTAAAGCCCGCTGCAAAACTGCCAAGTCGATCTTGTCCCATTCCTGCTGGCAGACTTTCCACAAACCTTCAACAGTTCTGGGGCGGCGGTTTCCGAGAACTCTTCAAAAGTTCGAATGCGCAAAAAACCATGGATTCGGTGTCAGGTGATTTAACAGGTATATCTTCAAACGGGATCGAACGAATACCTGTCACCGCTTCCATTCTCCGCAAAAAAAGCACGGGTGGAACGTAACTGTGGCTGGACGCCTTATCCTGGTGCACCTAGACCTTTTCAGCGTCAGAACCGTACAATGTGAGTATTTTACGTTCAAACAACGGCTGTAGAACTTCATTCTGGTAATACACTGAATTAACTTTCACCTTTTTAACGATTCTACACAACTCAAATTTGCCGTTATACCAAAAACCGGCTACAACCAAAAAACCTCGGCCAAAACTTTCCTTGCACCGACGCGCCCGTGTTGGAAAAGCTTTGTCACCCTCTGGACGGTAATAAATTGCCCGAATTTTGTTGCAATAGGAGAGGTATACCCACGCTTCGTCCAATGTTGCTACGAATTTCCCCCTTTCAGCTGCCGGGTATTTTTCGTAGAGTTTTCGAGCATTGACCCACCGCTCTGCAATGTGCCTTGCTCCTAGGTGGTGTACGAGGGCCATGTGTTTTTTCTCCAGTTGCAAATTTTCGTTGATTATGCGACGAACGGTTGGCTGGAATGTTCCCACACATGACACTATAGCTCTTTGAGTTTTTGGATTTTCACCGACAACGAGCGACTGCACTTTTCGTACTACCTCCCTCGTTCGACTTGGAGTAGGTTGCAGTTTCTTCGGTGTTTTCCGCCCACTTGCAGCAGCTTCGCGGAATTTTCCTTTGCCATTCAAAACTTTATGGATACCGAACTTCGATACACTAAAATTTTTCGACTTTCACCTATCAGTAATTTTCGCATAACTGTACCCTTCTTCGGAAAGTGCAGTTATGTAACCTTCCAGCCATGGGTCCAATTTCCGAGGCATGTCGACATTAAAACAATTTCTACAACTGATGCACCTGTTCATAAGGTTAGACTGCGAGTGCGTGAAAAAAATTACATTGCTGCCATACGTCACAAGGCTGAATCAACACAGCTGAATCAAAAGGCTGAATCAACTCTCCGAACAAATAATCTTGTTTTACACATTCTGAACGTTCTCGAAAACGTAAAAAGCAATCCTCACTTCTAAACCGATCATGAAAACACCTCTAATATCATCAATTTTTGTTTTATTTATGATTCTGGAACAAAATCCGTTCAATTTAGAAATATTTTCTTGCACTGACCTCACGAATCTTTTTGTACAATTGATCAAAGTGCGATGTCGCATGATCTTCAAAATAAATATAATATAAAGCCTGTATCATTCTGACCACATGTAAACTAAGACTGAAATCAGGTAAACATTTCAGCCCGACCAGACTTCAAAGCATGTGGCTTAAATCAGAGAGAGAGAGATTGCCTTGAGGTATGCTAAGTTTGAGGTGCGTATAGCTTTTACTCTCTTGTTTTTGACTTTAACATTAAGTTTGTTAAATAATCTTCATCACTTGTTTGCTACATTGGATGTAGCGCTTATAGCTTTTGAGAACACTATTCTTTGTCTTCTAACTTGTCACTGTTGTCGTTTTTCATTACCCTTGTCCTTGTTTTCTTTTCTATGGGGTTCTGCGTGAGCTGTTTCCCGGTACTTGGTCAGAAACACGCACAAGATTTCCCTGGAGAGCAGGTAAGAGCTTTCATCTTCTTTACCTTTGTTTTGTACGTTTGTTAGATAAAGCCAGTCCATATAAGACAGCTCAATTAAAAAAAGTACTCGATGTTGCTAACAGTAACGCGATACAACACACTCTTTTCTCAGCTTACGATGACATAAGAAGAATTGGAACATGGCCGTGGTTCGTTTAATCACAAACTTCCGAAACTGAAAACGCAGCGAATTTCACTTAAATTCGCCAATTGTCTTTCAGTTTGGGATCTGAGTCCGTGTAATTATTGATAATTGGAGTGTACATTACAGTATACAACACGCGTTTAACGTAAATTTCGGAATTTATTTGCTTGGGGAACTGCACAGTTCTGCCATAAAACGAATGTGCTTCTCTCGCCTGTTAATGGCAAAGCAGCGGCAGCCAATTGTGAGAGTGGCTAGACCATTTACTGTTTGTGGCATTCAGTGAGCATAGTGGTATATATGGTCACACTGGTTTTGCGTATTTTCTGCCATATTCTATCAATTTAATATAATGGGGATGATAACAGTAGAGAAGT
The DNA here is from genome assembly GCF_048544385.1 of Mastigoproctus giganteus. Classification (NCBI taxonomy): domain Eukaryota; kingdom Metazoa; phylum Arthropoda; class Arachnida; order Uropygi; family Thelyphonidae; genus Mastigoproctus; species Mastigoproctus giganteus. Next base: position 111,551,278 of record NC_143583.1, on the reverse strand, counting down.
TGTGTTTAATATTGCTAATAGTTTCTTTTCTCTGTGTTCTGCGTGTTGTGTCACAAACTGCATTCTGTACTCATGGTAACTACCACCAGATTTAAATATATATTACCAACGTTGTCATTCATAACCGCATGGTTTTGTTAAATCTACAATGCGTAAGACATTTGGGATCTTAATTAAGTGAATCGCTTACAAGGAACACAATCCTGGTGAAAAAGGAACACTAACTGAACCACGTGAATTGTTGTTATGGAGTGAATTTTATTGTGTAAAAAATTTACATTAAGTACGTTAAACAATAGCACTTATAGCTCACTATGCTTCTGGATTCCATATTAAATTCTGTTTCTAGGCCTAATCAGGAAAGATTTGGCTGATATTGCTAACTATCAAGGGCAGAAGATTGACAGCCAGTTAGTAACAGCCGCCAAATTATAATTTAATTTATAAAGCCTGAGCCGAGTATTGTTAAGAACCTTGCCAAATTAGAGGTGCTAGACAACTGTCTTATTTTGTCTATACGTAAAGACAGCCCTAAACTGCATGTACTATGTTTTTGGATTAATTGGATGATCCTGCCATCAGGCTAATAAGGGATAATTCAATTACAAATATCAACGCCTGCTTCCCCTTTTTACGATAAAGTTTGAATATTTACGAACTTCCTTTCTGAAGAAGATTTAAGTGAAGTGTCTTTCTTGTAAATAATATAATCGTATTCGGTTTCTGTCTTCATTATTATGCCATTGGAAAATTTTAATTCCATCGATAATCGATTATTAGACATTTTTAAACTCTTAAATTTTGTCAACTACTAAAAGTAATCTTTATTGTAAACTGGATAAAGTGCCCGGCGTCTCACAGATTTAAAGAGTTAAAAATATTGTAGGTTTATATTAATTATCTTATTTTTATTGCGTACTACCTCTCTGAATCAGAGGTAAAGCCTGGACTGTTGATCAAACGAAGACATGCAAGTTAAACATTTAAATGTATTAAAAAACTTAATTGGAAACAACGTATTTATTGTTCCACATTTTACTAAGTGTTTTTTTCCTGCCAGACAAAATGTGTGAGATCTAGCTTGGAAAAAAAAAAGAAATAGTAGCGTCACTATTTCATTTTATGCAAAATAAAAGGGACTTATAAAGCTCTGGAATCGATCTATATGGAAACCATTGGTTGATATTAATAAGAAAAAAAATTAAATAAGTAAGAAATAAAATATGAATTTTGATCTTATTTTGAGCAAACACATTAATTACGAAAAGTATAAAGTATCATCAAAAACTAGTTTTTCCATAAGCTCTCGGATCATGCCAGTCCAATTTAATTTCATAATGAAATAAACTGGAGTTTCGTTCTACAATTTGCAATTCATAATTATCATCGTATCATGAATTTTATTTGATTATAAAGTGCATGAAGTTAACTTAATTGTCACGTATATAAAATTACAATTCATAATTTGATAATTATGAATTGGTTATCATTTTATGCATTCGACAATCAAGTCAAAACGAATGAATTTTTGGTGTTAATATGAGATGTCAATAATCTTTTTAAAATTAACATACCGTGCAGTCTTATCGTGTTTAGGTTCATAGAAGAGCCCCAAAACATTTAAGTATGGTAGTTAAAGTAATCGTACAACATTCGTGTGCAGTATACAATTTATGATGCACGCACAACTTTCTCAAATGATATTGGAATTGAACGAACTTCCATATCAATGTAATTCGTCATACTGAAAATTGCACATAGAGAAAATTTGGTTTTGTAAATAATATAGGACCGTTTTTTTTTAATATATCGAATATGCTGTACTTCGATATGCTAGATGTTTATTTTTAGTTAATATTTTCGTGAAAACCCTTTTTTTTTTTAGGTCTGATTTCGTATAATGTATTTGTCCTTCGAATGGTGTTTTGCTACGAAGGATTTGGAACAAACTGCTTTGTTTAATTTGTTGTTGGCAGTGCCTAGATGTTCTGCCAGGTGGGTATAAACATGACAGGTAGCAGAAAATTTATTAAATTTCATACGAAATTATTCTAGAAAAAAATGAAATAAAAGCAATAGATATCTGGTCCAGTCCGTTAGCTTTTTAAGGCATTTTACTTACTCGTATTACTGCAGAGAAAAAACATCTCATTAGATATAAAGTCATCAGTGTTCAGCAGCTCACATAACATTTAAAAAAGAAATTGGACTATCATCGTAAATATCCCAGCATATTTTTACATTTTATTAAGCAGGTTGGGTATCAGTATCATTTATCTATTTACAGATATAGGTGAGGTAGTTTACAATTGTACGCTCTCAAATAGTGGATATTTCTCATAACCGTTATAGAAAAATGTGCATTAGTATCGTGATGTGTCAAAGTGTATAATGAAAGTTCGAATTCTTTCAATGCAAAGTAGTGCATCGAGAAAATTCAGTAATTGAATGAAAGCTTGGCGTAGCCGAGTGGTCAGATCGCGGTGAAGCAGCACACGCTCTTTGAGTGGACCGGGTTTCAAGCCCGTGACTGCTAAGTACGATTAACATTTGTATTGATTGATTTATTGTAAACTCTACTGACCTGGTGGTCGTGTCGGATTATAAGCAAGAACATTTTAAAGTTTATAAATGGTGCTCTTGCCTGGCCAGAATTGTGTGGATTTGGTGTCCCCATGGCCTCGACTGGTACTATCAGAAGAAAGGGAGAATGGAAGGTGATGGATTGAAGATATAATAATTAAAGACTGAGATGGGGCGTTTTTTTCAAAGAGCCAGCGATAAAAGCTGATTTTTAGATTAATTTTCAAAGAGCTGCAGTGCAAGATAAATTGAAAGTATCGAGGACTGTCATTGATTCTGGCGGAGACCACTGAATGGTCATAATGGGACAGGATCTTAATATTATCAATGAAACTAACGAAGCATATATTAGCTCAAAAAAGATGGAGTGAATAAACTCGAGAGTACTGTAGACGAATTTTGTAGACTGTGCGAAAGCATGATCTTTGATGATCTGTATGAATATTGAAGAAAGAGAGAATACATTCGAAGATTAGAATATGGCTAATATGAGAGATAACATTGGAAAACTTCCGAAGGGTATAAATCTTTATATTGCTCTACTTGGGAAAAGAAAAACCCAGAAAACTCAGATTTTTAATCCAAAAACAGTCAAACCGATTACAAACGCAAGACACTGATGTCTCATAACCTTAGATGTTTTTGACAAATACTCATTGTCATACTTGCACTATATTTGCGCTATATCAATTTCATACCGATTACTCCACTAGTATAAGAATGAACAGAGAAGTGCTTCCATTATGAAGAATGATATATTAGAAGCAAGCAATTAGAAGAAGGATACGTCATGGAAAAGGCTTTTCCAAAGAGTGTTGTGTTCAGAGTATGAACATCATATTGCATGCTATCATTCAAGACAAAATTGTTCTTGTCAAGCTCGCAGGAGAAACACTGCAAATACTCGCTTAGACCAACTTTCACCAGAAAGACACACCGTATAGGGTGTGGTACCGTGACCAAAAGAACCCACAACACTAGTTGTAACTTCTCTGCTAATGTCAACGCCAGTCATGATGCAGGGAGCGGCAGAGTTGGGAATTGTAGCAGCGCCAGAAGATAATGTGGAATGACGAAATACCCTACACAGTTAAGTTTGATAATGGTAGCATAACCGGTCGGAAACGTTTCATATGATATGGTCTAAGGTGTGATGGTAGAGAAGAACCATGAATATTTACCGCGGAATCCTGTACAGTTCTGTCCTACATTGTGTGTTCGCACTTAAAAGCAATACCATGGAAAATCTCTTTGGTTAACTGCGAATCCAGACTTTAATCAAATCTTGAATACCTAGAAGATGTTTTTTTAAGCGGAAATTTTACACCCAAAGACGCCGCTTATCGCAGGATCACTATCATAATCTTTGTTTCAGTGGCTGATTCATCTTATTGATAATTTAATTAGTACTGAGAGTTCTTTGAAATGACGTGACGGGCTTTTCAGCTTTATCCTACTTTTTAGTTATCACTTAGTATTTTTGTAATTTATAACCTAAAATAGAATTAATGATAATGTTTAAAAATATCACTCAGTGTATACCTTTGTGTTAAGTGTGAAAGCAATTACGGTTATGACGCGCCAATATATTATGGTCGATTTGCTCGTTTGCTGGATGAAAAATCCTGGCTTCCAAGAGAAAACCATGTCACCCTTGTTTGATGCTGACAAACTCAGCCAGCTAGTGAAGAAAAAAAAAAGCCCATAATAATGCTCACCTGATGTGAAATCCCTTTGTGACAACAGCATTTATCAATATTTATTGAATGTATTAAACTTGTCGCTGCAAAGATTTTCAGTTCAAAATAAAGACCGTTGTTTGTCTACAAGTCGACAACATTCATCTGTGCCCTAATTGGAGTCATAGCAGCATTGGAATTTGCTTGTAATGTAATTTGTAAGCCAACTTATACATCTGTTTGATATACACTAAAATCTTCCAAGTGTTGCGACGGAAGAATAAAAGTTGTACCAATCCTTTCGCAAAAGGGGGAGGGTGGGATTACGACTCGTATGTGCTGTTTACCGACACTGTGCATGCAGACAGCCTTCGTCAATACACGTTTCTTGATTTCCACACAAGTTCGCGGATACCAAAATTCCCGTAGGCGCTTGAAATGGAAATCTCCTTTGTCATTTAGAACTCGTGACAGAGTTCTAAATGACAAAGGAGATTGTCAGCAACGCCTACGGAAGTTGATATCTTGTATGAAACTGTTAGGGGATGTTTGTATATTTTTCTTCTTTTTTTTTCTATCGCGTGTAAAGGGAATACAATAACTGTTTTCTGGACGGGTGCCAACTGCATGAGATTAATACTCGGATGAAATATTAGATTCTACTTTAGTAAATCAGTTTAAAGGAATACCATATCTATCCAGTTTTTCAATGGAAATCTGTCGGGTTTCCTCAAGTTTAGGAGAAAAATACTGACTGTCCTGAATTGCTATTTGGTATTATTGAAACTTTGATACAGAGGATGCTTAATTCGTTTACTAAAAAATCTTCAAATAACACATTTTTAAGAGAATTTTATATTACCCTTTTTGTTTTATACGAAGTTCGCAAGACAAAACATTAAACATAAACCCCAGTCGGTTCGGAATACCGATAACTTGGAATACTGTGTTCAAGTATGTAGACCGACTTAAAAAACAGACACTGAGCTTCTTAAAAGGGTCCAGAAACTGGTAACTCGTCTGGTGAGTTTGGCAATAGGGCATCCATATGAGGAAAGACTTCGAATATGTGGGTTGCACAGCTTGGAAACCTATGCATCTTAGAGGAGACTTAATTGAGATGTTTAACGCGCTGAGAGGCAAAAGTAAAATGAATGAGGACGAAATTTCCACACTTATAAATGATTTTAGAACTAGGGGCCATAAATTCAAGTTATGTTTAGACTGGATTGCAGGAAGCCTTAGGCTTCCTTGCACCATATGGCCATTACTAATACTAATATCGCATTTAAATTAAGGAAAATTTTTAAAAAATTTAAAGTAACTATATATTTAAGATTTTTTTTTCAGGATGAGATTTTTATTGTAGTTTTGTATTATATATTTTCATAAAAAATACGATAATTGTTATTAAGCATGTGGATTAAATATTATTGCTGTTTTAAAATATCTGAATTCGTTCACGAATTCGTTTTGTTGGCCGAAATATGCACAGAAACCACTCTGCAACATAGATGAGTGCTCGTATATCAAAGTACACATATTTCGTTTTATTACCTTCTTCCTACTAGCTTTCGAAATACCGATAAGAAATGAAGTTTCATTCTGTATTCGTACGTAGCAGAATAAGCTTCGATACTAAGTAAATGGTGAAGAGCGGCGTTCGTTCATTTTGCGGAACTATACCCACCACATATCAATGATTCAAGAAAAAATGGTGCACTTTTCTTAGATCTCAGAATGCAACGTATCCTCCCTCTTCTTCACAAGATTATCTGAAAGTGATCTTCCGAAAGATGTTAGAATTAATATGATAGAAATTATTTTTTTTTGTTAGTTTTATTTTGCTATGATATCGGAGCTCTGCGTGTCTTCTGTGGCCAATTTGCTAGGTCTGCGGACTTAAAACCAAAGCTGCAGGCGGGGAGGAGAAAACCAGTCAAAACTCACCCGACACTGACGAACTTGGCCATGGTGAGAAAAATCAGTCTTTAGATGGTGAGAAAAATCAGTCTTTAGATGGTGAGAAGATTTCGTTCAATAAATTGAACGAAAGTGTTTGCAGCACATATACAAATCGACCTGTGAACACATGTAAAAACATATATATATAATCTTTACTGAAAAAAAAAAAAAAAATGGTATATACAATACATCCTTCATAGCAGCAATGCAGGGGTGTTATATTGGCTGGTGGACAATAGCCTTTGGGGGCGGGGGCACATCGAGGTTCGGGCTCATCCCCCAGAGCCAAAAATAGAATCAGTGTCATATTATTTACAGAATATTATGCTTTTGACAGTATTTATAATGTATTAATAAATATATTCATATTTATATCTATATTTATAGTATATTTATATTAATATTTATATTCATAGAGATATTCTTGACTTTATTCACAACACGTTCATAAAGACATCGTACTTTGAACGTTATTTACAATATATTGGGCATTATTATGCTGCCCATATCAATGTGCAGTTTGCCTGGCCAAGGTCAGGCTCATAAGGATCTGTCTTCGGTACCTCCGATGCTTCGCAAACCTGCATATGTCGCCGTCAATTGATTGGATTATGGGGAGCATCTGCCTGGGGAGAAAACGGTCACTAAGGGCTAGTCTGTTATAGTGGGCTGTGAGCCTACTATAACAGACTACTATATCCGGGTAGAGGGATTCTCCAGCCGCACAGTTCCTAGATGCTTGGCTCCGAGACCATTCCGGTTGTCATTTTGGCAGTGAGAACAAGGCGTTTTTCCAATACAAGATCTGGAAGTCGGGCAAAATTTAGTGAGATCACCATCGCAGTTGTCCTTTGCCGGGGTAGACGACGATGTTTATGCGTGATCCAACGAAGGAGCTTGTATTCGACGGAGTATACGCGCCGCGCTTGATGTTGGTAGGGGCTGCGGACCTCAAAATTTCCGAGGCATATAATACGACGGAGTATACTGAGGTGTATACGTACCGACGAGTCACATCCAGATCCCTATCGTGGAGCAGTTGTTGTTTGGTGGTCCAGCGCATTTGACAAAATTTTGCTGTGAGCTTGTCAATGTGGGGGTTGAAGCTCAGTTTATAGTCGAAGACGACTCCCAAGTCCGTATGCATCTTGACCACTGGAAAGGGAATGCCGTCTAGAGAAGCTTGGATTTCAGTGGGTTGGCGCTTCAGAGAAAAGGCAATTTGGGCTGATTTGGCAGGGTTGATCAGGAGGCCAAATTGATGGAGATAGGATCCTAAGTCGTGTAACTTTTCATTGATCTTTTTATTGATGTTTGAAAGATGTTCGCCGGGGTTAATCTGAGTATATATCTTAATATCATCGACACAGCAGAATATGTCTTCTCTCTGTTGCACAAACGGAATAATAACTGCACATAATACACGGCAAACAGTATGGACGTAAGAATATCTAAGAATTAGCTTATTATGGCCTGAGCAGCAGATGCACCTAGAATTCTCAAGAAAAAGAACCTTCTTGAGCTAATTTTTGTGATAGAATCCCAACATGGACATAATATTACGAATTTACTTAAACAAAAGAATAACTTTGGTGCGTAGATGCAGAATTCTCTACATAATGTATTTGCTTAATGATGATTGGGGAAATTTAATTGTAAAAATGTTTTTGATGATTTAATTATTGATTTTTCAATTGTAAACTTTAGGTAAAAATCCTGTGTGGTAATTACAAATAAATACATTTAAAGTAATTATAAAGCTACAAACGTAGTTTGAGACTGAATAGCTGATGATTCTGTGCATCCATCACAGGTAGTGAAGTTTTGGGAAAAACTGGATTGTGTATGATTTATTTTTCATCTTTTGGTTGAATTTAATATTTTTATAAAATTGGTTGAATAATAACCAATTTTATAAAAATATTAAATTAAAACATATAAATTTATGACTAATTAAAATAAACTGAACGAAATCATTCAAACATAATGGTTATGTAAATTAAAATGTCTTAACATTTCAAAATAAGTTCAAATTAATATTATTTTTATCTGATGTATTAAGACTTTAATTTTGGATATTTCTGTATTTTTTTCTTGATTTAAAATAAAGCAATATTCACTTGAAATAGATGAATTTACATTTCTTCGGCTTCTTCTACAAAAAAAGGGAAGCATCATCTTTAATGCAACATTACCAATTAGTGTTGCATTAAACAGGAATTTATGCATGTTTAATAAACTGTTTTTATCTCGCAGGGCAAAAAATATAATAGATCTGTCTCGCAATCAGTTGCAGCTTTTCGGAGTCATTTTTACTTAGATGATCTGAGTTGTCACTGCCGGGAGATTGGCCTGGAAAACTCATCTCCCAGTAGGTCACTTGTGAAAATAAAAACTGTTTCGAAGTCCGAATAAGGAAAATTAGTATATATATTTTTAGTCACACTAATAATCAATTGTAATAAATATCTATCAATATCTACCTACTAATTTTTGTATTGAAAAAAAAACTTAAATGTTCTAAATTAATCTCTGTCAATAAACTCTGTCATGAATCTCATTCTGAGTTCGAAACGAAAAGACTTGGGGGATGAAAAGCATTACTAAAAGTACCATAATCTTTCTGAACCAAAAATTAACTCTGAAAACTGATTCTTTAATTTATTTCTTATAAAATAATTCTAGTTGATCGTGTCAAACGTTAAATTTAATTAAAGAACTGTAAAATAAAATCAATGCTGAAAATAATCCTTGGAAAATTGTTGGTTATGTGTATCTCATAATTCGAAATGGACCAGAGGTTTCCAGGATCTGCTCTGTTGATATGACAGATTTTATTTTAATTTTTATAAAGTTAAATATCTACTGGATATTTAAAGCAAAGCGGTAAACGAGTCTAATAAATTAGTTTCGGTTTACAGTTATATTTATTGATTATAGAATAAATTCATTCCATTTTACTGTATTCGTACTTTTTTCTTTATTAAATTATACGTTCTATAGAACTGGTACCAGCTAGCATATATAAATACTCAGAAATCGAGACAGAATCTTTATCCTTAAAATATCGAATTTCTCTGCACACCTTTTAAGACAAGCGTTTCACTTCTTTTCAAAGTTTTTCTGAAAGTGCCCCGCACTAAACAACCATCAGCTACAGATTTCAGATCTCCCACGATTCAATTCTCTCGAGGATTTGTGGAAATGCGTCGATATCTTTTTTCTTTCATCTTTGCTGTTGCAAAATAAATTCTGCTGTCGAAAACATCACGCGAAAGACAGTATGTCATAGCAACTGAGACAATTCTGATTTTTTATAAACTCAATTCATGCGATTTTTCTTTTTTTCCATTACTCATAAAAATATAAACATCTCTGTTATTGGGAATACACAACTTAATGCAACAAATCATCAAAATTTTATGAAAAACCTTACTTTTGTATTCTATTATGTTACGTGGCTTCGTTTTGAAGTACACGAATAGCTTGAACTTGCTTCATATAAAGCTTTTAAAATAGTCTACCCTATTTGAACAAAAACAAGCATTACTTTCTTCATACAGAAAAGATGTTAGAGAATTTTTTTGTTCGTGGAGAAAAACGTCTATTAAATAACAAAAAAATACCTATAAGCAATGTTACATTGAATGCTATTATCAATAAAACTTAGCACTTTAAAAGCGAAGGTTATCAACACGTAAGAGGATAAATAACTCTGGGAAACAAAGCTGAAGTTTTTTTTCCCAGAGTTATTTTAAAAATTAGAAGATAGAGTCATCTTTCATAGCGCGCAGTGAGTGATCAGAGGAGAAAATTTGCGGTGTATGTGAAAAACGAAATAAATGCAGCTTATTAAGACGTTCTACCAACTTGACCAAAAATGTTTGAAATATCAAAAGCAACTTGAATTAGTTCCAGTGGGTACCACAGTTGGTATAACACAGTTACCTCTCCATGCCCTTGGAAAAGAGCTGAGTTGGAATCCCCTGAGTAACGCGTTGAACTTTTATAGGTCTTTTTTCACAACATGGCTGAGTTGCTCAGACGACGGTATTTTGGTTTTTACCTCAGGGGAAAGTCTCCTTTTTTTTGTCCAGCAAATCGAATATCAAACACATACAATTTAGAAACATGATTCCGTTTCTAAATTTTGAAGGCAGGCAAAAATATTTTTGATTAGTTTGAGTTCTAAATAGCCTTTCATCCACTTAATAATGCTGCAGTTATTTTTTTTCCTATCCAAACCAGAGTACCAGAGTACAGAACTCTAAGTAGGTTCAACAACCTTAGGTATTGTCTGTCTCCTTACAATCAAAATAATAATTTCGGAAACAAGCGATATGTATTATTGGTATGCTAGTTCATGTACCATCATTATGATATAAGTTTGTGTAGCCACAAGTTTAAGCTACATCGTACATCTTGCACGTGGTCATTTGCGTCCCATCAGCCCATTACGGGAGGTAATTGTGACCATTTGGTATTCATGGTTAAGTCTGACAATCGGTAGTAATGTAACGAATGGCAGTAGATTGACGGTACACACGGTTAAACTTGCATTGAGATCCTCGAGGCATCGCTGAACGAAATCGCATTCCCAAATGATTCCGACTGTTTCTCTCCCATAGGTTGCTTCTACGCTCTTCGCACGTTCTCAGGCTCATTACGGTCCGACGAAGTGAAACGTGAGGCGAAACGATGCAAGGATGTTAAGATTATTCTGCAGACAGCCTTAGGAAGTCATCTGTTTTTGAAGGTGAGTAAACTGCTGCTGTTCGATTTTGATCAGATTAACATTCGCCTGCTGTTTACCACCGAGTTGGCATTATTAAAACGAAAACACAGTCGAATAACAGAACCTTTGAAAATTAAAACCAATACAGAGATTCTGTAATAGAAAGGGATGTGTTGAATAGCTTAGTTAGTGCACGACACATTACTCCTCATATGCAGTTTCTGCTCAATTACTCGGAATAGATACAATTCCGAGTAATTGAGCAGAATTCCGACATAATTTATGAACTGTTAAACTTGAGAATTTGCAAAGCTTTTCATACCAACCTTGAAGTAGATCAATAAAATGATAACATACATTCAGTGTCAGAAAAAATTGCCCCAACCTTAAAGAGGTAATGGAACGATCTGAAAAAAAAATTAATGTCTGTAAATTGTGATGATTTATATAAATGAATTGCAAAAGAAGATCATATATTGGTGTTTCCATTTGTCGGAAAGGCTTTTAAGATACCCACACTGTATATGATTGAATGAGTTTGAACAGTTTTGGAATATACTGTAGACGGACACTGAGGATAGAGAGGATACCCAGTAAACTGCTGTTCATGTTAGACAAGACCTTTAGACAGTGTAGTATTCAGCCGACACCAGTGAACATTAACCTGGAGGATCCAGATTCGAAGCACTGTTAAAGAGCCTGAGTGTAAGGAGCAGATAGTTAATCTTTCCCTTAGAAGGATTGGAGATTATTTGAATTCATCTTTCGGATATCCAGTATCAAAAGTATTATTGGTATTTCTTGATACTGGATAGTTGAGTCACCATTAATGTGACTCGCAGAGCAGAATTGCATGTTCATTATGCGATGCGTCGACTCCCCATCACAGCGTCTAAACTCGTATTTATTTCAATAGTGCAGAGCCATCTAGAATGGAGAATAGCAGTGGAATTACCTGTAAGAATGAATCAAAGTTCCACTTGGGAAGCAATTACAAAAGCATCCATGTTTGGTGATGCCCTGATGAAAAGATGATCCTGCCTGTTTTAAACAAAGGCGTACAAAAGGATATCACGATTCATAATATAGAGTATCAACTATGATGCGTTGCCTCAGATATGTGTTCAAAGTAATTCACACAGGCCAACGTTACGTTGAAATTGTACTTACGTCTTTCATTTTGCTATTTCTCCAACAATTACCAACTTTTATTTCAGCATGAGAATGCCCGACCCATTACCACTAATTTCTCTGCAATACATCTACATGCTTCTTTGTGAAAGTGATGTTAAAAGATTGGGTAATCGAAACATGGAGAAATATTACTCAAAAATATATCAGGTACCTTTCTGACTCAATGTCAAGAGGAATACTGACTTGCATTGCTGTCATGGGGGGAATGAACATATTTCGTACTGGTTTTCCACATTAAATAAATCTTTTGCTCTGATGTTTGAATCATTTCTTGCCTGTTTGTATGACAAAGTGCTCATATGTTTAGGTGTGTTAAGCGCCAAGATAAGTCTGTGGGGCATATATTGTGTCAGTAAACTGTTAGTTGAATGGAAAAACCGGGCTTTCTGGGAGATAAACCAACGCATCCTTCACCTATCTAACTCTGAAAGTGTGGGGAGAAAATCCCTTAAAAATTCCTCCCATTTTTACCGGATTCCAGCTGAGGCATTTTTGCACATAATTCGGAAGGACGTCAATCGCTATTACTGTGCCAGCAACCGGACGTACAACAAATCTAAACTAAATCAACTGTACTTTTAGGGTGGGACAGCTTTTCTTGACACTGAGCGTGTTTACTTAAAATTTACTATATATAATTAAATAGGTTTGTTTCTATGATCTCCTTATAGTTCCTTGAAATAAGCTGTCCTATCAGGATATACCAATACTCCGAGACCTCCGGTGGAGAACTATTATTTCCGACACTGCAGAAAACCCAGTGGTTTGGGTCAGAAGGAAACTACATGTTAATACACGTGGACTTACCCTGCTCATTTGCAACAGAATACTACAGTGGACCTGGAGACAAAGGTAAGGACAACAGGCAAAAGGTATTTGTCCAATCTGTATTTAAAAGCCTGCATGAGATAGTGAAGTGGCGAACTTCAGTAAAGAAAAGAATATATATAAAAAATTTAACTTTTACTAAATAAGTTAATTGGAGTGTCATAATTCTGCCAAGAATATCAGGAAATCCGAGGTAGACTTCTATTTGAAACTATTTTAACTGAAATTGAATGAACACTAAACAGATCTCTGTGGTTGAATTAGTTCAGGCTGAATGCGAATATTCTCTCCTGTCTAATGAATATGCAATATGATATCCCTCAAAAAGATATACTAGTATCTCTTAATCCCATATGCTCTAATGTGTAAATAATATTAACTTTTTTTGTGGGACACTTCTCACAAATAACTATGAAAAAGTTGAACTGAAATTAAGTAGTAACATTACAAAAAAAAGTAAGTTTAAAAATTTCGAAGGTCATCCAAGGTCTGTTAGACTGAAGTTCCTGCGATGGATGTCAATGCACTGAGATGTTTAAATCAATCTCGAAGCTGTAGATAATGCAACTTTTGGTTTATGGCACTGTCAGAGAAGAAATTTATGGTGTCAGTTTATGCGGTGCTTTCAGTTCATTGCCATTGCTAGAACACAGTAAAATAGTTTAGCAGATGGCTAAATTTCCATAATTCATACGAGCAAACGCACTAATCGAAACCTTACAATTAATTAACAGATATCTTAATTAAAAGAGAAGTTTCAAAGATTTATTTTGATTCTGGAATCTTACTTGTACAAATTTGCTTTAATTCCAGCGGACGATTGTAATTTTAGTATTTTTAAATTTCATTTTGAATTGAACAATTAAATATGAACAAGTGTGTGTGTACGCATCTCTTGTAACTTTAGGATATATTTGCTCAGTTTTCTCGTTTCTCTTTCACGTTTTATATTCATCTAGAGGTATTTAGTGCAGGTAAGATCTCATAGGAAAAGACAGTTCTGAGGCTTCTTATCCAAGTCTTACGTTTATTCCCCTAAAGTGCAACTAAAGCAGTAGTTTAAAATTGAGATTTCCTCCTTAGCGAAAACATTAAGTCTGAAAATTAAGCAGCATCTTATCTTTAACTGCTAAACATTGAATCCTCATTTCAGTTCGGTACTTTCTAATGCTATCCCTTATTGCTTAGCTTTGCACACCGGCATTTCTCTAGGAAAATGTAATTCTGTTTGTGATAAGAACTGTAAACAGTAATTTGATTTAATATACGCGAGCTAACGCTTGAAACGATGCAGCCATGTATATTCAATTAACGCAATGCCACATTTATTGAAATATTCTTCTAACAACTGAATTGCAGTAAACTCGTTAAAATGATTAAACTATATATAATGAAATTACGCAGAACTTTTAAGGAACTACATTCGCTAGAAGAGAATTGAATGAAAAATTGCTCTACAAAAGATTTCTTTAATAATGCGTGTTATCTAATTCGGTGTCAAGAAAACATTTTCAGCCACGGATCCCTTTTGATTTCTACAATTACTGGTCTCTTTTTGTCACAATGTTTTTTTGTTGAAAACAATAAAACATGGAGACAAGAGCTTCTTATCGTATTGGTACTTGCCATTTTCAGAATGATATTACCTGTTTATGCTTTCCTTCTTCTTTTTTATTTTTTAAATTATTGTTATAACATTCCACCTCCACCTAATCATTCAGATTTCTTAAAAAAATCTGAGGGCTCCCTGGGAGGTCTGTCAATTTTTTTTCTAGTTCATCTATGGCGTACCTTCCCCGGGAATACAAGCAGCATTGCCAGGGAATCTCGTTCATGAATTTCTTTATAAGCTGTTTATATCATAAATGATAATACCGAGTAGAAAATGATGGAATAAGTAATCTCATTATTTATTCCATCTATTAAACTTAAACTGTCCGCAAATAGAAATTTTCGCACGTTGCTCCAAGAATTCCCTTTTTTCATTTAAGTTAGTTAATGTACACTACCCTTTCATAAATATGAAAGCATCGTGTTAAGAGAAAAAAACACGAATTTTAATGAAGAAAATAATAGGGTGTAGGATCGACTTTGATGACAGCAGGGATCAGTATGGAACACTTTTTCACCAATTTGTTATATCAGCAACAGGAATCTGTGTCCATTGTTCCATCGTTGCAGAAGCCAGTTCCATTGTAAAACAGGGGTGGGTATGGGTTACGTTCTGGTCATTCGATCCAGTTCATCCTAAATTGGACTCAGGTCTCCATTCTGAATCGCTAAGGGGGCTTCGTTTTCTCGAAACCAAGTTTTTGCAATGCTCGCTGTATGGGATGTGAGTATTACAGTACTGGAACATGGAGGGGGAAGGCAATTTCCATAGTATTATCATAGTGTGGGCATCACGGAATTGTTCAAAATATTGGTATATAACTCGTCATTGATGGATTTTTGGCACTACAGCCAACGTTCCTAGTTCGAAGCACGAGAAAAAGCAGTTACACATCACCACGATGAGCACAATATACAACTTTTTCCAATGATGTTCCTCGGTTTGCTTTCTCCATATATTTAGGGAATGGCTATTCCTACCCGCCCACAATAACATTGTTGGGGGGGGTAGGAATATAGGGATAACAATGATATTGTGGATTCCGCCCACAATAACAAATTGCTAATCCGATCAGTCATTGAAATGCAATGCGGTAAGGGCCTTGCTGCGACTCATCCTTCTTGTTGCTGCAGCCTTTCAAATCTCTTAGTGCTTTGCATATATCTCATTCGCTTCGTTCACTATAGTGAAAGGTAATCCGAATACTTTTTGTAGAATAGTGTACATTTTCGAAGAGCTTTCTCTTGTCACTACTTTATTGTATAACCAGACGTTCCTTCCACTTCCTTATTCACTCCGTGGCATTTGTGTACAAAACTCTTTCGTATCCCATGCAAGTTTTTTGAGGGACTCTCTTCGCATCAAAAATTCCTGTTTTTCGTGGAGTTTTTATTTACTCAATGTTACAAGCTCTCTTCCCTACATACACACGCAAACCTTATTCCCATTTCAAATCAAGATTTAAGGATTTTACTTTTTCTACTTTCTTTTCCATCGCAAAAGAACTCGGAGTAGTTTTTCATTTTACGCGTCACTTCTCCATATCTTGAATCCATGCTACTATATAATTGCGTATGCAACCATTTCGCCAAGTCCCACGGGATATATTGAGTTTGCCAACCCTTTTTTTACAATCGTATTCTTAGATTTTAAACTTCACTTATACAAAGAAACCAATGCGGAATGTTCTCTATTGGTTTGCACAAATATGTATTAACATACTATTGATTTATATACCTTTCTATAAAAGATATACGAATTATACAAACTGGCATAACAAGATTTCTGGCAACCCTTTGTTATTTAATTATTAAAATGATATTTGGAATTTCACAGCGTGAAAGGAATGAATAACCATTATGCCCTAACTTTTAGTAATGAGCGATTAGCTATTCAAAAAGAAAACAAAACGTTTGTTTATATCTGAAGGTTATACTGTGGAAAGAGAAATTCCAAGAACCACCTGCGCGCATCGCTGGTTTGACAAAACGGAGGACATCCGATTACCGACAGCTGCATGTAAATCTGCCGTGCATCTGCACGCCCTGAGAAGTGTCGCGAGTGTTCTGCTGCCATTTTCGCGATGTTTACAAACAGCTCGCACTCTCATTCCCGTAGACGGAGGGTAAATATTGATTATCTTGCATTTACGATGTCACGTCTTCCTACCCTGCACCGAATACGGATAATTTATATTCGGGGCCTTCTCAGCTGCCGCTTTACTGTTGCTGCCTGAAAGCAAATGCAGCTAATTCGCTGCAGAAAGTTACGCAACTTCTGCAAATAACAAGGTACGCAATCTCCTTTCCATGGATCTCCAAAGAAACAGGCTAAAATTTCTTTTTATATTCGGAAACGAAAGATTAAAAGAAAAATACGGTCCAGCCATGAAAAATCTTGAGAAATGGTATTAAGATTTGCAGAATACATCCTGGAAAATGACGTACGCGGTCTCGTCCTTCCGATCAGACCTCATTGGAAGAGTATGACTGCTGATGCGTTGTGTTCAGCTACTAGATCAGCATATCTTGAAGTGTTATTTCTACTGACGCAACATCAAACCAATCTTTATTCTTTTACAACACTTTTATATATTTTATTAAGCACACTTTTGGAATCCGTTGGCTTTAGAAGATTTGTGCATTAATCTTTTTTTTTTTTATTCATGCTATTATACTTTAATATGTATTGGTACACTAAGTGAAAAACGCACGGTTAAAAAAAGAAATTCTGAATATCGAGTATGACCCCATACTTGATATTCGATTTTAATGGCATCGATAATCCTCTGGAGAATACTTTCCTCTGAGCATTTCCTCCTGTGATCCAGCACGTAGAAGTGAACATCTGATAATCTATAATAAGAACCATTTTGGATTAAAGCGATTTTTAGTAATTGATAATTCGAAATTTTTTCGGCCCCACGGTTTCTGCGTAAGATCTTAGATTGAGAAAATGCATTCTATTAAGAATGGAGAAAAATGGAACTGTAGTAGAGAACACTGTAAAAAAAACAGCTGCTTTTAGATGGTCTTTGACATATTCGGAATAAACAGCGAAATGTTTATTTGAAAAAAATCATGTTTTATTATTTTTACATCTTTAGTTTAATATTCAAAATAGCTTATTGGTAGGCAGATACGTGGCAAGATTTTGTGCAGGAGGAGCAGACCTCATTGGGTTCTGTGTATATGATTGTAATGGATAAGACGAAAATAGAGCAATTAGGATATACAGTAATGGATAGTCAAGGAGAGGGAATTATTGGTTGGCATTACACAATAGAAAAGACTTTGGACAATTTGTTTCCAGGAGATTCTGAAGAATTAGAAGACGATTATCATAGGAAAGTAAGAACAGAGGTTAATGAGTATATCGTAAGTGAAAGGGAAACAGAGTTTACGCTTGATGAACTGGATGATGCGATCAAGGCTATGAAAGTTAATGAAGCACCGGGAATCGACAGATTGAGGTGGACGTAGTGAAAAAGGTATTTTAAAAATAGGACCACAAGTTTTGAGGTCGGTTTTTAAGGAATTTCTGAAAGAAGGTCGATTTCCTGATATTTGGAAATGTGATGTGCTGAAGATTTTGAAGAACAGTACTCGTTGCGCTGCAAATGAGCAGTTATATGAGCAGTTAGTAATTAATTACTAACTGCTCATTTACTTATATGAGCAGTTAGTAATTACAAAACTGGAATAAAGGTACCAAGACCAAGGATTGGTGTCTGAAATGCAATTTGGTTTTGTACCGGGCAGATCAATGGAAGATGCTCTATATAAATTAATGCAGACAGTAGATGAAACTACTTCTTATGTTATGGGATGGATTCTTTATTGACTTCAAGTCAGCATTCGATTTGTTTTGAGGCGATACAAATAATGCCCAGTTCTGTGAATATGTACATGTTGTGAAGGATTAATTTTCGAAAAGAACAGTCATAGTTCGGATAAGGTTTGCATAGATCGAGAGAGTTATGCAAAAAGGAATTTCTTCAAGGATCGATTTTCGATCCTAGTTTTTGGAATATTGTGATGGATGAGTTGCTGTGATCTTGTCTAGCCTTAAAAAAGCCATGCCATATGCCGATGATTTATTGATATTGGTGGAGACGGATTCCAGGCATCAGCTGGAAACAAAGTTAGGAAATATCCTAGGTGTTGGTAGCGGACACGAAAAAAATGAGTTAAATCTCTATACTTAAGTCCAAATGTGCATTGCTCAAAAGTAGGCTGAGTGAAATAAAGTATCCCACGATCAAGGGAGAAGGTATCACACTGGTATATTCTATTATGGTGAAAAACTTAGGAGTCGTTATTTATGATAGGCTATATTTCCTCAATCACCTGAGGTTCCTGCGAGATAAAGAATATTTAACGCATAACTTATCCCACGATAAGTTATGCGTCAGGATCATGGGGACACAGAGTTGATAAAGTTTCAGTCAGAAGGTAGTTGTTAGCTGCATAAAGACCAGCTCTATTGAGTATCAATGAGGCGAATCCCGAAATATTCCACAAGACGTGTTAGTGGCTAAAAGAAATCTTGAATATGCTGTAAGGAAATGAATCTTAACAACGCTAATAGGAAATAAAGGCGAGGAAGTTGGAGGACATCCTAAGCAGCAGAATAGCTAGGAATAAAATTTCGCAAAGTATCTTTATTTTATGGCAGGATCACTGGGTCAGGATCAAGCAGGCCAGGGAAAAGACGCTTACAGATTCATCCCTGATGTTGATTGTCGATCTTAAGAAGAGGCCGTTGTGTGTATTGGAGGCCAAGATGTAACTTTAATAAATGGTCATGGACTCAAGAAAAAGTTTAAATACTTTAATTTGGCGGAAAGCGAGTTATGCCACAGTGGACAGGTTGAATCTGGTTCGCATGTTATTTTTGAATATTCGAATATTGTGATCTGAGGTTTAATCTATATGTGATGGTCGAGAGTGTTACAGAGGATAACGTTACTAAACTAAATTTGCATAAACAGTATTTCAGGGAATTCTGTAAATTTGTAGGCAGAGTTTTCAAAAGAAGGAAGTTTACAAAATGTATGTAGAAGAATGGTTGCGTCCGTAAATTTTGAAGGAACTTTATATAGTCAGATTAATTACAGCATACTGTAAATAAAGTATTAAAGAAATATTGTATAGATACGATTATGTAAAATATATATAGTCATGTAAATAGCTGAGAATCGCAAATAGTATATACACGTTTTATGTATCCTTTAATTTTTGTGTTTAAACACGAAGTCTCCTAAATAACTGAAACTATATCTAGTAGATTGTTGTCTACTAGATACTACTACAGTCCAAAACGCAGTATAGTTAAATAAATGAAATAAAATGAAAATTATCAATCGGTTCAATCATGTGTTGATATTTTTACGAGAAATTCCAGTTTTTAAAAGCAGATTTCTATTAAAAGGTATTGTAGTTTACGAAAACCCATTTCTTGTGCGTGGAAATTTTAAAACTGATATAAGAGTTTCTAATTCCCGGGTGGAACAGATAGACATCGCGGGAAACTTGATAGATCAGTGGAAATCGCAAAAATATATTTTTCAAGTGGATAAATTATGGTCACTAAAAGTTATTTCGTTTTCTTTTTTTTAGGATGTAACTCGACATTTCTAAGTGATAACATGATCATCAGTAGCCCTGGGTTTCCTGCTCCTTCCAACCCTAACCTTCAGTGTTTTTACAACATCTCTGCACCTTCCAATAGACGTGTACTCTTGACTTTTCTGCACACGTTCTCAAGAAATGCGTGCAAGTCTGTTACGTTGAACATATTTGACGGAGAGAAAACTTTCGATATTTGCAGTGTGTGGGATGTAAGGCAGCACGTGGTGACCACAGGAAGTGACCTGATTCTGAATTTCTCCAGCAGGATCAGTTCTGAAGGCTTCTTGGCGAAATATGCATTCCTGCAGCCTATCGACAATCAAACGCTAACTGCCGCCAGTGCGAATTTTTGTAGTCCAGGTTATCCTGATGTCTTCCTGCCAGATGGCTCCGTATATGTGATTCACGTGCCTTTAGGATACCTAATTGACCTTCGCTTTACCCTTCTGGAAACTTCGCAAGCGAAGTTCAGCAGTTCTTGTGCGAGTGAATATGTTCAGGTAATTGACAAAGACCAAGAAAACAGATTTTGTGGAAAATGGACAGAAAATGATGAACTTTTGATATTTCGTTCTCGAAGCAACACTCTAACACTAAAACTGGGATACCAAGATGTCTCCTACCATCCTTTGCCTTCTAAGGGCATTTGTGTCGTGTATCACGCAATCGCGGTGAATGAATCCCTGACGTCATGCAATTATGGTTGGGTATCTGGCGATTTGTATTGCTACAAGCTGTCTAGTCGCTCTGCTTCGTGGGACACTGCCGAAGAAGAATGTCAAAGTCACGGAGGTCACTTAGCGACTGCCAATAGCAGGGAAATCGGTAGTCTCATTGAGGCTGTCATCAAATCTAGGTAAGTAACATTACACTTTTTAATGAGTGGTTTCCAATCTACTTTAATGTTATTAATATTTCTGTATCGTCAGCTGTCTAATAATAAATAAAAGAAATAATACTACTGAAAAGAAAAGTTAATGAATTTTTTTTTATAAAAGTAAAAAGGAAACAACACAATAGTTAATTGAGACGCTTTCACGCGCCAAACAAATTATAAATTACTCAATAGGTCTGAGGACCTTAGATATTTTTTTTCGTGACGAACTCGAGGCTGGAAAATTCTTTCCAAACAATATCTACCTTCAAAAGAATATCGATCCGTGGTCCCACAAAGTAGGATTGCGAGAAGCTCCTGGGGCGTATATTCTTTGTCCGTGTTTTATTGATGAAAAACAGTCTTGATGTGAAAGAAGTGCACGCCGTTGGCGATCCTACAGTACTTTCCCGTTCAGAATAAATTTCACAATTAGTATTTTTTTACAGTTTTATTTCTTGTAGAATGTTCTATAAAATTTCTGCAAATTGACATTAACGTTAGTGGGAAACAAAACTGTAAATTTAAAGAAGATTCTTTGGTGGTTCACCAAAATACCCCAATGGCACTTGAAATCTTAAGTTTTAAAAATTCTCGCGATGTATAACTAGTAGACCTATGCACATTATCATAATCTATAAAATAACATCGCATTAAAAACTTTTCTGCGCTTTATTTCATGTTCGTGCCATCTAACTGTGGACAAGTACATCTACGAGTAAAATTGTGTGGGCTGTAGGTTACCAGGGAGATAAATGCAAAATATAGCAGATCATAAATCACAACTCTCTCTTTTTCCTAATGAGATTGAAAGCGAAGGAGAATTTGCATTACAGTTACACAAAAAATATATCTTTCGGATTTCACTGAAAATTTGTAATATTCATGAAGTGAGAGGAAGGGTAAGAAGATTTTAAAATGCTGGGGATCAGTATATGTAGCATGCTGGGAATGGCGGTAGTTGCAAAATGAGACGAAAACTGTTATTTGTGGTGAATGTTTATATATTTCTCTCTCAGTAGTACATTCACTTTATTCTTCAGAAAGCAGGAAAAGGATTCGTAAAATCGCAAAATAGCGCAATGATGATTAAGGGCTGAGATGCACTATGAAGATGTTTCACTGAAGGGAAGCAAATGCATAAAACCCTCAGTATAACTGCGAGATATTGGTAATTTTATTTCGCATAGGGGATAAAAACCGGTTGAGTCATTTCTATTTATTTAAGTATTCATGGATATTTCTTTTTGTTTCCTATAAACTGGGAGATTCTGGGACATTGAAAGGGGATTTCGCCAATGATGAAATTGTACTGAATGGCTTGCTCTTGATAGAGTCGCTATTGATATCTTTTAGCCTTAAACCTTTCCACCAGGGTATTTCAAGAATTAACTTACTTTAAAACCAGAGTATAATATAGAGCGATTCAAAATTTTCTCAACCAAAATATCGATAATTAAAATTTATTAATTCTTTTACTCTCAGTTTGATATAGGCATCTAAAGATTCGGAGATTCAAGAAAAGTGTAGTAGCAACATTACATTTAGATCTGACCACAAAAGTATAGAATTTAAAGCAACAATTTGCTGTGGGAATCCTCACCCCCCTCTAGAAAGCACTAAAAGAATATCATCGATTAAATTCCTTCAGAAAGAAAAGTTTTTGCAGCTCTTAAAATACTATCCATGGGATTCTCTTAAAAATATACCTATTCAGGACGCCACGTTTCTATTAATAAAATGGTTAAATCAATTAAAAACAGAGTCAGCATCCAAACTTGTAAGAGTTTCTTCTCAATCCAAACCGTGGTTCAGATCTCATCTAAAACCATACTTTAAAAGGAAACAAAAATGCCACAGGCAGTGGAAGAAGTACGGCACTTCATCAACATACATAAAGTATAAAAAGAGCAGAGCACTGTTTCAGATCAAAAAAATTCAGGCGTACAAAAATTACTTAATGTCCAGGCTCAAGCATAATAAAAGAGCACTCTCTTCAAAAACAGGAGCTACTTTGCAGCAAGACCGGACTTTGGAATGGATAAAATTCAATATGGAAACATGCAATTTTGACATCTGCAATGAAGATATGCAAAACAAATTTAAAGAATTCAATTCTTATAAACACGCAAATAGCGTTCAACATGAAATGCTTCCTAATCAAGCTCTGCTAATCAACCAACTTGTAAACAAGGATACAGTTCAGAAAATTATTAACAAACTACGAATTGATAGTAGTGAAGGCCCTGACGGCATCCCTAGTTTTATAATTAAACTGTCCAGTGCATTCATCATTGATTCTCTAGTTCATATTATTTCCAGTTGCATCTCCCAGCCATTCCTTCCAAGATTATGGAAGACTTTTAGAATTACCCTGATTCCAAAACAGGCTAGCAATAATAACCATATAAACTATCGTCCAATTGCTGTATCGTCAATGATCGCTAAGATTATTGATAAGATCATGCTGCCATATCTTCGGGATGCGATCTTTGCTAATGCACCCGACAACATGCATTTTGGTCCTACAGGGCGCTCTACAACAACAAGCCTAGCTGACACCATTGTGCGCATCCAAACTGCGTTTCAGGATAAAGCACAATGCGATGTCTTTTACTTAGACATCAAAGGTGCTTTCGACAACATTGATCACAAGAAAGCCATTCAAATACTGAAAAATCATTTCCCCATTGATACAATGGTTATATCCTATCTTCAGTACAGCCTCAATCACAGAAATCTCATCTTCCCCACTAATACTGATAATATTCTCGTCACAACCGCAACAGGCATCCCTCAAGGAGGTGTTCTCTCCAGTGTTATATTTTCAGCATCTCTACAACCACTTCTACAAGAAAATCCAAATCTGCTGTCTTATGCCGATGATCTAAAGTTGTTTATTATTTCCAAATCTGTGATGACATTTCCAAGGTTAGCCATGATGCGAATTTACAGATGTGCGGAATCATCCAATATCTGAAGAATCTCAATCTCACTATAAATACAAACAAATCTGCTCAAATAACTTATTCCTTACAGAAACAACCAAACCACATAGAAATTAAAATTTCAAATGTTTCAATTCCCAACGTATTTGCTCACAAAGACCTAGGAGTTGTTTTTGACAAAAATCTTTCATTTAATTCTCACTATGTATATGTTGCTAAAAAAATTCAAAAATCAAGATGGCTGATCAAGCAAGAAACAGCGGCGATTCAAGATAGAAAAACAGTCATTAACCATGTTCAGAGATGCATTTTTCCCATTCTGTCCTATGCCTCCGAAATCTGGTCTGGCGCTCCTCAAGTTACCGTAAAAAAATTCCTTGCCCTAGAATATTGGGTTCTTAGATGGCTCAATAGTAAGCTTCGTTTTCCCCGTACAATATCCAGGCAACAGCTTTACAAAAACTTAAAAACAAAGCCTCTGCAACAGATGATCAACGAGTCTGGAGTCATGCTTCTTGCTAAGTTAATTACTTCTGCATCCAGTTCACCAAACCTAGCCAACATAATAGCTCCCACCAACAGAGAAAACTCAAGAAACCAACAACAATTCAAATCCAAACTCTCCAGACTAAAACAAATGGACAGGATGTTCCCCAATGCATCCCTTCAACTCATAAATTATCACAACATTGATTGTAAGAGGTTGCTCAACTCTGAAGCCTGCAGGAGTCTCATTTCCAAACAAATTATGAGAAATACAAACAGCTGCCTACCTACAACCCAGTAACTACATCCAGAGCCAAATGTGATGTTCTGCAATATATATTTTTGATCATTATAATTCATATTCGTTGTTAATGTATATATAGAATATGCTATGTATTTTTTTATATATATATATATTTGTCTCCTTTGTACTAAATTTATGCCCCTAGCCTAGTGCTGTGATGGGCTTGCTGTAGTTGCAATAAATGAAAATTTATTTATTTATTTATAATCAAGTAATTACAATAACTATAATGATAACAGATAAATGAGAGAAAATGCTTCTTTCATTTTGGGTTGCGCGAATTTAGAATCACCCTATTGGTTTGCAGAAACTCTGATTTCAATCAAATGGAATGATGATTGTAAATTAGGAATGGAAAGAATGAGGATTATAATTTAATTTAATTCAATTATTCGGGGCTAATAATTTAATTTAAAAAGTTTATTTCATGATCTGCTACGTAGCGTGAGTGTCTTTTGAGGATATGGTGAATTGTAACTCTCAGTCAGAGGCTTAAAGTAATTTTAGGTATTCTTCGGAATTTTCATCCTGGAAAAAAAACAAGCCTTAAAAATCCATTTCCTTCTTGATAGCCATTTCTGTGACTCTTTTTCTGCAATTGTTCAATTATTCGTTCTAAAATCGTCTTTATTATGTCAATTTTTGGGAAAAAACTTCTTTCGAATCTTCTGAAAATTGTGATGAGGATGTTCAATTTTAGCCGATCCAATATTCTGTAAAAGTAATATTAAGCTTATATATTTGTAACCATTGCAAGTTACTGAACCTGCCATGATATGAAGATATTGTTAGCAAAAAAAAAACTTCTTTAATTAACTTACATCTAAAAGTCTGTTTATTGAAATTTTCTTGTGAAAGAATCAAGAATAGCAAAAGATGGAAAGACCAGCATTGCTTTCCAGCGATGAATTGGTAAAACTTTAATACACTCCAAATGAACACAAAGCGAAAAGCACAGGCAAGAGAATTAAAGGTTGAACACAGCGACAAGAAGAGTACCATGTAGATTCGACATCAGTTACATATGACTGCTCCATTACTTCAAACATTCGTGCTTAGTATCACGAATGTAGTTTAGAGTAAATGGGTTATTAGTCCATTGCGTAATTCATTATATAAGCCTAAATTGGGCTACGCTATAATTTTAATTAAACTGGATAGTGAACATAAACTGCACGAAACGGAAGCACTCGCCATAACTAAATTCAAATTAATTCGTGTTTGGATAAACAAGTTCTACAAACGATCAGTGAAAAGTTGTTCCTACGTTCATATGACAGTCGCAATAATTTTAATCCTAATCGAATTAAAAATGTACAATACGAAAAGAAATGGCTCTCTTCTTTCCATTGTGATTGACTTTTAATTCTACTTGCCCACGCTTTTCCTTTTATGGTCTATTTCGAATGTCCAAAATTTGACCGATTTGTTATAGTGTATTGTAATATCTTTTTAATTCTTCCATTTTATTTTTATTTATTCATGTTTTATTACTGTGAGCTTCGTGTTCTGATATTTACAAACAGATACAGGATTCATCCCTTTGACAGCTCAGTACACTAGATGGGAGATTCTTTGTTGTTGACGTTTAAAAATTACATGTCAGATCATAATAAACAGCTGGTCCTACTTATAAATAAGATTTATAGTAATATTTCCTGTCAATCTATATCAAGACTAAATGGAAATGGTTATTAGCGCTAATTAGTTTGTTAGCACCAAATTCCATCTATCAACTTTGGGTAATTATCTGAAATTTCGCTGTTTCTGTTAGGAAACTGCAATTTTTCACGCTACATGCAACATAACCTGGGATTTGTTCAGGTTTTTATCGATCGTCTATTAATGGGAAATGGATAAATAAACATTGCAGAGTGAGAAATGAATTTTCATTTTATTCTACTGGAGCGCTGTATCACATTACAATTTGTATAATGGTTTGCAACTTTGTTTGCGGTTGGAAAAACTGCAAATACTGCTCGTTAACCTTTAACTCAGCTCCACTCGATAAAAAAAGGAAATTAGAATAAGTAACTTTATTCACGTGAAAAACTCACTACACCACGAAGAGGTATTGTTTTGTTTATCGTGTTTCTTGAAGCAGAAAAAGAAATTGGTAAATTAAATTACTAATCGTACAAGGAAAAATACTTGTCTGGTTACTTTGTATGCGATGCTCATCTTCAGGCATTGCGACTGACAACTAATATCACGTCCGCCTGTGGAAGTGACATAAGCCGCGACACAAACAAAATGTAGATTAATGTGAGAAGCTAATTTCAAGAACTTGAACAAAGCAAAAATTTTGCCTTTTTTTTGGTAAAGAATTGCGTTTTACAAGAAGTGGAAAGTAAGTCTGAAATTCTACGCTTTATTTTAAATATAACTGATGTTATATTTAAAATAAAGCGTGGAACTTCAGCCTTATGGAATTAGCTATTCTTTTTTCATCCTTTTTGACTTTAGGATCTTCTAAGAGCACCTTCCTGAAGATTTTGATTTCCAGGAGGCTCTTTCTGAAAATCACAATCTCAGAAACTTAAATCGGCTACATACCATCTTCTCAATTCTCTGTTCGTTTTCCTCAACGATAATAACAGCAGTATTCACCTTTACTTTTTTGGTAACTGCAATATATATATAGAAGAAACACCGCAATTTTCAAAGAATCTCAGCACCTGAAGGCCTTTAAAATTTAGGTCTGAAACCAGCTACAGAAGAAGTTCAAATTTTCAAGATGACTGAACAGAACGGGTACACTAATTTGAATACGTATTGATGACTGGTGTCTGTTATGCTTCAGTTCTAGTGATACCCTGATTAATCACATGCTCTTGAATCTGTTTAACCTTACAAATGAAGCAGATTCATGTGCAGGATAAAAGAAACTCTGCAACGGATTGTTTATTCCCAGCTAGGCGTACTACACATGAAATAAAATTAGTGCTGTTTATCTAAATGGAGTAATAAATCTCCGTTTCCCAGTGTACCCATTTCCTTAATTCTTTCTATTTCCTTCCCCCTTTCGCTACATTCGTGTGAGTTCACACTTGTTATGTTCAACTTGAGTGAACTTAATTAATCTATTGCGTAATTAAACCCACTTAAATGGAAAAGCTTCTCCATGTTGTAACGAAACCTTCTCGTAGCATAAAGAATTTATCTCTGTAAATCGCACTTACTATTATGGAGTCCAAAATGTAGTAATGACTGTCGTGTGTAATAACTAACCTTTACACTTACATAAAGGGACTTGTGCTCTTGGTGGAATGAAAGGGGTCTGTCTTCTGTCCTAACCAACACTAACCTAACCTAGTACAGTTGATATAATCACCGTCTCCCTACACCGGATGAAAAGATCTCAATTCGAATCCCATCAATGACGCGAGCAATTTTTATTAGAGCTTTTTTTCACAATGTAGTTGAGTTAGTTGGTCTCGGGCGAAGGTAGCATGTTTTTTCCACGGTAACCTCGGATTTTTTTTTTTTTGTCCAGCAAACAGGCAAATCCACCACAGAACATACGCAATTTACAGCCATATTATATGCCTGTGGAGAAGAGAATGGATGATTGGTGCATTTTCAAGCAATTGCGTGATGGAGCGAAAGGTGAATAAAACAACCAAGTGGCAATTTTCTGAGAAACGGATACATCTGGGAGGAGAATGCAATATCGAAAAGCTAAGAGAGGGCGAGAGCACTTGTTGCCCTTGATCTGACCTGATGAGAGTATTTACGATGTTAGCATCGTCCTTTCCCAGATAGAGGAAGTAATTTAGCAGCAGCAGAAGCTTTTCCCAAGCAAGCCTCCGCAGCAGGCGGAAAAAAAGAAAATTACGTGTTACTTGCCTGAGAGCTCGCAGGTCATCTCCCGCTAATGGTGTAGCTGTTCTTGGTGATTAGCCTTTGTCGACCCACGGAATACTCTTTCTCTTTGATTTCTTCTTCTTCTGATTATTCTTCTCATTGCAAAAATGTAAGATGAATTGCATCATTCTCCATTGATTAATCAGCTGCCTTATTCACCCGCGGAAACGACTATTTTTCCCAAGGATTGATATCCAGCTAAAAGGAAAAGTAAGCAGTTCAAATAAATTTCGCTGAAATAAATGATTTTACAGTTAGAAATTAATAAGGATTCCAGTGGTTATCACGAAGAAAAGCGCGAAATTTATATCGAAATCCGATTGTTGGCATTCAAGACAGTGGGGTAATTCAGAAAATTGGCCCCCTACAACCAACCAACAGAAATAAATCATTTTCTCAAGTCCCTATCTAGAGATCCGGGAGGGGGCAATAACGATAACAGTAATATAAAGACGGTAATGAAAATGTATAAAATACTTTATGCTACATTTATTTACAGATATTAATATTTCGAATAATTATCGGTAAATTTGCAAAGTGGAAAATGTAGGAAATTACAAAGATTATCGTAAGAAAGTCACACAGTTGTGTTACAGAATAGAACACCAAGAGATATTAATCACCAATGAAATATGATGTAGGCCCGTTATATTTCGAGCAACTGTTCCTTCTCATCTCACGTAGACAACATTTCCAAAGAGGCATACAGGAGAATAGGTTTTGTTAAGCGTTATTCTTCCTCTTGTCTTTCCCAGTAGAGAAGACTAATGTCTTAGTTGGAATATCTTATATTAGTTGAATTAATGTATCTGTGCCTAACGTATTTACTGTTGTTATATTAACTTATAAAAGCAAACGTGGTGTAAAATGTGTTATTTATAATTATTTAGCAGCAAGAGAATATAAAGAAAATCTCTTTATGCATTTTGTGGCGAACATGCTCTCGTCGAATAATGGTGCGCGTTACAAATAAATATCCACCTTTTTAAGGAGTAGTGCCGTTTGTTTGAAGTTCAGTGCTGAGCAGATGGACCCGAATTTCTTCCCAGTGAGATTGATGCTTCGTGTACCAAATTTAGTTTTCTTTTGGCTTCGTAAAAACTGAGGCCTTTGCCAGCGCATGTACAGTAACACATTTAATACAGTTAATTTTTGCATTTCAAAATAATTTTTCTTATTCTAATAATGGCTGACTTCTGATATAAAATGGCTAGACACGCGTGGATTTGATGAGGAACGCTGATAAAGTATATGATAATTAAGTGCCAGTTGACTTGTCGCAAAGGCCGATTAATAAAATAACAAAATATATAACTGACACAGAATGAATAAAGAATATTTTATTATCTGAAATTCTGCATATTATAAAATATTTAATTCCAAATAGGCGAACGAGGCTGGCTGTTATCTTTGATTATTTCAACAATCTTCGCTTTTATTTCACTTTTGATAACTTCTTGAGTTTATCTTGTGTTACACATGAATATGAGTGTCTCGTATGCACGTTCCAAGCTGATTCATGAAGTGTCTTAGGAAATTCTGTTTAAAATTACCAGCCCTGAAGGAGAAAGAAAAGATTCTGATAAGTTGCGTTCAAAGAGCCATTTAGGCTACAAAACAACCATGGTCCTACAGGCAAAGTGGCTCTCTGGAACTTGTCGTAATTTGTGTGTGCGGAGAAACAAGACGAAAAACTCGTTTCCGCTGTGTTTATACTTCGCGTGACAATGATCTCCGCACTCCGTAGTAGGGTTTAATAAAATATGTACGCAACATTCAAACACAGAGCTGTAAAGATCGAGGCAGTACTTTTTATTATTATATCTGGAAGGAAAGTACTTACACAATGACGCACACGGGTCCCAAAGGTCTCTGTAATATGGTTCACACCACACAATGTAGTAACCTTTTCATTTTTGCATTGCAGCTTAATCTACGGAACAGCGGACGCATACTGGATCGGAGCTAACGACCGTTCCTACGAGAACTGCTACGAATGGGCTGATGGCCAGATATTCGGCTACAGTAGTAAGTAAATATGATATTATTTATTTATTAAATGTGAAGAACATCTGCTAGGGAAATGAAAGAATCGATTTGAAACTTATCCATTGAGAAAGAATGTATTGGGTGTGTTGTACATTGTAATGGGATTGAGAAACACATAGAATGTGTATTGCTGTAACTCTGTAAGAACAAAGTGAACACCAATGATTATTGAAATAGATTTTATTTTGACATTCTTCAAAGATACCTGTATAAATAAAAAATTACTTATATGAGTATATTTTAGTATTTGGTAATATGCTCTTTTGAGGCCTGAAATACTCTAACACGAACTGGAGAGTCTATTAGATTTTGGATCACTTCACGATCTAATGATAGCCTTATATGAATCGTGGTTCCAAATCAACTATGTTCGGTGGCAGAGGACTATTGTTTGGTTTTACAGTCCATGCGTTCCTAAATGTGTTCTATAATATTTTCGGAATACCTATAAAGTTCCTGTAATGATGTTGGAGATGATCCCCCTACCAGTGTTTACCCCGTTTACCATCCCCATTTCGAAAATCCTTGATAATATTTTGCATTGGTCGGTGAGCTTTTTCACTTAGGGAACAGAGATCGAGGCGTTACGTACAAGCTAATGGGAGCGGAGTTAAAAGTGTCCCATTTCGAAAAAGATCCTCGTGGATAGTACATGTGGTAGGATTCTCCCTTCTCCCCACACCGGTGGATGTGACCCGAGTTTTAATTCTGTCAAATGACCTGAGCAATTTTTATGGACCTCTTTAACAAGATGGCTGAATTAGTCGATCTCAGGTGAAGGTACCACGGTTTCCCCTTCCAGGAAACTCGGGTTTTTCGTCCGGCAAACAAGCAAATCGTCCACAGAACACACGCAATTTACAGACATATTATATACAGCGCAATATGATCTAAGTCGCTGATGCACCTGAAATTGTATAACAAACAAACAGTACGAAAAAGATATATGGGTTACAATTCAATGACACATTAAATTTTCCAGGCAATGTAAATAGGCAGCTACAAAAGCACGTGGTATCTTATCTATTATATACAGGACCTTCGCAAGTAGGGAAAG
Source organism: Mastigoproctus giganteus (assembly GCF_048544385.1). NCBI lineage: Eukaryota > Metazoa > Arthropoda > Arachnida > Uropygi > Thelyphonidae > Mastigoproctus > Mastigoproctus giganteus. The sequence goes on along the minus strand of NC_143583.1, from coordinate 111,519,464 downwards.
AATGTATGTCATTGCCACTTTATATGAGACCGCATCTAGAATATTGTGTTCGGGTCTAGACGTTAAACTAGAAGTACTATCAGAAGAACCCTTTCTTGAAAGGGTTCTGAGAAGGGCAGCTGGATTGGTGGGGGATGTTAATCGATGTCCATAAGAAGAACGGCTTAGAAAGTGCGGACTGCGAAGATTGCCAACTAAACAGCTTAGAGGGGCGACCTGATAGAGATGCATAAGCCCCCGAATGGAATCAGTAATATAAACCCGGAGGTATATTTTCACTGAGAAAAGAGAGAAGAATCAGGTGTCACATATATAAAAATTTGCTCAGTAACAGAAGGCTGGATCTCATAAAGCTCACTTTCGAGCAGCGTGTTGTAGGTCATGGAAATGAACTGTCTGCAATAGTGGCCGAGGTGGATAGACTAATAAAGTTCAAAGCGTAACTGGACAGGAACTTAAAGACGGAAATTTTCCCCCTTTCTTTCAGAAAAAACTCGCTTCCTTGCATCATTTAGCCATTATAATACTAAATCATTTGTGATTTGTTTTCTGCTGTGATCGTCGTACTGAAATCGTCCAAATAACCAATACGGATAAAATGAGAAATATATCAGACTCCACTGATGCAGAAATAACAATCTATTCAATGTCGTTTATTCATATTCTTTGCACATGCTCTCAGCAGTCAGATTGGCTGTTAAATGTTCTTTATGTTTGACTCCGTTCCGCTTTAGATCAATACATATACTTGCTGTCCTCGCAGAGATGCTGTCTCAAGCACATATAATCTATAGGTATCCTGGGTGAATTATCTCTACTGGAGGCATTGTTTTATGTCTTTATCCCTGTTGAAAACGCTTTTTAGTGGTCTTAATATTTTATACGAATAAATTCTAGTCTTCATAATATTTTGAAGTAACACTAAAATATTACCAAGTGCATTATTTGCAGAGTTGAGAAAGGTTACTGATTATCAATCAGTTTGGGTCATCTAGTGATTTCTCCTTTCTTAGGTCGTCATTCAAACAATAGCCATTGACAGTCTTCCATCTCGAGTTTTTTTTCGTCCATCAAGCAGCAAACCAAAGAATACGCTCAGTTACAGACTCGATATACCAACGTTTGCACAACCTTACTTTCTTCGGCACTCAACACTTTTGACCTACCAAAGTCAGTCATTATCGGCGTCCCTGATTCATTAAGTGATTACAACGCCAGGCGCACGCAAGTTTTGTTAGTGTATCCTTTCTGGGCGGCTAGATGTTACCAAAAACTCATTTTTAATTTAAAAAATGCTACCAGGGACAAAAAAAATGAGAGAAACCACGAAACAAACTGAAGAAGCAACCGTACCGCATTTTAAGTGCGCCGATGCTAAAGTGGCGTATTTATTTTGCACCTAAATTAACTCTTGTTCAGGAAGTTTGGGTTAGGTTTACGACTAGACTTGTTTGTCGACAGCGAGTAAATTGAAATGTTTGCCAGAAAGTGTTAAGCTACTTAATTAGAGCGAAAGTCCAGGTGCGATCTGCCTTTAGCAGCTCCAGGCGACAAGATTTACTTGCTGCAAACACTACAGTAACGAAGCCAAACAACGCAAGGGTCATCACCCAACGAATCAGGGCGCTGAAACAGCATCTACTTGATGACTTTACTCTCCCTCTTCCCCCATTTACACGATGAATTGAAAGCCATATCTTCTATCACATGTAATAAGGATTAAATTTTGCCATCTAATAATGATTTCAGAGCCACAGTAATATATTTGCTTGATAGGGCATACAAAGCAGCAAATACAAAGCGAAAAGATTTCATGAATACCAATAAAGGTCTGAAATTAGATTTAAAATATATAAAAAATCTTTATCCATTCATCCTAAATTGCTTACTGTTTACAACTTCTGTCGCAGGCATTAATTAATGAAGCAGAGACTACGGCTTTCTGTTGCAAAATCTTTCAGGGTGCCACACTCTTTCAACACCGACAGATGCTTGTATTATCTTTGAAAATGTTAGGAATTTAATACACGCCCCAGCCGTGTGGAAGGGGGAGAATTACAATAAGAGACAGGGAAGGTACGAAATAAATGGTTGAAAGAAGTTACGTTTGCAAGAAATAAGATGGAACCGAGATTCCCTATTGTCAAAATTAACTGCTCATCAAATATGCAGCAAACAAGTGTACATTCTAGAATTTAAGAAACTGTTGTTCAATAAATTTTAATCTATAAGCTTCCGAATTATTGAAACAAGACAATACAAAGTTATGATAGACCTACTAGCAGTCGTAACCAGTAGGGACAGATTTCAGCATTAGTATTAAGATGGCATAATGATGCAAAGAAGCGAACTTATTATGCACTAGCCAAAAACAAAACAAAAAAAAAACCTTCTCATATTCCCATTGCCAAAAAGAGCCTATCCAATTCTTCCGAGAATTTTGCCAAACTGTCCGCCTTAGTCAAACTTATAATTAAGGCAACTTATTCCAATGTTCTGCAACTTTATTAGATGTAGTCTACTATTTCTTCCTAAGGTTTTATAGTTGTGCCCTCTGGTCCTTGCTTCACTCACCAGAGAGAATAAGAGAAAGCGTAAATGCCAGCAACGTTATGTTCAAATGATATGTGAATTATGTCCAAATATCAATTTTACAAGCGTTTACCCCCATATCCTCGATGGGGATATAAAACGGAGCGTTGCTCCTCGATGTAAGCCACTGACCAGTGGGCCATAAGTATTTCAGTCAGTGTCTACTTGCTAAGCTATTCGTCATAGGAATATTTAGAGCTCTTTAACAATCTAGTCCATCTTGCATCTTTTCTAGAAGTTCTATATCTGTTCCTCAGAATTTTTATTTATTTTGGATAATACAAATTAAAAATAGCAAACAATAGAACTGATCCGCGTTGGTACGACAGGCTTGTTTGAAAAATTACAGGATACCAAGCCACCTTTCATCACGTGCGATAAGCAGCCACAGCCATACAGCCAACTGACCACCCAACTGCCAAAAGAAGAAGATAAATCATTAAGTGGAAGTTCACTAAGAAATCGTTTCTGCCAAACTCGATCAAGCGGCTTTGAAATGTCAACAGCAAATGCCTTTTGGTTTCTTCGAATTTTTTCCGTGGCATTTATCCAAAGGCGGGCGATAAACAAGACGATCCCGTGTATATTGACAGCAGCGAATTCCGTGCTGCAGTCATTAATTAAGTGATACGTTTCCAAGTAGTTTAGGAGCCAACCGTTAATTAATTTCTCCATTACTTTTGAAAAGGTCGAGCTGAAGGTAGTTCACGTTAATTGGGCGGCAGAGATTTTCCTCCACTTTTACGAAGACTGCATATGAGTGTTTCCTTCTCTGGCTGTTCAAACGCGACTCCAAATTTATTAACTTGTACGCAGATATTGCGTGCTTTGCTTCAGAAAGAAAAGAAAGATGGATTGTTGTTGTTGTAATAGGATTTTAGGAGCATCAGCGACTAAGGTCATATTGTTGGCATGTAGTGTCTGTAAATTGTGGTTGATTTTCGGTTTGCTGGACGAAAAAACCCGAGTTTCCGGGAGAAAAAACCATGCTACCCTCGCCTGAGCTCGACTAACTCAACCAATTTTGTGAAAAAGGACCATAAAATATAAGACATCAGCGCATAGCTGACTTTTCGGTGATTGAAGGTTCCCACTATAATGAAGAATAATTGGAATGCCCACATTATTAGCGTACGTGTTTTAATATCTGGATACGAAGTAATTGTAAAGTCTTGTATTATACGTTAATACCACGTACAGATTACAGGAAAATTCGGAAAGGGGCTGAACCTTTTCTTACAGTGGTGATATTGTCAACCGTTTAACTAAGCTGGTGGTTATCCTCGCTGGAAGGATGGACAAGCAGCAAAACTATTTATTAAGGGGAAAGCCTGAGTTTCTAATGAAAATACTTGAATAAGGAATTATTAATATGAATATAACACAGGGTAGACGATAAGAAATTGGTCATGGTGTTAAGTTTTCTAAGTGGAAAACTAATATTTGAATATATACGGACTAGTAGATAAATATATATACAATACCGCATAATTATTAAACCTTGACTAACAAAAAAGCGGTTATATCTTTTATTTCTCAAATTTATTACAGAACCCAACTCACGTAATCTTGTTATAATCTCATATTCTCCAATAGATTAATCTACCAGTTATTACAAATGGTTCCAGGCAATAACAATTTAATTCATTTCACTTGAGTTTCTGTATCGAATTATCAATGGTTTTTCTTCGTGTTCATGCAGTCAGTTTAGAAATATTCTTCTTAGTGAGGCAATGATATCAATTCAAGAAAAGCAGCAAAAATGAGAGAACATTATGTGATTGTCGAATGAGAGTATTTATATGATCAGGACACATTGTGTTTGATTTTAAAGCGCTAATTACATAACATTAAAATATTAATAAATTAATTATTTACTAAGCACGTGCCTCAACCAGTCATCACCCATTCACTGTCCCACTCCAAAGCAGAGATGGGGGAAACCTCTGGTGCCGTTAGACCCAAAACACTTTACACTTTTCCAACTCCAAACTCACCACCTAATGTTTCCTCATTCATTCTTTGAACGAATGTCTTCTAGAATAACCTGCATGAATGAGGTTGCTCCTTTTGAATTAATGAGGTTCTGTCTTCATACGTATTTCTTGAAAATTACGATCTACAAAAGTTCAAATCAAATGTCAACAAGTATTTTTTTTTCTCGATTTCGTCCATACTAAGTATTGTAGGTTCTAACACCTGTTGTGGTTGGGATTTTCATGAAAATAAATTATAAGATGAATATAAACATCGCAGATAAATAAACCCTGTTTAAATACCTCCCATATCGATTTTCTGACTAATGGTTTCTGTTCGTACTAAAATTTGTTTTTTTCAAATACTAAGTTTTTTATGTTGCAAAAGAAAGTCTCTCTCTCTTTGTTCCCCACCCCTTAATCTCATTTTTCATCCACGGCATGTAGTATTATCACTAATGAACTGCCCCGGTGTAATAGGTCTGCCCATTTCTCAATATTTACCCTAAAAGTAAGAACAAAGTGAGTTTATGACATGGGAAACAGCACTACGCGTTTAGACGAGCGCACAAAAGTTTTATAAAGAAAAGAAACAAATCCGAGAACAGCAAGAGCGTGGACATAAAAATAAATCACAGGCGTGGTCACCGGCCCTTAATGGCAGTAATTGATGCTGCCTAATGGGCGCCCCTATGAAAGAGCAGCGCAAGAAGCTTTTCAAGTTTCCTGCAAAACACCGAAAGCAGTTTCGCTGAAAGAACACCAACATTGACAAATGAATACTTCAGGTTTTTTCCCTATTTTTGAACATCTCGTTATGCTACAGAATTTTAACGACTACGGATGGTGACAACTTCAGCGTAACTAACAAGATGAACTGCCACTTGTAAAGGACGTGAGTGTAGAGAAGGAATGGTCTTCAACTAAAATTATTAACAAGGTTCTGCGCTGTTAAGCCTTTTGGTAAAGGTTGCTCAGCTATTCATCTGTTCTTTTTTTTTGTTTGTTTCATTGAATCCAAGGAAACAGTAGATGGTAAACAGGAATATTTTGATATCAAGAGTAGCAACGTGAGTTATTTTAAAACACAGATATGACCAGGACAGTTACTCATACTGTGTAATGTACTCATTCTGTGCATTCATGTCTTTTTGGCAACTTACAATAAATAATTTTCTCTCTTTCTCTTTCTTTTCCTCCCCTTTATTTTCTTTAATATGTTTTATTGTTTGAATCTATTGATTGCAACTTCAATAATAAATTAACACAGCACTTGACCACAGATATATATTAACGAATAATTTCTACTGTATTTCTGAATTGGCTCATATTATTAATTGATATGCCAGAGTTTAAATGGAGATGTCTGAAAAAAAAAATTCCCTTTCGGTCGTACACTTAGGGAATAGAAATCCCAATATGACCTGTGTAGTTAGTGAGGTTGAATTAAAAACTGTGGTGGAAGAAAGTGATTTGGAGTTATGATATGTTCTGTCATGCATTTATACAAGCAGTATAGACCGGTGGCAAGAACTGTCCATGGAGTCCTGTCTGTGATTTATCAAACATTTGCTTGAAGAAAGAGGCTGGTCATAGGGCTATTGCAAGACAGCACTTGGAATGTCGTGTCCAAATATGAAGACTGCTTCAACAAAGAGATATCGAACTTTTTAAAAGAGTACAAACACTAGGCAATACGTTTGACGAGATATGCAAATGGCACTCGTATGAAGAAGACTTCGAATATGTGGTCTAAACAGGTTGACAACCACCCTGTCTCTTCTCAGAGCCCTATAGACCCTGATTAAGGTCTGAGGTCTATAGGGCTCTGAGAAGAGACAGTAAAATGAGTGGAGACAAAATTTTAATTGTAATAAATGATTTCAGAAGGGCCATAAATCTGAATTACAGCGGAAGAGGTTTAGACTGGATTTCAGGAAGTCTTCTTTTAGTTAGAGAATTGTTAATTACTAGAATGAGTTACCCAAACTGGCAACCTTAAGTATCCCGTAGATAACAATTATTTAACAATTCTCTAACTAAAAGAAAAAATATATAGATATTTCAGTTAAAACCAAAATCAGTTACTAGTTCTTACTACTAAAAACTAAACAGCATTCGATAAAAACTAGTTTTTACTAGTAAGAACTAGAAACCACTGTGCTACCGGTAAAAACTCAAATCCAGAGAGTAACTCCTAGTATTTATTAACATTTTAGTAAAATCTAGTTCTTATCGCGTACCTTTTACTAAAAAATACTTCCTTCGAAATTTCATAAACCACAATAGTACTGCAAAATGTAATAGAGGGGGAGAGGGTTAAACTTCAGAACAAGACCCATGGATCTTTTTGAAACGATGACAGAAAACGATGTCCAGATCTGGCTCCGCCCACGATTTTGCGTTAGAGTGAACGCCGTTCTGCAAGCGAGTAGAGTCGGTAGGAATTTAACAGACGTTCATGTTCGGCTAGTGAAAAAACGTTTACTCCATCAAATTCGGGACGGATTCTATCGAAAAACGGTATCCGTAATGTTTAGTATGCACTTCTTGAATCCGTCAATTTGGTGGCGTAAACTGGCCTGACCTTTTTTCACTAGTGGAAATGAAAGATTGTTAAGAAAACTCCTACCACAAACGTGAAGTTTCGCAGCCTGTATATTGTATTGTGGTGATTAGCAGCCATTCAGCGCAAAGCAGTGGGAGGAATAGATTTGACCATCGTTTGTTGTAGCAAAGATCTACGGGTCAGAGTCTTGTTCTAAACTTTAACCTTCCCCTCTATTACAATTTACAGTGTTCTTGTGGTTTTCGCTAACTGAAATTTCGAAGGAACTAGTTTTTTCTAAAAGGTATGCAGTAAGAAGTAGTTTTTACTAAGAATGTCACTAAATACTAGGAATGGAATTACACTTTGGATTTGAGTTTTTGCCCGCAGTGGTTTCTAGTTCTTACTGGTAAAAACTAATTTTATCGAATGCTGTTAGGAGCTTCTAGTCTTTTGTCAGTTATTGCTGTGTGCAATCCGAGCCAGTTACAAGTTCCATGATGATAGTTTTTTTTTTCTCAATAAAGAGGTCGTTTTGTGCACTGCCAGTGGTCTTAAACAGATCGGTATGTTGCTGCCACATACCTGCCCTCCTCAACCTACACTGTCAGTTCCCACGAACTGACAGTGTATTAGCAGCTATCAATACCAATTTACCACGGCGAAAATCGCTTATTAGCACAAACGCTTCAAAGCAGAGTATTGAATTGCTTTTTGTGGACTTTCTGTTTGAAATACTCGAAATTTAGAAACACTTGGTCTGTAGTTGCGCTGTATGTTTATAGTCTGTATTTATATATTGCTCTTATCCTCGTAAAAACACTAAAAGATTCATAACTGGTTACCTTTTGTCAGAGAAATATATATATATTAGAGTATTCTCATCGAATCCTGCGGAATACACATTATTAAGAAACTATCTTTTGTAATGGAAATTTATCAAGGATATAGCCCTAATTTGTACAAAGTTTCTTGAAGTTACAATCTATATAATGATAACATAAAATATTTGGGACAATGATTAGCTTTCTCCTTAGACATTTTTGCTGAAACCGATTAGTGAGGGTAGATCCAACAATTACTTGGATCCATTGAGTATATTGGATCCATTATACTCAATGTTATTTTTGGTATTTGATGCGCACTCCAAAAATTCTTCTTTCTTTTCTTTAAACTTAATATTACTAAGTAACCCATTCTTTTACTGATATTGTACTGTTGGAGATGGTAGCTGCCTCTTCACTCCCCCCTTATGCCTCATTATTATACGGAAAATCATCTCCGAGAAATAATTTTAAAGTTTTGAATTACCTTCTCGTGAATCAAAGTTTCTGATGACACATTAAAGTGTAATGTTGATCTTTATGTGAGCAATGTAACCACAGAAACACATCTTACTTTTCTTCTACTGCAAAAGTTTGTTAATAAACAATTATTGCATATTTAACCATTGAAATTTTAGCTATTATACAGTATTTTGAATTCTGCCTACTTTAATGACCAGAAGTTTTGATTTATTGACAAAAGATTCTAATACAATCCATTATATAGGCTGATTTTATAAATGAGCTGACTTGATATGCATATCTTTCATTATAATGTGAACAACGTATGCATCAGGGTAAATATACAAAAGTATAAAGAGACTCGAGAATTAATTTCATTACTTTTTAGAAATATTTCAGATTTTACTTCAGAAACATTTCCGTACAGATAAGTTATATTCATTCGATGTTTATTTTCCATTTAACGCAAATCTGTAGTAAATCTACTGCTCAGGTTCTAAAACTTGCATTTTATTAATCGTGCGTTATTAGTTTAAGCTGAAGGCTTCTAATTTAATTTAAAGATATATAAAAATCCTTTCCACAAATCCTGGAGGGAATTAAATTGGTTCTAGGAAAGCTAGAGTCTAAAGAAAAAGTTTGTTTACAGCTTTCCCCATCCTCTCCCAGAAATTCGGTTTTCGTATAGCAAAACAAGAAAATATACCGTAGAATGCAGCCAATTTATAGCCATAACACTAATCCCTCATGGCCTTAGTTGCGTTGGCACAAAACAAGCCAACTGCCGCGATGCTATTTCTTTTTGTCTGGATTTGCTTACGTTTCGGGATGTTGCTGCTTAGGATTTATGGAGTGAGAAATACAACGCAGATGATTCATCTACCAAAAATGCAAGTATTAAAGATTCGTGGAAAAATTACTCTTAGTCCCACAAACACTATATGGTTTGTGGGACTAAGCTTTGGTACAAAAGAAAGTATTTGTATGGCCTGACTTCGTTATTTAATTTGCTGTTCTTCAATGATGTTTCCAAAACGTGGAAAGCTTTTCGTGGGAATGAAGAATGGCTCAAAACGAAAACTGCAAGCGGAACTGCACACTTTGTTAACATTTTCAATTTCCGGCCACGATTCTTTACCCTCAAGTCTTCTCGAAATATGTATTCCATTTCGGCCTTCTCGTTTTATCTTCCCGCCTTAATAACGAGTCTGATTTACATCTCGCTTTATTGCAAGTGTTCGCTTTTCTCTCTTATTTTCACTCACTCATTGAAGGCGTTCCCATTTATGTTCCATTCACACTTCATTTCTCTGAAAACTAATTTCATTTCGACCGAGCCGATTATTTTTAATTTGTTTGCCGGCGAAGTTTGCTTGATTATTTCCGATCAAAGCGCATTACCCGTTTGTTTCCACATCGCAAAATTCCTTTGCCTGCACGACTCATTGGCATTTCTTTTTTCTCTACATTCTAGGTAATTTTCGTACCCTTTTCTGAACCTCTTCTTCGCTCTATTGCAATAGTCGACAAAGCGCGAACAGCATTTTTATCGCACTGCTGAAGTAGCTCAAGATGAGAACTTTTGCAGCAGTTTAAAATGTTGACAAAACAGATTTTCTTCTCCGTGGTTACCTCTGCATTAAAGTAAAAAGTAGACTGCATTCCTTGTAAGGACTTGAGTTTCTGGCAGCAAACTTTCACCGGCAATAGCATACGAATTTCCAAAACCATTTGGCACTGATTCTCCGGAAGTCTAAAAGAGAATATCTGATTTCTCAGCCTCGTAATAATGTAAAACACTAAAAACATTAATCCAGGCAATTCAGTCAGGGATTGATTTGGACTAACTTGAGTTTTCTGAAATATTACGTTCGATCATTCTTCTAAATTTCGGCACTAATTTTCCTCTTTTCTTTCCTTTCCTCGTTTTACCTTTTTTAATGAATAAACATAAAAATCACTTTTTCTCTGTATTATTGAATTCCTCCTCTTGGAGGAATTCAATAACACATCAATAACGATATGCGAGAGTGGATGAGTAACAAGTGAATATTCAATTGTGGTTCGTTCAAGTTTAACAGAAGTAAAACCAAGACCCCTGACCTCTTGCACAAGCTTATGGAGAAGCAGGTCACTACATTCACCCACATTTTAGTGATATAACTATTTTCCAACGGAAGGAAGAGCTTTAAAGATTATCCAACATCGGTCCTCCTTTCTTTCAAAGCACGAAATGTTGATAGAATCATCAACGTTAGAAATCAACCTTCGTATTACTCTACAAGTGTTCTGGAAATCAAACAACTGTTCTCCTTCGCATTCACCACTAGTAACGACAATAGATGAACATTCAAATCTCTACAAGTTTATTTTTTGCATAAACCTTGCTGGATACATCTCGTTCTCTTGCTAATGCCGTGAATTTCTTTAGTCCCATTGCTAAACAACGGCAACTTGGATTTTAAAGAAACAATTAAAAGTTACCTGCATTCTCCACAACTGTTTTTTTTATGGAAAGCTAACCTAAACTCGGACCTGCTTTAATAACCTCCCAAAAAAACGCTGATGATTATTAATGCCCCGTTCAAATCTCTGCTTCGCAAATCACAGCATAGGTCATCTTGGAATTCATACCACGTGAACCTCCAGGAAAATGTCGGTTATTTCTTTATCTTTCCTAAATTTTTTTCCTTTCTAATCGATATGAGGTTTTATCTGAGTTTGGTTATCGAGATTGCATCATATCTGCTCTAACTATGTCATCTATAACCTATCCCCATCTCTGTCTGTGTCCTTTTATATGGTCCATTTACTTTTGTTGAAACACAAAAGCGTGAATTTCCTAGGTGAAAGCCATCTTACATTCTATCAAAGAATTCCAACAGATTCTAAAACTTAAATGATTTTTTATAGATTTAGTTAGCAACAACCTTTCAAAGAATATCTGTTACACTTAAAAGAGGATTATAGCAAAGCTTTCTTAGCTGAGAACTTTCCCTAAAAAACGCATACGGCGTGCATTCACAAAAGTTTTTTTATTATTATTATACTGAGCATTACTCTTATAAGATATTCCTTCGCATTTGGCAGAACAGGATCAAATACCCGATTTCCACTATCGGAATATTGAAAAGTTTTATTTCAGGGAAGTTTCTTACAAATATAACGCTAGACGCAGCCTCAATTTATTCATTCAAAGCTCAAACAAGATCAAATAAGGCAATGTGTGTCTAGTGTGGTGACAAGCCAAATCCGGACTACTTTTCGTTGCAATACGCAGTTTTTATGCTATTTTTGTTGATATTCGTACAGATACAAAGCAGTGTCAGATATGAAATATTTATGCTTTCGATAGCAAGAGGAAAAGTATGAAAAGAAAAGAGATGTGGTAGTTTACTCAAGAAAATGTTCTGAAAGGAAGGAGTAACATTTTTTTCCGTGTATGTCATAGAATTATTCATTCGTGGAGAAACTTTGTCCCAGGAGGCCGACTGACTACAATGGATAGTAGTGTAGGAGCTAATTAGAATCCCACTCTTCTCTTTCTTATCTCCGGTCTGTTCTGTGGAAGAAAATTTAAATCCATTCCCCAAGAAGTAGCCAACTTGATATCTAGAGAGCCAATCGTTACTACTAAAAGATCCTCATTAGATTTTTTGTTAACCCTTAATGAAATTAACTAAGTAATTTAATTGTTTTATTATATCATCAGTAGCTCTTCTGGGTGTACTGAAGATCTTTCTTAATTATTCTTTTCCTTTCATAACAATTCAAATACCGTTTCTTTATCCGTGTAACACCGATCCGGTTTCTTCTGCAGAAGCAACAGTGCGTCTGATTAAAGAAGCTGTTCTCAAAATCAGTAGGTTGAGGGTTATAGCAAATAGATATTCTAGTTATACAATTACACCTCTCGAATATGATATCTCCAATTATCAATCTGATTACCCATCACTTGTCCCACATGGCATTGTCCACACAACATTATTGATAATAGTTTATTTTTGCTTCAAAAACCTTTAGGAACTTAATTGTTTTATGAAACACTTTATTCATTCAACTGATATTTATTTATCTGTACGTTACTCTATTCGTTTCTATCTCCGTTTGTGTTTTATTATCACAAAGGCCAATTCGTGTTTCTATTCAAAAATAAAAATGCTTCGCTTCATTCAGCAGTGTTGTATTATGGTTGAAGCAATGGTAGCGAAATCATTCTTGTACAATAGCACTTTTAAATTCCAGTATATCGGAAAATTTGAGATTTAAATTTATTTTAAATAAATATTTCAATACTCTTTTGGGAAATATTTAGATTTAAAAAACGATATTTTAAAAATTGAAAACACAATTTCTCAAGAAAGATTTCCGGGTCAGTAGTGATAAACTATTTTCACTTTGTCAAACTCTGGTCTAAGGATAGCCTTTTCCAGAAAATACAATTGTGTCCATTGCACTCCAAGATTTTTTATCGATTTATGAAAAAAAAAAACCAAAAATCACTGTGCAAATATTATCATGGGGTGGTGTTTGCCAAAAATGATTACTTGCGGGCATAAGTAATCCTACATTAGCAAATAGATATTTCTAATAGTGTTCGTGCACGCGCTCATGTGCCCGTCTAGATTTGTTTGCTACAAATTTCCCAAAGAAGTATCAGAGCTGTTTGATAAACCGCATAACATATATATCATACAGTGGAGCCATATGTACAGGGGCAACATCGTTCTACTTTTAATAGCGTATAGAAATAACACTATAGTGCGATGTATTACCTAAACAGAGCTGTTTATAAAATTGTAGCAAGTTTCCCCTTCAGTGCAGCAGTAAAGGGTATTTAGGATCAATGCTCTTATTTGCAGCAAACCCTGTTTACTCAAAGCTATGTACAGGAGGAGGATATCCGACACGTATGACTTTATGTACTGTACTTTGTCCTATACTTAGTACCGCCTCATCTGATATATTGTGGATATACACTGAGTGATATCTGAAGTATTACCACCTGACCACCCATATGAAAACTGAATGCCACCTCGTTGACTACGTAGCACGATGTTAGTGGTTCAGTAGGCAGTAAAATTCCGAGTGTGAAGGATTTATCGGACTTTGATAAAGGACAGATTGCGGGTTCTCGAAGAGCTGGTGCCTCGATTTCCAAAACGGCTGAAGTGGTGGTGGTGTGTTCGAGAGCCGCAGTTGTTAAAGTGTACCAGGACTGGCGTCAAAATGGTCAAACAACGACCCAACAGCAAAACTGCAAAGGTCAGCGAAAGGTTGGTATTAGAGCTGAGCGCCGGGTCCGACGACACGAACAGGCGCAGCACTTTTCCATAATCAAAAAAAGAAAATCTGAGCCAACAAGGAACAATATCTGGCATGATCATGAATCGCACGCTCGCACGTATGGGCTATACCAGCAGACGACCCCTACAGCATCCTCTCCTAACCAAGGTTCATCGGCGTAAAAGTCTCGCCTGGTGCAAAGAGCATGCAAGTTGGACGTTAGAAGATTGGAAGAAGGTGTGCTGGTCGGATGAGTCACGTTATTTACTCCACACCGTGGATGGTCGTGTACGGATTTGGCGTCAACAACATGAGGCTCTCATCCATCATGCATAGTATCAAAAGTGCAGGCTGGTGGAGGCGGTTGTGTGGTGTGGGGAATGTTTAACTGGCAGGAACTTTGACCTCTGGTGAAGGTGGAACAACTTATAGCTGGTCTCCACTATCGTCAACTGCTATCGACTGTGTACATCCTCTCCTCTCATCCTCTACTCCACTATCGACTGTGTACATCCCGTTATGTTGCACTTTTTCCCGAATGGCGATGGTGTCTTCCAAGATAACAATGCGCAGAGCCATCGGGCACTGGATGTGCAGGAATGGTTTGAGAAACACATTTCTGACTTTCAGCATATCGATTGGCCTCCGAACTCCGCCGAGATCTATCCCGCAGAACACTTGTAGGACACTATGGAAAGGCATATCAGGCGTCTGGATACACCAATCACCTGCATTACTAGCCTCATTATAAACAGCTTGGTTGGCCATACCTCCCGAAAGTTTCCGACATCTTGTTGAATCAATGCCACGTCGGATAGCAGCTGTACTGAGGGCAAAGTACTGCTGCTATCCGGTAGGTATTAGGTAGGTGGTCATGACGAGATCACTCAGTGCATCTCGTCACTGGGTGGTTGAGGTCTTCAATATGCCTACTTGGCCACCAATAAAATTCCAAATAGGATCGAAAGCCGGGTCTTGGTAGTGGCATATTGGCATACACTTTAAATAAATAGCAATATACAGTATTTCTTCATAGGGTCAGTGCTGATTATTTAGAGTAGTGAAATACCAAGGCAACTCGTGGTGAATTGCCTTTCACAATGAGATCGATGCACTAAGTACCAAACACTGTTTGTTCAAAGCTATTTACAGAAAAAGGCTATTCCGAGCATGGACAATGACTTTATATAGATTTCATACCTTGAGGCTTTTTCCCCTAGAGTTAATTTTCCTCTAATTCAATCCTTATGTAGCCGAATTTTTCAAGAAGGTGAATAGAAAAGAACTAAGATTGCCCTGGGGGATGAGAATTACTTGCCCGTGTCTGAATTTAATTTGTCTCCAAATGAATGGAATATCTTAAATCCAATTCCCAGAACATTAACTTGTTGAGGAGATATATCTTTATTTATAAATTTTGTTCGCATGTAAGAAGCACGGACGCCCATTATATCCTGATAGGGAACTATATTTACCAACATAAAACTTCGTGACCAATGAATTGAATGGTGTAATTACAGAGCGAGAGGTGAATATATTTTCAAGATTTACAAATTTATGAGTTCATCATTAATATTTTCGACTTCTTCCATTTATTCTACACATTCTGAATTACTTTCAGGTACGATGCCATTTTGAGAAGAATGCAGCTTAAGTAGCAGTTCAATTAAAGAACCAATCATATGTATGCGTCTGTAATCCGTATAATGATAATTTTTTCCGAATTAAAAAATAATCATATTCGGATTTACAGTTTAAAATTCGGGATGCTGTTTAAAGTGATTTTATCTTTCAATATTGTATAATGTAGCTGATGTTCTTGCTACATATTTTAAGAGTAAGAGCATCAGAGATCGGTAAGAAAATACTGAGTATTCTCTTGAAAATTGCATTCAAGAATGTCAAATATTGTTTTATAAGTACATAGTGTATAATTTAGTTTTATTTTCCTGCAGAATGGTTTCCTGGATGGGGAGAACATAACGGTTACAATTCCCAACCGAGTGATGACGGACTCTCTGACCAGGACTGCGTGGAACTCCGTGATGTGTATCGCTACTCGAGTAAAGGGGAAGGTCAAACCGAAGAACTCTTTTGGAATGATCGCGACTGCAATACAGCTAATCCTTTCGTTTGCCAAAAACCTCACCCTGGAGGTAGGACACTCCAGTAAAATTCTAGTAACTTTCTTATGTGCATTCCAAGTACTCGTGCATCTTAATGGTAGAATTTCAAGTCCGTCCTGAGATGTTCATGCTCGTATTTTATACATCTATTATATTTCCTTACGGTTTTATTGGATGTTGAGTTTTTAATTAAGTTACACTGAGATTTTCCACTTTTACACGAAGTTAATTTTTAGTGGTGTTTAAATAAAACCGACAGAGATAGGCAATGAAAAGTTAGTACATTGTAAAAGAACGAAGTGACCAATGATTATATGTCAGGAATATTCGCTTCATCAACTAGATCTAACATACATTCGAATACACCATTTAATAAACCCTTCAAATTGGTCATTCTAGAATTCGCTTCATACATGCGCTCACTGTGTGTGTGTGTATGTGTGCAACTCTAGAAAAATATTTCTTCAGAATCTTCTGAAGAAATGTGGTATTTCGAATTTAATATTGCTGATTCGGGTAAATCGATATCAGTGGCAGAATGAAAGCTCCAAAGGGATTGCAGTGTTATAGTGAGAGAAAGACACCCAAGGTATGTCAGTGGACGAGAATCCATTGCTAGAAATTCTTTCTAAGAAGCATGAAGCTATCATGTCGTGTATCTTCCTTAAAGAAATTCCTGAATCATTTTCTTTGTCATTACGTTCCGAATCCAAACTCGCAAGAGCTGCTACTTAGGTACGCGGGTTCTGGAGGGTTTTAAACCAGTAGTTTCACTGTGAGTATTGATTAGCCTGTTCCATACGGTAGTTGTGCAGTTATCAGTCGTGTGACTCTCATAATACGTTTCTCTTTAAGATTTTGCAGTACTGTGCGATGTTTTTACAAATATAGGAAAGCAGTCAATGAACCCGCGATTTCTGTTATGTTCTCGATTGAACAACTGAGGATGTTGTAGAGGAATTAATTATTTGACACTCCTTCTGTGTCTTACCTCAGGAATTTTACAGCATTTTCACTTCAGTTTAAGTTAAGCGGTCCATGGTGAAGAGTTATTACCTGTAAGTTATTGGTTTTCTCTCCCTTAAAACAAGCAAGCTAGCCTAGAACCCCCAGATATGAAAGGCTTCGATAGAACCACATCAGTTCAATAATTTTCCGGGAGTTGTACAGACCTGTCTTCAAGTTGAACAATCACATTGAATGAAAGGTTCAGCACAAACTACACTAAACAATAAGAATATTTCAATGATAGAAATACATTTTAAGATCCCAAAAAAAGGTTTTTATGAGTTATAAATATGAATTCGATTTCTTACTATTATTCTTTATTACTATCAAGACCTTCCAGCAAAGATTGTTTTACAAAAGAGAAACGATTTACAGAGCACTTCTTCGAAATTGAAACGTGTTCTGTCGATATGAAAAGGGAATAAGAGAGAAGAAAAAAAAGCAGCGCACAACACGGTTTGCCTTCTTCGGTTTCGCCAGAACTTCGTGCAGAAAGTATTTTTTCTATGCTATCTTACCTTTTTTTTTCTCTTTATTGTAGATTTAAGTAGCGGGAAATATCGGTCCGTCCAACAGAACATCAGGGTGTTCACCCAATTTCTTATCTTTCTTCTTGATATGTGCCCGTATTTCTTTATTCGTTCTATCAGCATTCTCTTCTACAAATTTCTACAAATTTCTGTTAGTAGTAGTAGTAGTGGCACATGATGCAAGAAAGCAAGTGTAGGAGCTTATGCAGCATCAGCCAAAAAAAAATCACACCATTCCCTCCAAATGCCTGTCCAGTTCCTCCTTAAATTTATTCAACCTATCAACTTCCACGACAGATGGAAGTTTGTTCCAGCAATTAACCACCCGCTGGCTAAAGGCAAATTTCCGCACATCTATTCTACATCTGTCTTTTCTTAATTTGAACTTATGTCCCCGTAGGTTGGTAATCTGAACAAGTGGAAGGATCCCATCAGAATTCAGCGTGCTCAACCCATTCAAGGCCTTATAGACCTCAATCAGATCACCGCGCAGGTGCCTAGTCTCCAGCCACTGCAATTTGCAGAACTTAAGCCTCTCTTGGTAAGAGAATCCCTTCATTCCCCTCACCAATCGTGTTGCTCTTCTCTGTACACACTCAAGCAAAATCTACATCCTTCCTAAAATGAGGCCTCCAGACCTGTACGCAGTACTCAAGGCGTGGCCTGACCATTGCCTTATACAGAGGGACAATCACCTCCTTTTCCCTGCTAGCAAAATTCCTATATATCATTGACAAAACCCCATGACCCGCCCTAGCAGCCTGTCTGCACTGTCCGGAAAACTTCACATCTGACTGCACAATTACTCCCAGGTCTTTTTCATTTTCTACCACCTTAAGTGTAGTACCACACAGTTGGTACGTTTCTCTGGGGTTACTTCTACCCATATGCAGTACTTTGCATTTGTCAAGGTTGAACTTCAGTTGCCACTTCTTAGCCTATCTGCCCAAATTATCTAGATCCTGTTGCAGTAGCACACTGCCATTACTGTCATTAACAACCCTGCCAACCTTTGTGTCATCTGCAAACTTCGACATTAAGCCTGATATACCTTCATCAATATCATTGATAAATACACAAAACAACAGTGGACCCAACACCGAACCCTGTGGGACTCCACTAATAACATTAGTCCACGAAGAGCAGCACCCATTGATTACCACCCTCTGTCTTCTCCCACTTAACCATCCTTTTATCCATTGTAGCAACTTACCCTTAATACCATTCTGCTCCAACTTGTACAGTAGTCTTCCATGCGCAACAGTGTCAAAAGCTTTCCTGAAATCCAAGTATATGATATCAAAATTATTTTTTGCATCCAGTTCCTTTGTGACCACATCATAATAACCAATCAAATTTGTCAGACAAGACTTTCCCTTAACAAACCCATGCTGTGTTTGAATTATTGCTGCAGTCTTGTCTAGATGATCCTGCAATGCATCTTTAACCAGCGACTCCATTATTTTACCCGGAACAGAAGTTAAACTAACTGTTTATAATATTCAGTTCCGTTTTCGACCAGAGTTAGTTTTGCAACGTATTTGTTCGTACCTTTTGTTCCTCTTTATTGATTCTGAGACAGAGCATTCTCCTTAAACAAGCTACCTTTCCAGGTGATTCAGTTTCTGCCATAAAATTCGATATTATCCATATTAAGTTGCTGTTTGCAATATTGAAATACTCTGGTATTATCACTATAGAGAATGAATTGTTTTTTATTCGAAAACTCCTGTATTTTGTTTTTCCTTTTTATTTCTTTTCTATTTGCTTTGGGATTGAGCCGTTGTAGCTAAGAGTAGCGACTGTTTGCCCAAGCAAGCGAATTGCTACACTTTGTTTCTAATTTCAGTTCGGAGATGGTGGTAGTCTGAAATAGAGGCAACCTTTCTGCATGCAGATCAGATAACGTTTTCAAGTCATCTGGGTCAGCTGTTCTCAAGATGTTTAAGGTTTTCTCCCAGATTTTCTCTTAAGAATCTAAGGGAAAATTTTCCAAAATAGATAAACTGGCCTTAGTCCTTACAGACTAAACACGCTGACGCGTCATGGCCTGAGTTATTTTGGTATTGATGTAAATCGGACCACCCTTTCTACATTATAATTTGTACGTAAAAAAGAAATCAAGCCCCTCAACTCATCGGGTATATTGTCGACCACCTTCATGTCCAGCATTGTCCTGAGTCTTCTGAGATGATGTACATGTGACATTGATATCATCATAGTCAGAAGTGTACCAGAATCAGTGCCTAGTTCTGGTACACGACACGACAAGCTACAGACCAAATAGCATGACAACATGGTCACGCTGACTGGTTAAACACTTGGATTTATGACATTTTATTACATGATTTGAAAACACTTTAATTAAGTAACGGAATTTAAAATGTCTAAGTTACAAATGAATAAAATGGTGAATACAGATTAAAATGTTGGCCACGCTTTCATCGATTTTTAAGTATTATTTAACGAAACCCATAAAATTTAATGGGTGTTTCGCATGGGGAAAAAGTTGAATATTATCAAAACCGCCAAATGTTGATAAGTTTACACGATTCTCTAAATTCAACAAAACATATAAAGCATTAAAGAAGAAAAAGAGAAATATTGCATTTATTATCGTATAGATCGCATCAGGCGTGATCCATCTTAAATGATTATGACTGGAAACTAATATTACCAATAAACAAAGAGACCTATACACGCATTCAGAAAAGTAATGAGGGTGTTGTAGTGTTCCAGTTTTGTGTAGCATTATAACCTCGTAACTTGTAACCTTTAAAAATGAGGGCATTGGGCAATACGCTCGTTTTTGTACATAAACCATCTGCGCTGGAACCAATGAAACATTGCAATTTAAGCTAACAGAAATAGCAAATAAAAAGGGACGTTATCAGTTGCCTTTTATTGTCTACCATTTTATGACATATTTTCTCCAATTCCTCCTACAATAAGTGATCGACAACACTCGATAAGTTATTGTCTCGTTCCTGGTAAAGCATTACTAGAATTGCTTCGGAGAACCAACAAGTATGAATCTGTTACGTCACTAAAGCATTCACCTCCACACAGTGGCCTAGTAAATGGTCACCATGGTGATAACGCCTTGGTGCATAGTGTGTCCCGTTAGATAAATGAACACGTGAGAAAGTAGGCGATATTCCTCTTACCGCGGGCGTTTGGTGGTATGAATAGCGGGCCATCTGTCGGAAAGGTATGCGCGCCACTTCGCCTTCGCCTCATAACCTCGCACTATTGCAAGACGATCTAATATCGACCCGGGAGGGCGGGGCCATCGCGGGAAACTGGAACGTGACAGATTAGTTGGGGCATTAATATAGTGGGACATAATGCACGTGGCCCGCAGCTGTGGTAGTTTCAGTGATGTATAGCACGACTAATGATAAGCCAAAAGTTGATGAAAAAATACCGCCTTCAACTCGCTCCTCAGATATATCAAGAGAGATATTTGTGGACAGTCGAAGGACCATCAGCAGTACTCTGGCGTCCCTTGTTTTTCTATTTAATCGAGTTAATCGTAGCTAAAGTTGATTTCTTTCTTTCTCTCTCTCTCAATAACCATTAAATATAGCGGTTTAATTAAACAGTATGGATTGCAGAAATAGGAGAACAGTTAACAGAATTCGCACACTGGCATAGAAACCACGAAGGAAATTAATGGACAAAATAAAGTAAATAAACAATTTCGTGAGAATTCACTAATGCGATAAAGTCCGTTCGTCGCCACAAAAGAAAACGAAAGGCCCATTTATTAACTGCGGAGTTGATTTATCAGATGCTGTATCCACTTAGAATGGTTATACAAACTCCTCTGACGATTGAGGGACTCTACTGAAGTATAAAAAGAAACTTCTTTTTCTTTAATCACGTGTTTATAAGTAATACTTAAATACCGACGCTAGAATTGGCATCGAAAGGGCGTACGACCAGAAATAGGCAGACCATTGAGGATTCTTCTACTTGCGAACTACAACCACTTATATACCACTCTGTTGTTTTTGAAATTAGTCAATGGACTGATATGCGGCAGTAGATTGATTAAAATATCTGCTGAGGCAGTTATTCTAACCAATTTTTTTATTGTTGATTTATGTGTTGCAATGAGTTTTAAGTATCATTGGATTCTTCTCGGTGCTCTCTGTAAGAAACCCACTGAAAATTTAGTAGCCACATAAAGGTAATCATATGGTTCATATTTTGGTATTCCAGATTTTGCGTAGAGTCATACCTTAACTATCACAAAGTAACCCAGATTTGTTTAATGAAAACTCCAAACACGAAAAGTATTATAACCCATAGAACTTAGTACCGTCCGTGGGTTGAAGATTGAGTGGATGAAAGAAGATAGATCCTTACCAATTCCTCAACACAAGCAAGAAAGCAAGAAATGGGCGAGTTTGAGCGCTTCTTACATTAAAATGTACCTCGCGATATCTCAGAACAACTGCGTTGGCGAAGGCTTCGAAAACGATCAGAACCTCTCAGTGGACAAAACCTTGGTTAAATAAAACCTTAAACTTTTTTACAGACAAGCAACAGGCCTTCATGATCTTTCAGAAGTCTCTGATCCTCGATAATTCCAATAACGAAGCAAGCACTTCGTGCGTGCTAAGAGACAAGCTCGTCGACACACTCTTATGGGAAGGCATATCAGATCAAAGAGAATTTTTCCTAACTCAGATTGTCAAGGTCTCACTTAGGAAAAATTGCTTTCAGGACCGGAATGCGCTTCTAGGCTGGGCAGTTCACACCTTGCTAGATTTTGTCAGGTTGGTCTTCGATCCTCCCTGTGACGATGTATTTATTCCGGTAAATAATAAAATTCCGCTTTCTTCTATTAGCCTGACCAAATAGGATCTTGTCAGCTCAATAAACAACCTGCTAAGAAAATGCACTGCCGGACCCGATGGATTCCCTTTATTCGTGCTAAAAATTTGCAGTTCATTCATAATGGATCCTCTCCTACTCACCTTCAACAGGATTTTCCCTGCAATTATACCTTCATCTGAAAGTAGTATATCGCAAAGCCCATACCAAAACACAACGGACAAAAATCCGGTAAGGAATATAAGCCAATCTCCATAGGGTAATCACTGTATTTAGCCGGGTCTGTAGCTAAATCTTTGATAGGGCCATCCTCAAACATATAAATTAGAATCTTTGGCCACAGAACCTGCTACCTATACTCCGGTATAAAGAACAGATCAATCAACAACCTAAAGCCTCCTCACGGCACTCCACAAACACCACGAAAAAGACTTACAGTTTTCTGGAAAGCAAAGCAAGAACTTCCGCTGTTTATCATCAGAGTCTCATAATGTCCAGAGATGTATCTCTCTGGTGGCACTCTGCATCCGTTGTTTTGTCGTTTGCTCGACTGAAGAGCTTTCTTAGTATAAAACACTGGACCCTAAGGTGGATAAACAGGACACTTAGAAATCCTTTCACATCAAGAAGCATCCTATATACCACATTTAAGTGTACCCCCTGGGAATTAATCATAATCAGGACCAACATAATCAGCCTGGTAAACTTCTTTACATTAAAAATGGACGCACCAACCCTTTGATATTATTTCTCTTCCTCTCAGCCAAAGGATAGCACACAGAACCGATGCCACTACACTCAAACTATGTCCAAGTCAGAAGCTATAACGGATATTCCAGTCCAGTACGGTTAATCTATGCTCAGCTGGTTTGTGAACCGACTGAGAGTAGATTTCGAGCAGCTGTGTGCCAATAAGAACTGCAATTTTTCAGAAAACTTACTAGTTTTTGGAGAACCTCTTGACAGCTTCGTGTGCTTCTATAGTTTCCGCAAATATATTATAAAAAATGGTAATTTTATTTAGTATATTTATTGCACTCCGCTGTGTACTTTTTATTCACATGTTTACTTATTTTTATAAAAATTATCTGTTTATACTCCGAGCCGACCACACACACACACGATCAAAGGAGTTCACAAGATAGAGAGAATACAAGAAACAGCACTGTATTTAGTAATCATGTGGGCTCGAACTACGGTCTCTCAAAGCACGTGTACTTATCTAACTTCCCAGCTGACCACTCAGCTACTGCGGCTTTTCTATCCTCACTAACATATCCTGTCGTACTGGGATGAAGTTATTTACTTAAAATAGAGTAAATGAATAAATACGACCTTGGCAGATCAGCTAACTCAGCCACAGTGAGAGGGGGGGGGGGAGACCCAAAGAAGTTCCAAAATTTTCTCCAGTCCAGGTTCAGAAATTCTCATGAACTTTGGCCGGTGAGGGAGTGGAATATTTTATCACATGCCGCGAGATAACAGATGCGGTGTCTACTGCACTACTTGCAAGGGCTGCAGTTAAAATTCATACAATCACTGGCCAAAAAATTAGAAACTTTTATTCATTATCAAGAAACAGAAACCTTTATTCACTATCTAATAGGATCACATTTTCTCGAATTACATTCTATACGTCGTGGCATAGATTCCACTAGTGTCTGAGGGAGTCTGTTTTCAAATTTGACCATAATCCATCAGGATATTCGTAAGTTGCTGTATTGTGGTCGGTAGAGAACTGCCAAGCTGAACTGTCCTTTCTAAAATATCACATACGTTCTCAATTGGATTCATATCTGGAGAATTAGACAGCCCTGGTTAGATGTTGGAAATCTCATCAATGCTCCCCGAACCATTTATTTACAGTTTCGTATTAGTTGCGTTGTTGTCTTTAAAGTATCCACCACAATCAGGGTGAAAATGGAGCATTTCAGGATGCAATTGGCCGGATACGACAGAAAGATATTCATTATAGGTAATACAGCCTTTTAATGAGCGGACCCAGTCCGTACCAACACAACTTATTCTATGCCATAATACCATCTCCATACCATCTCTAAATGTACTTCAACAATAACATCTTTCTGAAAAATCAGAAAGATCACTTGTCTTCCTCATGACTGGATCGATTAAGAAGCCTAGGAAAGCGTACAGTATTTATCTGATACCAAGGAACATGCGACAGCTTACATTTGCATACCATACGTTTAATTATCTGGTGATGCCAATTGCAAATGGTTTCGAATTTTACTGAGTGTAATACCAATTGGCATTATTGGACAGCATTCAGGCTTCAAGAATAAACAGTTCGTTTCGTATCGCTAATTCACTGGAACACACGTTCCAATAAACTAGCTTCATTTTCTGATAGTTGTATTGAATCTTCGACCACTTGCAGCCTCCTTGCAATTAGATGATGAACTGGTACTGCAGCTGAAAGATGAATTAAATTTACCACAGGCCTCCACACTTTTGCAAATTATATTCGAAACATTTTGTACCTGTGCTAAAAGCTTCTTGTACCAGTTTGGCTATAATCAATCGAAAGAATGACATACATTCGAATGACATATATTTCAGAAAGGTGTAGAAAACTCCTGAATGTGTAGGACGTTGTTGATTCTAGAAAGTGGAAGTATTGTTTCGATATCATAGAAGATTGAAGATTGTAGATGCTTCTAGGGTGTTTTGCAATAATATAAATATAACATAAATTTTGCAATAATATCCCGTCATTGAAAAAGATTATTTACTCTAAGTTTTGTGTGTTTCGTGATAAACGTGGTAAGAAATAAGGAACCGAGTGTTGAAAAAATAAGTGCTATTATAACTCTATGTAAAGAAAGTTAGTCCAAGAGGAGTATTGGCAAAAAACTAGGTGTTTCATTTAAAGGAATGCAAACTACCATTCGACAATTCAAGGAGACTTGGCAGTTTAAAGGACAAACCACGATCAGGACCACCGCGCCTAACAACGGAAGCACAAGACAAGACCATAACACTGAATTACCACTGATAATTGTCTACTGCTGATTCCATCAACATTAGACAATTAAAGATTGAAAAAACATACTGTGGACGAATAAATCCAAATTTGAAATTTTTTGATCCAAGGGTAGAGTTTATGTGAGATGATCAACCGAAGGAAAATATCTTGCCACCTTGTTTATTGGCACCTTGTTTAGTACCAAGCACGGTGGTAGTTCCATAACGATCTGAGGTTGCTTCTGCTTTTCTGGAGTGAGTGACATCGCCAGAATTGAAGGAATTTTAAGAAAAGAAGACAATAAAAACATTCTTTAACTTAATGCAGTATCCTCTGGACTTCGACTTTGTGGAAGAAAATTTATAATTTCAACAAGACACGGAAACGCAGATGTAAGCTGTGTAGGGACTTTCTAGCAACTAAAACAAGAGGAAGGGGTATTACAAATTATGGTGTGGTCATCCCAATCACCTGACTTAAACCCAGTAGAGCTTTTATAGGATCATTTAGACGTGAAGCCGGCGAAGATTGCCTCATCTTCGCAAGATTTATGAGAAACCTTACAGATCGCTAACATTATTCCAAGCTATCTGCAAGCAAGTCAAGACACTATTATAAAATTAATCGTCAGATGGCTACGTCTGTATAAGGCTGTGATAAAATCTCGTGGACGATTTGGTGAAAAACCAGTATAGTTTTTAATATTAATCATTTCAATATTCTTTACTGTAAACTTTTCAATGCTTAATAAAAAATAATCTTAACATACTTTGTAGCGTGTTTCTTTACATTGTTTTAGCCAATTTCAAAAAAAAAAAGAAAAATACGAAAACTATTATCATACGTTGTGATTCCAAACTTTTTGGTGGAGAGTGTATACTCACAATGTAATACTCATTTTGAGTTGCAAATTGTATTTTTTCGGAGAAGTAGAATTGGTTAATTTTGATATCGTGGTTATTTTGTAATTTTTAATTGGCATACTAGATAATCTTTCTCTGAAACTCGCAGGAAAAAAAGACCATTTTTTAAAGATATTCTGAAACAGTTATCGACTTGAGTATTAAGGTTACAGAAACTTGCCCTTTCTTCGCCTTTATTCTACAGGCTCCTATCTTCATGATCGAAATGCACTTCGTGCAAAGAGATCACCTCACTAGCTATTCTATTTTTACTCAGCTAATGTAATGAAATGCAGAGATCACCACATGTCTTCTTTGAATCGATAACAGTTGCCGTAATCTGACCTTCCCTAAGAATAATATTTACGAAGAACTGTAACTTGACCTTCTTCTGTTGACCGCAAATCTCCTGGAAACGCTTACGTGACCACAATTGTGTACAGAAGTAGTTCTTGTAAGCTAACTGCTCAATTAATCATGCCCTTAAAAGGTGTAGTCCACTCCCCTCCCCTCGCCCTTCTCGTATTTATATAATTGGGACAGAATGAACGTAAAGTTAGTTTTCAGAAGTACAATGGTGGATGTCATATTGACGAAATTGAAGACTGTTTCAAAAGAAAACTGCGTATATCAACTAACACGTTAGTTGATATACGCAGTATAGTTAGTTGATATATGCGTATATCAACTAACATGTTAGTTGATATACGCAGTGCGTTATATTTCATAATAATTAATGATTTATATATAAAAGAGCAAAAGGAACGACTTTTATTACGAACCGAAATCATTTCGTTTCTACGCATCCTCTGCATGGCCTGTTCAGTCCTTCATTCAGGGCATGGCAACAAGCATAATATCCAGTGCTTCAACTATGAACAGAAAATTTATATTTCGATGTTATCCTATTGCGTCACTTCTATCAAAAGTTTATCCTTCTCTTTGGTGTATTTTGTCCATAATACTTAGAGCAGTAATCGGATTATTTGGGGAAAATTCTGACTGTTGAATCCATGTTAAATATGATGTACCAAATGGAATTTTTGACGCATTCCTTCTTAAAATTACAATTCTGCATTCTCAAAGGTATTGTGGACAATCACTGTTGTCCGAATAAACGGGATTTGTCTCTCAATCGCGAGGTGTTGCCTTCAGGTAGATGGAATGTCAGCACTTGTTAAATTCTAATAATAAGTGCTGTCTTAAAGTGTTTTCAAAAAAGAAGCTATTGTATCCTGTGGTGGTGGGCCTTGGTTCGATTTTTATCTCCCCAAGACAACTTCCAGTGACTAGTCAGTCCTCTTTTTCTATAGTTTTACATTGGTATTAAAATATGACGATAAAAATTTGTTAAAGAATATCTTTGCATTTACACTTCATACCTATACACAGGACATTATCTATGTTAACACTTTGTGGTAAATATTTGAGCAACTGTAAGAT
The DNA here is from genome assembly GCF_048544385.1 of Mastigoproctus giganteus. Lineage (NCBI taxonomy): Eukaryota > Metazoa > Arthropoda > Arachnida > Uropygi > Thelyphonidae > Mastigoproctus > Mastigoproctus giganteus. The sequence continues at coordinate 111,491,936 of NC_143583.1, read as the reverse complement.
TTTCTTTTATTTTCAGTTATCATTGAAAATGTCAAGACTGTTAACTGTAACCAGACAATAACTTTAAATGGAGATCATGTGAATGATGTTATCATAAGTCCGCATTACCCGGATTCTTATCCTACCAATGTGCAGTGTTACTATAGTATCACAGCGCCGCCTGGACAACAACTAGTTGTTTATTTTACTGATTTCCGCCTAGAAGAACACGAAAGGTAAGTAAAAGCACCATTTTGGACTTTCTTTCTTTTAACAGACAGCTTGGACAAATCAGTAAAGTGAGCCTACTTGTGCAAAATAACAATTTACATTCTGCAATACTTATAGAATAATAGCAGACGTCCAAGTCAAATAAACTAGTATTATCTCTAGGGCATAGTTCAATAGTTATTGCAGTACCTACATGAATATGACAAATATTGCTCATCCATGTTCTTTGTGATTTTCAAAATCAGGGTAGCCAGAGAAGATATATCTGCATGGGTCAGAATAACATTATCACCCATCGACTTTTCAAAAAAAGCAACTTTTAGTGTACAGGTGTTTCGTATCATGTGGATAGACTTTTAGGATCAATTCAGGACCTCGAGACTTAAGAAAAAGTTGATATAGTCACATGCGTGTATTCACGTGTCCGGTTCTCAACAACCATAGAGCCATGGTTGAATCTTGAAAATGGCTGTGGAGTTTTCAAAAATAAGAACAAACAGATACATACCCATCAAAATATTTATACGTGGTAGATACGTGTTTTTCTTTCCATTGGAAACTCTATAGCCATTTTTTTTATTCAGATAGTCATGGCTCCTGTATGACATCGGACAGATGTTTATATGAACTTCTTTCATTGTTTTCAGGTCCTGAATAAATCTTTAAAGTACTGCCCACATATTATGAAACACTCTATACTGAACTTTATTTTTTCCCTCTATTGGAGGCAGAGGTTATTTTTGGGTAGCCTCTTTTATACTGCATCCGACTTATTCAATCGCTTCTTATTTGTGAGTGCGGTGCTGGTAAATTACTGTCATCCGTCTGATAAGAAAGTTTTCTTTATAACATGCTTTAACACATTCTTCTAAATTTCCAGTTCACCTGATCTCTTGATTCCTCTTTTCTTTTCTACATCGAATCTCACTGCTGGGAGATCGTATAATGCTTCAACAAAATAAAAGAGCCCGAGATTTCCTGCTCTTAAACAAGATTTATGAACAGTGATATTCCTTTTTATATCGCTGCTTGGGTTTTACTGCTGGCTCTATTGACTCTTCGGAGCTTTCCAGGGAATCAATTCTCATCTCTTCAACAATATGACATCTGAAAATTAGAGACCGATTCCCTCGAAAGCTTCAATAACAGAAGCAGAGGCAGAACCCACGCACCCTTTAGATACCACTTCACAGGAGTCTATTCCGGAAAAGATATTACCTCTCTTTAACATTTAATTCCGGCAAGAAAAAACTTGAATTCATTATTTACATAATTTACAATTCTGCATCCTGCTCAAGACTATAAAGAAGGCGAGCGATACACATCAGGATTAAATTTCATCTTAGATTCATCGGCATTATCGGTGTGAATACAAAGTGCACCTGAAAAGTGATGAGAAAAATCGGTTTTGGATGGAATGAAATCGTTTACCTTTCATCTTCATTTTATATTTGGGAAAGAGAAAGGTAAATGACTTTATTCCATCCAAATCAGTCAGGTTCTATGGGTCGAATTCTTCAACGAACGTGGTTATAAGTGATCGAACAATTTTTGAAAAGAATTTCAACGCATAGGACCCAGACTTGCAGGAAAACAAGAATTGGTTTTTCTTGCACAACAATGCATCTGGCCTTCGAATATTTCTTTCGTAAAAAGGCCCTCATGGGTAGCATAGTTGGTATAATCACCGTCCTCTTCACACCGGGTGGAAAATACCTGAGTTCGAATCCCGTCAAATGGGTCTTTTTTCACAATGTAGTTAAGTTAGTCGGTCTAAGGCGAGGATAGTATGTTTTTTTCTCAGAGAAATTCTGGGTTTTCTTATAGCAAACAGCAAATTGACCACACACACACGCTATTCACCGACATATTACACACAGCGCAATATGATTTAAGTTGCTGATGCGTCGAAAACACTACAACAACCAATCAACCAGATCCTGCAAACTTAGGATAACACTTATCCCTTTGTACAACAGGCCACTCTTACTAAAAAGTATACAATAAGTGCTATAGATAGTGATTCCACCCGGCTTGTTAGAAATCCAGTCTCCTACCCCAGTAAGCCAGTTGTATTCTACAAAGATCTTAAAGTCTAAAACTTCGTTTTGTTTTTTAAGAAGAGTCCAGTGGCTCCTTTGTGTAAACCACGCTAATTATTTACTAACTGGAATGTAAGTTTCTTGTGAGTATGGGTGTTTTATTTATACATATCTTTATTTCTACTCTTAATCACTGTGCGTATGCCAAGCTTCTGGGTATATTTATTGGCAACAAACTGGCTGATCGATTGATTATTACTAAGTATTGTATGTTTATAGAAATAACATTTAATTTGATTAAATAATTCCCGCGAAGTGACAGACCGTATGTCAAGTGAAGAAATAACAAAACTATCCATTTCACGGAATAAATGTAATTTGGTATAACAAAGAATTAAAATTGTAGTAGTAGTAGTAGTAGTAGTAGTAGTAGTAGTGGCACATGATGCAAGAAAGCAAGTGTAGGAGCTTATGCAGCATCAGCCAAAAAAAAAAAAAAAAAAAAATCACACCATTCCCTCCAAATGCCTGTCCAGTTCCTCCTTAAATTTATTTAACCTATCAACTTCTACAACGACAGATGGAAGTTTGTTCCAACAATTAACCACCCGCTGGCTAAAGGCAAATTTCCGCACATCTATTCTACATCTGTCCTTTCTTAATTTGAACTTATGTCCCCGTAGGTTGGTAATCTGAACAAGTGGAAGGATCCCATCAGAATTCAGCGTGCTCAACCCATTCAAGGCCTTATAGACCTCAATCAGATCACCGCGCAGGTGCCTAGTCTCCAGCCACTGCAATTTGCAGAACTTAAGCCTCTCTTGGTAAGAGAATCCCTTCATTCCCCCTCACCAATCGTGTTGCTCTTCTCTGTACACCCTCAAGCAAATCTACATCCTTCCTAAAATGAGGCCTCCAGACCTGTACGCAGTACTCAAGGCGTGGCCTGACCATTGCCTTATACAGAGGGACAATCACCTCCTTTTCCCTGCTAGCAAAATTCCTATATATCATTGACAAAACCCCATGACCCGCCCTAGCAGCCTGTCTGCACTGCTCAGAAAACTTCATATCTGACTGCACAATTACTCCCAGGTCTTTTTCATTTTCTACCACCTTAAGTGTAGTACCACACAGTTGGTACGTTTCTCTGGGGTTATTTCTACCCATATGCAGTACTTTGCATTTGTCAAGGTTGAACTTCAGTTGCCACTTCTTAGCCCATCTGCCCAAATTATCTAGATCCTGTTGCAGTAGCACACTGCCATTACTGTCATTAACAACCCTGCCAACCTTTGTGTCATCTGCAAACTTCGACATTAAGCCTGATATACCTTCATCAATATCATTGATAAATACACAAAACAACAGTGGACCCAACACCGAACCCTGTGGGACTCCACTAATAACATTAGTCCACGAAGAGCAGCACCCATTGATTACCACCCTCTGTCTTCTCCCACTTAACCATCCTTTTATCCATTGTAGCAACTTACCCTTAATACCATTCTGCTCCAATTTGTACAGTAGTCTTCCATGCGCAACAGTGTCAAAAGCTTTCCTGAAATCCAAGTATATGATATCAAAATTATTTTTTGCATCCAGTTCCTTTGTGACCACATCATAATAACCAATCAAATTTGTCAGACAAGACTTTCCCTTAACAAACCCATGCTGTGTTTGAGTTATCGCTGCAGTCTTGTCTAGATGATCCTGCAATGCATCTTTAACCAGCGACTCCATTATTTTACCCGGAACAGAAGTTAAACTAACTGGTCTGTAATTACTCGTGTCACCCTTCGATCCACCTTTGTGAATTGGGGACACATTTGCACATCTCCAGTCCGTGGGAACCTCCCCTGAGTCCAAGGATGCTCTCATAATTATGGCTAAGGGTTTGCTTAGTTGCTTTGCCGCCTCCTTTAAAATAACTGGATAGATCCCATCCACCCCAGGTGCCTTTCTTATGTTTAACTTCAACAATTTCTCCTCCACTTTGCTCTCAGTTATTACAAAATCATTAAGCACACTGCTACAATTTGATAACCTTCTTCCATTTTCAAATTGTAATAATTCCTCACGTGTGAATGTAGATGCAAAATACTCATTCAGTTTGTTTGCTATCTGAGCAGGATCATCAACAGTCGAACCATCGATGTCAAGTGGTCCAATCATATTCATCCCCTTCCTTTTGTGTCTCGATAAAAGTAAATGTCACGAAGATGTCATTATTTTGATAAGAAACTCCACGGTAACTTGTTGTAATTACATAAAACGCGGTTATCGTTGTATAGAAGTTTCTGTGGAATCTTCCGATTATCCCCCCACGCCACTATCAGTCTGCACTTTGCCTTTTAATAGAAGTTTGAAAGACATTTCATTAGTTTCCACGGTAATTAGCATTGATCTGTGTTCTACGAAGTTATTACTAAGCGAGCTTCTTATGATGTTGGACGGTAATGTTTCACCGCTTTACTTAGCAGTGTCAACCCACATACATCTCGCTCCTTACTTTATGTTGCCCGTGCTGCAGAGTCCCACCCCTTCCCATTACTTTTCCAAATTGCTATAACTTAAGCCTATCATTGAAATTTGTTATAGCGATGGAAGTGTTTCCCTAACTATCGAAGTTGAATCTAGCAGAGCCATTTTGGTTTTAATTTAACTGCAGTGCAGGTATGGAGGAGTTTTGCTAATTCTGGAATACCACGCACGCTACTCAAGGACCTCGTAATATACAGCGTGTTGGGCACATCTGGAATACCTCTCTGTGCATACCCTGTAATCGGATTTTCACCCCAAATAACATATGACAATAGAACAGGCAAGGCATAGACATAATTTACTCACGCTTCTTCGATTTTATTACCTCTGCACCTGTTCTAAACACCCTTTCCAGCTTATAAGTTAGAAATACTGCGTATCCTAATTTGTTTCTGTTCTTGAGTGAATTTTGTCATCAAAATATGCTTATTTGCCCGACAGATACTTCTGTAAAAGAATGCTTAATTTGGTTGTGACTTAAGGTCCTAATTAAAGTAATTAGTACCGGGAACTTGTAACTGTGTCACAACACAGTTACAAGTTCCCGATCCTAATTAAAGTAACTTTTAGAAAGTTAGCTGGAGCTTCGGGATCATTTAAGCATCTTAATTACTTTGCATTAGTTTCATGGAGAAATGAGTCTGAAAACTTCTTTTTCTGTGTGCAGTCTGTCTTACTGACTCAGCTGTTAGATCAGCTACTTTAGATTCACAGATAATTTTGCTTTGATTGGTTCTGTGGGCCAGGGCCAATAGTTTCACTGCTGCCTCCAGTAGTTACGGCAGCAATTATGAATTCCTCTGTGAATAATTCAAAGATGGCGTCCTTGTTTCTTTCAGAGATAGCGAGCTTACCATAATATTACTTTTCCTTATCCGCCTCCACATACAAATGCACTTGATTCGATCTGATTTCTTCTTAGTCGTGTCTTTGTTGTAGGGCGCATCAGAGACTTAGGTCCTATTGCGCCGTGTATAATATATCTATAAATTTCATATGTTCTGTGGTCGATTTGCTGTTCGTTGGACGAAAAATGCAAGTTTTTTGGAGAAAATCCATACTACTCTCGCCTAAGACTGACTAACTCAGACACATTGTGAAAAAAAAGGGCCATTAAAAAGATCTGAGTTCGAATCACTGAAGGAATTCGAACTCAGATCTTTTCCATCCTGTGTTGTAAGGACCGCTAGTGAGTGCTATTCCTTAGAGCTTAAAATGTTTAAAATTATTTTTCTGACAACCATCAAAATTCTTAGATTTTCAGCCAAGCTTCGAAATGGTAACAGTAAGATGCATCGCTCAAAGGAACAATGGTTGTTAATTGAGAGAGAGAGAGAGAAAGAGAGAGAGAGAGAGAGAGAGAGAGAGAGATGTAACAATTTGCATTGTGGCGTGCTATAAACAAGTATATTCTTATCAAGCCTCTCTCTCTGAGCTTTTGAAACTTTAGCTTCAACCCGGATGACAGTACTCATCAATCCTTGATGAAAAGTATTAGAAATTGAGTTTAGTGGTTCTCAAATGGATACATCTTAGATACTGCAAAATAAGTCTACTGACGTGCTTAGCAATACTCCGGTTAATAAAAATGTAAGAACATTGTAAAAGAGCTTTGTAAATAAGCTTAATATAGTGTATTTTCTATAGCTCAGATTACATAAAAACATTCGTAACTGAGTTCATGAAGCAGCGTACGTCACAGAATATTAATTATGTCATCTAAACTGGTCATCCATTTTAAATAGGGTCTGAGTTCTTATAGGACATTTCATCTAAGGTAGTAATAAACTAAATCTTTGTAATTTTTAAATCAAAATATGTTTGAACCCAAAAATTCACCATATATCTTTCTACCTGTTTTCCAGGAATCAGAAAAGAAAGAAAGGCAATGGGTGAATCTAACCTCATGTGCCAGAACTTAAATTTTGTCCAATCAATGGCATTATCCAAGTTCATCCAATCCAAAAATGTTCAGACAAAAACCAGGGAATGTAAAAACGATGCTGATTATTGTGTACCATCGAGATGGCATCATTCTACGTAATGCTTTCCATGTGCCAACATGTAAATACAGCATAATACCACTCGGTCTTGGAGAAGCATCTGTATTCCGCTTGTCTTTGGCGTTGAAAGATCAGCAGTGAAAATTGTCATGGAACTTGTGCTGGAAGAGTTTTCTGCAGGGTGACAACTGGAAATCATTCAGCACCAAGGTATTTTCCGGAAACGAGTTCTTGTGACTTATGAAGAAGAGGAGGAAGCCATTGAGAGTTTTTAACATTTTCAGACAGCTCAAGGCATATGTAGTGAATGCAGGAATTTGCTGTCCAGCGCCACTCTTCAAAAAACTAATTTCTGATTATTTCAAATGCCTCTCGAATCTCTGGGATCGAGGTATACACGAAGCTGGAAATTACTTTGAGGGAATATAACCGTTAAATGCTTGTACATAAATTTCATTTTATGCAACGTTCAAGTTTCCACTACTTTCTGAATAGCCCTCAAAATTCTTTCCACGATTTTGTGGTTCTTATTTTCAATTTTTAAGAGTATGTGAGTCTGGATGAAGCAAAAAATGTGAGCTTTTAGCTGAAAGAGAAGCGGCACTATATACACCTTCTAATAATTGTTTTCCTTACAGCTGCATCTACGATTTCTTGGAAATCCGAGAGGAGTCCACTACGATCCGACATTGTGGAGACTTGCAGAGAAAGATCAAACTTCTAAGATACATTTCTCGAGGAAACAGCGTGCTTATAGTTTTCGTGTCTGACTTCTCGCACTCCTACAAAGGTTTCCGAGCTGAGATCTCTCTCTTTTCCGGTAAGTTTCGATCACTTAGACCAGGTTGCTGTTATCTTAGAAAGTAGGTAAATATCGCAGTGTTTGAGAGCTTCCGGGGGATGTGTTTGTCTCGTTCCAGTGAGCTAACGAGAAACACTCGCTTATCAATCTTTCAGAAGAAAAATGATTCGTTTGAGATACTACGAGACCTGCAGACAGAGATAAATGAATTTAGTGAAAGACTGGATTTTATGAGCGATATAAATCTCGGAAACTATCGCAACTACTTATTTCGATAAGCTCTTGGGCATTTATATTGGTTTTATTTGACTTTAAAGGTTATGTTTGTAGCCCAAGTGATATCGTGGATCAGTTGTTATGGATTATATAGAAATTGGAGGATTTTCTCCATTTGGGTCGTCTTCCCCCTTTTTTTTTTTAATCGAGACTGAATATCAGTAAAAAGCTGTTGTTATGAAATATTGCAGGGAGAAAGAATGTTCAGAAAGTTAAAAATTGCTTTATTTAACTTACTCGTATGAATGGCTCCCTAAAATAATTCGAGTGATTTATTTAACCTGATCATTGTTCGTGTAGCTTTAAATGAATTAGGTAAAACAGCACCATTAAACTATTCGAAAAATAGATAGTTTAAAAAATTAAACATAATCATGATAACGGAAAAGTTCTGTAAAATCGAGCAGTTAATATTCCTACAGAAAATTATTTTCAGTAATAAATGTAATAATACATATTCAAAAACAGTAAATTTATCTCAACATTATTTGTGACATTTAGGGCATTACGTATTAACACATGATAAATATTAAGAGTATTGCGTATACTCTATTAATATTAACAGTAACGAAATATATATAATCTCTCTAATATTCATTTATGAATATTAGCATTAGCAGTGGCAAATGATGCAAGAAAGCATGCTTATACAGCATCAGCCAAAAATAAAAATAAAAAACCCTTCCCATTTCATCCATCCACTCGCTCCAAAAGTGTTTCCAGTTCTTCCTTAAATTTATTTAAGCTATCAACTTCCACAACAACAGATGGAAGTTTAGTTTGTTCCAGCAATCAACTACCCGCTGGCTAAAGGCAAATTTCCGCACATCTATTCTACAACTTTCTTTCCTCAATATGAGTTTATGCCCCCTCAGGTTCGCAATCTGAACGAAGAATCCCATTGGCATTGAGCCTTCTCAGATAATTCAAGTCCTTATACACCTTAATCAGATCACCTCGCAGGTGCCCAGTCTCCAAACGCTATAATTTGCAAAACTTAAGCCATTCCTGGTAAGAATACCTCTGTGTTCCCTTCAACACCCTTTTTGCCCTTCTCTGTACTCCTAACAACTCTACATCCTGCCTGAACTGAGGCCACGAGACCTGTATACAGTACTTAAGGTGTGGCCTGACCATTGCCTTATACAGAGGGACAATCACCTCCTTTTCCCTGCTATCAAAATTCTTGTCAAGATCCCATGACCCGTTCTGGCAGCCTATCTGCACCGCTCACAAAACTTCATATCTGACTGCACAATTACTTACAGGTCTTTTTCATTCTCCACTACCCTGAGTGTAGTACCACACAGTTGATATGTTATTCTGGGTTTACTGCTACCCATATGCAGTACTTTGCATTTGTCAATGTTAAATTTCTGTTGCCACTTTACAGCCCATCTGCCCAACTTTTCTATATCCTGTTGAAGTAGCACACCGCCATTATTGCCATTAACAACCCTGCCAATATTTGTATCATCTGCAAACTTGGACATTTCATCATCATTGATTAATATATAAACCAACAATGGGCCTAACACTGAACCCTGGGTGAATCCACTGCATATTGCAGAGACACATGATGCAATTGCTACACGGCATATGGGTAGCCTCCACGCTACCCGTATGCTGTGGAATAACATTAGTCGACGAAGAGCAGTGTCCATTGATTACCACTCAACCATCCTTTTATCCATAGCAACAACTTGCCCTTAATTCCATACTACTCCAATTTGTACACCAGTTTTCCATGTGCAACAGTATCGAAAGCTTGCCTGAAACCCTAGTATATGACATCGATTAATTTTTTTTTTTTGCATCCAGTTCCTTTGTGATCACATCATAGTATCCAATCAAATTGGACGAACAAGATTTCATATTAGCAAACCCATGCTCCTCCTGAATTATTACTGCAGTCTTGTGTAGATGATTCTGCAGTGCTTCTTTAACCAGTGACTCCATTATTTTCCCAGTAACAGAAGTTAAACTAACAGGTACTCGTGTCACCTTATGTTCCCCCTTTGTAAATTGGGAATACATTTGCACACCTCCCCTGAGTCCAAGGATGCTCTCATAATTATGGCTTAGGGTTTGCTTACTTCCTTTGCCACCTCCTTTAATATAACTGGATAGATCCCATCCCTGGAAAGCCCAGGTGACTTTTTTATGTTTCACTTCAACAATGTCATCTCCGCTTTGCTCTGAGTTATTACAAAATCATTTAGCTCCCTGTTAGAGTTTAGTAAGCTTTTGTCTTCCACTTCCCTTCAGAATTTCTCATGTATGAATGTAGATGGAAAATACTCATTCAGTTGTCAGCTAAATAGCTGAGAGAATCGTCAGCAGTCGAACCCAACATCAAGTGGATCAATATCATTCATCCCCTTCCTTTTAGAGTTTATATAAGTAAAAAAAAGTCTTTGCTGTTTTTCTTTGCATCCTTTGCCAAAAATTTCTCGTAATCTGCCTTCGCTTGCCTAATCTTCTTTGCGACTTGATTATAGACCAGCTTATATCTATCATAGGCATCCATGTTACCCATTAATTTATATGTATCCCATGCATTTTTATTCTCTGCCATGTGCCTCGTTAGTTCATCTGACATCCATCTGGGCCTAAACCTAGAACAGTATTTCTTAGTTGGAACAAAAAACCTAGTAGCTTCCAAGATTACTTCCTTGAATGCTTCCCAATTATAATTTTCTGTTGGTAACATCATCAGTTGGTCCCACTGTATAGAATTTAAAAACTGTCTGAGACCACTGTAGTCCCCTTTACAAAAGGTGTCTATAGAAAGCAAAAACCCTTTCCTTTACCCCTGATGGTAGTTATACCTTTAAATAAATCCCACATCGGTACACTGTGATATCTAGGAAAGTAATACATAGCTTTCGGACTGGAACGCGTCCTTCATCAGTTGTGGCCATTAATCTAAAATATAGAACTCTATGTGCATGCCATGGCAGTCATGTATGATGAACTAGGTGTATGTAACAATTAGTTGTTAGAAAGGAAAGATTGTAGCTGTAATGCCTGGGAACGTTGTAAATCCAACGTTTGTCAGGAGGATGGTCGTCTCAGTAATGGGATGGACACGACATCCTCTGTTTCAGTTAAAGGAATCGCTACAGCACGAGATGTGTAGAGACTCCAATCAGGTACGGCCACGGTAATGCCGGAACCGATCAATGATCATGACATCGCGGCGTGGGTCAATGTCCGGCTGTGTCGACCAGAAGTGCTCTGCAATGGCTGATGCTCCACGTCCGCTAAACGGATAGCGTTTTCGTGTCAGAAACACGACTGCTGAGCCTCTTTCCAATGTTCACAACGTTGCAGTCACGGTAGGAAATACGATAGACTAATTCACTCTGCAGCAAGGGGGAGGACCGATGTTTTAACTCTTGAGACGAGGGATCGCAACTTCCTGCTCTGGAGGTGTAAGCACTTTATCCCATGAGTCTTTAAGACTCGAGATATCTGTTGTGATAGGTTCGGGTAGAACGGGATAAAGGCGGTCGAGGCGGAGTCATTACTTCGCATGGTCCTGTGGGTCGCTACGTGGTCACGGGACTGTAGGTTACACCTATCTAGGGAACTGGTGGGGTAAATAGTTAAGATAGTGGGGTAGATAGGTTAAGATAAATTTCGTACTTCGCGAAATCTATCTTAACCCTAGCAATCTCATTGCGTCTCTCATCCGCAGAACTTGTGCTTTGTTTTCTGTTGGTGTGAACGTCGACGTATTTTTACTTAACATTAAACGTATTTTTTAACTACAACCTGTCATTTTATTTCTGTTTTTGCTCTGTGGCACAATAATTTATTAATATTAAGACGATATCTACTCTACAATGTCATCGACTTTTGTTCCTGGCAGACGTACCCTGGTCCTGTTCCACCTATTCTTTTTGGTAAATATATTCCCAGTCTCCCTGATAATTGAGTCGCCGACAATAACTAGCTTCTGTGGGACCAGCGAATTCTGCCCTGAAGATTGCCGCTGTGTTGCCTGATGCTCAAGAATGAGTTCTGGCGTTGAGTTGGGCAGCTGAGAGTTTGATGGGCCGCCATTTTAATTCCTTCGAGATCATCTACCCTACACCTGAAAAACTCTCATAGACAGCCATCAGAACGCTGAGTTGGCGCCTAATTTCTTCACACTCTCTGCACCTAGCGAACGAGCGCGCACACACAAAGATATCTTCCTTGGCTAGGTCATGTCCTGTTGCAGAAATATCCGCAAACCTTTCACATTCTGCATATTTTTTTTAGACTGTGATGCGTTGGAGAATCTCCCCCTTCGGTCTCCCCCGGGCCAAAGCACTCCCGGTACTTTGTGCTCGTCGCTGCTGTAGTCTGTGGCATGATTTCTATTTAAATACAATTTAGTTAATGAAAATTAAAATTCTATTTAAATTAGATACGGTTATAATTCAAAGCAACAGCATTTATTTTATGACGAAACATTTTTTTCACCTTTAAGGTAGCTACAAAATTTCCATTACTGTCTCGAAGCTGTTGCTGAAAGACTTAATATCATTATTATTTTATTATATTTCTTATACTCTGTTTTCAAGATTTCAGCTATCCAAAAAGTTATCCAAAAAAATGAGGATAACTATTAACATGAAAGAGATATTTGAAATCGTAAAGTTGAATTTAATTGAAGCCCAGTGTTGAAATTAATTGAAAATAATCTTTCGCTAAATTAGTGCGCCATTTCGACATGGACACATCGGAGGAATACGGTAAAAAACAAACTCCTCTTTCATGAAAAAAATGTTAGATGGACGGCGTTGCTACAACGCATTATCCTGTATGATGAATCACTTTCCAGATGTCTACAACTCAATCAAAAAATGCAATTCGTGTTGTCTTCACTTTCGATGACTGAGAGAGCGGAACTTTTTCGAGAAAGAATAGGATGTACCACTCCAATAAGTATGAGTATCCATTTTCGTCCATCGACTGTCTGATAAGACAATGTGATTTGCATACTCCCTCAGGAATAAACAAATTGGTCAGAGCTTGCACAGAAGTCGGAAAATGAGTCCCGTTTGTTCCAATATTAATGAATTAAATTAATATTTTCTTCTGTCATATTCAGGAGTGAGTATGACAAAGGTTTTATTGCGATTAATCACGCTTCGCAATGTACAAAAGGGAGGCTCTCTTTTTGAACAATTTGTGAATTGCGTTGGATGGGATCAAAAGCTTTGCACTAGGTGGACATAATTTTAGTACATTTATCTTTATTAGATTTATTTAAATTTATTTGAACGAAGTTGATGAAAATAAATATAACACTGCACAACAGGCACGTTGTACAATTTACAGATTCATCGAGTCAATTAATGTGACATCCTAATCGAACTACTATCCCTCAAATAAATAAATAACCAAATCATGGAGTTACGTTTCTGAATCTCGTGTGATTTTCTGCAATTAGGTCAAAAGATGAAGGATATCGCAGCACCAACATATTTACTGAAAAACGGATTACTAATTTACAACTCTAGAAATAAACCTGGTGTGAAGTGTGCTGGAATTCATTTCAACAACTTTTTTTTTTTCATTTAAAGTTCCCACATAATATTCTTCGCATAATACGTCATATTCATTTGATTTATTGTCATATAAGTTAGTGCACGAACAATTCCTTCACAACGAGTTACCTTTCTCGAATAAGTAACGCTTCCCCAGTAGAGAAGACTTTGGTTACTTATTCTCAGTGAGCACCACCACCACCATCCAGATGGCCGTTTCAGGCCTATTTGGCCCCTCATCAATGAGTGAGTAGGTACCCCGATGGTATTGCAGATGGCAACTCAGTTGTGAATTAATTTCACAATATGAGAGATGCCAAGTCGGTTGTAGTAGTTTGATACATATACGATTTAGGGTTAAAGAGCCTGCGAGAAGACTCTATTGTCATATAAGTTAAGTGCAATAGCATTATTTCTACGCGCAACTGTTTCAGGATATGTTCGTCTCTTGATCCCGTGATTGGACAATAGATTCACTTCTGAGTCATACGATTTTTTGAAAATTCGATTATAATTAACTGCTTGTCTCATCCTTTCTGAATATGTTTTTCATTTGGCTTAACAGTATTCATAATTGCTATGTGTTCCTACAGTTAGCATGAGGATGAGAGACCAGTATTTCTATTGCTTTTCTGCCAAAGCAATTAAGGATATGAGACATCAGTGTACTGGAGCTGTTCCACCCGGTTGAAAAATCCGAGTTTCCGTGCAGAAAACGGTGCAACTCTTGCTCAAGAGTGACTAACCCAGCCTTGACGTGGAAGAAGCCCATAAAAATTCTTCTCACCTTGACGGAAGGAAATTTTATGGGAATTCGAACTGATGCTTTTTTTTTCCCGTTTGAGGTGAACGAATAGCAATTGTAGCTACTGAGAGAAACTCAGAGACCAGTTTACGTCTTACAAAACGTATTCTACAATTGTAAATCGGAAGCCAAATAGCAGTATTCAACCTTATATTATTGTGCTTGTGCAAAATTTCAATGAAGAATATGCAGTTTTCGAAGGTGTGGTCTTGTAAAGGCAATTATTTGATCTTTTAATTATTAACCATATTTAAGATTTTACCGATATTAAGCAATAAACTTTAATATCATCTGCAGGAATGCAGACGACATTAAAATCTATATAACGGAATCTTTCCAGTTGGTGCAGCTCTACTTCAGAGTTCGTTGAACCCCATACATACTTGGCTAGTTGGTCGTTACACTCAATTCTAATTCTGAACGTAATTTTCATAATGGTTCATCAGCAAGTGCTCACTCCACCTCTTATACTCCATAAAGCCATTAATTAGCCTCCGTTATTCAGTTAGCACGTCAATAACGAGGCCATCTGTGCCATAAACAATTGAACAAACTTAGGAATTTTTTTATTCTGATCTATATTCAGAGCTTTGCGTTTACATTATGAGTGATAAAATGGTTATCGCACTCTCAAAATGGATGCTTCTTGTCATCAAGCTTTACACATAGATTGTCTTCTCCATACAGGATTATGGAGATATCATCTGAGCTCTATACTAGAACTGCCTTACTGATGGTAGAGAATACGTGCCAGCGATGTTTATTAGCCTTATATGCCTTTGTCATCGTACCAATTATCACAGGAAAGAAAGAGAGACTACTGTAGTTTCAGGTGAGTCCAAATAGAATATCGCATTCTGTTTTGGGTTTGCCACTCTTTGCGATCTTAACTAGATCCTTTATTTTATAAATTAGTGAACTATCACATTGAATCACGGTGATATTCTCTCTCTCTCTCTCTCTCTCTCTCTCTCTCTCTCTCTCTCTCTCTCTCTCTCTCTCTCTCTCTCTCTCTCTCTCTCAACTACCTTTTTCCTGTCACTCATCCCACAGCCGGTAACTTTTTCTTCCTTCCATCAGATCAAATTTCTTATTTTAATTCCCCATGTTTCCCATAGTTTATCAGTAATTATATGATAAGCTACTGGAAATTATGTGTTTACGATTAGGTTATTGATAACCTAATCGTAAACACATATTGGTATCACTTTTGAATCCTTGCTTATTGGTATCACTTTTGAATCCTTGAAGAAACAAGCTTTATCTGCATACTGTACTGTCCCATGACTCCAGACAGTTCCTGCTGCAGATGCTTACGTTGTGAAAATTTACTCTTATCTTTTAATTACTTAAATTCTTTTAAATCTAAGATCCGATACCTATTGCGCTCATGGGTAGCACAGTTGTTAGAATCGCTGTCATCCCAACACTGGGTGGAAAAGACCTGAGTTCGAGTCCTGTCGTTGATGATTTTCATCGGCCTTTTTTTACAATGTGGTTGAGTTAGCGGGTCTCAGGTGAGGGTAGCATTGGTTTTTGTCCAGTAAACAGAAAATTGACCACGGAAACATGCAATTTACAAACAATATATATATACGGAGCAATATGGCTATAGTCACTGATGCTCCTAAAACCCTAATACATCAACAACTGACACCTATTACAGTTAGTTTATTCATTAACCAAGATATGCAGTATACTTCAATAAAACGTAGATGAATTATTCAGTTGGTTTGAAAAATAGTGAAGTATAAACTTTGTTTATTTCAAAGACATGCCTTCTGTAGGCCTAACTTCTGCCTAAGAAACCATTTAATTAATCCGAGATTAATTTCACTTGTCATGGGTAACTTGAACCGGATACGTAAAAATAAAACTTTATTTTTAGTTACAGAAAGCAGAAGTACCAGTAACGAAAATCACGTCCGTACAAAAATGATTTGCATATTCCTCAAATTAAACCTCAAGGATTATTTTACATTCGTGGTAACAGAAGTGGAAGAAAAGGCAGTGCAGAAGCTGACGAAATAAATCATTCTCGATGAATGCAATTACCGAAAATAAAAACTCAGATGGTGAAGCTGCTTTCTTTCCCAAAGGTAACGTAGCGGTATTGGATCATTTCTCAGATTTCCATTTTCTTTTAGGTAACTGTAGTTGCAACAGCTAGAAGTTAGATGAAATACAAGTCGAATTGAGTTTCAGCCATCCTTCCAGAGAAAACGCATTTAAAATAAGAAATTGGAACGAAGTTATCGATATTACTTTCTTTTCTCTTAAGAAAGTCGTTTTGACTCGTTTTAGAATTTATTGGTTCTGAAATAACAGAAAAATTCAATGCAGAAACTTTTATTAGAATGCATCTCAGTCTACAGGAGCCATTAATTGAGGTTTAGTTTATTTCAACCAATCTAAATTTGATTTTTAGAATTCCGCAAGCCAATATATTTTATTATTATTTTATTTAAAAACACAGAATAATAAATAACTGATTGGATAATACCCACGATCATTCGTACTCGGAATGCAAAGTTCTCGAACGAATCTCCCATGAACACGTACTCTCACCCATTGTAGATTGTAGAATTATAAACAGTTAAGTTTATTAGCGTTTTTATTGGTATTTTATAATGTAATTTTTCGTTCCAGATCCAGTATCCTCATCTGGAGTGATCTGTGATAACCAGCTGTTCCAGCACTACGACAATCACTGTTATCTATCAGCCTCTTATCCAGAGGTCAGCTGGTCAACTGCTCGACGAATCTGTGAAGAATCAAGAGCTCACTTGGTCACTATTGATAACCCGAATGAGGAATTATTCCTGAAGAACTTGATCAGATCAACGGACGGATATATGTCAGGGATGATCTACTGGATCGGAGCGAAGAAAAACCACAGTTCTCACCACTGGAAGTGGGTAAATGGAGGACTCGTTTCTGAGATAGGTAAAGTAGTCTTTTATTTAAAGAATAACAGAAACAAAACTTTTAGTTACGAACTTATATTGGAATAGCTGTAACCTTATTCGTTTCTTTTTCTTGGCTTTCGTTATACAGCTGTCTTGAGAAGATGGTGTTAATTTTATTGAGTTTATTATCCTTAAGTTTCAATTACATTTATTTTCTGCTGTCTGCACTAACTTTTTACAACTGTAGTTCCAGTCTACTCTGAATTGGTTTAGAATTATGCCCACGAACTCTCTCTGTATATTATCAATTTATTCTTTCAACCCTACAAAACTCTACGGGATAAAGTGTTTATTTGATTTGAATTGTGTTTAAATCTTTCTGTAAAGATTCCATCACTACAAAGCAAAATCTTTTATCACTTATATTCACTGTTCTACATTTGATTTCCATCTGTACCAGAGGGTAAAGGAGACCACCTACCTTTGATTTTCTCTCATTTCTTCATCTTGCACCGAGCGTATCTTACGCCTCATAAAAGTATAACGGAAGGTTCTACATCATAAAAAGGTCTTTATCCACCCAGAATAGCGACTGGATTGTTGATGCTCTCAGAAATCTCTTTCTACTTACCACAATAGGACATTAAGAAGTTGTCTAAGTGCACACGATCCAAGCTTTATATGACAAACAAGGTGTGCTTGTGTCACTGGCCGATGTTTTAAGGCCGATACCCCCTTCTGACTATAAAGTGTAAAGTGCAAAGTATTTGATATCTAACGGCACCAGGGGTTTCCCCCATCTCCGTGTTGTATTGTAGGTGTAGCACAGAGGTCTGTGAAAGCCAGAGATTTACAAAAAGTATATGGGCAATGTCTGTTGTGTAATGTCATGGTATGTTGTATCTCTGACCGTTTAGCCGTTGGACCCCTAGTGGGACTCTTCGTTGCCCACAACTGCCCCGTCTGGCAGGCCCTGCCACCTAGTTTCCTGAAATTTCAGTGGCTAGGACCTAAAAATAAAGGAACAAAATCGTGGGACAACTTTACTAAAACTACGCCGAAAGGATGATTTTAATTTTGATATCGAATTAAATTTGAACTGAGGGCTGACGTACACAGTTGCAAAGTTAGAGTGGGTGGGAAGGTTGAAGGCTGAAGGGATAGGCAGATATGGGGACATTGGGGAAGACGTCCCCAGGTTGAGCAGTGGGTATGACCCACAAGAGAGAGAGAGAGGATGGGGTAGCAGGGGGACGAGGCGACCTGTCTCGCCCCCTGCCAGGGAGGAGAGTTAAAGAGAGCCGGGCTAGGGTGCTCAGCTCATGCAGCCGTTAGTCCTTTGTTCAGTTCTTTTATCAGTCTTCATAGTTACCCGGTGGATATTTGTTGGTGTTGCTTATTACTGTCGCTACTGGTCAAGATGTGGTTGGTACGTGTTCAGGTCGCTTCATCTTCTGTACAGGTCTTCGGAAAACTTTGAGAAGGCTATATATTCCTGCCTTCCGTCGAGGTGTTGTTCTCTATCTCTGGGCAAGAACGTGATCCGGGTAATGAGTGACAGCGGAGGTTATCATAAAGCTGGCATTCATGCATAAGGTGGTGCCAGCTCTCCAACTCTCCACAGCAGCAGGTTGGGTCGTCTGTAACGCCCAGGGCTGTGAACTGCTTCAGTATAAAAGTCACTCAAATTTATTTTTTTGTCTGTGTTTAGATTTTACAATACATTACCATCGTGTGCCATACCCATGGCAACTGTAGCAAGCATCCATCTGAGCGAAAATGTAGAATTGTGGAAACATCAATAGTTCAGGCTGCCTATTCGGAAGAGATGGTATAGATTGGTTTCATCCAGGATGGAGAACACTTTAATATTTTTGTGCTTTTATTAAACTTTTTTCATCTAATATTTAAATATTTCTTCTGTGTGGAGTTTATTAGCGGATCATTGTGGGCTCTCTTATTATGATCACACATCCATCTTCTTTCATAAGAGAAACATCCTCCCAACTTAATGGACATTCTGTTTTCTAGAGCTTCCATTTACTTTCTTGCATAAGAGAGCAAGTTCGAAAATGGAACTTATGAATTTATCTAAGTCTGTTCGTTCGTTAATTTTCTTTCTATTCCCCTTTTCAGCTTTCATTTTGTCCGCTTTAAGCTGTATTGCCGATCCAATTAGTTATGTTGCATCCAATTACTGCCTCTCCCATTTGGGAGTTTCACTCCCAAATGAGAGAGGTAATTGGATCCAGTAATTGGATCGGCAATTCATTAGCACCTTTTATACGTATATTATTCCTGCTATCTTTGTCCGTTTACTCCAGTTAGTAATCCTCTCCACCGCACTCTGATTTTTCCAACAAGCTTTCTCTTTAATGTAATCCCATTGTCTTTTTCTCGGCTTCTTATTTTAATTATATTCCTTCTATACATTTTACGAGTCTCCTGACCCTTCTTTATACCTGACCATCTTTCAATCATGAAATTAACCTTTCCTTTTTTTTAACCCTTTCCTGTCTTGCATCTAATTCTCCCCCCCCCCCTTTTAGTTCGTGTTTGATTCCTTAGGTAATTGATTCAGTGCCATACTTTACAGATGTATCCTATTCAGCTCAGTAGAACGTATCAATAAAGACTGCTCATAAATTACTGTCAACATTCTCGAAGAAGCGATAGGACAAAAGAACAATCCTAACCTGTTTCAATGAGGATGGAATGCATGGAGGACCAAGTAGAGATTTCTTCTTTCCTACTGTAAGTAGGTCACTTGTAATTATTAGCACAATCTCCTCTATCATTCAAGAGTTCGTACCTCTTAGTAAAAATTACAGGAATAGATTCCCTCATTGGATCACGACAGACATAATTGCGATTATACGAGCCAAAGAACAGTGCAGAAAACACTTTAGGACGACACATGATGAAGCATATATGGCACTGTTCAAGGAACTCAGAAGTAACGTTAAAAGGACGATCAGAAAACAATACGCTCTTTATATTCAATCAATTCAACACAGTTTCACAGTAAATGGAGACCTGAAGCCATTCTGGAACATGCTAAAGAATTCTAATAACTGCTCAACAGGAACCAGGATCATTGATTCCGATGGCAAGCCTATAACCTGTGACAAAACTAAAGCAGATCTTTTTGCGACCTTTTTCTCCTCCTTTTCAGAGAAAACAGCAGCTACTGCTGCTTCAGCTTATCAATTTCAAGTCATTAAGGATGATACACTGAATAATCTCTCGGTGGACACAGACGATATCATTCAAGCGCTTCGGAGACTAACAAAAGATTTTTCTGCAGGCCCAGATAACATTCCACTTATCTTGTGGAAGAAATGCTTTCCACAACTGAAATATATAATATTGCATATATTCAATCTTTCCGTTAAGTCTGGTATCTACCCCACTCACTTTAAAACTGTTAATGTTATTCCTATCCCAAAGAGAAGTGCAAACCACTCACTAGAGAATTACCGTCCCATCTGCCTTATGAACTCGCTGGCAAAAATTCTGGACACTGTCATTCACCACCGATTAATGGAATATTTTCATCACTTTATCTGCGACTGCCAACATGGCTTCACCAGGGGCCAATCAACTACCACTAATCTTCTCACTATCTGGCAACAGGTTCTAGACACCGTCGATCGTGGAGGACAGGTTGATGTGATCTACACAGACCTTACTAAGGCTTTCGACAGTGTCCCGCATAATCAACTTGCTCAAAAACTAAGACACTATGGAATACTTGACCCTTTACTATCCTGGTTGATGAGCTATATTTCATATCGAAAACATAGGGTGATCATCGGACAGGAAGTCTCAAGAGAATTTTTTCCATCGAGAGGAGTACCTCAGGGATCATCTCTTGGGCCTCTTTTATTCACCATCTTTATCAACGATCTACCGCAATTTGTTGAGAGAGGTGGTATCAAGACACTAATGTTTGCCGATGATGTGAAACTATATTCACGTATCAGCAGTCAAGATGATGCAGTTAACCTTCAGGCTGCTCTCAACTCTTTTGCTGATTGGGTTGCTTTGAATGGTTTGGAGGTTAATACTAGGAAATGCAGCTCTATTTCCTTTGCAGCTTCGAGGAAAACTAAGACTTTAGTTAATGAATAATACATCAAGGAGATGCCGATTTTCAGAGTTGACGAAGTTAAAGATCTGGGAGTTACTTTTACCGCTACATGTGGGTTTGATAAACATGTTAGGAATATATTAAACCAAGCGAAAAAACAAATTGGTTTCATTAAACGGCAGACGTACAGATTTCAAGATCCTCAGTTCTCTGTGCTCCTATTTAAGACAACTATACTCCCTATAGTGGAGTTTGCTTCTCCTATATGGAACCCACACTATGCATACTTGATACAGCAAATAGAATCGCTCCAGATGAAATTTATCCACTATCTTTCCAGACGTAACCCCATGTTTTACCACAGAATCTTCTACGGGAATCTCTGTTCCTACTTCAAGCTTCAATCTCTGGAAACTCGGCGAACTGTTCTTGATTTAAAACTGTTGTACCACATCTTCGCTGGTTCAACCTACCTGCCGGATCTTCTATGCCATATTGACCTTCACGCTCCAGCCGTGGCTACTAGACAGAAGACTACATTCCACATCGGTAATTCTAGATTAGAGATATCCAGGAACTCCTTCTTCAAAAGAACATTGGCACTCATGAACAAGTTTGACTTGGATATGGCTGTGAACAAGAAACAATTTCACAGAACTATTTGGAGTAGGTTGACCGATTGACGGATGAGTTCTGGGCTAAAGATGTCCTCATTATTCGTGTGTGTGTGATGATGTCTCCTGCAGCAAACTACTTTCTGCGAGTTTACATAGCGCTGGACTTGACGTCATGAATATCTTTTTTATTTTTGTGAATTGGACTTTTCCAGTTTGAATTAACTTTCATTGTACAAAGTATATTATGTTTTGTACAACCTTTGCTCTGTTATACACTTTAACTGGGCTAATGCCTGTTGTGTATATTATATGTTAAAAATAAATAAATAAATAAATAATTGAGCCGTTATACCCCAACCCACCTTGCGACATCTGTTTTCTATGACTGCAAATTTAACGTATTCTATTGTTGGCTTGCCCGTTTTTTGGGAGGG
This sequence comes from Mastigoproctus giganteus, assembly GCF_048544385.1. Lineage (NCBI taxonomy): Eukaryota > Metazoa > Arthropoda > Arachnida > Uropygi > Thelyphonidae > Mastigoproctus > Mastigoproctus giganteus. The sequence goes on along the minus strand of NC_143583.1, from coordinate 111,469,655 downwards.
AAAAGTTTCCAGCCATTGCTCTGGCAATCGTTGTAGACCTTCGTGAGGACTTAGTGAGACGGAAAAAGCAAGCTAAGATGGAGACGAACAGTATACGAGGTGTGGCAATAAAGTTCCCGGACTGTTGCGGTCATGTTCGATGAGTTTGAAAATAAACGGAAGTGTTATGTTGTATCAAATTTCCAACAGTTGATGGTACAGAGATTGTCCATTAGGCTGACAAGTTGCAAGTAACAACCAGTTTCGTTAGTAACCTTAATGTTCCGTGTCACTATTTTGCAATTGAGCAACGAACGAATATCAAAATGTGCTTTAAACTGGGAAAATATGCATCAGAAACGTATGAACGTTAAAAACTGTATTTTGGCGAAACGTTAAGTTGTGTGTTTGAATGGTACAAGTGGTTCAAACACGGACGTGAGGATGTTTGCGATGACCCAAGAAGTGGGCGTCCGTCAACCTATCGAAATGAGGACAGAGTTACAAAATTTCGGGAAATTGTCAGAGAGTGGATGGTGCTTCTACGTGTTACAGGTGCTTCAAAGACTACTATAGCGCATTTCCCAAGTGAGGTCTTCGGAAAATGGGTTCTTGTTGCACGACAATGCTCCCACTCATTCCGCACTTGCTGCGAAGATATTTATGACGAAACATCGCATTGTACAGATCAATCATTCATCCTTCTCTCCCGATTTAGCACTAGCGGACTTCTTCCTCGTTCCCAAGTTGAAAACTGCCCTCAAAGGAAAGCGGTTTCAGGATGTTGAGGACATAAAGAAAAATGCAATGAACTGAACATCATCTCTTTGGACACCTTCGTTGACTCTTTTCAGAAACTTTTAGAAATGGGGGCGAGAAGTGCATTCAGTCGGGTAGTGATTAATTTGAAAAATAAAACCATTTTGAGCGCTTTCACTTTGTGTTCTTTTTATTGCACCAATAAAAATCAATGAACAGAGTATAGGGAGGGAATCCACATACAAGTATTTAGGAGTCATACTAGATGAGAAACTAAACTTTGTAGAGCACGCAAAATATCTAAGAAATAAAACCCAACAATTAACAGGAAAATTATTGAGAATTGCCCGGAAAAAGTGGAACGTAAAATCATCTACACTGGCAATGTATTACAAATGTCTATTCCTACCCATTATATGCTACGGAGCAGGTGCTTGGGCACCCAGCATTAAACACTGCCTAGTAAAAAAATACTTAATGCAGGCACAGAGAATTTTCCTGCTGGCCTCCTCCAGAGCATGTAGAACCATCTCTACATCAGCACTCCAGATAATATGTGGTAAAATACCAATAACATATGAAATTATACAGGTATATCTAAAATACTATAGAAGACAAGGAACCCCACATTCCCTAGGAGAATATACAACAGATCCAAATGAGACAGATAAGGAAGAAAAAAGAAGATTAAGAGAAATGTTCATTACAGACTGGCAAAGAGAATGGAGAGAAGACACCAAAGGGAGAACAACATACCAATTCATCCCCCTGGCACAGGAAATAAATAAAAACAATAAACCCTGGTTGAGCCCAGATTTATATACTACCTTCCTCCTGTCGGGTCATGGAAGCATAAATGCAAGACTGCATGCTCTGGGGCTGGCTGATTCCCCCAACTGCAGATGCGGGTCACTGGAAACCGTACAACATATAATGCTCGAATGCATAAACTACACAGACCTGAGACAACCATTCCAGCTTGTGACAGAAGTGTATCACACTGAGGATTTCCCCAAAGTGCTGGAATCACCAGATAACTTTCAAGCATTAGTAAACTTTGCAACAAGTGCATTCAAAAGAAGAAGAACCCTCCTCGGTATGCCGGAGTAAAGCAAGAGGCAACACACAAGCCCATACCTAAAATTGGGAGAGAGGACACAGCATGGATGGAGACTAACCTACGGAAAGGGACTGATATATATTCTCAGTACCCATGCTAAAAATACCACAATAAAAAGGAATACATGCTGACTGCAGCACTGTCATTTCAGATAGTCATAACAATGGACATAAACTGTACATGTACCATAATAAACAGTACCAGGAACAAAAGACCAGTCAACCCCAACATGGCAAAAGTCTAAGACACAACAAGTGAGTAAGGGAAATGCAGAGTATACCCTATGCCACAGAAATATGACAATAACAAGAAGTAATGATTGCAACATGGAAAACAACAAAAATAAATTCAAGGGCATGGTACTGAACTACATCCTCAGTGCCCATGTTTCAGACAACACGGTGCACTTACCACACAAGTAGTTTAGCGCCATTAAGAAAATACATGTTGACTACAATAGTACCTTCTTAGGGAACCTCAACAGTGGTCATAAACCTTATATGTAAACTCTCAATGACCAGATCCCAGACATCACAGTATGCATACCTTGCAAACAATATGAGCCATAAGAAGAAGATGAAGAAGGAGAGGAAGAGAAAGCGAAGTGAGCAGAAGAAGGAAGAAAGAGAAAAAGGAAAGAAAGAGGAGGAAAATCACCGATGAACGTGGCCAAACAACTGCACATGTGCCAGCACACTACGGCAAAACAATGGGTGTTGGGTCACACAAGATTATGCCCAAGAGGAAGGAAGAGAAGAGAAAGAAGATGGAACATGGAAGAGTGGGGAAAAGGAAGTAAAGAAGAAATGGACAATGCCGTATCCTGATAGAACAATACCGTCCAGACTCCAGCCTTCCCACTCTTGGACAGGATTAATGACCACAGACCTGTCATCCCAGAGAACCATAGAAATGGTCATAACCTACGGAAGAACCATAAACTACCAGAGCAATGCTCACCAACACCAGGTAAATCTGTCAGTGCCTGAACTTAAGGAACACCTAGAGTGTATAGGTAATGGTGAAGAATAATCCCAGATCACAGTAGTATTGCACGAACAAATGTAATGCCTATGACATTGAAAACAACAAAAATAAAACCAAGGGGCAAGATACAGACCTACATCCCCAGTGTCCAAGTTCCAGGCATTACAGCACTCTCACCTACAAGAGGTTATGTGCCAATGAGAACAAAGCATGTTGATGTTACCTACAATCCTAACATCTCAGAGAACCATAACAATGGTCATAAACTTTGTATGTACCATAAATCACAAGTGCCAGGCTTAACAAGACCAGATGAATCTGCCAGTGCCTGAGCCAAAGGAATATCTAGAGTGTATAGGAAATGGTACACACAAGGACATATCCAGGAGGAAAGAAAAGAGAGGAAAGAAGGAGAAAAGAGGGAAGAAGGGAAGAAAGAAGAAGAAGGAAAATGGAAGAGAGGGGAAAAAGAAAGACAAGAAGAAATGGACACTACCATGCCAGATTGCGTACCAATATGAACTGATCACATCATTCCCACTCTTGGTCAGGATTGAGCCCTGCAAGAGATGGAATAGTACATCCCTCCCACTCTTGGCCAGGACTGAGCCCTGTGAGAGATGGGGTATAGGGATATCGAAAAGTAAATGATAGTCCTTATATTATTATAGTTTAATTTATTTTATTTTATTTATTTTATTTTAATATATTTTACTTTATTTTATTTATTTTAATTATCTTATTTTATTTTACTTTACTTTATTTTAATTGTTTTATTTATTTTATTTTACGTTACTTTATTTTAATTGTTTTATTTACTTTATTTTATTTTATTTTATATCTAAGGGGAAATAAAAAACCAAAAAAGTGTGCCCTGGTAATTCTGCGGGGACCTTCCCTGATGCATTACCCGGCCACACAGGATTAACTTGATGGGACATCAGACGTCCAAAAACTTAACCACAGGACCGGAGCAGTCCGTGTCCTCTTAAGATAAAGTAGATCCTGGCTGCCTCCATGTGGCTAGGGATGGGAGTGAGGGGCTGTGACACAAACCTGCCACAGCCCCCTACTGCTAAATGCCAGGTGCCGGCTAACACACAACGCAAACACAACACTAATGCACACCTAATTACATATTTCATCTATCAGATGCATTTTTTTTTTTTTTTTTTTCTCCTTCTCAAAATTCAAAAAACTTAAAAAATTTAAAGAAATTTTTTTTTTTTTTTTTTTTTATTATTTTATTTTATTTTATTTTTTATTTATTTATTTTTTTTTTGTGTGTTAAATATATACGTAAAATTTTGATGCTCTTTTTTTTTTTTTTTTTTTTAGGGGAAACCCTGGAAGCCGCTAATAACTTACAAATACACTTTCTGTATACATGTCGCGAATGGATATATATGTGAGAATGTATATAAATTGTATATAAATCTTGTATCATGTATATATAAATGGATGTATATAAATCTTGAGAATGTATATAGAATTGTGTGTATAAATAAATGTAAAAAAAGTCCGGGAGCTTTATAGCCACACCTCGTATGTGAGAGCGAAGTTTAGGAGTCGACCAACAGCATTATGAAATAAAGTATATTCTCCAGAGGTAGGAACCGTCAAGGGTCTTGAAAAGTTTTTTAAGTAACTCAACTAGTCGATGTTAAAGTAATTAAAGATGCTAACCACCGCCAATATAACAGGTTCACCATTTGAAAAGATCTTTGTTGTTCAACGCCGTGAGTGGAAGAAACTAACTCTTAATTCTTTTCTTCAATAGGGCTGAAGTTAGCCGATCCCACGGAGAGATTAGAGTTTTACCCTGTGAGTTATTTCGGAATTTTCAGCCCCCCACACGAAAATTGGCTCTTTAATATAGGAACCGGCACGTTTCTAATAAAAGACTCATAGAGCAACTAAAAACTGTCTACTGAAAATACAATGGGGGAAACATTATCAGGGTGGAACCAGCATTGTAGGAACCCTCAGTAACTGAGCCACAGTTCCATTAGTTTGCTAGCTGCAGGAGTGGAAGGGTGGGAACTAGTGGAAAGCGTAGGATAGGAACGAAAAAACAATATCTCATTCGGACGGAATTTTAATGGAAATTTTGTTTAGGTAAGATGGGAAAGGGATATTTATAATCCTGTTTAAAAATTAAATAAATATATTTGTTTTAAATACATTTGAAATAACTATGGACAATATCTGGAAATGGTAAAATAATAGTAAGCATTAACAGTTGTCGAACAGCATATTAAGGTTCTTAAAAACGAATGTCCATTTTGTTTCAAATTTCAGATTCCAAGTTTGACAGCGCAGAAGAACATTATCAGATAATGTCGCCATCTTGTCTTGCTTTGCAGTGGCGACATCAGCACAATGTAAGTGACCTTTATAAAACAGTAAAGAGCTGTAATCATCCCGGAAGATATATCTGCGAGAAGACAGCGTTAGGTGAGAAGCTACTTATTAAATAATGCTTATTAAATCCATAATTTTAACAATAAAATGAGTTTTCAATACATATTCTTCAAAATAGAGCTGACCTTAGAAAAGTTGTAGTTGTAAGGTTTTAGGAGCTCGGCAACTAAGACCATATTGTTCCTTATACACTGTCTGTAAATTGCATGTATTCTGTTGTCGATTTTCTGTTTGCTAGACGAAAAATCCGAGTTTCCGGGAGAAAAAACCTGACACCGACTAACCTAGCCACGTTGCGAAAAGGCCCATAAAAATTCCTTGTGTCATAGATGGCACCCGAAGTGGTCTTTTCCACCCAGTGTGGCAAAGACGGTTATTCTACCAACTGTGACACCCATGAGGGCCTTAGAAAAGCGCTTTGTAGCGAGCCTAATTATGTACAATTGAATTCATGCAGATAGTAGCACATCAGTTAACATTTCCTGAGAGCCAACGTTAGTTTCTCTTTTGTTTGATATTATTGTAGGCGCATCAGCAACTTAGGTCATTGCATTGTATACAAACATGCTTGTAAACTATGGGTGTGTTCTGCGGTCGAAAAACCTTAGTTTCCGCGAGAAAACCATGCAAACCTCCCCTGAGACCGACTAACTCAGCCACATTATGAAAAAGACTCATAAAAATTCCTCCCTTCATTGACGGGATTCTAATTCAGGCCGTTTCCACCAGAATGGGGAGGACAGTGATTATAAAAACTGCGCTACCCACGAGGATTCTCTTTTGTTTACCATAAATATGCATAATAAGTGAGTTATTGCTTCCAAAGTAACTTTCTGTACTTAATTTTTTTTGGGTTAAAAACGTTTTGCAATATTGTTTTTTATTTAAATTTCCGCAACACTTTAGAGCAAACCAGAACGGAAATGAATAAGTTTTCATAAATATGCAAAAGAAGATTAATTCGTTTCTTAACAGTAATAAATTAAAAATGATGAAAAAAGCTTGCTGGTGGATATTTATGGATATTTTCATTACTGTAATTAATTAATTAATGTCATAATAGTATTAAGATAGAAAGGTGAAGAATCTATTCAGCAGAGGTGTTTTTTTTTTTTTTTTTTTTCCAACGAAAATCGTTTGATAATATCATCTTGCCATCCTCTTAGCTAGAGGAACATTATCTCCAACTGGGAAATCAACAAAATACCAACAGCAGACAAGGAATCTGACCTAGGCAATTTTGGAATCCTTTGATGTATAGGACTCTTGGGAAGGATGCATTCCTCTTTTCACACGGTAAGAGGAAATTGCTTATGTTAATGGATTTCCATTAAATTTCTGATGAAATAACATCTCGGGGGAGATTTGATCGAAACTGTATAAAATCTTCTACGGCTGGCCTGATAGATGAAAGGCCCTTGAGGAACTTGTTATCCAGGATCATAAAAATTAATTATTATTATGTCCGTAAACCTAATTGATTTTTATGATAGTTTTAAGTCTTGGTAGTTTAATGAATCAGTAGCATTTTGAAGGTGCATTTCTTGTTGACATTAGATTTAGATTTTTGAAGAATATAGTGAAATCTGTGGGGAATACATAAGTAGGAATTTCCAGAAAACAGGAAGGATGAATGGACACGAAGGAGAACTGCGTAGTTTAATGGAGTAAAACAGCAAAGCATGCATATCAGCGGTGACACGTGGGGTAGAACTGTGGAGAAACGAGATATAGGAACATTGTCTACTCTAATGTCTTCATCTCGAATTGAAGCGAGTGTTAACATAACACTGTATAATTTGTCTTCTTATTTATAATAATTTAAACATGGACAAATGTAGGACAGTGCCCATCAAACCATAAGCCATCGTCCGGCATGGTCTCAATAAGGAGTGGTCTGTCGATTCATCCTTCTTTTGCCTACCTCGGTTAATTGCACAATGCTAGATTGTTTCGGGTAGGTCTGGAGTCTCGTGGAGAGTAACCAAAAAGAATAATGTCATCTTCAGAAAATGTTTTCGTATGCGACTAATCGTGGATGACGGAGAGACCGCAGTTTGGTATATGAAAAAACTATAAAGTGATAACAGACAGGGATACAAGGTGTCTATAATTATTCACCTGAGTATGAAGCTCGATTAAAATTTTGTTGTAATGGGTATTGTAAAACGGTTTGCTGCACTGAATAAAGCAACTGAAAGGATTTCTTATCACACAACCGCACTTCAGTAAGCCTCCACGTGGGCCCCTTTGGAACCGTGCAGAATAAGGTAGCCGATTTCATTCCAAGTGTTTTGAAGTATCTCTTGACAAATGTAAATCACTGCATGTTCAATCCGGTCTTTTAACTCTGTTAAAAGACCAGATTGAACAGGCAGTAAAATGAGTTTAACACTCATTTTAGCTTTAAAAGAGGGGATTGATCTTGTTAACTTTTTTTTGCATACACCTTATCCTTTACGTAGGCCATACAAAAAAAAAAAAAAAAACCATAGGTGTGATATCCGGGGAACGAGGAGGTCATGGAATGGGACCATCTCGGGCGCTCCATATTAGGAAATTTTTTATTGAGGAAATCAGTCACATGCAAGTTCCAGTGCGGTGGTGCCCCATCTTGCTGACAGAATACATGCGGCTGCATATCTTTCCACATACAGCTCGAGCATATTTAGGTAACATGAGGAGTTTACAGTGTTTCGTGGGAAAAAATAGCCCAATCACCTGGCTGAAGGACAATACGCACCATACGTCTATCTACTATGGGACTATCACGCTCGTGTTCACGAACTGAGTGGGGATTTTCAGATCTTCATATGCGACAATTGTGTCGTAACTTTACCAGAGAGGTGGAATGTCGCTTGACCACTAAAAACGACATTTGCCAAAAAGTACTCATCTTCGTCTATATTGAGAAAGTGAACGGCGAATTTCTCTTGTTGTGGTTTGTTGTGAGACTTAATTTCCTGGATGATTTTCATTTCTTAAACATAAAGTTTAAATCTCTTGAAAACCACCCTGAGCACTGTTGCTCACGGTATTTGCAGCTGCAAGCTTGCCCGATGGATAGATTTTATAGGACTTTGGGTAAACTAAATTTTCGTAACTTTATCTGTAGGTACACTGGTCCTTTCTGGTGCAGGACATTGACGGTTTCTTGAAACCGTCACTGTCCTGCACCAGAAAGGACCAGTGTACCAGGTGAATAATCAGGTGAATAATTTATAGACACCCTGTAAGTTATACAGGGTGTTCTATAAATGTGGAATTAATGAACTGTATTGATGAAAGCTAAATGTAAAATCTTGTGAGGAAAGGAGTGAATAAAGTTTAAAATAAACCATCTCGTTCCTTTCTTCTGAAGAGAAAATACCTTAAGTATCATGGAAGCAATAATAAGTTAAATTTAGCTCATACATTTAATGTAATAATCTAAGTCTTGTAGTTATATGATTTTTTGTAGAAGAGCTAGTTAGTGTTTCAGTCTCTTTATACAGTTCTCCCTGAAAACTTGAACAGAACCATAGTGGAAACGGCTGGAACTTTGGTGTCAGTGAATTATCCCTCCCATTACATCAACAATCTGCACTACACAGTGAGGATTCAGGCTCCATCATCTTCTAAAATAATCATCAACTTTCGCCATCTCGATCTGGAGTGGCAAGAACAGTGTCTATATGATTACCTTCTGATCCAGAGTAGCCAAGAAGATGTCGGCACAAGGCTATGTGGAGAACACGAGCGAGGACTAGACAGGTAAGTGGCACTAAAATGTACAAAATATGTATATACAGTATTAACAAGTAGACTGATGTAAGAGGTGTACTGCCTTTAATACAACTATATAATTATTATGTCTTGTTATGTAAAAAATCTATACAATTCTTGCAATGTACTATCAAGTACAGTAAACTCTGTAAAATCCGGCACTTTACAATAAAAAAAATCAATATTTTACAGTCCGGAATTGTTAAGAAAGCAATCCGATACTCTTATTAACTATCGCATTTGTTGGTAAGAGTCCAAGTAAAAACGAGTGATATTTCTTTCTTTATATTTGCAGGAATATCTTGTCCTTAAATCTGCTTTTTGCAGCCAGGTGAATAATGCAATGGTCTTAATTCTCACAGCAGAAAAAACTAGCCTTTGCAACGAATTGCCTGATATTGCACTACTTTTAAACAGAAGACTTCGCCAAAAAGTTTAATTGGTCGTATTTTTGAAAAGATTGACTACTATGAGAGCATGTTTTAGGATTATCATCATCATCCATTTTCAATCCACTACAGGATGAAGGCCTCTCCACCAACTTTCCAGTTCCTTCTGTTTTGAGCACTGGCCATCCACATACTAACCACAAACTCATGAATTTCATTTATCCATCTCCGCCTTTGACTTCCAGGTTTTCTTCTAGCTCCTCTTGGGTACCATTCTGTTATTTTCTTAGTCCATCTGTCATCATGTCTTCGAGCTATGTGTCCTGCCCAACACCATTTTAGTTCTTTAGTTTTGATAAGAATGTCCTTTACTTCAGTTTTCTGCCTAATCCATGTGTTTCTCTTCTTATCTAACAGTCTGAGTCCCAGTATAATTCGTTCCATTCTTCGCTGTGTAGTTCTCAGCTTCTCCTCCATTCTTTTGGTGAGTGCCCAAGTTTCACTTCCATAAGTCATGGTGGGGAGTATACATTGGTTCATTATTTTACGTTTCAGACAAACTGGGATATTGCTCTTCAGTATGTGACTATATTTCCTGAATGCTATCCATCCAAAATTTATTCTTCTCTTGACTTCCAGCCATTTATCATTATTACAGCTAATAACTTGTCCCAGATAAGTATATGACTCCACCTTTTCAATTACTGCTCCTTCAATCATTATTTCCCTTTCCGTGGCATACTTGTTCATCATTACTTTTGTTTTATCCATATTCATCTTTAGTCCAAAATCCTTACTAACTGTGCATAACTGATTAAGATTTTCCTCTAATTCTTTGGGATCGTGGCTTATGACCACAATGTCATCTGCAAATCGTAAATGGTTTAGGTACTGTCCGTTCACATTGACTCCTTTCTGCGACCAGTCTAATCTTCTGTAAGCTTCCTCAAGGGCAGCAGTAAACAGCTTTAAGATTAACTGGCCCCTAATTATACAGGGTGATTCACTACCAGTGCGACAAACTTGCAGGAGGTGTAGGGGACACAAAGACGAATCAGAATCACATAGCATTGCAGGGTCCGAAATGCCTTCGTCATGCGGTAGAGGACGTTGAACGGGAGGTCGCGTGAACAGCGATCCCGCTGGAAGTCAGCATTTGCGAACCGTTTCTGTTGAAGAAACCAAGTAGCAAAAGTCCTCCGGAGTGGATAATCTGCAGGCTCCAATGATTGGACGCGTTGCAGATGGTATGAACTGATTTCGTTTGTTGACAGTATCCTCCATACAGTGGATTGGGAAATACCCAATCGTTGGCCTATCGCTCGAGTACTCGTACTCGGATTGCCTTCTGCGAGACGTAGGACATTCTCCTCATTGTCTGGCGTCCTTGTCGTTCGCTCTCGATTCATGGTACCTCTCGTAAAACAACCAGTCCCACGTAACCTTCTGTGCACACGTGCGAAAATTTTATGATGAGGAGCACGCCTGTGCGGGAAACGTTCCTGGTACAAGCGCAGAGCGGCGCGCCCGTTACAGTCCGCAGCTCCATACGCGAGGTGCATGTCGGCCAGTTCAACGTTTGAATATTCGTCCATCCTACTGCCTCGGGACCTGTTCGCAAATGCTGACTTCCAGTGGGATCGCTGTTCACGCGACCTCTCGTTCAACGTCCTCTACCGCATGACGAAGGCATTTCGGACCCTGCACTGCTATGTGATTCCGATTCGTCTTTGTGCCCCCTGCACCTCCTGCAAGTTTATCGCACTGGTAGTGAATCACTCTGTATAGCAGGTGTTCTCCAGCTGCAATAAGCAGACAAAACAGTTGTAAAGAAGTTGTTCATTGCCATGCTGTATATGAAAATATTTTTCGTATACAGCATGGCAGTGATATACTGAATTTTCAAAGTTGTAATTCAGCTTAAAGCTGTCTATTGAAAGTAATGCAATTCCAAGGCAACTCGTTACAAAGTCAAGTTTGTTCCGTGTGAGAGTTGAGACCATTGAATTATCCACGCAGTTTAAATCCTGCTTCCCGCAAAAATAGATGAAAGGACAAGATGGTAATTATAAATGTTGCAGATGTAAATAAGTTCATTGTAAATTTGTTTAATGTTATTGAAATATGCCATTTTTCCCTCCTAAATAAACCTCCAAACCAGTAGACATGCATCTCTAAAATTTGGCTCCTCTCATTCTTCGAGGGTGCTGGATTTTAAAGAGTTAACTGTATTTCCAAAGTTGGAAATAGAGTAATGGATTAAGCAATGGAACTTAAGTTCTGGATTATTTCTGGTCTTTTACAAGTAATAAATATATTGAGCAATTTCATGTCTCTTGAAGCAGGCGAATAAACCATAAGTTTAAGAAATATATTAATTCTTTCGACTAATAACAACACCCTCGACGTAATGTGTTGAAAGCATTTATGATGAAATATGCTTTTTGTACATTAATAGTAACGTTGTATTCTACTTCATTTGTTTTTACATGATATTAATTAACATTGTTTAATCCCACCGTTTCGTGAATCTTCGAAGTTTTCTTACTGTGATTTTCACTTGCAGGCTGAACTTTGTGTCTGAAAGAAACGAAGCCTTTCTTACCTTCCACTCTGATTTTTCCATCTCTGCTTCTGGATTCATGGCAGCCTGGGAAGCTGTGGACATATCCACCTGTATTGACCAAGAAATTATTGTCACCCAGAAAGGTTACACATCCAGTATTCGATACCCTCTGATGTATCTGTCTGGTCTTGATTGCAAGACTCGACTGATTGTTCCCCTACGGTCAAAAGTACTTCTTACGTTTATTGACTTCGACGTGGGTGCTCGTGGAGTGAAAGGAGACTGCATAGATGACTACTTGGAAATCATACTGGAGAACCGAGGAGAGAAGAAAACCAAACTCTGCGGAAATCCTGAGGAAGTGGCTCATGGAATGAATGTTTTGTCTTACGATGAAGATATGATGCTCGTATTTCGTTCTCAGCAGGGACACCAAAAGAACCACAGAGGATTCAATGCAACCTTCCAAACTTGTAAGTATCTTTGAGTGCGTAGGTTTGTGTGCGCATGTTAAGAAGAATACTATTGCTATAAAATAAACTAAGTATTTTGATAATAAATTTGACCTAATAACTGAAGTACGGATATTTTCCAACCAGAAGAATGTGGCTTTAAGTGATTTTTGAAAATCTGAGGGATTTTTGAAAATCTGAGAATAATTGAATAACGCATAAATAAATATTATTACTTACACGCTGTCAGAATGAATACCCTTTGAGTAATCTCGCATCTGAATAACCTTATTTCTGCAAGCTGCCACTTTTTGAAGCATGTTTGGAACTCTTCTTTCAAAACAGCTCGTTCTCGTCCTGTTTTCAAAATATCCCTCCAGTTGTGAAGCTTTTTCCTTTAAAATGCCAGCTTTCAGTTTAGAAAACGAAAAATCACTAGAGGCCAAATTAGTGGAAATAGAGAAGGTGTGCCACCTCTTCGTAAAAACGCAGCATCCCTCTACAGATGTTAAATTAAAAACTATGCAGTATGGGGACGCACATTATTACGATGGAGTCAGGTATATCAATTTTAATTAATGAGCAGTAGAATATGCTGATGCAGTTTAGAAACACGCTAATTTTCTCAAAAGACGGTTATCACGAATATATCATATGCAAGCGATTATTACATCATTTATTCCGCGCGAGCAGCACGGTGGTTATAATCACCGGCCTTCCCACACGGCATGGAAAAGATTCGAGTTCGAATCCTGTCGCAAGAAACTTTTACGGGCGAGCTTTTTTCGAACTGTGGCTGAGTTAATCGATCTCAGGCGTTGATAGCAAGGTTCCCCGTCCAAAAACTCTGGTTTTTCATCCAGAAAAACGGGCAGTCCGACAGAGAACACATAATTTATAGCTTTATGGAGAGAAGAGGTCGTTTTCGGGTGGTCCTAATATAACAGTTTTTTTTTTTTTAATTATGTCATTGATAGTTCTTCAGGCTGCTACATTTTTAACATCTGTAATAATAGGTGTTGAAAACGTTGCTGTTGAAAAAGGTGTCGCTATCTAAGCAAGTAATCAAGCTGTTCGTTCATGTTTAACCTATGCAAACATCAGCATGTTGTTACACGACCTAATGCTGCATCATTAAATGCTATTTTCGCCATATATTTTGTGTTTATCCCAAGCTGTTTCAGTGCATCCGTTTCAGAATTTCCTGACTGACCTCGTATATAAAGTAAAAATCTTTAAAAAAAGCAATAAGAAAATGTAATCCGAGAAGATAAAGAAATGTAGAATGCATTTCATTCGGTCTCCGTTTCTTTCTAATTCATTCTGTCCTGATAATTCTAATCCCGTGACTTCTGCATCATATTAGATACGGCAGTACTTTTCACACGTTCTTCTTCCATTCAAACTCTCACACACACACACATGCGTGCCTGCATTTGAATGGAAGGATACATCTGAAAACTGCACTGGCTTCACCTTACCCTTATTTCATGGCTTAGCAGAAGCCAATATGTCAGCAAAATTTTAAAATACATGAAGCCGTAAAAGGCCCTACGCTTGCAAGAAATGGCGAGACCAGTATCTAAGAATGAGACCGAATGTAGTATAAAGTGTTCTTTAACTATCGAGGGAATATCTTCTCTATGCTTGCTCATTGTATGGCTGCACGAATAGTTTCCTGTTTTTAGTGTCGTTACTAGTTCGTACAAAAATATCCTCACGCCTAAACGAACAGTGAACTTCCTTACTTAGATGAACTGTGCAGAAAACGTATAGTTGAAAAATGTAGATTGCATTTGTGGGGATTCGAACTCCACTAGATGTAGGAGGCTGTACAACAGAAATGCCAAACCTCTGCCTGGCGTTAGCGGATTAAAGGGTGATAAGCAAGAACCGGCTTCGTCACACTTATGTTGGGAGAGTAGCAACGTACTGCAACACCAATTCAAAGAGAAAACAACGATTTTAGAAAAGATATTAGAAACCACACGATAATCTACTTATCAAAGATACTTTTTTGCGCAACTGCATAAGCTGCAAATCAGCTGGTAAGCACGAAAGCAAGCAAAGTCGCAATCAACAAACCATATCAGTAGTTGGCCTTTGATCTTTGAACAGAATCCTTCGTGAGTTATTACCACTACCTATCTGTTTATTCACCATAGGTTCATGCCTTCTACGGACTGTGGACTAGGTATACAAATACTTGGTTATTTACAGGATACAATTTTATATAAAGTCTGGAGATCTTCAAATTATTAATGAAATTGAATACATTGAAATAGAAATATATAAGAATTGGTATTAGTTCTTTAGAAATTCAATTTACTGTTTGAATGTTATTACAATGTGATTCAAATGTTATTACGATTCATAATAACATTTGAATCGCAATTTGAATCATAAATAATTTACATAGATAGAAATTTAGAGGTTTTACATAGAAATTCATATTTACATTATAATATTACGTTATATTATTTACATACTATAATCTAATCTGCTGATTTAAATTAAGCTCAGGCTTAATTTAAATTCTAATTCGATAATTCTGACAATTTGATCCAGAATTCGAAATCTGTAGCTTTTTCTTTGAACGTATTTGGATCAATGCATAAGGTGTTGAAACGTTGATTGATATTGCCTGGGAATATTCCTTTTAAGGAGTCCAAGTGGGTAAATATCAACATGCGTGGGAGATGCTGATTTTGCTGTTTCTTTTTTCTTATTTTTTGGAATCCACGTATGGGGCAGTAGTCCGGTGAGTTAGCAGATTAGCGAGCGTGGAAGGGTTTTTACAGAGAACATTCAGGAAGTCCTCCTAAATTGACTAGGAGCGATGGTGAATGGGCTTCCTCCCAAAAGTTTAACCACACCAGAGTTCAATATTCTATCTTTGGAAATTTGTTATGATGAAAGGTAGGTGTGGAAGTCCACATTTTGGAGAATTCCACAACTCTCGAGGTATTGATCGATCAGCTTAATACTGTGGTAGCCTACGAGTTCTTGATGGATGGCACAGAATTCAGTAAGTCTTCTTTATCTTTATGAAACGTAGTCTGCAAGTTGGGGCTTCGTCCCACACTAGCCTCAGGTCTGCGTGTGATAAAACTTTCCGAATTCTCTCACCGTCAACAACTTGGATGTCATTCTTTTAACTCCTTCGTTTTTGTCATGTGGAGTGACTTGATATTGTTTAGTTAGAGTCAAACTAGCTGTAGGTAGTCAATTAATTGTCGAATCTATACAGGGTGTTTTAGTTAAACGTTTCAGAACTTCTAAGAGGGGTAGGGTACATCCTGACAACTGGAAATCATATAGCAATGTGGGGTCGGAAATGCTTTCCTGAAGCGGTATTGTGCACAGAAGTCGTCGTGCGATGTCGTGCAGCACAGATTCGATTTTCGGTCAATGTATGGGCCGGTATTATGGGAGATCACCTCATCGGACCTTACCTGTTACCGTGTCGTCTAACCGGACCTATATACTTGATCTTTCTGCAGCAAGTATTGCCACAACTTTTGAGAGATGAACAGATTTCTGCATCGACGCAACAGACAATGTGGTTCCAACACGATGGAGCCCCTGCCCATTATAGCGGAGATGTTCGTAACTACCTGGATGTCACATTTGGTCAACAGTGGATCGGACGTGGTGGTCCCGTGCGTTGGCCTGCTCGGTCACCCGACCTATCATGTCTTGATTTTTATTTCTGGGGTCATATGAAATCGCTAGTTTATGACACCCTGTTGACAATGCTGAGGAGCTGGTTGCAAGAATCGCAGTAGCTGCCGAAGAAATTCGAAATTCGCCTGGAGTATTCCAGAATGTTCGGATGTCCATGCGTCGGAGATGTGAGGCGTGCATTGTAGCCCGTGGAAGAAACTTCGAACACTTACTTTAATCTATGTACCTTTTGCTTCTTTTCATGTATTATTAAAACGATTTCTCACTTACGGTCTCTTTTCTTTATGGTGCTTCTGTGTACAACACCGCTTCAGGAAAGCATTTCCGACCCCACATTGCTATATGATTTCGAGTTGTCAGGATGTACCCTACCCCTCTTAGAAGTTCTGAAACGTTTAACTGAAACACCCTGTATACAGGTTTCATTATTAATTCATTGAATCTGTTTATGGTTAATGAATAGTAATAAAAAAGTTTCTTTTCATCTTATTACAGCGTCCTGTAATAAGATGAAAAGAAACGTTACTTACATGTGCGCCCTTATCCGTGTAATATTTCACTATTGGTAAGGGCAACTGAAAGCATCTATTACCCTTCTTTTCAAGCGGTCCTCATATTTCTCTTGGCACACCAAGCCTCTTTACAAATTCGCGCACTACTGCTTCCGTCGGCATCTTACACCTCTTGCTCCTTCACTGGGAAAGTAACATCCCGAGAAACGATATTATCTGTTGATTTATGATCTCACTGGGCTGCACAGCCAAAAGTCTTGTTTCTAACCGCATTAGCACAAAGTGCTTTTCTTCACAACTAGTTCATGTGCCGATATTCTCGCAATGCTTTGGTTGCATTATTCTCTTTTCGATAAATGAGTTTCACAAGAGTAACAAACCTATCCTTAAGCACAATCTTTTCTTCTCCAACCACTTTCCAGAATAGTTACTAATGATGTTATGGAGCGTAACTTGCTTTTAGCATGCTTCTGTTGCCTCGAGTAAATCTATGTTATAAGCAAAGAGAATGCGTTGGATTAATTTACACTATAATATCTGGAAGCACTTATCAGGACACAGATAAAGTCAAATATTTATTTGCGCACAATTTATTTTAACCAAATTTATTATTCCCAAAACCTGCATGGAGTACAGGAAAATACTTTCCAGCGTCTGCACAGTGGGCCGAGTCGTGGTTTGAATGCAGGGGTTCTCTTTCTTCAGATACGTCCATCCAGGTCTTATATTTCATCTTCCATCCAGGTCTTTCTTCATGTTAATACGAAACTTGAGCGTGGTTATTCCAATTTCTTTCAATTACATTCGATTTTTGGTACATAAGTTCTCAGTACTGAACGACGATAAGCATAAATAGCTTGTTAGTTGATTTCTGCAAATATTTTCCAAATAAAGGTAGACGGGATGGTAAGGCTATTTTCCCTACAGCTCTTTTCATTTGAAGAAACTCGACAGGAGGAAGGGAATATTAGCGACATAACACAATCGGATTATTTATTATACAAACTGTAAAGACACGGAACAAAAATGAGAATCTATTGGATGATTGTTTTCTACTTCAGCATGTTCGGGAGGCAAGTAGAGGGAGTAATACTCTTGATCTGATTATCAGTAGTGATTTTTCTTGCATTAAGAATCTGCAGATAAATAAGCCACTAGGTGGCAGTAATCACAGTGTGCTGAAGTGGGATTTACTCAAAGAGGTAACTACCATTAGGGGTAAAGGGAAGGGTTATTGCTTTCGTAAAGGCGACTACAATGGTCTGAGACAGTATTTAAATTCTATACAGTGGGACCAACTGATGATGTTACCAACAGCAAATTCAAAATGGGAAGCATTCAAAGAACTTATCTTGGAAGCTACTAGTCTTTACATACCAACTAAGAAATATTGTTCAAGGTTTAGGCCTAAATGGATGTCAGATGAACTAATGAGACATGTGGCAGAGAAGAAAAATGCATGGGATACATATAAATTAATGGGTGACATGGAAGCTATGATAGATATAAGCTGGTCTGTAAGCAAGTCACAAAGGAGATTAGGCAGGCAAAGGCAGATTATGAGAAATCCTTGGCAAAGGATGCAAAGAAAAAAAAAAAAAACAAAGAGTTCTTTACTTATGTAAACTCTAGAAGGAAGGCGATGAATCAGATTGGTCCACTGGATATTGATGGTTCAACTGTTGATGATCCTGCTCAGGTGGCTAACAAACTAAATGAGTATTTTGCATCTACATTCACCCATGGGGAGTTATTCAGGGAAGGGAATGCCAGAGGTGAGTTAAACTCTGGCAGTGAGCTGGATGATTTTGTAATAACTGAGAGCAAAGTGGAGGAGAAATTGTTGAAGATAAACATAAAAAAGGCACCCAGGGTGGATGGAATCTATCCAGTTATATTAAAGGAGGCAGCAAACGAAGTAAACAAACCCTTAGCCATGATTATGAAAGCTTCTTTAGACTCAGGGGAGGTATCCATGGACTGGAGATATGCAACTGTGACCCCAATTCACAAAGGAGGATCAAATGGCAACACAAGTAATTATAGACCTGTTAGTTTAAGTTCTGTTCCAGGAAAATTAATGGAGGCACTGGTTAAAGAAGCACGGCAGGATCATCTAGACGAGACTTCAGTTATAGCTCGGACACAGCATGGTTTTGTTAAGGGAAAGTCGTGCCTGACCAATCAATTTGATTGGATACTATGATGTGGTCACAAAGGAACTGGATGCAGGGAATAACTTTGATATCATATATTTGGATCTTAGAAAGGCCTTTGATACTGTTACATATTGGAAGACTGCTGCACAAATTGGAGCAGTGTGGCATTGGAGGCAAATTGCTGCTATGGATAAAGGGATGGTTGAGTGGGAGAAGACAGTGTGGTAATCAATGGACACTGCTCATCGTGGACTAATGTTATTAGTGGAGTCCCTCAGGGTTCAGTATTGGGTCCATTGTTGTTTTCTGTATTTATAAATGATATTGATGATGGCATATCAAGCTTAATATCCAAGTTTGCAGGCGATACGAAGGTTGCCAAGTTGTTAAGGACACTAATGACAGTACGCTGCTGCAACAGGATCTAGAAAAGTTGAGCAGATGGGCTGAGAGGTGGCAAATGAAGTTTAACATTGAGAAATGTAAAATACTACATATGGGAAGCAGCAACCCCAGAGTGACGTATCGACTCTGTGGTACTACACTGACAGTGGTAGAGAACGAAAAGGACTTGGAGGTAATTGTGCAGGCAGATATGAAGTTTTCTGAGCAGTGCAGACGGTCTGGTCTGCAAGAGTAGCTCATAGTGTCAATGATATACAGGAATTTTCCTAGTAGGGATAAGGAGGTGATTATCCCCTTATATAAGGCAATATACAGGTCTGGAGGCCTCATTTTAAGAAGGATCTAGAGCTGTTGGAACGAGTACAGAGAAGAGCAACAAGATTAGTGAATGGAACAAAGGGTTGCTCTTACGAAGAAAGGCTTAAATTTTGCAAATTACAGTGTCTGGAAACTAGGCACCTGCGAGGTGATCTGATTGAGGTGTATAAAGCCTTGAATGGTTTGAGCATTCTCAATGCTGATCGAATTCTTCCTCTTGCTCAGAATCATCATTTGAGAGGGCATAAATTCAAATTGAGAAAAGTGAGATGTGGGATAGATGTGCGGAAGTTTGGCTTTCGCCAGCGGGTGGTTGGTTGGTGGAACAGACTTCCATCTTTTGTTGTGGAAGTTGAGTTTATAACCTAAATAAATTTAAAGCTAAGCTGGACAGGTACTTGGAACGAACGAACGGGGGAGTGAAATGGAAGCGTGTTTTTTTTTTTTTTTTTTTGGCTGATGCTGCATAAGCTTGCTTTCTTGCATCGTATGCCTATGCTAATGCTATATAATAAAGAATATATATAAAAACCCTAATTAATAATGTTTTGAAACATCTACCATTATCGTGTCCGTTGTATTGCTACGCAAAACATGTAGCAATTCTCTGTATAAAGGAGTAAAAAGAGGTTAAATAAGTCGATTAAAATATTTGATGTCAATACAGGAAATTGTTTTTTCGCCTTTGGCGACAAAACAAACAAACAGTGATTGAAATCAGTTTATTCGGGTGATTCTCTCCCTCCCTCCGTGCTGAGGTTTTTGTGAGTGATTAGAATGCCTATGTGCATTGCTACAACACTGTCTAAGATTCAGATCACTTAAACGTCTTCAAATATATATATATGCATAGTGTTTTGCTAACCCAATTAAATCTGATTGGTTGCAGAATAGAAACCAAGTGTAACCAGTCAATGCAACTCGGGCGGTACATCTAGCAACCACTTAATTTTTGCAATAAATAAAATAAATCAAAATAAAATGTCCACGAAATTATTACAGTAAACTTGCTTTAAACTAATTTATGGTATTGAAATCAGTTTGAAGTTACATTATTAATCAAGAACGCCACCTAATGGTAAAAGAACAACACTACCATACTTCAGCTAGCAGATTTTCTCATTAATAGAAAATTAGAGCAATCTTGAGTAACCAACTCTGGACGTATCCAGTAGTATTGTTTCGAATACTTCATGTGGTACTTAATGTTTTCTCAATATTCCTGCAGGGGAAGGCACTTCTCTTCTGTCCACTCTACTGCTACCTGAAAGTGCAAGCGGTGTAATCACCAGCGTCGATTATCCTAATGTACCACCAGAGGGAATTAGTTACACACACCGAATTGTAGCACCTGTAGGACATAGAGTGGGCGTGAAGATCCCTGGTTCTCTTGAGGGGACGGCAGATAATTGCTCCTATGGAAACTTGGCGGTAGAAGACAAGTACATTGGTGTCGAGCTTTGGCATTCTTGCAGTGGACATTCAAATTCTGGAGACTCTTCAGTTTGGTCGACTTTGAACATCCTCTACATTCGTTCCTGGACGCTTCATCACGCAAATATGTCGCCAACTTATCGAATTCCATATGTGGTCGTGAAAGGTAAGAAACAACTCTAATTTATTTAGAATTAAATCGCTGTTAATTTATTCATCTGTTTGAACTGTGGAAGAGCAATATAGATTATCATCCTGCAAGTTGTCATCAATTTGTCAGACTCCTCTTAAAAGGAGAAACTGGCTTGGTGAGTTTTCATTTTAAAAAGAAATTGCAAACTCTTAAATGCCATACTGAAACTGTTTGAAGTTTTGTATCTGGAATGGCAGTTGAAGAAATATCGTATTGTACTAGTTCCCAAATTTGCTTTTCCAACCTCTGTAAATGATTTTAGGCCATTTTCATTACATCACCCTTTGTTCAAAATGCTCGAAAAAATTTATTAGAGATATTGATTCTTCATTGTGTTTCTTCTCAACTTATTTCCTACATTATGGATTACTCTCATCTCAACCATCTCATATCTTTCGTATTTGACTTGGTTAATCATAAAAATTGTAATGGGAAGTTGTCTGTGGATTATAAAACATCAATAAGATTAAATATCAATAAATACCATGTAGTATTTATTAATATTTCAATCTGAAATATCAATAAATACTACATTAAGTCTATTTATATTTGTATATGTTTTTGTTATTGGAAAATTTATTTGTATTACTGACTTTTTTTATTTACAAACAGCAGAAAACTTTTATCCGATAGGTTTGAATCTTTTCTTTTCTGTCTATCTTTTTTTTTTATCATTTGCAGTTTTCTGATGTGGAAAATATGCAAATTAATTCATTTCCGGAATATTTGTATAATTTTCGTTTGTCTGCAAATTCAACAAAATGTTAGTATCTAAAGAAGATAAATTTTGTTTATTTTCTTGCTGTGATAGCTTGAACATTCAGACTAATTATCCGAATATTCTTCCTTCTGATTCGATTAAATTTTCTGAAAATCCATTTGAATTGTAAATCATTCCTTTCTCTTCATGTTCTACAACTTTGGTTAACGATCCTGAAGATTTTGGCTTTGTATTTTAGATATGGTTTCTCCGATTTCAGGATTGTTCCGAACATTTTAACCTTTATATAAATTCGGTATTGAAGTATGGATCCATTATATGGTCTTCTGCTGCTGTTTCTTCCATTAAGTTAATTTTTGCAATAGAACACTTTTGTCTGAAGTGATTAAATTACAAGTCGAAACTTTATCCTGTTTTTTACGGCACAATTTATGTGAACAGTTAAAAATTTGCTGAGCCTGAGTGCCATGAAAATTAAAGCAACAGGGTGGTTGATGAGCCATCTAACCAATCGAGTTGATGGATCTTCTCTTCTGCTGCTTTCAGCATGGAGAATTCCATTTGGGCTTAAATCAAGATGGTTCCTGTGTTGAAGAGGATTCGAAAACCGGATAATTTTTTGGCGAATGCGGCAGACTATTCATCAAGAATGAACTTGATGAATAGGCTGCTACTGGAACCGACAAGTCTAAGGATGTACTATCTTAAATTTGAATGAATTATATAACTTGTGACTGTTTCAATATTCAAGGATGATGAATTCATTTTGCTTTTTATTATATATTTTTTCACTGTAAACCTCCCTAGACCTGGCTGCACAGAGATATTTGCCTTTTTGTTAATGTATTTTCATGTCTTTATATATATATATATATATATGCAAACATATTCTACTAATATGGTTTCAAAAATATAGTATTAATTTCTATCATAAAATCTTCCTATTTATGATCTCTAATGCCATTATTTAATTAAACATTATGCAATCGCAATATATATTTTTGCAAGTTTATTAGAATGTTGTTATGTCCTTAATTTAAATTTTATATGCACATCAACCAGTATCTTATTCCGTATGTAAAAGCGAGCTGTGAATTGATTTTAATTCATATATAATCATATATGATTATATATAATCATATATATATATATGCGATATATAATATGCGATATAATAATATTATATAATATTATATATCGCACATATATATATGCGATATATAATAACCCGGTATCGCATATATAATCATATATGAAAATAATTCATATAAAAATTCATATAAAATTCGTATACGATATATAAATTCATATATCATATATTTTAATTCACATTATATATATATACTGAGTTGGCTTTGCATTCGCAACATCCTCTTGTGTAGCAATGGACCGGTCTATGACGCTGGTGAACGCTCCATGTGAGGAACAGCTGATACAAGATTGTAATTGGTACACGTGGCGATCAGTTTTTGAGTGTCTGCGAGGAAGAATGGGTCGGCGCCAAGAGCTTTCGAACTTGGAGTGATTGTGGGGACAAGACGTGCAGGTGCCAGTGTCTCGACAAGAACCACCATGATTAAGTACTCCGGTAAGTACTATGGTGTCACGAGTCTAAAGTGACTGGCTCAACAGCGAACAACCAGCACATGTGGGACAGCGACGCGTGTTTCGCAACGTAACAGAGCAGCGATGGAGCACAGTGACCCAGCTAACCACTCAGTACAACTTAGGAATAGGAAGACCAATATCCACTGGACTATAAGCAGGTCATTAGCCC
Organism: Mastigoproctus giganteus; assembly: GCF_048544385.1. Taxonomy (NCBI): domain Eukaryota; kingdom Metazoa; phylum Arthropoda; class Arachnida; order Uropygi; family Thelyphonidae; genus Mastigoproctus; species Mastigoproctus giganteus. The sequence continues at coordinate 111,446,008 of NC_143583.1, read as the reverse complement.
GTATAGGCTATGGCAGTTGATGGCCATCACAGGTACCCATGCCCATTATAAGACACATGAAACAGTGCATTGCATAGGCGCCTTAGCGCCAACACTAGACTACTAACAATTGGAAATCTAACGAATCTCGTATCTGATGAATCCCCGTATCGCATTTGGAGAAAGCAACATTGGGCCATGGCACCTAGGTTCACTGTGGTGTTCGGGAGGCTGAATACGGCAGTGTTATGGTTTGGAGACTGTTTTGGTAGCTTGCCCTGGATCCTCTGATCACCGTTTAATCAACAGCTCGATGGGAATGCCTACCAAGTACACCTCTTTACGATGACAGTTTATCCAGACAACCCCAGGGTATGTCAACAAGACAAAAACGCGCCATGCCATAAAACCTGATAGGTTACCAATTGGTTTCGGGAACATGACAAGGAATTCTCCGTCTTCCCATGGCCGCCCAACTCAGTTGAGCGTGTTTGGGACTTACTGAATAAAGAGGATATTAGATGCTACGATCATCTACCAAACGTTGTGCGGGCATTACTGGACACATTGCGCAATGCGTGGGTAGCACTACTACAGGACACTGTCCAACACCTTGGAGTCCATGCCAAAACGTGTACGGCTGTATTACGGAAAAAAGGTACCTCACGAGATATTAGATGGATGTTCTAATTCAAAGCCAACTCAGTGCATACAGATATATATTAGCATTGATAATAATTAAAAAAAAAAAAAAAAAAAAAAAAAAACGTAGGGACGTTAGAAGAAGAATTTTTTTTGTTCCTCTTTGCATTGAAAAATTTCGCGTACTTTTCGCTTTGCAAAGCGAAATTCCCAAACAAGATTGACCGTTGTTCGTCCATAATGTATATTTTTCATTACACAAATTGAAAGTTAATAAATAAAGTAATTTAAAACTGTCATATAATTTTAAAATAAATTGTTTCACAAAAAGTTGATTTTTTTTTTCGTACTCTTTTCAGATGAATTCTTTATCAATACTACTTTAGGGTTAATGAGCTCCGTGTCCTTGGACTCATGTTATCCAAATCCATGTCTCAACAACGGACTGTGTGTGGTAGAAGCCAATAAGTTCGTCTGTCGGTGTGTTGAATATTATACAGGCAAGTATCGTAATTGTAAAGTCAATTGCAAAATATTCCTTCTCATATACCTGCGCTGAAAAATGATTTAAATATCAGAAAAACAAATTAGTGTTCCACCGGAATATACTTCAATAACATACACCCAAATTAAATTAATTTATGGAATAACAGATATTATTTTTCGGTTATACTCCAGAACACGGTTACAACCCGGGACGGATTCAAGCTAAAGAAGTGTGGTTTTTTTAATGGACTTTCATTTTTGGCTAGTGAACAAAGGTTATGTTAGTTTGAGCACTAATTCGAGACGGGTTCATTTTGATCTATCCCAGACTGAAAAGAAGCCACGCTCGCAAAATGGTACCCATGTTCTGGAGTATAACCTATTTTTCTTGTAAATCTACACGAAATATCTATTTAGAGAAGTAACACTCCAGAGCAAGATCGGCAGAAAGCAAGTGCCTTGATTGGTTCTTGAAGATTCCAATATTTACATAATATAGTATTAATTCTAAGTGGCTTTTTCTGTTCAAAAAAAAATTTCTCAGTCATTTCACTTTCTGTGAAGCCGATACTTTTGTCGCTGAATAAATTGTGTCGTATCGTGCAGTATTTTTCTAGTAAGATTCTAACATTTGCTCTAAGCTATCCCTTGATAAGATTCGTTAAGAGGAAATAGTGAATGTTATTAATCATGAAAACATGAGCTATTCGGTTAGAAATATTAACATAAGAGATGCGTTTGTTTTTCAAAGACTGGTGAATATTTAAATTCTCATTTTATTTCGCAAGCGACATGATTGAAATTGAAAAGCGACACTGTGCGTTGCGAAAGAAGATTGAAACATTTATTCATTTTAAATGTATCCACCTTATAGGCCAGTATCCAGAGACACCTCAAAACGCAACCTGCAGGCCAGGCTCAATTCCTACAGAACTTGCTGCTTCTCCGACCCTGAATGGAATGAACACCTAGCTTACTTCCAAGTTGACACTTCCAACTTCACATCATCAACTCCTGCTTATGTAGTGCTAGGAATTTTGCGATTGACCAGTCTTAACAAAGTCTCATTTCATTTTTAACTACCCCATACTATGCCGACAAATGTGTGGCAAAAAAAAATAATAATAAATAAATAAATAAGAATACAATCGATACAAAACAGTGCCTATTCTGATGATAATTGCAGTGGACTGGGTAATGTTTTTTTTTTGGCAGGGTGGGGGAAGGTGGGAAGAAGCCTTTTTAGGCCCTCTGGTTAGAAGTTCAAGAACAGCCTGTTAGCTGTTGTTTCCTCATTGTTTTGTAATATCTGTTGTTTTCTAATTGTTTTAGGATGGCGTAAAATAAGATGCAGTTCTTCGTAAATATGCAACCGCATTTTAATTCTGTGTTAAAATATCCCACAGGTGTGTTCTGCCAACTGACGTGGTGTGACATGAGAGTTTGCGGCAACCACGGAATTTGCAACTTGACATCAAACGGTTATAACTGTGATTGCGTCTCTGGCTATACGGGGATTCACTGTGAGCTGGCAGTTACTCCGTGTTTCCCCAATCCTTGTGGAACTTATGGGTCGTGTTCAATCAAAAATAACACATTCCACTGCAACTGCCACCCCTGGCGCGAAGGTGAGTAATTAGATGCCAAACTTCTCTTATTTAAAATTCACTCCTCTAATCTTTGTTAATTTACTGATCTGTTAAACCATCTCATGAGCCAACACTCAATCCCAAGACCGGACTTCCGGTACCAATCAGGAGAAGCCACATCGGATAGAAGACGTATTGAGAAAATTTAAATGTAAAACTTATAAATGCTTTCTTAAAGATAGAAAGTAAGCCTTCTACTTTTTAAATTTATTTTCTTGTTGCTAGGTCCAAACTGCGAACGCTATATGTTGCGAATACCATACAAACCTCTCAGCCAACGAATGCTAGAAGAACCGTTCTGGTTAGGCCTAATAACAGTCACTGCTGTCCTCATTCTTATTTTGTGCGTCTACTGCATTAAGAGGAAGTTTGCTGATAAGATTGAAAAACTCCTTGCCGACGAAATCGAGAGGAGCAAGTACAGTAAGTATACAAAGCGACTTTTATACTTATCATACATTCTTGGTAGCAAATATTTGCTTGAGAAAATCTTAAATGACATTGTTAGCGCAATTGCATCATTAAAGGGAGTTGAATTTTTAAGACAAATCGAATTTTATACGTGATTAGGTATCATTATTAAAACATCTCATATTGCAAAATTCTTCGCAACGAGTTGCTTTCCCCGTTTTAGAGAAAATTAAAGAAGTGTTATCTATTCTGCTGCTAATTATTCTCAGTTCGAGTACCACTACCCAGGTGGCACCGAAAGATTGGCCTCTCACTGTGGTACTTGACTGACGAGCCAGTTGTAACTTATTTACATAATATGAAGGGTGACAAAACGTATACTGGTTAGACTAATAAAATTTTAGGCAGGAAGCCTCAAACGATGACATTGTTAGTGTAATTGTATCATTCCTACATAGTTGAATTTTAAAATAAACTGAAGTTTGTATATTAGGAATAATAGCTGATATTGTGAAATCTTTCACAATGAGTTGCTTTCCTCTTATCTGGTACTTCGAATAAGTAACAGCAGAATTCTCTAATGGGAAGTGTTACTTATTCAAAGTATAAGAAGGCCGTTGTTGTAGTTGGGTTTTAGGAGCATCAGCGACTAAAGTCATATTGCACCGTGTAATATGGCCTCTGGGTCGATTTTCTGTTTTGCTGGACGAAAAACCCGAGTTTCCGGGAGAAAAAACCATATTACCCTCTCCCGAGATCGACTAACTCAGACGCGTTATGAAAAAGGCCCATAAAAATTCCTCGCGGCATCGATGGGATTCGAACTCAGGTCTTTTCCACCCGGTGAGGGGAGGAAAAGACCTGAGTTCACAATATAAGATGTAATAATGATGCCTAACGTATAAAGTTCGGTTTGTCTTAAAAATTCAATTATGTAGTAATGATGTGATTGTAATAACAATGCCATAGTTTGAATCTTTCATAGTTTGAGCCTTCTTTCCTAATATTTTATTAACGTCCTTTTTTATTATCAAATTCAGATAGAATCCTTCCAGATTTCATATCTAAGTTACAGTATCGGTTATAATCGCAGTTATGGCTATAATCGATTTTAGCATTAGCAATAGTTGAGGCACATGATGCAAGAAAGTAAGCTTATACAGCATCAGCAAAAAAAAAAAAAAAAAAAAACATTCCCATTTCACTCATCAGGTCACTCCAAATGTTTGTCTAGTTCAGCCTTAAATTTATTTAAGCTATCAACTTTCACAACAACAGTTGAAGTCTGTTCCGGCAATCAATTATCCGCTGGCTAAAGGCAAACTTCCGCACATCTATTCTACAACTGTCTTTCCTCGATTTGAATTTATGCCACCTCAGGTTCCTAATCTGAGCAAGCGGAAGTGTCCCATCAGCATTGAGCCTGCTCAAACCATTCAAAGACTCTTACACCCCAATCAGATCATCACGCAGGTGCCTAGTCTCCAGATGCTACAACTTGCAGAACTTAAGCCTTTCTTCATAAGCGTGCCCCTTTGTTCCTCTCACCAATCTTGTTGCCCTTCTCTGTACTCGTCCTAGCAACTCTACATCCTTCCTAAAATGAGGCCTCCAAACCTGTATACAGTACTTAAGGTGTTCATTGCTTTATACAAAGGGATAATCACCTCCTTTACCCTGCTAGCAAAATTCCTATATATCATTGACAAAACTCCATGACATTGCTCAGAGGAGGTCACTCCATGACCTCCTCTGAGCAATGCAGATGGGCTACCGGCTCTGGTAGCCCATCTGCATTGCTCAGAGAACTGCATATCTGACTGCATAATTACCTCCCAGGTCTTTTTTATTCTCCACCTCCCTGAGTATAGTGCCACACAGTTGGTATGTTTCTCTTGGGTTACTATTACCAATATACACCGCTTTGCATTTGTCAATGTTAAAATTCAGTTGCCACTTCTCAGCCCATCTGCCTAACTTTTCTAGATCCTCTTGAAGTAGCATACTATCTTTAGTCTCATTGACAATCTTGCCAACCTTTGTATCATCTGCAAACTTGGATATTAAGCCCGATGTACCTTGATTGATATCATTGATAAATACATAAAACAACAATGGGTCCAGCATCGAGCCTTATATCCGATAATCTTGTATTGTAAACCTTATTTAATCTTGTTTACAATATCATTGTGTCAGAGAAATCTACTTGTAGATTAGCTAATCTAAATTTAATGGGGAAGGAGTCCTATTTGAATTAATAAAAATATAATCAGAATTATTAACTGCACTCGCTAAAAAAAATAAATTTGTGCAGTTGCAAGAACACAATCTTAAACATTTTGGCTGAATTCGAATTGTCGGCCTGAATTCCAAATAATTGGAATATTTGCAGAACTTGGGATCCTCTTACCAAGAGAGGCTTAAGTTCTGCAAATTGCAGTGGCTGGAGACTAGGCACCTGCGCGGTGATCTGATTGAGGTATATAAGGCCTTGAATAGGTTGAGCACGCTGAATTCTGATGGGATCCTTCCACTTGTTCAGATTAAGAACCTGAGGGGATATTTTAAAGTCGAATAACGTGTCATGCAATTTGTCAAGTAATTGTTAACGATGGGAAACGAAGAGACATTTGGTTTTTCGAGGTTTCAGTACCTAACTCATTCGACCCTCTCCCCATCCAAACAGCTAATAAGCATAGGATATCTGTTTTTCGGCCATCAGCAGTAGTGATGACTTAAATCGAACTAAATAAATAAACAAATCTATAACTAATTCAGTCATCCGTTCCTTCTTGAGTAATTCATCATATATACTTTTATGTCTCTGAGTTTTCTGTTGAATCGATTTCCAGACAGCTAATGCGGATCAAAACTTGGAACATATTCATCATAAGGGAACTGAATTTTCTGGATCTTTAAGTGCCTCTCACATCAGATCACCAAACAAATTTGGGATCTTATAATTGCAGCCATGTGCACCGTTAAAATTATTTATATCACTTGGATTTTACGTGAAACGTATGAAAAAAATGCGCATTTTTCTAATAAAATTTCTATTGTTCTTGCGATCGCGAATTACAAAGTGGTGTCTTAATGAAGAAGACAATAACACATCGTTGGAAATGGCAGATTATTTTGTGGTTCCCATACATTCGGATTCTGAAATTTTACGTAGAATTTACATAAATTAAAATTCAGGACAGATAACACAAAAATAACTTGTCTCATATCAGTTTGGTAAGACCTTAAAAATTTTCTAAATCTAAGCTTTTATGATCAACGATGTTTATGAGTCAACACGCTACCACATCTTTATCGAAAGAGCAAAATGTGGTAGCGTGTTTAACAATTTGTGAGGAGGACGTACTTCGAAATCGATCGATGTAAATATCACTTGATAAGATGGAAACAGAATGTTCAGTTAATGATTGCAAATATGAATGAAATATTCATATAATCTGTTTAATACGTGTTTTGCATTCGTGAGCATACCTTTTACGAAATATAGTCATTAGTTAAAAACCTGAATGTATAGGCAACTGATCAGTAGATCCAACTGTTCAGAATATTATATTTACTTTGTGTTGTGAAAACCTGAGGGAACAATGCAATATCGTTAACTGGAGTGCCTGCAATTTCGTTAACGAGTTCATTACGTAAGTGTACGTTAGCCATGAAGACATTTAGGCAGAAGAAACCGTTTGTATCAGGCAGTCAGAAATTGGGAAAGTCAATTTGTGAAACGGTCAAATGCATTTTGAAAGAAAGAGGTTTCAGAAGTCAAACGTAATGCAAAACAAACAGAGTGATTGTAACCACTTCGCTATTCGCGAGCATAGCTCATTGATGTCCATCCACTGTGTGGGTTTGAATCGTGGCATAGATCCAAGTCCCTTCAGGACAGGAGGGAACATTTATGAGCATTTGTCACACCAGCATGCTAATTGGTCTTTGGCTGGGTTGCATCATTTTCTTTTTCATCCAGTAAAACAAGCAAATCGACTTTTGCAATTTAGAAAACCCTACTGCCAACGGACCATTTACAAAAACAAATACCGCGGTCCCGCTTTGTGTTACATCAAATTAATTGATCAAGTTAATTGATACATCAAAACATTAAAGGACAAATATAAATAAAGGACAGAAATTAAATAAGCAATAGGTATAAAGTGCATATAGTATTACAAGAATTTCTTTTACTGCAATAATTTTGAGGTACACTATGAAATGGTTAAGTGTTCTCATTTGTTAGTCTGAAACAACACTTTCAAAGTGACATTTGTTACATTTACAAGTGTAACAAATTTCCATCAACTTTCGACACTAGCATTTAACCAAATCTTTGAAGAATCATTAAAATTGTCAATTAATACGCTGCAAGTGCATTCATTGTGAAATCACGTGTGATTTTACGCTGAACGCATTTGCAGCCTCCAACATGAAAATAAACCATTCCCTACATTTTTATATAACTTTTATAACTCTAGAAGCTTTCGTTGAGTTAATCATCTCTCAGCTTTTCTCTTTCAGTTTCATGTAAATATTAATTGCTACTAAAAAGCAGGAATTTGTAGAGTATTTTTCATTATGAAAGTCTGATTTCATGTTTCTCTTCCTTCCAGATCCATCTCCTCAAGCAGGGCGTTACAGTCTCAGCTCCAACCAGCCCAGCATTACTCCCGGTAGCCAGAGCCCTCAGACGTGTCCAAAATCCCTTTTCAGCAAAATCCGAAAACACAGCATTCGCAGCGCTTGTGGAGTTAGCCCTACAGAAAGAGACTATGGTCGCACTTTCAGCTTCGACGATATACTGCGGCGAGCGCATTCCTCCACCAAAAGACACTCTTCGAACTCGGACGACAGTGCAAAGAACGAAGAAGAGAAGTCGCGTATTTTGGCATCTTTAGTTCAGCCGTCCAAATCTCCGACTGCTCGTAGAATGAGCCTGGATGAGTTCTTCAGGATGAGCGAACGAAAGATTCAGCTGAATAGTAAGAAGGACGAAGATATCACCGCAGACTCATCTGATCTCTCCGAAAATGGCGATGATATGAGTGAGACTAGTTTCATATCGAGGTTATCTCCACGTTTCGCTCGTCACTCTGCACCATCCTTCACTGAATTTGGCTCGATCCGGGAGCAGTCGGTCGAGTACGCTTCGTCTTCAGATAGTTTAAATACTGCGCCTACAACGAGTGAGGTGAAAGCAGATATCTCCCCAATTCCCCAGGGCATTCGTAGGGACCAGAGCTTTGATACAACTTTGGAGAATCCTACCAAGGGGTCCAGTTCCCCACCTGTGCTACCACATATCACTGTCATCGATGAAACTCAACCCACATCTTCAAAAGGGTCTCCGCAGAAAAGCTGCTGTGAGCAGCATAAAGCGGATACTTCCGACAGCGACCTGAAAGAAAATAGATCGTCAAGTCCAACGCCATCTCTGACGAAAACGTATTTAGAGGTTCCATGTCCTCTTTCTCCCGTTGCTCAACACCAGAACTTATCCTCTCCTGGACAGCTCAGTAATCTAAAACCCAACAGTCACCCAAAGCAGGAGAAAAGTTCTGTTAAGTCGCCTGCAAAACGTCCAGAAGTGACAACCATGCGCAAATATTCTGTTGAGTTGCCTATGCCAAAAATTCTCATCACAACCAACATGAGTTCGTGCGAATCGGACGAAGCGAGTCCTCCGCGTACGCCTAATCCAAAAACCTCAGCTAACTACTTGAGTCCTTTAGCTGTGATATGTTCTTCGACGGACAGAACTATATCAGAGTCCAATCTTAGTACATCCGGGTACTCGTCCATATCCAGTCCAGGGTTGTCCAGATGTAACTCTAGTAGTCCTGTTTCAGACGATGTGGACCATCAGAACTCTCTCGGGAGAAAACTAGAGCCTCCTTCTCCACATAAACTTCAAGGTCTGTTGCCATTAAGCAGTATGCCTATCGCAAGTGACGCGTCGTTTTGCTTTCCTTCAAATGTGAACTGGAATTTCCAAGACAATGCACTTCATCCACATGCACCACACTCCGTAAAGACTGGTTTTGTCCCGACTGACACGCACAGAATAAGTAACAAAAAGCATACTTGGGACAAGAATAGCTTGCGGAGAAGGACTGCCTACCAAACAAGCACAGATGACTCGATTGACGACGAAGGTATAGGAATGGATAGTATTGACGAGAAAATTAGAAAGGGGGTTGTAAAAAGTGCCAAAGACTTGGAAATGTACATGGCTCTGGAAATGAACGACGAACTTGAAGGCGATACAGAAAGCAGCAAACAAAATAGAAGATCGCCAACACTTCTTGTAACAGAGGCAGCTAATAACAAAGGCTCGGCAAATAAGTGCATTACCGGATTTAGAGGAAGCCCAAGGTCCAGCGGACGTAAAGGTGAGAAAATAAAGAAGCACACAGACAAACATCGCCGCAGTCCAGTAACTTCTCCTATTCCAACCCCCGTGAACGACCCCGTAAGTGGAGACAGTGCAGAAGGCAGACTGCCACGGAACTCTTCGCGCTCAAACATGTCAGGAAAAGCCGATTCTTCGTCAGAGAGTGACGGTCACGAAAACTACGTTGGGTTAAAGTCGAAATCTCAAGCCAGGAGGACTAAGAAACACGACAGCGCTACAAGTCCCACAGCCAAACACGTCAGTCATCTAGTTCAAAGCATCATGGACAAAGAAAAAGCGAATTATTCCAGTCCCGTCTCAGAAAGCAACGGCGAATCAACAACCGGTGATTCTGCTCAGATTGATTCGAGGTCGTTATTATCGTCATCGAACGAATCCCTGCCTTCAACTCGAGATCTAACTTTCTTTGATAATTTATCATCCGATCGTCGTAAAGAATCGACTGAGAAAGGGAGTGGCGATTCCCTTGGCTGTAGCGTGCCTTTTCCAGAAAATCAGAAAAACTTTTCAAAAGATCCGTGCTCACCTTTCGTATCTCAGAAATCTTTTAATGAGGCCTTAGGGAAAGACTCTTCTCTACCCGTTAAGGGTGAAACAAAATCACTTGAACGCTGCTCTAAATCTTGGGAAAAGGATGACAAATGGCGTTCGGGTCATCGCGGTGCAGGTTTATCATTGAACAGGTAAGTCAATGGCCAGGTTAATAATTTATACCTGAGAAAATTGCTATAGATGGGTCAAGGTCATTCACTAACTGTTCCATGGCGCATTCACGCTAGACTTCCATCCCTTCTCATCAACGAACCGTTAATCTAACAAACACACTGATTACTTAAGCAGTTGGTACAGCGAATTATGTAGGTGAAAGGTAAGAGGGTAGTTAACGAATTATCTTCAACCGCCTATAGAATTTCTCTGCACTATAGTCGTCATTGTACATTTTTGATTGCTAAAAATGGTTCCTTTCTTAGCAGTCAATAAAAGAATAGTAATAAAATAGTCTGTTGTTAAACTTCAGATTTTTTTTAAGCATCAAATGTTAGAAATGGCTAAAGAGGAAAATTATCTTTAGGAATATTCTTAAAACGAATATTCTTGATTAGAAGTACCATCAACGTACAAAGGTTTCTCCATCCTTCTCCACTTTTGTCAGAGAAGATAGGAAACGCTTGATCAAACTACTCATTAACTCCTCTTTTAAATACCATAGTACTTCCTTTTTTCTACATAAACCGATTTCTGTTTCTCATAAAATAAAATGGATAATGATAATAATACCATCCTGTCTGTTTTGTCACAGATGGAAGAACTCGGAGAGATATTGCTACCAGAAATCTTGAAGCTGTCACTTTATCTTACTTCCAAAGCCTTGAACAAACATTACTTTGTAGCAAGCAATACATTATGACCTAACTGGGGGTTAATAATTACTTGCTAATAATATGTTTCTAATAACTTAAATATTAATTGCTTAAATTAACCAAAAGAAATTTTAGTCATACCTGTCACAAATTTGCCATTGGCTTCAATTCTTGGCTTCCTGTTTCTTTTTGGTAAACGATAATAAACTAGTAGGATCTTTTCCTCAAATTCTCTCTTCTGGATAGTATGTGGCACTGTAATCATATTCTTGAAAAGTAATGATGTTAGATTTTATTTGTTAGCCATAGAGTATTTAAAAAGATGAAGTCTTTTTTCTCCTGGACTAAGATTTGCTTTAACTCTTTTGAGATATGATATAATAAGGGCAGAAGACGCAGAGGTATGTCTGTTACTAACCAATGTACTTAGCCACCGATCTCAGGAGGAGGGACAAGCAGTCACCATGAGTTATTCCCTTTTTCACGGCACGACATACAATTGACCACACATTATGCTTGAACGAGTGAACATACTTGGACAATATAATACACGATAAAGGATCGTATGAACTCATTCGCTATAAGAAAAGTAGTCCATGCACCAAAAAAATATCCAACTGACCTCGATCATCAGTCCCAACTATCAGTGAATGTTGAAAATGCATTTCAGTTGTCTCTATAATACTTCGGGAGTACAATACCATGTACTGCCGAAGTATTATAGAGATACAATACCATGTCATATACATGTTTCAAAAGTGATGGTCAATAATTTAAAAGTGAAATGTACAGACTACAATATGCAAACAAAAGCCTAGTAAACATGGGTCCTTAAGTGAATCGGTTTCCAGATATTGCACATTTCTAGTTGGGATCCACCACTGACTTGTTTGTTTAAGTTAGATTATGCTCAATCTTTCCCTTTCCCCTCTCTCAATGCTCTAAGACGTAGTAGGCATAGTATTTGTCAAAGGATAGTCAATATGAAAGAGGTTACAGCAACAAAGAGTCAAAAATTAAAAATGTATTATCTTATGTTTAATAAAACCCCCTTAGCAAAGGATTCGCAGCTTTTTGCTAAACTAGTGCTCCCATAGTCAGTGGCAGATCTTAACAGAAAATGTGCATTATCTCAAAAACGGTTCATTTGCGGCCCGATTTTCACTGGGACTTTTTTTACTTATTTTAGTTTGTACTTTTCACCATTAAATTATTGACCATCATTTTTTTTAAACACCCTGTATAAGCATGACTCTCACTATAACGAATATTACTCTTTGCAGATGAGTACTAATTGCCAGACACCTTTCAGGGTTTTTTTGATTACTCTTTAAGAGTTTTGTTTGAAATCAAGCACGTTGACCTTTCCCCCTATAGAAAATTCTCACTCTTAACAGAAGGAATGTAGGAGTGGCATTAGCATTAGTAGAGGCATATGATGCAAGAAAGCAAGCTTATTCAGCATCAGCCAAAAAAAAAAAAAAAAAAAACCCTCTCCCATTTCACCCCTCCGTTCGTTCGAAATACCTGTCCAGTTGAGCTTTAAATTTGTTTAGGCTATCAACTTCAACAACAAGTGATGGAAGTCGGTTCCACCAACCAACCACCCGCTGGCCAAAGGCAAATTTCCGCACATCTATCCGACATCCGTCCTTCCTCAATTTGAATTTATGCCCTCTGAGGTGATTATTCTGAGAAAGATGAAGAATCCCATTGGCATTGAGCATGCTCAAACCATTCAAAGCCTTATACACCTCTATCAGATCACCTCGCCGGTGCCTAGTCTCCAGACTCTGTAATTTGCAAAACTTAAGCCTTTCTTCGTAAGAGCAACCCTTTGTTCCATTTACTAATCTTGTTGCCCTTCTCTGTACCCGTTCCAGCAGCTCTACATCCTTCTTGAAATGAGGCCTCCAGACCTGTATACAGTACTCAAGATGTGGCCTAACCATTGCCTTATACAAGGGAATAATCACCTCCTTATCCCTGCTAGAAAAATTCCTGTATATCATTGACAAGACACCATGAGCTACTCTTGCAGCTCGTCTGCACTGCTCAGAGAACTTCATATCTGCCTGCACAATTACCCCCAGGTCCTTTTCATTCTCCACCACTGTCAGTGTAGTACCGCAGAGTTGATACGTTGCTCTGGGGTTGCTGTTTCCCATATGTAGTACTTTACATTTGTCAATGTTAAACTTCATTTGCCACCTCTCAGCCCATCTGTTCAACCTTTCCAGATCCTGTTGCAGCAGCATAGCGTCAGTAGTGTCCTTAACGGCCCTGCCAACCTTTGTATCATCTGCAAACTTAGACATTAAACTTGATATCCCATCATCAATATCATTCATAAACACCGAAAACAACAATGGACCCAACACTGAACCTTGAGGAACTCCACTAATAACATTAATCCACTTTGAGCAGTGTCCATTGATTACCACTCTCTGTCTTCTGCCACTCAACCATCCCCTTATCCATAGCAGCAATTTGCCTCCAATGCCACACTGCTCCAATTTGTGCAGCAGTATCAAAAGCCTTTCTAAGATCCAAATATATAATATCAAAGTTATTCCCTGCATCCAGTTCTTTTGTGACTACATCATAGTATCCAATCAAATTGGTCAGGCAAGACCTGCCCTTAACAAAACCATGCTGCGTCTGAGCTATAACTGAATTCTTGTCTAGATGATCCTGCAGTGCTTCTTTAACCAGTGCCTCCATTAATTTACCTGGAACAGAAGTTAAACTAACAGGTCTATAATTACTTGTGTCAGCCTTTGATCCTCCTTTGTGAATTGGGGTTACATTTGCACATCTCCAGTCTATGGGTACCTCCCCTGAGTCCAAAGAAGCTCTCATAATTATGGCTAGAGGTTTGCATACTTCCTTTGCTGCCTCCTTTAATATAACTGGATAGATCCCATCCACCCCAGGTGCCTTTTTTATGTTTATCCTCAACAATCTCTCCTCCACTTTCCTCTCAGTTATTACAAAATCATCCAGCTCACTGCCAATGTTTATTTTACTTACATCATTCTCCTTCCTGAATAACTCCTCATGCGTGAATGTAGATGCAAAATACTCGTTTAGATTGTTAGCCACCTGAGCAGGATCCTCAACTGTTGAACCATCAATATCCTGTGGACCAATCTGATTCATCCCTTTCCTTCTCGAGTTCAAGTATGTAAAGAACTCCTTTCTGTTTTTCTTTGCATCCTTTGCCAAGGATTTTTCGTAGTCTGCCTTTGCCTGCCTAATCTCCTTTGTGACTTGGTTACAGACCAACTTATATCTATCATAGGCTTCCATGTCACCCATTAATTTGTATGTATCCCATGCATTTTTCTTCTCTGCCACATGTCTCATTAGTCCATCTGACAACCATTTAGGCCTAAACCTTGAACAATATTTCTTAGTTGGTATGCAAAGCCTGGTAGCCACCAAGATTAGTTCCTTGAATGCTTCCCATTTTGAGTTTGCTGTTGGTAACATCATCAGTTGGTCCCACTGTATAGAATTTAAATACTGTCTCAGACCATCATAGTCGCCTTTACGAAAACAAAAACCCTTCCCTTTACCTCTGATGGTAGTTACCTCCTTGAGTAAATCCCACTTCAACACACTGTGATCACTGCCACCTAGTGGTTCATTTATCTGCAGGTTCTTAATGCATGAAGAATCACTACTGATAATCAGATCAAGAGTATTGCTCCCTCTTGTTGCCTCATCAACATGCTGATGTAGAAAACAATCATCCAATAAATCCACAAAAGCCTTGCTAGTGTGCGAGTGACCAATCCACAAGTTCCAGTTAATATCTGGGAAATTAAAATCCCCCATTATAAGACTCTCTGATTTACTGGCCCACTCTATTTCCCTGTACAATATATTATTATACTCATCAGAGTCATTAGGCCTATAGCACACTCCTACTCTCAATTTTGATTTCCCTATGCTTATGTCACACCAAACTGACTCGACACTGCCCTGTCCATCGATGTCAACTGGCTTCACTTCCTTTGACTTTATGTGTTTCTTAATTAATAGCATAACCCCTCCTGTCCTGTCTATCCTTTCTATATACATTGTATTCCCCAAATTCCAGTTCCGCATTACTTATATCTGTGTGACACCACGTCTCTGATATCCCAACAATATCTGCCTTTGATGTTTTGAGCAATACCTCAAATTCATCAAATTTATTTACCAAACTCCTAGTATTGGTGTACACGCAGGTATACATGCACCTGTTTCTATTCTTAGCTACCCTAACACAACCCATGTGTTTACTTGTAACGCAATGACTACCAGCAGTCTCTGAAATATCCTGCATCTTGTTTTTCAGACTTCTGCTCATTTGAATAGAAGCAGTGCAAGAATCACTTCCACCTCTGCCAGTGGCTACTGTTAATCTATTAGTCCTTGTATCCCCCCCAACTAGCAGTTTTCCGACCCACCTAACACTGCCTCGACAGCATCAGCAAAAATTCTTGCACCCTTTCTATTTAAGTGTATCCCATCCCTGTAGAAGCAATCTCTCCTGTTAACAAGTACAGTCCAGGCTGAAAAAAATTCTACCCCTTGAGCCTTGCACAATCCCTCCAGGGCCGAATTGATCGACAAGGCTTTCATCATATACTCCCTCCTATCGTGTCTGGGCAGAATTGCAGACACTTTCAAGTTCAACCCTAATTCACGGCTTTTTTTCAACAGTGACCTGTACTTGCTAAGTAATTCCGCCGGTCTCCTACTCTTAATATCATTAGTGCCAACGTGTACAACTATATCACCCTTTGTGCCCTTAAAAGATGATATCCGCTCTACAACGTCATCAACCTTTGCCCCTGGCAGACATACCCTGGTCCTATTCCACCTATCCTTTTTACAAAGTATGTTCCCCGTTTCCCTGACAATAGAGTCACCAATAACTACTAGTTCCTGTGGGACCAGCGCATTCTGCCTAGGGGGCTGCCCCTGTGTTGCCTGATGACCAAGTGCAAGCTCTGGCGTTGATGTGGGCAGCTGAGAGCTTGATGGGCCCTCAATTTATTTCCTTCGAGGGCATCCACCCTGTCCTTCAAGGTCTCATAAAGGCCCATAACAACGCTGAGTTGTCGCCTGATTTCCTTGCACTCCTTACATCGTGCACACACAAAGACATCCCCCTTGGCAGTATCATGTCCCGTACCCGACTGCTCCGCAAACATCAAGCAAACAGTGCATTTTAATAGACTGTGATTCAGAGGGCAACTGCCCCCCTCAGTTCTCCCCTGAACCACAGCACTCCCATTAGCTTGAGCCTTTTGCTTTGCTGCTCTGGTCAGAATCATGATTCCGATTTAATTCAATAAAATTTAAAACAAAAATTAAATCCTTAAGTTATATCCCAAAACAGTTATGTTATATATATATATATATATATTTTTTTTTTTTTTTTTTTTCGGTATCTAGTGTTCCCTTTATACAACTTCCGTATCACGTGTACCACTATAGTTATGTATTAATTATTTGTTACGATTAAGTCGTTATATATATTTATAGAGTTAAAAATACAATTTAATTGACAATAAAGTTTATCAAGATTAATAGATTTACTGATTAATTGACAATATTATATTATGCAGTATACTACACTAAGCTTATGCTATCGTGTAAAAATGGCGGGAATTCACGAACGGTATTTCTACGGACTCGTAAGTATTGATTAGCTTCAAATCTCGCTATCTCAATTTAGAATAAACTAAGGATCCTGACTAGGTCTATAATCTACTTATAGAAGATAATTTGATATAACAATTGGTTAATAAATCGACTAAATTTGGTTAAAAGACCTCTCGTTCAATTTGTGACACGTGGATTTGATACCGTTACCGATACTAAGTAATATCTACGAAATCTCTGTCTAAGTTAAACTTTAAACTAAGTATCGTAACTAGGGATATAAAGCTACTCTAGAAAATAAGTTAATATGACAATTTAAACTAATAAAGCAGAAAATAAATCAGGAAAAACTTCTCTGTTTGAAGAGCTTTAAGGAGCAATGTCTGCACAGGCTAACCTCGCACCCAGTTTAATTGCTGCAGAATTAAAGTTTACTTCCTTTTATGGTTTTACTCTTCAGAAATCCAATTGCCTAACAGACAGCATTCATAAGATACCATTCAGCATAACGTTTGCTGAAGCTAGAAACGAAAGCTGTACACGCAATTATATCAGGATATTTCTTAGCAATAGTCAACAGTCATATCCTGTTCTTACTCTGGGCGTCTAGTACTTTTTTAAAAATGCATTTACATTCAATTCGTTCTAATAACCTAAATAATTCCACTGAAATTCAAATTTGAAAACTGCTTTCAATAACAGAAGTTGTTAAAAAAAATTAATCGATAAATCTCCACAATTACGTTATATGACTAATAAATGTGTCATAACATTCGTGAATTAATTTAACATTAGCAAAGGCACATAATGCAAGAAAGCAAGCTTATATGGCATCAGCCAAAAAAAAAAAAAAAAACTTCTCATTTCATCCATCCACTCGCTACAATTATTTGTCTAGTTCTGTCTTGAATCTGTCTAAAATATCAATTTCTACAACGACAAATGGAAGTTTGTTCCAGTAATCAACCACCCGCTGGCTAAAGGCAAACTTCTGCACATCTATCCTACAACTGTTTTTCCTCAATTTGAATTTATGCCCACTAAAGCGATTATTCTTAGCAAGAGAAAATCCCATCAGCATTGAGCATGCACAAACCATTCAAGGCTTTATACACCTCAATCAGATCACCTCGCAGGTGCCTAGTCTCCAGACACTGTAATTTGCAAAACTTAAGCCTTTCTTCGTAAGAGCACCCCTTTGTTCCATTCACTAATCTTGATGACCTTCTCTGTACTCGTTCCAACAGCTCTACATCCTTCTTAAAATGAGGCCTCCAGACCTGTATACAGTACTCAAGGTGTGGTCTGACCTTTGCCTTATATAAGGGGATAATCACCTCCTTATCCCTGCTAGAAAAATTCCTATATACCATTGACAACACACTATGAGCTACTCTTGCAGACCGTCTTCACTGCTCAGAAACCTTCATATTTGCCTGCACAATTACCCCCAGGTCCTTTTCGTTCTCTACCACTGTCAGTGTAGTACCACAGAGTTGATACATCACTCTGGGGTTGCTGCTTCCCATATGTAGTACTTTACATTTGTTAATGTTAAACTTCAGTTGCCACCTCTCAGCCCATCTGCTCAACTTTTCTAGACCCTGTTGCAGCAGCGTACTGTCATTAGTGTCCTTAACAACCTGACAACCTTCGTATCGTCTGCAAATTTGGATATTAAGACCTGATATACCATCATCAATATCATTAATGAATACAGAAAACAACAATGGACCCAACACTGAACCCTGAGAGACTCCACGAAGTCTCTCAGGGTTCCACTCAGGGTTGATTACCACTCTGTCTTCTCCCATTCAATCATCCCTTTATTCACAGCAGCAATTTGCCTCCGATGCCACACTGCTCCAATTTGTGCAGCAATCTTCCATGTGCAACAGTATCAAAAGCCTTTCTAAGATCTAAATATATGATATCAAAGTTATTCTCTGCATCCAGTTCCTTTGTGATTACATCATAGTATCCAATCAAATTGGTCAGACAAGACTTCCCCTTAATAAACTCATGCTTTGTCCGAGCTATAACTGAAGTGTGGTCCAGATGATCTGGCAATGCTTCTTTAACAAGTGCGTCCATTAATTTCCCTGGAACAGAAGTTCAACTAACACGTCTGTAATTACCTGTGTCTCCTTTTGATCTTCCTTTGTGGATTGGGATCACATTTGCACATCTCCAATCCATGGGTACCTCCCCTGAGTCCAAGGAAGCTCTCATAATTATGGCGGCTAAGAGTTTTCTTACTTCCTCTGCTGCCTCCTTTAATATAACTGGATAGATTTCAATTATATTAAAGGGTGTCTTTAATATGTTTATTAAAGGTGTCTTTCATATGTTTATCTTCAGCAATTTCTCCTCCACTTTACTCTCAATTATTACAAGATTATCTAGCTTATTGCCAGAGTTTAATACACCTCTGGCATTCCCCCTCCCTGAATAACTCCTCATGTGTGAATGTAGATACAAAATATTCATTTAGTTTGTTAGCTACCTGAGCAGGATCATCAACAGTTGAACCATCGATATCAAGTGGACCAACCTGATTCATCCCCTTCCTTCTAGAGTTCACATAAGTAAAGAACTCTTTACTTATGTTTTTCTTTGCATCCTTTGCCAAAGATTTCTCGTAATCTGCCTTTGCCTGCCTGACCTCCTTTGTAACTTGGTTACAAATCAACTTGTATCTATCATAGGCTTCTGTGTCACTTGTTAATTTATATGTATCCCATGCGTTTTTATTCTCTGCCATATGTCTCATTAGTTCATCTGACATTCATTTAGACCTAAATTTTGAGCAATATTTCTTAGTTGGTATGAAAAGTCTAGTAGCTTCCAAGATTAATTCTTTGAATGCTTCCCATTTTGAATTTGCTGTTCCTAACATCACCAGTTAGTCCCATCGTACAGAACTTAAATACTGTCTCAGACCAGCGTAGTCATCTTTACAAAAGCAAAAACCCCTTCCCTTTACCCCTAATGGTAGTTACCTCTTTGAGTAAATCCCACTTCAGCACACTGTGATCGCTGCCACCTAGTGGTTCCTTTATCTGCAGATTCTTAATGCATGAAGAATCACTACTGATAATCAGATCAAGAGTATTACTCCCTCTAGTTGCCTCTTGAACATGCTGATGTAGAAAACAATCATCCAATAAATCCACAAAAGCCTTGCTAGTGTGTGAGTGACCAACCCATAAATTCCAGTAAATATCTGAGAAATTAAACTCCCCCATTATAAGACATTCTGATTTACTGGCCCACTCTATTTCTCTGCAGAATTGCTCATTATACTCATAATCTTCATTAGGCCTATAACACACAACTATTTTCATTTTTGCTTTCCCAGTGCTCATGTCACACCAAACAGGCTCAACATTGCATTGTCCACCAACATCAATTGGATACACGTCCTTAGATCTTGTGTTTCTTAACTAACATCATAACTCCTTCCTCCTCCCTTCCTGTCCTGTCTATCCTTTCTGTGCACATTGTATGTGCACATCGAATCATGTTAAGACGGAACTCAAATAAAACTAGCTCAAATAGAAATGGAACACAAATAGGACTAAATAAAATATAACTCAAATAAATAATAATTGTAACTACTACTGCTTTGAAATATCCTCCAACAATCCTACACTATTGTATGGAGTGAAATTTTATGACATTTTTGACACGTTGTCTGAGTTTCGCGGGAGACAGTGGCATGATTTTTATCTCTTGGACAGTAGGGTTAAACAAGCAAATCGATAAGAGAAACATGCAATTTGCAGCAATACGTCGATGCCTCATGGCCTCAATTTTCTCGGTGCAAATCTATCAAGGAAAGATTCCCTGATCATTAGATTATCAGTAGAGCCGATTATATAGTACAGGTGATTTGAGTGTGAGAATCAATGTTGGACAGAAGGATAGCAACAGTTCTCCTTTCCTGGACTGAAGGGCCCTTTTGAAGTTGGGCCCTGACTATCAGTCAGAGATCCGTCTTAGTCTAGGTAAACTGGAAAATACAGAAAGTACAAAAAACTTTAATCTAATTTCTTTGAATAACTTCTTGTGTAGGGACTGTGGGCCCCTCTGGCTGCAAGGATCTGTCATCCACCAGGAATTTAGAAAAGTTCGAATTCAATTTCACTGATAACAGAAATAACATATAATATCGAGTAATAGCTGCATCATATTACTCCTTGGAGAACCTAGTGTTATTTATAGCACTATATTCTCCAAGGATTGATATCTACTTTCAAGCCTCTAGTATATCAACAGATGACTGCGTTGCAAAATTGCAAGGCCGTGAACTAAAAGTTATAACACTACTGCAAATAAGAGAACCGAAAATAATTCACATATTTCAACAGAAACCTAATAGAGTTTTGAGTTCTACTCAATAGTCACATCCAAGGTAAGTTTAAGAATGGCTTTCTTTCAGATTTTTGAATACCTGGGTGGGTTCATCAACCATTTCGGAGATGGATAAATATTTACTTATGAAGGTTATAACTTTACTTATTCTAATTGTTTAGTATTTAGTATTCATCTTGTATTGCAGTGGCCGCAGTCCAGTAAAACACCTCCAGTCAGTAGATTCGGTAGAGAGTTCCGTGCCAACAGACAGTGATGAGGAGCAGCCAGATGGACAATCTACCAAACTGCTCTTTCCTCAAGTTCTCAAAGACTTCCATCACGCGAGGCTGCATCGAGCAGTACAAGAAGATAACGGAAGGTATGTGGGCTTCTAGAACATTCCCTCAATGACAACTGAGAATTTTTTACCTCAAGTTAAATCGTAAAAAAAAAAAAAAAAAATTACCAGTGGCTGATATCAACAATGGCAATGGTAGTAAAATATTCTTTCAACATTCATTCTGGCTTGAAACACTTGATTATCGTTTTACCCGCCCGTTCTATTTTTTGAGGTTATTTTTCATACACCACCCATGACGCTCCATTAAGACAGTGGAGCACATTTCTCAACTTATAGATATCTGCAAGATGCATCCATAAAGTTTTCACTACTTCAATGTTCAGACACATAAATTTGTGTGTTTTTTTTTTTTATTATTATTATTTTAGGAGCATCAGCGACTAAGGTCATATTGCTTCGTGCATACTGTCTGTAATTAGTGTAGATTCTGTGGTCGATTTTCAATTTACTGGACGAAAAACCGGAGTTTCCGGGAGGAAAAACCATGCTACCATCGCCTGAGACCAACTAACTCAGCCACGTTGTGATGAAGACCCATAAAAATCTCTCATGTCATCGACAGGATTCGAACTAGGGTCTTTTCCACCGGGTGTGCGGAGAACGGCGATTCTACCACCAACTTTGCTACTTTGATTCTACCACCACGAGGGCCACACCAACGTGTGTGTGCGCTTCCTTTTAATTCACTTGAACACATTTGCACCTAAAGAGTCACAAGCGAGCGAAGAAAAGTCGAAATAAACAAAGTGACACGTGCAAAAAAAAAAAACTTAAAAAACACAAAGAAAATCTAAGGAGAACACGGACACATTTACTATTTGCAATAAATAGTAAATTTAAGTTTATGCTGTTTATTTCCGTGTTACGAAGGGTATGCTTTATGGATTTAACAAAGTAAATAACAAGGCTGCAGCCACGAAAAACATTCCAGGTGTATGTGTGTGTATGGAGAGGAAGTTTTAAAGATGAGGAAGTGTCAGTGGTAGTTTCGCAAGTTCGAGTCTGCAATTTGCCGCTTTGCTAATGAGGCGTGTTTAGGCAGATCTATTCACTTCGGTGATGACCTGCTAATTTGTACATACCTGAAGAAGATAACCTACTATTACTTCAGATACTGAATTCGACTCGTTCTTCCATTCATTTCTCTTTCCAACGGAAGTGAAGTGTCAGAACTTTGAAAATGGGTTCTGCACATCTCCCTAAAATTTTAGAAATGGGGTAAATGTCTGCTCTTCACCGCATTCTCATGGACTTCATGTGGCACTTGAACGATACTAGTGGTGAAATAGATGCTTTAGCACAATATTAAGCATCATACACAATGTTTGGATTAGTGAAAAATCGGCTAAACTACATCAAAGAGATTGTCTTTATACCAGGGAAGTTCTGCATGATGGGAGGGTGTAGTTTATTATATACTGTTTCAGTTCAATAAAACCATCACAATGAAATTTAATGCCAAAGTTTGAGCGTTGTATTTCAAGAAAAACATCCTCTCTCGACTTAAAAAATGTATTCACGCGCGAACTCGCGCTAGAATGACATGTGGAAAAGTTTGGTTGGAAAAAAAATAGCACATCGGCGGAATTTTCCACGACACTGCACCATCAGATTACCATCTATTCAAAAATACGTTATATGCCAAATATATTCGGACACTCCTAGGATTTAGGAAAAATGAAACATACCCTCTGTCTACATGTCAGGAATACTTGTAAAAGCAAGTGCGTTCACGCTACGAGCATAGTGACGTCCAACGGGGAGTCATTGTATGTCGTCATATTAGCAATTAATCTGACTATGCCATTGCAGAAAAACTGCAACCATCAATGGAGGCTGGCGTAATCACCAAATGAAAGTGTTATGACGCTACTACAACCGGGAAATACTCAGGTAGACCGAGAGCACTCAGGAGAGTGATACTTAGATCGCGTCAGCCCTAATCGAATACTGGCAACCAGGAGTTCAGGGGGACACAAGAACTGACATTAGTTCAAGGGTAATACGCAGGGAACCGCATGGCATCGGATTTTATGGATATGCTGCAACACATCGTCGATTTGCCTGCTGCACAACTCCCTTTGGTTACTGGAGCGTTGGAAAGCTGTATTATGGAGTGATGAATCGCACTACATGATTTTCCAATCTTATGGCCATATCTGGGTTGGCAGATACTGAGATCTTTCCCTAAAACAATGAATATCATTCGGTACATTGACATTGTGAACAATTCAGCTGTTTCTACACTGCGGCAGCAGTATAGAGATGGAACCCTTTTTTATTTCAGGTTAACAATCATTATGTCGTACTGCGCAGCCTGTAGTGGCTTGACTTGAAAAAATCGGTGTGCAAATTTTTCATTGGCTTTCCCAGAGCTCCGAGTTCAACTCCACTGAACACCTTTGGGATAAACTGAAACGTTGGGTCAGGCGAACACACCTGTAATCAGTAACTGAATTGACTGCTGTGTTTAAGAGGGAATGTCTTTCAATGCCTTGCAGTAAAAAGATGTGATGAAAAAGAACTTGTAAGTTGTATTGAACGTGCCTTGCCTTGCCCACATTCTTTGATTCAAATGCAATGGAATTTTATAAATATGGTATTGAAATGCTTGTAGGAAGATGACAGAAGGTTATAGAAAACAAACGAAATTAAATTTCATTCAATGTGATATGTTTTTTTAAAAAAGAGGGCATTACTGTCTGAATTAATTGCTCAATCTTCAATTCGGATTCACAGATGGAATCTGTACAACTGAGTTGAAGAATAACGGCTCTCCTATTTTTGGCTATTCCAGTCTTTTGCGTTCGATGGCCTTTCTTTTTCTCCATGAAGTTTTCCAACTACTATTGTTGCCTACCTTTGTCTACAACCTTATCTGGGATTCAAGAAAGAAGAAATTTCTCCAAACAATTAAGCACAGATCTAAGCGCGGTATTTTTACTTAGTTTTCCTGTTTATTCTTCTAATAACTGAGTGTAAATGACAAAATATTAATTTTAGCATCCGAAATTTATTAATATTTTGTTGTAGCTTAAAACTCAAAAAAATACATTGTTGGGTTTTATCCAGAAATTTCTTGAATTCATTGCCGAATTCTAACTGACCAAATTTGTTACGAATCGGACAAAAATGTTTCCCTCACTTACATGAAATTCTCAACTCCATAAGGCTGGAAAGATAAAATAAACCACTCTAACTGTATGGTCATGATCAACATTGAATAACGTATGGATAACTGTTTTATTTATATGGACAGAATTTGATGTTGATATCTATAATTTAAAACACGGAATTTCATTGATTTCCTTTGATTGTTTTTGATTTCCCCTTTGATTTCTTGCAGTGACGACTCTACAAGTGAAACAACAGTTTTGCTGAAAAAGCCATTGCCTCTAGAGGTTGCTCAACTACCAAAATTTTCTGAGATGGAAAGGTTGACGTCACAATGGGATCAAATTCATACGCCGATGGATGTTCCCAGAACAGGAAACACTTGCCAGAGTGTTGCAAGTAACCAGTCGCTGTCTCCTCACACAGCTATCGACTTGGTATGAAATTATCTTCGGAAAGTTGTGTGCAACGCCAAGATGAGAAGAAACGAGAGTTTTCCTCATATATCTTAAATTATCAGACGTTCTTCCTCAATAGCGTGTTCATTCAATTACTGTCCATTCGCAAGCGTGGATAATGTTTGTCGTCAGCTGCTGTTTTTTTGAACTACGCAGCAATGCCTTATATCTCATTATTCACTCCCTTTCAGTGTGCTGCACAGATCACTTACGTCTGGTACAATTTTTCGTTGTTTACTTGCCAGATGAATCCTTTGTCATACTGCTAAAAGCCCAGGCAGTTTTCAACTCGCTGGTGTTGTGATACATATAAACTTCACTTCTTATAATGCAAATCTATTTGTGAAATAAAATCGTATATTGTTTCTTAACCAAAAAATGTGTGTCCTGGTGCGAGAATCACTCCGACTGTGAAAACATTACTGACATTTGAAATTAGCTCACCAGAAACAGTTTTGCTCGAAATTATTAACTGAATTAGAATAATTTGAACTCGGTCTGCAGTACCTGCCACCTACAAGTTGAAATAACTGTACACTGCAGGTTTGAACTACAAATAGTGGGATTAATTCGTACTTCTAAAATATTCACCTGATATTATTCTCTACCCGGTCATCACGTGGAAGTGATTCTCAACCACTTAGTCGTAGCTCGAAGGGATGGGTCAGGAAGGAGGGGTTGAAGCTATAATGGGTGGCAATATCTACTTCTCGATTCGGTATCATCACACTGACCACAAAAGACAAAAGTTCAAATTTTAGGGAAAGACATACATTTCAGAGAAATGTTTTCTATTAACCAAAGGATGGTTGTTTATTTTAAATTTATGATTTAGCGATTTTTTTAGCTTGGTGTTGAAATGCCCTTCTAGCAATTTATTATCCTGGAGAAATATTGCCCAATAGCCCAAACATGCACAATTGGGTTGAGATCGGCTTAGTTAGGTGGCCATGGGAGGATGGAGACTTCATTTCCACGTTCCAGAAACCAAATAGCAACCTGAGCGGTCTTGTGGCATAGCGCGTTGTCTTGTTGAGAGACGCCGGAGTTTTACGGATACACAGTCATCTTGAAAGGGTGTACTTAGTCGGCGATAAGAGAAAGTTAGTTCCCATCGAGTTATTGGTTAACGATTATCAGAGGACGCAGAGAATACCACGAAAACAGTCTCCAAACGATAACACCACTGCCTCCATTCTGGTGAGTACCAACAGTGCATTTAGGTGCTGTGGCAACGTGTTGCTTTCTCCATATGCGGAAATGCATAACAGAGTTGGAAACGGGATTCATCAGACCAGGCGACAGATTTCACATGTCAGCAGTCCAATGTTGGTGCTGACGTGCCCATGTAAGGCGCAATTTTTTGTGTCTCGCAGTGTGCATGGGTACTCATGATGGCCGTCCACTGCCATAGCCTATACGGCACATAGTCCATGCTAAAATTTCTACGTTGTATTGAGTAGATAGTTTGACCACTTTGCTGCTTCATTGTTGTATAAGATAAGATGATGAGGCGAGTGTCTCATCACTACGCCTGTGATGAAACGCTAACCACAGACGTAGGCCAAACTTGGCTGTTTCACATAAATATAGAAAACAGCAATGGACGCAACAATGAACCCTGGGGGATTCCACTAATAACATTAGTCCACAACGAGTAGTGTCCATTAATTACCACTCAACCATCCCTTTATTCATAGCAGCAACTTTCCCTTAATGTCATACTGCTCTAATTTGTTCAGCAGTCTTTTATTTGTAACAGTATCAAAAGCTTTCCTAAAATCCAAGTATATATCAAAATTATTTTTGCATCCAGTTCCTCTGTGACACATTGTAGTATCCAATTAAATTGGTCAGACAAGATTTCCCCCTTAACAAACCATGCTGTGTCTGAACATAACTGCAGTCTTGTCTAGACGATCCTGCATTACGTCTTTAACCAGTGCAGACAGGTCTGGATGCCTCATTTTAGGAAGGATGTAGAGCTGCTGGAACGGGTACAGAGAAGGGCAACGAGATTGGTGAGGTGAACAAAGGAATGCTCTTACCAAGAACGGCTTAAGTTCTGCAAATTGAGGTGTCTGGAGACTAGGCACCTGCAAGGTGATCTGATTGAGGTGTTTAAGGCTTTGAATGGTTTGAGCTAGCTGAATGCTGATGGGATTCTTCCTCTTGCTCAGATTGCGCAATTGAGGGGATATAAATTCAAATTATGGTTGCCGAATAGATGTGCGGGAAATTTTCTTTTAGCTTGCGACTGGTCGATTGCTGTAACAAAGTTCCATCTGTCATGTGAGAGTTGATAGCTTAAATAAATTGAAGTAGGAAGTGGACAATATTTTGGAAGGAATTTATAGGTGAGATGTAATTATTATTATTTTTTTTGACTGACACTTTATAAGCTTTGTTTTTCGCATCATATACCATTACGAATTTGAACTTTGGCTGGTTGAGCCAGTCACTGTAGACTCGTTACACTACAGAACGAGAGCACTTAGCCATGTTGGCTGTTCTCGAGATACTGGCACGTGCACTTCTTGCTCCAATAATCATTTCGCTTTCGAAGTCGTATAGATCTCTACACCGACCCATTCTTCCTCGCAGACACAAACTGATCGCCACGTGTCAATCTTATATCAACTGTTTCCGATTTTGAGTTTTCACCAACATCATGGACCAGTCCATTCCTACACAAGGGGGGTGTTACTAATGCAGCGCCAACTCAGTGAACAGTACATATCAATGTACAATGTATTATTGTCCATGTTCGGCCTTCTTCAGTTTAAAGTGAAACGCCTAGAAATTAGTTTTTTTTTATTTTTCGATGATTCTGCATTTTTGCCAAAAATGAATTTAATTCGACCATTACTCATATAAAATGCATGTCGGAATATTTGGGCAAGGAACTAGTATTAATGAAGACATTTTAAACAGAAAAGATGGAAAATTACACACTAAATCTTTGACACCCGAAACATATCTGTATTTAGGACAGAAACTGTTAGTTTATACATTTATTGAATCACCTTCTACAAGATGCACTTAGAATATATTTGTATAATATATTCAGAAATAAAGCATTTATTTCAAATATTTAATATTTACATCGAAGAATTGTATAAAATTATAAAAATTTGCAAGAGAAACAAATTCTGAGGCTTAGCATAAATTAAAAATAAATTATATATTATTATCATAATATAATAAATTTATTAATAATAATAAATTATGCTTTAAAATAATTAAATTAACGTTGGAAACAAAAGCAGATGCATACAGTTTAATATTAGAAATGTGACAGACTACAAGTAAGAGGAACCAGAAGAATTAGAATTTCTGAATAAGTAGGATTATAAAAATTTACCTGATTGCAAGAAAACAATGATTTATCTATCTGCTCGTCGCGAAAATCATATTTAAAAAAGACCCCATTAGAAAAACTGTCTTTCACAAATGTAGAAGAGTGCCTGAATACAGATGTTGTTTAATTGCAAATAAAAAGATGAGTTCTAGCGAGAGTTGTGTAATATCTTTTAACTCTATTTTGTATTCTGCTTACAAATCGATATTAATACCGGTCGTGTTGATCCTCGGATGTTAAATATTTATCAGTGTAACAGTATTGCTGTCATATAGCCTAAGGATAACATTATATATATTTCAAGAACATTTCTGTGAACTATGTATAAAATGCAAATTGCATGCAGAATTCTCCATCGTGCTTGTAACTATGAAACGTATCTACAAATGTGTTTTTAATTACCCTGACGCAAATCGTTCATCATATGCTTTGTATTCACTGGCAGCGAACCATGTCAAACAGGAAATCTCTTGTATTATATGAAATCTTTGGATTTTCTCTCTTTCAAGAAGAAGAAGACTATATTACATGCATGCAATGAGCACTCAGAATTAAGTTTTTTTTTGCATGATTCTTATAAATAACTCAGGTAAAATCAAATAAGAAAATGAAGAAACCTTTTCTGAATGTTAGATCTACAAGTATACGGTAGCTTCAATAGAAACCTGTTCGAGGAGCTTTGTCATTAATAGTACATCTCGCGCTGTATATCCGTCAGCAGGATGGATAATGGTGTAAGAATATCATCGGATGTATTTGAGAGCTGGCGGTCACTGCGTTACCTGTGAGTAGTAATAAATTTCAACCTCTCAAAACTGATTGGTACAATATTTGTACGCAAAGAGCTGTCAACTGACAGATTCGTCACAGAAACAGCCTGTGATACGTGGTAATTCATTCCAAAACAACCATAGTGGACGAGTGTTGGCAATCAGCTTCTGCTGCTCACTGAGTGGCGAATTCAGTAGCGTCTACGAAGCATACATCGTATGGTATTCCTCATGATCCCGAACTTGATTAATACCATAAAATGCACGTGAAATGCAATTGTGGTACGCTTTTAAAACATTAATCACAGATGCCTTGAATGCGTATATACCATTAAAAAAATACTCCACGAGAAGGGTTCCAAGTTGGATGAATAGTGAAGTTGCCACATTACTTGAGCAGAAAAAGGTGGCATGGAAAAGTTACAGAGCAATAAAAAGTACTGAAGCCTATAACAGCTACAAGGTGATGTGTAATAGAGCCACAGAAAAGGTTCGACAGGCAAAGGCAGTTTATGAGAAATCACTAGCAAACAGAGCAAAGAGGGGGGATAAAGAATTCTTCACATATATAAATGCCAAGAAGAGCAGGACAAACCAGATCGGACCTTTACGTAAGGGAAAGGGGATAGTAATAAATACACCAGCTGCCGTTGCAGATGAACTCAACAGTTATTTTGCATCGATATTTACAAATGAAAAGCCTTTTGTGGCAATGGGAAATTGTGGGAGCGAAGTTAAAAAATATGTAATTAATGATATTGAAATTTCGCAAGATTATTTAATGAAAAAACTTTCAAGCCTACAGACCAGTAAGGCCCCTGGAGTTGATGGAATATACCCTATAATCTTGAGAGAGGCGGCAAGCGAGTGCATTGAACCACTGAGGCTGGTTATGCAAGCATCACTAGACTCTGGGGAGATTCCCTTGGATTGGAAAAGTGCAAATGTATCTCCCTTACATAAGGGTGGCTCTAAAAGTGAAGTGGGAAATTATCGACCTGTCAGTCTGACTTCAGTAGTAGGGAAAATCATGGAGGCAATGATCAAGGGTGGAATTCAGGATCATTTGGATCAAATTGAAATTCTCAAGGATACTCAGCATGGTTTTGTAAAGGGAAAATCATGTTTAACAAATCTGGTTCGCTATTTCGAAAGGGTCACTCACGAGCTGGATTTAGGGAATAATTTGGACATTGTTTATTTAGATTTCAGCAAAGCTTTTGACTCAGTCCCACATGAGCGGTTGCTGTATAAGCTGGAACAGGTTGGAATCACTGGGAAAATCCTTAGATGGATAGAAGGATGGCTTCAGGGCAGGAGGCAGAGGGTTGTGATAAATGGCTATTCCTCAGATTGGGTTGATGTAAGAAGTGGGGTTCCCCAAGGATCAGTATTAGGACCACTGTTGTTTTTAATTTTCATAAACGACATTGACGAAGGGATAGAGGGCGTGATGTCTAAATTTGCAGATGATGTTAAAATTGGTAGAGTAGTTAATGATCACTGTCAAGCTGAGCTTCTTCAGAGAGACCTAGATAGACTTCAAGAATGGTCAGAAAAATGGCAGCTGTGCTTTAATCCAACAAAGTGTAAGGTATTACACCTGGGAAACAGTAATCCCAAAATAACTTATTCACTTGGTGGAGTTCAACTAAACCCAGTACTGGAGGAAAGGGACTTGGGTGTTACGATACGGTCCGACATGAAATTCTCTGAGCATTGTAAACAGGTTGCAAGGAAGGCCCATGGTGTCCTATCGATGATCTATCGAACTTTTGCAAGTAGAGATAGGGACGTGATAATCCCATTATATAAGGCTTATGTTAGACCACACTTGGAATACTGTGTTCAAGTATGGAGACCGCACCTAAAGAAAGACATCGAGCTTCTTGAAAGGGTGCAAAGAAGGGTAACTCGCCTGGTGAGATCGGCAAAAGGGCGTCCTTATGAAGAAAGACTTCGAATATGTGGGTTGCAGAGTTTGGAAACTAGACACCTTAGAGGAGATTTGATTGAGGTGTTTAAGGCTCTGAGAGGCATCAGTAAAATGAATGAGGACAAAATTTTCAAGATTATAAATGATGCTAGAACTAGGGGACATAAATTCAAGTTACGGGGAGAAATGTTTAGATTGGACTGCAGGAAGTTTTATTTTAGCCAGCGAGTTATAAATTATTGGAATAAGTTGCCTTCATGGGTGGTAGAGGCCGACAGTTTGGGGAAATTCAAAGGTCATCTGGATAGTACTTTCGGGTAAGGGAAGCGCATAGGATGATAGGATTAATTTCCTTTTTATTTATTTTTTATTTCATTTTATTATTTTTATTTATTTATTAATTATTATTATTTATTTATTTAATTTTTGTTTTTATCATTGTTTTGTTCGGATTTTTTTTTTTTTGGCTGGTGCAGCATAAGCCATAGGCTTTCTTGCACCATACGGCCGTTACTAATACTAATACTAATACTAATGAAGCGTTGAAACCCCCTGTTTATAGTTAGATCTTCGTGGAGTGTTCCATATCTTTGAACTTATATAAAAAGGTAGCGAAGGAATATTAATTTTAGTTGGATACCAAACTGCTAAGAATGGCTTCATTAGCAACCAAAGAACTCCGTCTTAATGCTAAGGGCAACTTTGTTATAATCAATCTAACATTACAGGCAAGTGCCCGCGCATGTCTGTTGAACCTACCTCATTCGTTTAACGTTAAAATATTCGTTCTGTACAATACTTTCGCAAGTATTGTACATTATTCTCGAATAGAAACACACTGACTTTCACCAACGTGCACAGCAAAGTTTACAATCTTCTGCAGCTTTATCCTATTACTATTCATCTTTCCACGGAACAAATGTGTAGCCATGAAGATGTGGTGAACAATTTGGATCGAGAGGATTTTTCAAAGGTGGAACTGTAGTGGAATTGTATTCTTCTAAACGCTTAAGCATTGCCTTCACAATCTGAAAATAAAATAAAAACATTAATTTATTATTATATTAATAAATTAGTGAATGAAAAAATAAAACTAGAGTGAAATTTTGACTAATTTGCGCACATAATGAGGTATGCATATAAATTTGAAATAATAGGGTTTCTAAAAATATTAAATGTCAAAAGGTTAAATCATTAAAAAAATCCTATCATGAAAAGTGATATTCAGTTGTGAATTGGATTATACAAACCTATTCCCTTAATAATTATAGGGTGATCGAAATCATCCAAATTAGCGAAGCCTATAAAAAGACAGCAGCTATCATTTTGTCAATGCATGCTATTTTAATTTTCTCTCTCTCACTTCATAAGGTTGGCAATCTTCCGATTTTCCCAGCGAATGGCGAGCCATCGTTTAAGATGATTCTATAAGCTGGAGGGAAGTAGAAAGGTTAAAGAAGACTTTCTGATATGAAAGAAAAAACTTTGGGCTTCCGGAATCCCAGATGTACTCAGTTGTGCTATTTATTAATGAAAATCAATAAATTCCAAGAAAATACTTGGGCAACCTATTTCTCTCTATTGTCCGAATGAACTTGTAGTCAATCACTTTGATTACTAATTCCCAGTTTCATCACGAATTGTTTTAAGAATCATCCTGTGTTACGTAACCAAACTACTCAGTCTTCGGAAATTTAGCATCTATAGTCTGTGAGAGGAAGGAGGAGGGGAGGGTTAATGATATATCTTCTTCTTCAATACGCCCCTGGCTAAAAGTTGGAAAAGTCAACTCATTCGCGTTTCCTATTATTAGCAAACCACCTGTCTCCATATGTTCTTGGCTAAAAGTCAGAAAAAAAAATTGCTACAAAAGATCGATAATGAAAAGTTATGCATATCAGTTTTATTCTATTTAAATTATGCGAAATTGCATATTTTATTGACGTTTACTAGAGTCATAATAATTGAATGGCCGGTTCACTCTGCCACTGAGCTTTTGTGGAGAAAGTAAATCATCACAGTGTTTTCTATTTGCTCTTATATTCGGGAAGCCTTCAGTACTTTTCTTTTATGTATGCTGACCCCTGAACGCGATTCTCACGTGACCTTCGTTAGATTTTAAGCAGCGATTTGGCTTGAAGTTCCGAGTTGAGAGAATGATTTCTATTTGTGAACTATAAGCTTACTTTAGGAATTTCGTGTATTTTTATCCCTTAATCTCATTTTAATTGGTGTTCTTACAATTGTGTTGTTTGTTATGTTATACAGGTTTAATAAAGTAATTAATTTTTTCCGTGAATCTTTTTTCCTTCACTACTTTTCACTCGGAAGATACAAGAAAAATCTATGCTGTTTTACGATATAAATTCCTTGAACCCCTGTGTAACTTAGGTGGGAAATCGTATCGAGTGAGTATTTCCTATTTACTTCAAATTTACAAACATTAGAATTTCAGCTTCTTTTCTCTTCGTCTCTTTTTGCATTATATGTAGCGATGCCTCTTCTTATAAAAACATAGACCCTGCATTATGTAACAACTTGCTCTATAAGAATCTTTTCCACTTTTATTTTAAAATTTAAGAATATTATAGCACAGAAGGACGAATTACCTAAATAATTACAGTAATGTTTCTGTGTTATATCCAGACAGCAGACTGGACGGATAGGGGAGGGATGGAATTTGGAATGGTTCTTTCAAGTACATCTCGCAAAAACGGCTTATTAGCTTGATATCCGGCTACCACTTATGCTCGCAAGAGAAAACAGGTTGAGAAGTTTGTTTTGTTTTCTGTATCCAACTGCGTGATTCCAGTACTGGAATCGAGATTAGTAGAACTAGGTGAACCTTTTTTCCAGTACTCAGTTCCAATGACGTTTAGCTCACGGTATGCTTTTCATTCGGTTGTGTACAAGCAATAACATTGTCATTCGTTTAGAGTAGCCCGGTTCGAATCCTGTCTGCAGGGCCTTATTTCTGTGTGATACTTGCGGAGCAATACAGTAATAAAAATATTATGAGATTATTTAGAGTGAAAGTTCACAAACAGTCATTGCTACATTATGATTGCAAGAGATTATAATCGGTAACAATCAGTGGTTACTCTTGGCACAGGCCACCTGTTATCGATCCCATTTGTGTTTCTCAAACGACCTATCACTGTGTGTCCAAAACAAGCATCCCAACAATTTAATCTGCTGAGTATCTAAGTGTAAGTTAAAGGGGAAAAAAACCCTAACGTTCGCGCACATGAATATGCTGGCTTCGGGGTGAAAGAATACCCATGAGTTCCTTCCATCCCTTAGTATCAGGTAACCAAAAAAAAAAAAAAAAAAAAAATTCGTGCAGTTTTTTTAATATTGCAACAAAAATTATGTGAACGAACATAGTTGGCGATTATTCGTCCATGGTTTTCGAAAGTACAATTGACACTGGATTAATTGATGCTTAGAAAGAGTGATGAATAACTAAAAGTGAAGAAGAAATAGCTGCGCCAGTTACAATTATTCACGCACAAAATACGATCATATTCCAGTAGTCCTTACTTTTCAAACTCCTCTTATCCTTGAATTATGAACCCAAAACTTATTTGCATCCCATAACTGATGTATCAGGACTTTTTATAAAGTTGTTAGAACTTCATTGAGAAGGACTTAAAGAACTAAGGGGAGGAGGAGGAACTATCAGATCAAGGGCGTATTCAGGGGTGGGCAGAGAGGGCATATGCCCCCCTTAACCAAAAATTTGAAATTAAAGAAACAGAGCGCAGGAGGCGTTCTAAAAAAAAAAAGCTCAAAAGTCTGGTCGCCATGCTTCCCTTACGATGTTACCTGGAGCTGGTTGCCATGCCCCCCTTACAATGATTCCTGGATACGCCACTGTATCAGATAGCATATTTGTTTGCTTTATGTTAAAATCTGTGAATAGAATTGAAAAACTAACCTCAGGGTTGTCTTCGGCGATGTTGTAATATTCACATGGATCTTCAGCTATATTATATAAGCACGGAGTTTCGGTGAGATTGCAATTCCTAGCGTTGGTTTTTGAAAGGGGTTCACAGGATACTTCTGCCGCTACTCGCCACCTTGAAGTCGTCGGTGGAAATTGGCGACCTGTCTTCACAAGTACTGATCCAACCAGCGACCCATCTTTAAAAACCCATTTATCGATATTTACTAAAGGCAATCGTGTATTTCTACCTGAAGGACCAAACCAAGAATCGAACTTTCCGTCGAAAGTAGTACCTTGGATTAGTTTATAGTTACCTTGTCTGAGAGCTGAAATATTCCATATGGGATCAATGTTAAGAAGGATCTCTCGCTGGAATGGTGATTCATTTTGGGACAAGGAATTCCATAAATTAATTCCATCAATATTCCCGAGATCTTTCTCGTCACCACCTTGATAAGAGTTAAAAAATAAAATAAATTAAAATAAAAGTTGTTAAATACATAATTTCATAAGTTGAAATATACAGTACCCTACCAAAAGTATTCAGATACCATCATGTTTGAAAAACCACGAGTTAATTAACAAGATGAAGGCCACCTTTGTCCAAATGCAGCAATGTTCGCCGTGGAAACTTTTCGATCAATTCTATGAAGCAGGAATTTGTGTTGATTCATCCTTCGATGCGGTCGCCAGTTAAGCTGTTAAAGGAGGGGAAGTATTGTTGTAGCGTTCTGTCAGATTCTTGCCTGGACCCTGAAATGGCCAGGCAAGTTGCTGGACTTCGTTTCCCTTTGAGACATCGTAAGAACCTTACCACTAAACATTCTGTTTATATGCTACGAGTATACCTTTGTTGTCCACGCTTTTAAACCTCTTCTTGCATCTTATTAGCGCCATTTACCATACTGGGAGAGTAACCGAATACCTTTGCTAAGGTTATAACTGGCAGCATATGTTATGTGTACTTCTTACAGTCTATGATACACTAAATAAAAGATACCTTCCTGTGTCTGACTTGATCTTGGCTTAAAATAATGCGATAGATAAGATGTTACTTTAATTTGTTTTTATGCGAATAAGTGAATTTTTAAAATTTTTGGTGTTGTCCAAATTTTTAATTGATTTGGCTCTGTCAGTTTTGTGGGAAAAAAAAGATGCATTACCCATAGCAAAATATTTATGTATTAAAACCATTCAGCAGACTGGAGTGTTACAACAAATGATAATGTACTTGGTCATCTCAATAAATAAGTATTTTATTTAATAGTCTAGTATAGCTTAGATATGTTTAGATGCGTGTGGATGAATTTTTGCTTTTTTTCAAATTTAATTTTGATCCAATTCCTCCCTTAAATCCTCCTGTTGTTTACAATCTTCTCGTAGTCTGATTTATAAATGCCTAAAAGTTTTCCTCGATATTCTTAAATACGAACAAAGCCTCAACTTCTTCTGAGACAGAAATTGTGAAATTATCTTGCAGCAACTTCTGATTTGTATTCCGTCGAAAATAAGAGTGGCGTTTATCGTAGCTTGTCTCAGGAAAGTTTGAAATTATGCATTGAAAACAGCCTTCCTCTTTATCCGTGACTTTAAAGTGTTTTCATTAGTCCCAGTTTTATGTACGGCATTGGTAGAAGCACTTTGCATGGAAAGACAAGTGTCTCGTTGATGACGTTCTTTTCTGCTCGAAATATAAAAAAGTGGACCTCATCAACTGCAGGGTAATCATGCTCACCTTGTTCGTCGTGCACCAGGTGCTTGTACAGCCCTTGTCGATTTCGGATACCCTCAGGTTATATACTACCCTCCACTAGTGATATCCTTCTATACTTAAAAATAGAGCCATAAGTTATTTGATACTAATTTCTGCCACTGCAAAAGATCCATCACTGTAAGAGACGACTTATATAGTAACTCTGATAATAGTTTTGCGAGTAATTGTTTTCTCAAAGCAGTGTACTTAAGAGTGCCTAATAAAGAAACTTTATTAGGCACTCTTTATTAGAAACTTTAGTTTTAATTAAGAGTGCCTAATAAAGAAACTTTATCGGTGCCTCCAAGTCCTTAAAATGCTTACCTGCAGCATGGTAGAGAGTAGGAAGCCAATCTACGATGTGCATCAACTGATGTGAAGTTCTGGGTACATCCTTCCTTATTAATGAACTCCATAACACCGCACTACCGCGCACTCCTCCTTCCCACAGAGTTCCTTTGCTACCTCTTAGGGGCCAATTCGATCCGACTCCTCCCATAAATCCTCCTGTTGCTCCTCCGTTATCTGTTGAGAATATAAAGATGGTGTTTTCCAGCATATTTCTGTCATCCAGAGCTTGAAATATCTTTCCCACAGATTCGTCAAGAGCTGATAGCATACCTAGAATTAAGTTGAAATAGCGTGTATGTTTTAGCATAGTAATTCGAATATGAAACCTTTATGACCAGATGCAGGCAATTATATTTGGAAAGATGTGTTGCTTCTATAAAAATATTCCTTAGAAGTGAGCTGAACATTACGATAGGCTATTTAAGAGATTATTAATCGATTATTTAAAACATTTTAGAACTAAACCAGATGACACGTTCTAGTTTTCATTTAGATTTTTTCTTTTAAATTTCAAAAAGCAAGCTGATTAGCGCTCCCTAAAAGAAAGACTACTTCTGTTTCCATCTAAAACATTTTTACCCGTCAGATTCTAGAAGGATGCAATGTTAATAAATGAAGACTTATTTTTTTCCAATAATAAAAGATCTGCTCGCATCTATCATCATAAGTTTCTAAACATTACAAGTATGAGAGCTGAAAATATTTAAATAGGCTAGATATGATGAGTTAAATTTAGAAATTTTTCTTTTTAACTAAGTTAAATCGATTAATTTGTTTTTATTTTACTCATTTAAATGTGTAGGTAGCACATTAAGGTAAAATAGAAGTTAAAGGCAATGTTCATTATATTACATAAACACAAAGTTGACTTGTTTAATCTTAGGAAAGACATTAACCGAAGAAGTTGGAGCCTCTATATTTCCTTTTTTCAAAGAAAAAGTAACTTTCCTACTTTGAAGAAAAAAAGCTCCTCGCACAAAACACGTGCGAGAAAGCATTAAAACAGACCATTTTGAAAAAAAGCTTAAATGGGCTGGGGATAAGTGGATTTATTGAATTGGTCTTTTCCTTCTCAGTACGTTAAAATAAATGATATTTAGCTTGAAGAAACTTGCTCAGTGGATGACACAAAGGATTTGGTAAATATTATGGCACATCTGATATGAGAGAAGCTATACTGTGATTAATACATTTTTTAGCCGTGTGGCTAAAATGTGTAAATCACAGCAGAGGGATCACGCTGTTGAAAACTATACAATTATACTCTAAAAACGCTCATTCTTTTTCTCAGTATTCGATAGATCCCACATATACCAGTAGACAAAGAATTCAAAAGCATACAAAGAACCCAAACAATTTCTTTCTTTATCATAACAAAGGAATGTTTATTGACTTGTAGAAAATGGAGTAAGATGGGTGAGAACTCATTAGGAGAAAGCGCTAGACTAAAAAATTCCTTTTCACATCTTAAAAATGCACAATAGAATCCATAATTAACTGACTCATGTAATGAAAACGCAATGTCGTGGCCAATGTGCCCTCACTTCCTGGAAGATTCCCTGGTTTTAAGATAGACGTCAAAGAAATGTTAAAATGGTGGCTTGAGGTCGATGTTCTCCCTTCCCCTTCCTCAGCGGCCTCCGGTGTTTTGTGGCATGTCTCTATGAATAGGTTTGATCCGAACTGGCTAGTATTCAAGGTGTGTATGCAATTCTCTGCAGTAATACGGTTTTTTTTGTTTTTTTTTTTTGCTGCTGTTCGAGACAGCGGTCACTGCTCCGGTAATAAGGCGTGAACACTGCGACCAATCGCTTGTCGTATCTGAGAGTTGAGTTTCTGCGAATATGATATGCACTGGAAGTTCGTGATTCCCTTTGATGGTGTGCTCTGAATTTCGTTCAAACTGCAATATTCTTCAAGCCGCATTCTTTGGGGAATCAGTCTATTGCTGATTGAAGTTAATTTTGGTATTGGCGCAATTATTCTCTAGGACGGTCGAAAAAATGTCAACATGGTTCAAGCGTATAAACTCCATATCACAACATGTTCGCATAGACTTCTTCATGAAAAGACGATCTGATACTGATAAGCACATAAAAAAAAAAAAACAGAAAATATTGGAGAGGAGTAGGCAGCACTTCTAAAGGCTACAGTCAATTTTACATCTATTTCCAGGTGTTACAACCAGTTCTGATATGTGTAATTAAAGACACATGAACAGAAATCTCATAATCACAGATCGGCTTAAAATCAGAAGCCTTATGCTAAAAAATTATGGACAGTTTTCTTTGAATTAAAATACTTACAGCCAACAGTCCGAAAGTTCAATCCTTCTTTCTTTCCGATGCCCTTTTCTGGTCAGGCGAAGGATTTCTAAAGATAACCGATTAACTCATTTGATGGAAGCTGCAACTTGACCTATATTACAAATGCAATATCTGATTCTGACTTTTTTGTTTCCTACTTATCTAAGTGTCCAACAAATAAGAAACAGACTTTGACTCTTGTCAATATTCGAAAAAATATATATATACTGTATATAATCTCTTTATTACTTAAAATTAGGAGAGAATGCAAATACATAACTACAAGAGCAGTAGATCAGGAGACATCACAGTAGCAGGATTTACAAAGTAAGCTGCAAAATCCTTCTCTTCGACTCATCTACACAACATCACTAAACACTTTGCCCAACAAATATTACATACATTTCCCCAGCCACCTTTTTTATTTGTTCTTAACCTCATAAACAGTTTAGAATTACACCATAAGTCAGGTTTAATTCTAAATTCTGTGCTCCTATTTATTACCAAGTTCATAGACTTTTTAACCAGCGAATCATTCTTTGCAAATGCCGACGATATTCTTTTCCGTATAAACTTCAATTAAAATAAATTTTCCTTCTTTACCAGCTTAAATTCTTTTTCTTATCAGGAATTACAAGATTTTGTTGAATGCGTGACAAACCTTGGTTTGAAATGTAACATGAATAAAATTGTTTTTCATCAGCCAACTCTTCTGCCTTGTTTGACGTGTGTATTATGATGTTCAGCTATTTCCTGGTTCTAGTCTAAAATTTGTTAGTATAATATGTGATGTTAAGTTATCGTTCGCAGAATACTGCCAAGTAAAGTAAGAAAAACACTTATGTAGCATACATCGATATGAAATTAATCATATAATGTTAAAGATTATTGTGACATAATGCCCCCTTAATATGGACTACAAATTTTATTTAATGTTATTAAATGTATTTAATGAATTTTCCTTTTATTCATTTGTGCCATTAAAAATGCCAATTTTAAGTGTCTGCCCCTTCTCAGCGATAAAAAATGATTAACTGAAGATGGAGATAAATTATTAGAGTTTTAAGTTTAGTTTAAACTAAATTTAAACCTTATTCGGTATATTTTGATAAATTTTGTAATTTTAGTTTACATTTTAAAGATAATTCATCAATGCATAGTTTGATAGTTTTATTTAAAACTATGTTTCCATAGTTATGGTTTCAACTGGAACAGATACGTATAACATGTCAAAACTGATGGGAAACTGTCACTGACAATTTATCTCTTAGTTAGGGTCTTTTTCCTTGTAGTCGCATGTTTGCAGGACTTTCTTTAGTTTATGAATTCTTTTCTGTGTGCTAAGTGTAGGGAGTGCAACGACCTTAAATTACAACTCGCTGTACTGTTAGGCAAGACTGAGTCCCTGAGAACACGAGTTTATGCTGTATAAAATATCGATAGGGGACTGGACAGAAACCCGAGTGTGTATGTCGATCGACGCTCTCTGAATTCGATCCCAGGACTGGATCTTTCAATGCAGAGTGCTCTGATTCTACAGGAGGAAGCCTTACTCGGAGTTTAAATTGTAAAGGAAGCCAGATATATATTCTGTAGCAAAGAGAAATGGATCAGAACCACATTGTCTGCCAGGTGCAAAATGTGATGTGACCAATAAACTCTCAGTTGCTAAGGGCACTAAAGGGTGTACGGTGATTCATATGGGTATTAATGACTTAAAATATAACAGTGATCAATAAAATATGATCAATAAATAGAAGGCCATGCTAGGAAAAATGTAGCGACAAAGGATAAAATGTTCCCGTATCTGCAATTCTGCTTAGATATGATAGGAGGGAATCTATGATAAAGGCATTGTGGATTAACTCTAGACTTAGAAGACTAATGGAGGAAAATTTGTTAGCATATCCTGCCCTAGTTAAGAGAAAAAAATTCTCTTGTAAGGATGGAATTCATTTGAATGGAGCAGGTACAAGGTTATTTTTGTTAGTGTCATTGAAGGGGCTTTAAGATTCAGAGATACTTCTTATTTGGGGGATTCATTAAAATGAATAAGAGTAATTTTGTGGTTAAAAAATCGCACTTAAATCCTCCCTGTAAGTATTTACTATTTGTAATTCCTTGTGCACAGAAAGAAACATTGAAATAGATACAAAAACTGCCCGTCACATACCACTGGGGAAAAAGTGTTTAAGCAACTGTATGGGGTGCGTCACAGTTGCAAAAAGGCAAAAGATACAAATTACAGTAATGCTAGTGTTGTAAATACATTAAACATCTGATTGATTCAATTTCAATCGATAAATTTGAGTTTTTATTAAGTCAGTGAATATCGATATAAAAGGACTAATGATGACACTGTGACGTCCAGAGATACGGGATGAAGAAATTCATTATTGTGATTGTAGCGGGGAGAAGGAGAGAAAGGGGAGGAAATCATACTTCTTATCAAAAACTCCCTGAAAACGATTAAACTGTAGCCAGAATCAAATCTGGTTCAGAAGGACATTGCGATTGTGTGGTGTGAGATGACTTGCGATAAAGAGATGATAGTTGGGGTACATTGCCGACCAAACGATTCTGCGAACTATGACAAATATCTCTATAGTTAACTTGAATGGGAAACCAAGAGAGACTGCCCCTATTATGAATGACTTCAAACTGCCTCTTATAAATTGAATATCATGGACTAGCAATATGCTATTTGGAAACATGTTTTTGAGCCATCTGGATGATTTTTTTTATTCATATATATCAGAAAAGTACGGCGCGCTCTACTATCTTCGTATTAGTTATCACCAGGAATCCAAATTGCATCCAAAATTTGACAGTGCAGGAACAAATAGAGGGTAGTGATCAAAATGTCATAAAATGAATAGTTACCAAAAGTTTCTCTGAACAAAGGAGAGCGCTTCATTTCAAACGAGGGAACTATAGTGTGTTTGAGGTATTTCTTAGTCTCTGTTAATTGAGTGTGTTGAACATTAAAACAACAAAGGCTATGAGGCGTTCGTATATTGTGTCTGTAAATTGAGAGTATTGTGGAGTCGTTTTTTTTTTTTTTTTTTTTTATGAGAACCCCAAACACGAGAGGTATTATAACCTATAGTACTTAGTACCGTGCTTGGGTTGGAGGTTGAGAAGACGAAAGAAGATATTTGTTGATATTGGACTTGAACTTCTGTAGATTGTAATTTTCAGGAAATACGTATGAAGGAAGGTTGTTCCAGAAAACGGCAGTTGAATGAATAAATGAGGAAGATGAAAAGTTGGTTCTGTGGGTTTGAAGTTGGACAGTAAATGGATGTTGGCTGGTGGCGGCACGTGTTCAGACTGTTTTGAAAGAGAGAGCGGGAATTATAGAAGCCAATTCAGAGGAACAGTGCCCATGGAAGTATCTGTAGAAGAGGCATGCAGCAGAAACAGTGCGTCTATGAGACAGCGAGTGGAGAGACTCTGTTAGAGATGAATCATTAATTAACCTAACTGCCCTCTTCTGAATGGAATCAAGAAGCCTGAGAGAGGTTTTGGGGGCACCACCCCAGATGTGGGAACAATATTCCATGGCAGGGCGGATTTGCGATTTATACAGAGTGAGCAGCTGTTTGGGAGAAAAGTAACGCCGAGAGCGAAAGAGAAAACCAAATTTTTTAGATGCAGAGGAAGCAATATTTGTAATGTGCTTGTGCCAAGAGAGATTAGAAGTCAGGGTAATCCCCAAAATAGATATATCATTTTGCTTAGAAATCGGAGTGTCACTAAAGATAAGCATAGGAGCAGAAGAATCCTTTTTGCGAGATATAAGACAAGATTGAGTTTTAGAAGGGTTGAAATCAACTAAGTTGTCTTTGCCCCACTGGAGAATTACCTGAAGATCGGCATTTAAGGAATTGGCAGCAGATTTTCGAGAACTTGAAGCTGATTGAGCTGGACAAGGTTTCTCAAAATGGAAAGTTGAATGCAATGTGCTATCATCGGCAAAACTATGGATAGGATTTCCAGTCAATGGAAGAAGGTCATTGATATACAAGAGGAAAAGAGTGGGGGAAAGAACTGAACCTTGGGGGACACCGGCATTAGTGGAGAAGTTAGAAGACAAACCATAAGATGGAAGCTTGTTTAGTTGGCAAACCATAAGATGGAAGCTTGTTTAGAAGACCTTTATGCCAAACACGATCAAAAGCCTTTGAGATGTCAAGAGCAACTACTTGTGTTTCACCGAACCTTTCCATTGAATTAGTCCATAAATGTG
This sequence comes from Mastigoproctus giganteus, assembly GCF_048544385.1. Classification (NCBI taxonomy): domain Eukaryota; kingdom Metazoa; phylum Arthropoda; class Arachnida; order Uropygi; family Thelyphonidae; genus Mastigoproctus; species Mastigoproctus giganteus. Next base: position 111,402,422 of record NC_143583.1, on the reverse strand, counting down.
TAACATAAGACAGAATATCACCAGTGGATCGACACTGACGGAATCCATACTGGCGATCGTTGATCAGACGGAAAGTTTCTAGGTAGTTTAAGAGTTGGCGGTTAATTGATTTCTCCATTACTTTAGAAAGAGTAGAAGTAATTGCAATGGGACGATAATTGGATGGGAGGGATTTGTCACCCTTTTTAGGAACTGGCTGGATATGAGCAAATTTCCAAGCAGAAGGAAAAACACCTTTGGAATAAGAAAGTGAAAAAAGGCGGCAAAGAATAGGAGTAAGTTCAGGAGCACAGGTTTTGAGAACAAGTGGAGAAATACCATCAGGACCTGGAGCTTTCTTAGCATCAAGATTCATCAAAATCCTTCTGATATCCTTTTGACGGAAGACCACAGGAGGCATTGAATGGAGCGTGTTAGGAATGGTGGGAGGTGTTTTACCAAGATCATTAATACATGAGTTCAAAGAAAAATGGGATGCTAGCAGGTCAGCTTTATCCTTGGCTGAAGTGACTACAGAACCATCTGGTTTGGACAGAGGTGGGAGCAGAGATGGGCAAAAGTTGCGGCCAATAGCTTTGGTAAGAGACCAGAATGCTCGGCTACCATTAGGGCAAGAAGCAAGTTTTCTACTCTTAGCCTGTTCAAACTCTAGTTTAGACTGATTAATAACTGCTTTACAAATGTTGCGAGCTTTGGTGTAGGCAGAAAATGAAACTGAAGAATTAGAAACAAGCCAATTACGATATGCAACGTTCTTCTCTTGGACAGCCTTAGCACATTTGTTGGAAAACCAAGGTTTAGATAAAGGACGAGATTTTAAAGTGGAGTGTGGGATAAAGGATTCCATTCCTGCAAGAATATGTGGACATGTGTATATGTAAGGGCGGCACCTAGAACGTTTGTTCAACTCCGCCTCGTGTCTCTGTGAAGAACAGTATCACTACAAATGGGCCAGATATGTGTGTGACGTACGTTTGTGTGTTTTATGTGTGTGTTCTGTTGTTATGGTCTGGCCTCTTGGCTACAAAGAAGCATCAGTCACCTGGACAGATGATTCTGGGTACTCGTCCACACCACGGGAAGGTGGGCCAGTCCCAGAAAAACACGTACTGTCTCAAGAGAGACTCTGACCCACCTAGTGTTGCCAGAAGGTGGATCAGATTCCTCTGGGGGCCCATTCCAGAGGGAGGAGATAAAGACAGAAGAGCCAAAAAAAAAAAAAAAAAACCACCCGTGGTGCAGTTAGGGGAAAAAAAAAATAGTAATAATAAATTGATTAATAAAATATATGTATATATTAAATAATAATGATAAAAAGTAAATAGAAAAAGAAATAATAATAAGAAAAAGAGGAAGAAAAAAAAAACAATGCGAATAAATTGGCTGCACTAGAGTGGGAACTCAAGGCAGAGCGCGTGAAAAAAAAAAATATATAGGAATACAAATAATAAAATAAAAATAGTAATAAAAATAATAAAATAAATAAATAAATTGGCTGCACTAGAGTGGGAACTCGAAGCAGAGCGCGTGAAAAAAAAAAAATAGTGAAATTATTCTCCTGCAAGAATAATTTCACTGACACGATCTGAGCAAACGTTGACATCAGAAGTTTTGAAACAGTAATCAGACCAAGGAAAAGAAGAAAAGAAGTCTCGCAGGTCATCCCATTTTGCATTCTTGTAATGCCAAACAATACGAGGTTGGGAATAGCCATGAGATAAAGGTTCCATTGGAGAAGAGGCAATCACCAAGTTGTGATCTGAAGTGCCTAAAGGACCTCTCACTTCAACCTTGTACTTAGAAGGGTTGTTTGTGAGAAAAAGATCAAGCGTATTGGCTGTATGATTAGGATTGTCCGGTATTCTTGTAGGTAAATGAACAATCTGTGCTAGGTCATTAGTAATTGCAAAAGCCTCAGCATCTCGACCTGCTGGGTCGGTGTGACTAGAAAACGGAAGCCAGCTGGAGTTGTGAACGTTAAAATCACCAAGGAAAATTACCTCACTGTTAGGAAAGTTGGACTGGAGAAAGTCAAGTTGCAAAGAGAGGAAGTCAAAGAGCTCCAAGTGATTAGTGGAGTTGGGAGAACGGTAGAGACAACAGATGAATTTTATACAATGAGGTAGAGAGATTTTAAGCCAGAGAAGATCAAAGAGAGGAGATTCCAAATTGCCAAGTCTCTGACAGGGAATATCAGAACGGACATATGCACAAGTACCACCTTTGAGGCGAAAGGAATCATACAGCAAATAATTTGGACATCTGAGATGAGCAGTAGTTGAATCAACTGATAACTGAGATTCAGTCAGAAAAAATACATGGGGTTTGGAAGACTGCAAGTGGAAATGGACATCGTTGAGATTAGAATTGAGACCACGTATATTTGTGAAATGAATTAGGAAGTCCTTGGGAGGTTTAGATCTTTTCGCAGATAAGCTTGCTCTATTATTTTGACAATTCATGGTGTATTCAATAGTAAGAAAAAGTGGGTGGGACATGCTGTATGAAGTAATGAAATTTTTGGATATGGCGTACATGTGGTAAGAATATATCCAGATCCTTGACATAACGTGGCCTCGACAATGCTCCCCGCATACACACTACTCGGACTCCCTCCAGTCACTATCTGGCAGAGTAGAGGTAGCAAGATTATACACTAGCTGATCCGGAAGCTTCCTAGAGAGTTACCAATAGGTTCAGTCCGGTGTACTAACTAGCGGCCGGCCTGCGAACACCGTTTTAGAGCTGTACCCTCGAAATGTAAGGAATATTGGATCTCGCCACGACATTCATCATAACCTCAAAAATCATCAATCATACTGCATGATGGAAGAGATAGGGAAGGGTTGGCCGGAACTTAGCTCTAGAGACTAAACATGGGTTCCACCACTTCAAGCCTCCAATAAGCAAAGTGGTGGTATTTCACCGGTTGATGAGAGTCATCTACCACCTAGTACTGCCTGGTAACATAGAGGGGCGGCGTTCCTCCATGTGGTGTGGGCGCCACACCTCGACCCCTGCTTACGTTGGTTCACACCTGGGTGGTCACCCACCATGTACTTGTGCATGAAGGTTATACCCAGGATTACTAACAGTCCCACCATCGTGAAGGTGCAAGCAGAGGATTTGGCTGTCATAGACCGTCCGGACTTCGCCGAAATTGGGTCCACTTTGACTTGAGTGTCACCCGAATATCAGTTCCATCAGCGTTTTAGACTCACAGGTAGCAAGAACAGCTTGTCTGGCATATCTGAGAGAATGTCTGTGACAGCCTCAAGGACCAATTTGCCTGTTTGCTAAACCGTTTGCCTGTTTGCTAAACAAAATCCAGAGTTTCCAATAACAACAAACCATACTACCCTCGCCTGAGGCTGACGAATAATTCAGCTAGGTTTTGAATAAATCCCATAAAAAAATTCCTCGAGGGGATTCGAACCTAGACTTTTTTTCACCTGTGTGGGGAAGCTGGGGATCACATCCACTGTACTACTTGTATGGACCTATTAACTGGAGAGACAAGTTCATTATGAGAAATGTTCAAAGGAGTTATTCTGGAAGCTATAAGTGCATTTGCTCCAGTGAAGAAGTTCTACAGAATCAAAAAAAAAAAAAAAAAAAAAAATACCCAAGTGGATGACAAGAGCGTTTAAGGGTTTAACTGAGATAAACGAAAAAAAGCATGGGACAATTACAGACTATCGTGAGACCTTTTTTTTACGAGTGCATGTAACAAGGCCACTAATGGGGTAAGATAGACAAAGGCTGAGTAAGATAAATCATTAGCAAAAAGAGCTAAAAAAAAATGGAGATTATGTTCCATTTATACGTGAAGACGATGAAGTAGGTAAGCCCCTTATTTGATCGAAGTGGAAAAGTTATAGAAAGCCCAGCAGAACTGGCAGACGAGTTGAATATTTACTTTGCAGCAATCTTTATACTGATAGGTCATTCAAACCAGGAAGGGACAGTGACAAAGTCAGTATGCTGTAAATTAAGTGAGATTATGAATTTCAATGAATAACTTATCGCAAAAATTACTGAAACTGAGCCAAGGAAAGGATCCAGGGATGTATTGTTTTTAGACTAAAAAAGAGTCGCCGATCGGGCTAGCTGGGTGTGTAAAGTGCCTGCCTGGCAACCCAAAGGACGCGGGTTCGAATCCCGCCTCGGGCTTGGATCAGAGTAGTGCAAAAACATTGGGAGGTGCCCAAGGTTTTTGATTATGGCCACAGAAGCCGATGCGCTAACAAAAAAAAAAAAAAAAAAAAAGACTGCATGTGACTTTATCCCATTAGGGATATTAATGAGGTTACCATTAGATGGTGAATTTTATAGTCCCTGGGGTGATTTCCTCCCCCCCCGGACTATAAAGCGCTAACGTCTTCCCAGTCCACAAAGGACGTGCGAAATAGTTGGATAACTATAGATCAGTTAGTTTGACTTCGTGGTGGGAAAGATCAGAGAATCTGTGGTTAAGGATACAAGATTATCTCGACAGCAATGGTATCCTCAATGTATCGCAGCATGGGTTCGTGATGGGACGTCTTTCCTGACAAATGTAGGTATGACGAAATCATAAAATAGACAAATGCAAGAAGAAACTTTGACATTACAAATTACCTTGTAAAGCTTTTGATGCGGTTCCCCGGGAAAAGTTATTACATAAACTGGAGAAAATTGGGATAACTGCTAAGGCTCTTCGTTGGATCAAGGGCCGGCTAAGAGATAAGCGACAGAGAGTAATTATAAAGAGGTTCCTCCGAGTGGACAAGTAGAGCAAGTGGAGTATCTCAGGATCAGTATCAGGGCCACTTGCATTTCTTATCTTCCTTAATTCCATTTAATAAAGAAGTGCAGGGGAAGTTGTCAAAGTTTGCTGATAATTTAAAGGCAGGGAGAGTGGTTAACGACCAGAATCAGGCCATTTTGTTTCATACTGACATATATCGGTTGCACAAAAGGTTGTAAAAATGGCAGCTCAACTTTAATGCTTCTAAATGTAAGATTTTACACCTAGGGAACGGAAATCCAGAAGTTACTCACGGCCATCGGACATAAAATTAATCACACTCATGTGACATTTTTTTTTTTCAAATAATGTAGGAATTCACATAGACTCCTTTAATAGTTTATATCAGCATTATACCGTTATGAAAATAATTAAGCCCGAATTAATAAATCTTTATTGCAATAATAATGATGATGATAATACAATTCGATACATTGCAACGTTGCCCTTCACGACCACCAGGCCAGGGGTTAACAGTAATAATACAATATAAAGAGAGCATTGATATATGAAACATAAAACTTCGTTCAAGTTTCGTGGAGGCTGTTATGCTTTCACTTTTCGTTCATTATAGTCCCATGTTCTCTATAGAATTTAAATATGGTGACTTGGCTAATGATTTGAAGGTTGTCATCCTGGAATAGGAGTATCGAAATCATTACCGTCCCTCAAATATTCAGCAAAAGACACAACCCGATCGTCCAGAAATTTCACACAGCCAGCATAATTCATCCCAGTTGGTTTTCAAGTACGAGAGCCAGTTCATAATAGTTAAAACATCCCCAAAGTATCACTCAACCATCATATGACACCTTGTACATAGTCTGGATGAGACTCGTCGCTTCTCCTGTGGATTTGGTGATTGGCATCATTAGAGCAGGCAAAATTTGAATTCGCCAGACCACATCACAGCATTCCAATCCAGTCAGTTTTTTAGGCTTTTTATGCATAGCAGTTGGCATTTGCCTTTTCCGGGGACCTCCTCCAGATATCCATTGTATGCAATTCTCTTCTCGGTAATCTCTTAGAAATCTACTGATGAGGTCCTTGGTTAACTGTTTGCAGTAGTTCTTTTATCTAGTTTTAAATTGTTTTTTGTTTACTAGACGCGATATTCGTTGCTGATCATGATCGCTTATCAAGTTTTTCGACCACAATTCTGCCGCTGATTTTTGGTTGATTTCCACTCACACTATTCCTAAAAAAAGCTCAGCTAATTCTTTAACAGGATGCTTTATCCCTACCAAATTCTGCCACTCCTTTCAATTTTTTTTTCTTTTTTTGCCACTCACTAACGGTTTTTTCTTAGCTCCATCTTTCGTGGTGGAGATGTTTCTTCAGCCACAGCTGGTATACCTGTAAATTGGGAAAACGGATTAACGATAGACTCTATTTACATTTCTGTTAGCAAATAAGCTTATTCAATCTGTTTTATATGTCCTAAATACCATAAGTGACTAGTATTATGTCCAATGTCTGTATAAGCTATGGAAGTGGAGTTAACTGCGATTCAGGACGAAAAAGACTCACGAGTTACAATCCAGCCACAATTTTCTACTCAGAACAATTAGGTCACACCTGAAGGGAAACACAGAACTTCTAGAAAGGGTTCAGAGAACAGCAATCAGATATAGCATCCTTTACCAATCGATATCCATACGATAAACGACTTATAAAGAGCGGAACTACGAAGCTTGGTAAGCAAACATCTTAGGGACCTCATAGAGGTATATGAGGTCCTTTAATGGTCTTATATACCTCAATCAGGAGGTAGTAAAATGAATGAGGATTTGGGGGTATTTAGAGAATGAAAAATTACTGAGGTAAGTCTTTTTTACTAAAAAAAAGAGAATAACCATGATGTGTAAAATTAAAACTTTGGGGAATAAAAAAAGGCTTGATCTTATAGTTTACTTTCGTATTACAGACTATTGGAATGGATGAACTGCATGCCATAGTGATCGAAGTGGAGAGTTTGGTAAAGATGAGAGCGAAACTACATATCCACTCTTCTTTTGGCGAAGGAAAAGGCATGTGTGATAGAAAATTATTATTATTTTTTTTTAGCAGATGCAGAAAATATACGATTCCTTGCATCATTTAGCCTTATTTATATTTGAGTTTATTTAATTTTATTTATATTTTGAGCTATTTATATCAGAGCAATTTTTGCACTGATGAGTTTTTTTTTATTTTTATTAGCAATTGCTGAGTTGGAAGTTAAGTTTTATGTGAGTTTACAGTTTGTAAAGAAGGGAAAAAAACGAAAAAAAGAAGGGGGGAAGGGAAAAAAGGAAGGGAAGAAAAAATAAAGGAAAAGGAGGGGAAGAAAAATTATTAACGAATTAGAAAATACAAAAATATTTATAGTTAAGTTTGCTAACAAGAATCATAATCGTTTGCAGATAAATGCTTTTATATTTGCCATGAGATCAGCGTCCCCAAGACAGGGGCGGTGACGTGTCCCCGGAAGTTGACTTGTCAGGGGGGGGGCACTCTGTTGTTTGGTTTTTTTTTTAGGAGCATTAGCAACTAAGGCCATATTGCTACAGGATATGCGGTGGTCATTCCCAGACATTTCCGCATCCTCCGTATTTGGTGGTGACGGGCTCGAACCCCGGTCTAATCAAGAAGCGTGTGCTACGCACTGCTGCTCCTTCCCACCTGGCTACGGAGGCGCCGGGGGGGGGGGACACGCAAAGGATCAATTAGGTATAAAATGATAGATTTAAAGATTTTAAGCGCGGATGAGCTGTTGCTCAGGTAGCACATTATACAAGTAGTGTACGTTAGTGATGATGCTGCTGTATCATTTAGCCATTACCATAATAATACTATTCTGTTCGTTCTCGTGGGTACTTCTAAGACAGGAATTCGCTAAGTCGCTGCCTCACGCCGATACTAACAACAGTCACCATTTGTTAACTTTGGGTCATTTTATTCCAAAAGAGTCTTGAAAGGTACCTGGAAGTAGGGCAGTCCAAATCAATGTAAAAAGACACTCCAATAGTCTGCCATTGTTTGATATTTACTTTAATTAGATAACTCTTCAAATCTTAATTCTTTATAAATTATTTATATTGTAAATGAAATTTCGAATATAGTCTCTAGACTATTCAATCTTAGCTTGTAAAGACAAGCTTACTGAAATAATTTATTTAACGCAACTTAAGGATTTAGCAATTCAAGAATCTCTGACAGGGCAGCAATTGCCATATCATAGAAAGGAGGCCAAATTGAGGAGGCTGAATAGAGAAACAATACGTGTTTATTTCTAAAATTTCCTGATTGAATTGGCGAAATTATTTCCATTTGAACATTCAAAAAGGAATTTGCAGTAATTCATGAACTCGTTTTTAATTTTTCTCCCCCTCACATCAGAATCAGACGCGCTCATGCGGAACAAGTGCCATGTGTGGGACAAATGCATCCAATTCGTAGTTTTTGCATATACACAAACTGATCCCCTGTGCAATGGCATTTTCAATGGTGACAGGGGCTGTTATTAGCTAATAGTAAAGAAGGAGATGGAATTCTGTCACATTTCTTTTCGTCCCTCATACAGAAATGGTTCTACCACTACAAGATTACCCTTGCAGGTAGCTCAATTTTTTAATAATTTTTTTTCCCTCTCCTTCCTCACTGGAAAAGGGCTGACTTCGACTGCCATCAAGAAGAAAAAAAAATTATTATGGGTTTTCCAACGCGCCATGGCCAAGTTAGTCGGTTTCCGGGAGAGGGCTGAATGTTTTAAACTCCTGGAAATGTGGTTTTTCATCCAGCGAAGCAATAAGTCGACTGCAGAATTCATGAAATTTACAACAAAATGCATCTGTAATGTCTCGTGGCCTTAGTTGCTTAGGCGCAGAAATAACTGCTAGATGAACGAAAACAACAAAATGTCATAATTCCATTTCCAATTAACGAGGGAAGTTAGGCTGACACACCTGCGTATATTTTCCTTCTTGGATCGGATATATGAGGAAACTTCTCCAGATGCTCGGTTGGTGCTTGCAACGTGCTGTAATCGTTCCCAGTATGGACTGCAGCATGAGAAACGATGAGAAAAATTGGCTAAAATAAATATAATAATTGAAATATGAGCTAATGTGTAACCTCTCCCCGAACAATCTTATATAATATAATACGATTAATTAGTTATTACAATCATTTAATGGTGGATTTTAATCATTTAAAAACACTAGATGTAAAATATCTGTCAGGAAAACTTCTGTAAGTTAATAAAAGATATATGAAATTCTAGCATAGGATTTTAAAACTAACAGTGATAGTGAATAAAATGGCTGAACACACACAAATTTAAGCCTGCATTAATTCTAGATTGGCTAAAACAATTTACACATTTATAGTGGATATAAATTTTGAGAGAGATGTTTCATAAGCTACTCACTTTAGATGTGGGATGATCGTTGATGACCTTCACTGCTTGGTCCGTAAACAGTTCTGTTGAATATTTTCCTACGTGCTCTGTAGCTAGCTCCATGTTGTCATGCAAATCGAAACCCCACACTGTCTAAATATTAAATAAAAGGTAGAGCTGTTTAGACACTTTAGTGATGAATAAGTACAGTTAAGTCTTATAAAATTGCGCGCCTTATGCAGAGTCTCTTCCCTCTATGAGGAGGAATGCCTAAATCATTCAGCTGTTATTATGGCTAACTGCATTTTTAATTTTCTGCTGCTATTGGAGTGCATACTCTGGCAGATCTTTTCGTCGAAAAGTTTTAGGTCCTTTTTCAGCGGTAACTCATAATGGAAAGGGTACAAGCTCCAATTTCTAAAGTACCAAAAATGAGTGGGACTACATTGAATAGTTAAAAATGAACCGTTTACGTAATGTTTCCAGGAAAGTTGTAATTGATGAAAGACCACAAAATCAACAATTGTTTTCAGAAAACACCATATAAATTTCTCGTATCGTTCATATGTATATGAATAGCACTAAGAGAACAAAGGTCTCATAGCGGAATCTCTGGAATGGGCATGATGGTGAGAAAGAGAAGACTTTCTAGATAGCGGTCCACGATTATGTTGGGTTGTTATTTCAACCAACAATGGTTCTGTATGCTTTTGTGATGTTTTCTGACCTTTATTGCTGGTGCTTACCCGTCTTTTGGTAGTTTCGCGGATCTACCAGAAATGGTAGATCCGTGACACTACCGCATTTGTGCGAATAGGTTACTGTAACCGTTGCTGAAGCAATTCGTTTATCCTCCAGCCTTCCTTCTACACTTGAAATTGCTCGAACAAAATCGTTTATGCTACTTCTCAAATGTACTTTAAACGTGTACTTAGGTGTTTCTGTCGGCTGGCAGACACACCTAAACACACATAGAAAACGTGGTATAACTAACAGAACACGTATAAAACGTGGTATAACTTGCGCATCTTACAATGAAGCGGAACAAAATTTGTATGGTGGTGTACCGTAGAAAATATCATGAAATGAAGGAACAGCGAGAAACTACGGACAGGTAGAAGCGACATTTATAGGGGATGTATAAGAATTCCCAAAAAGGTCACATTGCAGAAGTCAATACAAGATTCTCGAAAATATGGTCACATGATATCAGTACAGCGTATGATCCCCCTCCAACGGCAAAACAGATCTGACAGCGGTGAACCCATGCTCGATATAAGGGTGTCTATAAGATTCTGTGGCAACAAATTCCATTCTTCCACCAGCCCACCTTACCTCACGAAGTGAACAAGAAGTCGGCTGTCGGCATGCAATGCGATGCCTAAGGGATTTAAGTCTATGATCGTGCTGGCCACATCAGTCGTTGGATATCTTCAATTTCAAGATATTCCTCCACTACTTAAATTTTATGTACAGTGGCGTTGTCGTGCATGAAAAGAAAATCTGGGCCAAGGGCACCCCTAATTTTAATGGGATTTCCATTGATTTCCTTGCCCATAAAAGTCGCACATAGTGTTCCAGGATCTGTTCTCGGCACCTCTGGGCAGTTACAGTACTCCTATCAAAAATATGAGGAGTGGTGCGGCCGTTGATCATTATTCCGCCCCAGACTAGAACACTATATCCACCGTAAGTGTCCCTTTCTATAATGTTGGAGAGATGGTACCTCATTCCTCATTGTCTCCAAATGAAATAAAGTCTGGAATCTGTTTGTAGGATAAAACGAAACTCGTTAGAGAACAGAATTGTATCCCATTTCAGGGTTCCAAGTCACATGTTCATGGCACCAGTTTCGACGAGTTCTGCGGTGTCTAGGCAAATAAGTCAGCAAACTACTGATTTACTTGCCTAGAGTTCATTTGAATTGAGCCTTCTTAACACAGTCCAAAAATGTTTGGAAATGTTTTCACCTGTGGTCACAGCAACCTTAAGAGACAGTTGATGACAGGACATCATAGGTTCCTGTCTTACTATTAGTGCCAGATAGCGGTCTGTTCTCGTTGACATAGCCCTCGGATAACCTTGGCCAGTTCTTCCTGAAACTGTTTCCACAGTGGCGAGACAACACTGTGCGACACCTTTGGCAGTTTCTCCTCCTCTTGCGACTGCCCAGCTTCGATCGTCCATCTCAAAGAATCATCTGAACGACGATGACTTGCCATCCTGAGTACTGGAGATGTGACTATCTCACTGAGCAAACCAAAAAATGGGAATGAAGTGATGTGGTCGCAACTCGTGTTTTCATAGGCATGAATAATTTCCATAATGTGCGGCTCTGTAAGATAGTAGATCAATTTCTATTGGATATTCAGAATTTTCATGCCAGGATGCCTATTATATCGAATTCAGCGATATAATAGGCGATAAATATTAATTTTCATTAATATTTTATTGCTCCCAATAAAATATTAATGAAAAACATTTTGAGCTGTTAATTTTGTTGAATAGTGTAGGGGAAAAAGATGCTAGAAAACAAGCTTATAGAGCATATGGGACAGTTCCACGTAGTAGTATATTAATTTTTTTTGGTTATTTATCAGTTTATAAAAGAGAATTGTTTTCGTCTTGAGGTGACATCAAGAGTAGAAGGTGTTATAAGAAAGACACTTGCATTTTATGTATTATGGCATGTTGTTTAACATACAGTATAATAGTTTTCATAGTAAAAACTTATTAACATAATTTAACTGACGAGACTGCATAACGATATGGCAGGTATTGGAAAATAAGACCAACAGATATGCTTTTATTTTCTATTTTAATCTGTAAATTGGGCAGTGAAATGTTTTTGCCATGTTTATCGTATTTCTTCTGACTATATTGTGCAAGGTTTCACAGAGTAATATAGCAGAGTAAAGTTACTGTAAGTTAAATAAAACTTTTCTTAAAGTTTTACTTTATATAAACTCATTCACGAAAACAAAATTACCATTATTTGTGGATCTTCTTCATACGTTTCCAATCTCGTATGGTCATAGTAGTCCAGTGAATTTCCCCAAAATCCGAAGAATGAATCGAAACCTCGAAAGGTGGGAGTATATTCTTTCTTGAAAAATCCCAAGTGCCACTAAAAAGTAAGAAAGTACCTGAGATTATTCCCGCTAACCAATGAAAAAATAATATCATTATTTCAATTACCTTTGTTTCGGTCTTCTCTTCGTCGAGTGATTCTAGAAGTTGAAACCCAGGTCACTTATTTGTCATATTGTGAGTCGGTAGCAACTTTAGGATGGAATCCATTTTCACGATAAGGTTTTTCTGTTCCGTGGTAGAAATGTAGTATTAGAATTGAAAATAAAACGGAGCTGTAGGGTTTGAGTTCATATGTGTGCAAACAAATGTTCTCAATTCTTCTCGGGTTTATGTAAAGGTCTGATTAAATATTTCTTCAACTAATGTAGAAATTCTCGTTTTCAGCAAGCGTCAAAGGAAAGCTAAAATTGGGCGTATGGTTTAACCTTTTTTCTCTGAAATATGGTTTAATTTGTAGAATCACTTTGCATGATGGAATATCTCTTGCAAGCGGGTTAAGAAGAGGTAGGGTTGGATGTAAACGGAATCGAGGTCTTTTTCCACAGCGGAGATAGAATAACCTCGGGAGGATGTCTGAAAAATATCATCTTCATTTCGAAGAAAATCTTCCACTAAATGGGTACGGGGTACCCATTTAGTACCTTCCGTACTTGGGTACGGGGAAAAAAATCCTGGAAGCCCTCAAACGCAAGACATGAAATTCAGGGATTTTGTCCCTGTACTTCACAATAATTACAGTTTTAATCCAGATCAGTGCTACTTAAAGTGTGGTTCGCGAACTGTTTGTTACCGGTCCTCGACGATTTGTATTTCAAAGAAGTACCAGTCCGCGACGGATTGGAAATAAAAAAAACTGGTCCTTCACCACAGATAGTTTAAGAAGATGTACTGTGTGTTATGTGGTTCTGCACATGCCATCAGACCACTCCCTGATGTTTCAGTCAGTTTCAGATCTTTTTACATAAGGATACTTGAACATCAAATTGAACCATTCAGATGTCTGAATCCAGTATCAACAGACTCGACTCATTTCTGTAATGAGGTGGGTTGTATTGCATACAGACCTCACTCCCACAGCCTATGAGGGGGGGGAAGACATTTCGTCCCAAAGCTGCTGAATACTTGGCCGAACTGCAATGCTGCCATCTGGTAGTTTGGATTGGGTGATTATGCACTCAGCTAAAGTCATGAGGCAATGGTGTACTGTGACGGTAAATTGCTTGCATTCTGCAGTCGGCTTTGATGTTTTGTAGATAAAATCTGAGCTTCCGGAAGAAAACCGCTTCAATCCTCGCTCTAGACAAACTAACTAGGCCGAGGTATGCAAAGGTTTTTCCAGCTTAGACGGAATTCAACTGAGAGCTTTTCCAAAAGCTTACAGAAGAACAGCGATATCACCTCCATAGTTAGTCACTGCAGTGACTGTACTACCGTGGAGGCGATCGTTAATGCCAGATATTGGTCGGTCATCTGGTGTTGTGGATCTTGCTCGACCTTATAACTCGTATCTCTCCACAATCGTCACATTACACCTGAGTAGGCACTTCCATTCTGCTGACTTCGGTGAATCGTCCAAACGGTGCCTTTGTGCCAATGGATCATAAAAAATTGAGCAGAATTCTTGATACCTGTGATTAGTTGAACTGACTGACACACGTTTAGACCACTCTGTTCAAAACTATCTACATTTGCATATCAGAATGAGGTGACATGTTCTCATTTGCATCAAGTATGAAACTGGACTATGTCTTAACTTTTGTCTATTAGTGTATATTCTGATCCTAACTTGCATAAAGTTGGATGATGTCCTTTGTAATTTGTGCCAAATAAAATAAGACCATGAACATCAGTATTATAGTTTCTATGAATTGAATGTATCGTTCTGAGAGATGTATTATGAATGAAAAAATCCGAATTTCATAAGAAACGACCATATATCTTCATCTGAGAAGGCATAACTCGTTCACTGTGTAAAAAGCACAGTATTTCTCAACTTCAGCGAGCGATGGAAGTGAAACCCAGGTCTTTTCATACCATGTGAGAAATAATTGGTGTTATCGTTGCCCTATACACAACGTAGAAAGGCCTGGTTCAAATCCCGTCTGCACAGGAACATTCTTAGCCTGGAAACTCACTTTATCAAGCAGAACAAGCAAATGATGCATAGAAAATATGCAATTTTTACAGAGATGCAATAGTTAGCATATATTCTACGCATCATGGCGATAGTTGCCTTGGAACAAAATCAAACCAACTAACAATCGTTGCTGGTGATTCTTCTGTTCGTAGTATCTCAAGAAGTCTAGAACAATGAGCGTTATCATAGACTGTTTAATACGACTTCCTTAGTATTTCTCCCCCTTTGCTCCCTAAACTACAATGATATTATGAATCGGAAAACATTTTAATATTGTGATACTTACTTTGCCAATTAGATGTGTACTGTACCCTAGAAGTTTCAGATGCTGTGGCAATATCGTGAAATTGAGGGGAAGTCCAGAGGGATCAGCTTGGAAAAGAACAAAATTCTGAAGTCCTAAGGACAAAATTATCGAAATCAGATTTCCATTGTTATTTGTAACTGTAAACACATTATAATCATTAACCATACAAGTAATTTATCATTCATATCATTAAAATTTAATAACAATCTTTAATTACTGTAAAAAGAAATATGGTGATTTCTCCTAGTATAGCTGTTAAGAAATTATGTATACACTGGTCAAAACAATCATCGGCCACATCACGTGTAAACGATGTTTGTGTAGATATGGTGACATACGTACCTCATGGTGTAGTTGGATATAAGTTCAACAGCGTATATCAAAAACATTCAAAGCAACTCCAGAATGAACAGTAATTGCGAGTTTACTGGAACAACATAGAAGTGAAGTAGTGTAAACTTTTAGGAATAGTTTTTATCACCGTTATGGACCGCATGTGCACACACTTTAGTGTAGTATAGGGTACCCAGAAACCACCAGATAAGTTAGTCCCCTGCGGTGCATTAATAAAATCATGGTATTGATTTCTTAACGGAACCAGTCGCCACTCTTGTGCACGTGCTGTTTCCAGCTGATTAAATGTCACTGGATAGTACAATGAGCCGCAAAACATTTTCTCAGGATATCGTATTCAGATAGGTAGAACAGGCAGGCCAATCCATATGGATGATACCCTAATTTTCCAAAATATTGTTGAACCAGTTGTGCTCCATGGGATTGAGCGCTGTCGTCCATGAGAAAGAACTCTTCGCTTATAGCACCAGTTTTGGGATGGGCTGTGGGTCTCGGGATAATATTTCTGTATTTCTGTGCAGTCAGATTCCCGTTCCTGATAATGTGAAGGTCAGCACCACAACAGAGACTAATGCCACTCCCATGCTAGAAATTCATCGAATTGACTGTATTACTGTGCGCTATGGTGTGATATACACCGATGAGTCAAAACATTATGACCACCTACCTAATATGATGTTGGTCCTCCACGTGCAGCCAAAACAGTTGGTACCCGGCGAGGCATGGACGTGTTGGTATCAGATACCAACACGTAACATGCTGGTTACGTATTGGTATCTGGTACCAACACGTAACCAGCAGATCCTTTAACTCCTGTAAGATCCGTGGTTGAGACGCCGCAGATGGGAGTTCTGTTCCAACACAAACTACAGATGCTCGATGGGATTGATATCTGGGAAATTTGGAGGCCAGGGCAATACCTGTAAGTCTTTCTTATGTTCTGCGAACCAGTCTCGAACAATCCGGGCGGTGTGGCATGGAGCATTATCCTGCTGAAAGACGGCACCGCCAGAGGAGAACACCGTTGCCATGAAAGGATGTACCTGGTCAGCAATGATGGTAAGGTAAGGTTTAAGGTATGTTAGTGTCTAACGGCTCCCGGGATTTCTCCCATCTCCGCGGATGTACATTGTATCGGGCCCGAAATTTGAAGGTGTGTATGTGTGGGGGTCATGTGCTGTATATTGTGTTATGCCCTTTGTTCCTCCGGTCTATTAGCCGCCAAGTCCCTAGTGGGACCCGACGTTACCACACCGTGCCACGGAGAGGCTGACCAGGTGTACCAATGATATTAGAGTATTCTGGCGGGTCCTGCCACCTACTTTCCTGGGATTTCAATGCTAGGACCAGATTTGAGAATGAGATGATCGCTGTTTCTTGAGCAACGGTTGTAATTTTAACAGAGCGTAGGGTCGTTCGCTGATAACTTGTTCTAGGGCCAAATAGGGCGGGAAATAATTTTGATGTGTTTTCAGATTCAGACCTGTGGGGCATATATATACAAATTTTGTATATATATATATATATATATATATATAAAACCCTCTTGTGTAAGAAAAAAGTAAGGGGAGAGGCAGAAGACTGGAGGATAGTAAACAGAAGGAAGGGGCCAACAGGTAAGATGGCCCCTGCTGACAGTGTGGCATTCCCAGTGCCTCACCAAAAGGAAGGGTGAGGTGGCGGGGGAACGAAATCCCCCACACAAAAAAATAAAATAAGATGAAAGCCATTACGTAAGAGAAAATGGGGGTGCAAAAGACCGGATGGTAGGAAACAGAAGAAAGAGGCTGACAAGGAAGACCGCCCCTGCTGACAGTGTGGCATGACCAATGCCTCACCGAGGGAAGAGCGAGTTGGAGTGGGCAAAAACTACCCAAAAAAATGTTTAGGTAAGTGTAAAGTGTATTGATGTCTAACGGCACCAGGAGTTTCCCACGTCTCCGTGTTGCTTTCATTGTAGGCGTCCCAGTTCACTGAGAAGGCCAGAGATTTAAAAGTGTGTGGATTTTGTAAATGTGTAGTGTTGTGTATCGTTGTTCATCTGGCCGTTTAGCCGCTGGACCCCTATTGAGGCCCAACATTACCCACAGTTGGCCTCGTGGAGGCAGACCAGGTACACAGAATGAAATTTTACTCTGGCAGGCTCTGCCACCTAGTTTCCTGAGATTTCAGCACAAAAAAAAAAAAAAAAAAAAAAAAATTCGGTAGGGGTGAGCCGCTGGAATTAGAAAAGCCAATTTTTTGCAGTTTGTGTGGGGTTATACGCTGGCGTATTAGCCAGAGTACGGGGAAGACTGAAGGCTGGGGGGAAAAGACAGAAGTATGGGGACGATAGAGAAGGCGACCCCAGGATTTTCAGTGAGGCAAGCCCGTGCTCCACCAGGAGAAGAATAAGGGTTAGCAGGGGAGGAGACAAGACTACTCTCTTTCCCCTGGCAGGGAGGAGGAGACAAAGGTACCAGGCAAGGGAGCCCGGTACAGATCGCCATCAGGCATTGACAGTTGAGAGCACGTGAGAGTCAAAGCGATCTGAACCGGATCTTCTTTGGTGATCTTTTTCAATGTAGGAGTCAAATCCCAGTCTCAAGGTCATACATGAGCAGTCTCGTCCTATGGTTGGTCATGTAACCTGTTCAGGTCGCCTATTATGCATGTTATGAGGATGCAGCCTTGGGTCCTGGTGATATCATTTTCGTAGTTCGTGCGTGGGTCATTTGGTTTAGTCATCCAACTAGTGGTCCAGTGCGAATAATTTGTATCCAGTTCATGTCAAGTCCTATGTCAGTTTGTCTCTGGTTCAGACGTAGGTTTCCTGGTTGTCAGTTTGTCTCTGGTTCGGACGTGTCTTCCTGGTTGTCAGTTCCCTCGTGAACAAGGCTAAATGATGGTCATGTTCGTGGTTATGGGTTATTTGGTACAGTTTTCTTGTGTATTTCGGTTTTCTCCAGTCCTAGTTTTGAGATTAATCATCAGCTTCCGGGTGCTGTGCATGGTGGTTTTCTATAAGTGCTCACCTTCTAGCAAAGAATTTCTGTGCAAAGATGGCAAGGGCTTTGTATTCATGTTCCGAATCGAGAAGATGCTGTTCCATGTTTTGCAGGCGCCTCCGTAGCCAGGTGGAAAGGAGCAGCAATGCGTAGCACACTCTTCTTGATTAGACCGGGGTTCGAGCCCATCACCACCAAATACGGAGGATGCGGAAAGGTCAGGGAATGACTACCGCATATTCTGGAGCAATATGGCCTTAGTTGCTAATGCTCCTAAAAACCAAATAACAAACATAACAACAAACCATGTTCTGCGGGAAGTAGGTGATAGCAGTGGTAAGCATGCATCGCAGGTCCTCATAGTGGTCACAGTCGTACATGAGATGTTGCCATGTCTCCTCGCGGCCACAGAGGTAACGGGGATCCTCAGTGATTCGGAAGCTAGATAGTTTTGCATTAAATGGCCCGTGCCCTGTGAGCAGAAAGGTGATGTGGAGTCCCGGTTGGAACCAACTCGGGGGTATTGGAAAGACTGTTAACGCTCGGGAGGAACTTCTTGGTGATTTCCCCTTTAGTGGATTCTGTCCACCGATCCCGTCATTCCAGTCGGAGGTAAATGTTTAGGTAGGTGGTAGACGCCAGCACATGGATGACTGGACCCAGGGTATCCCAGCAAAACATCGCCCAAAGCATGACGCCACCGGCTTGTTTTCGTCCCACGAAAAGGCTTCTGACGCACACGTACCCTGCTGTCCACATGGTGCAACAGGAAACGTGATTCATCGGTCCAGACGACCGTCTTCCAATCGCTCAAGATTCAGTTTCGATACTCGCATGCCCATTGTAGGCGCTGTCGCCGTTGAACCATGGTAGCATGGGCACTCGGAGCAGCCTGTGGCTACGCAACCCCATTTTCAGCAAGTTTCGATGTACTTTGTGTTGTGACACACTACTCCTGTCACCAGCATTCCAATTACCGGAGAGTTACTCCACGGCCGCACTTCTGTTGCCACGTACCATCCGGGAGATGCCTTCGAGCATCGATGAGCCGCGGTCGTCCAACACCTCGCCGGCAGTTAGTGGGTTTCCCCTCTTCGAACCACTTTCGATAGGTACTAACCACGGCTGACCGTGAGCATCCCACCAGCAGTGCCGTTTCGGATTTGCTCTCACCCAGTCGTCTGGCCATTACAATTTGGCCTTTGTGAAAGTCGCTTAAGTCCGCTGCCTTTACCATCTGAAGAACAAGAGTAACTATGGGCTTGGCACACCCAGGGTCCTGAGCTGGATATCATCATTTTTCTCTTTCTTGGTGATTCCCTTCTACTCTCTCTCTCTCTCTCTCTCTCTCTCTCTCTCTCTCTCTCTCTCTCTCTCTCTCTCTCTCTCTCTCAAGGTAACTGGGGAATTTTTTTTTTGGCTGATGCAGCATAAGCCTCAGGCTTCCTTGTGCCATATGGCTGGTAATAATAAATGATAGTAACACTGATTAACGAAGCTCAGTATCAGGTATTTTTTATACAGTGTCCTCACCCGTGCACGCGCCGTAGTTCACCTGTAGTTGCTTCGATTTGCATAACGACTCGCTGGTAATTTTTGGCTCCTCGGTGTATATCTCATATTTCTTGTCTCTCCTCGGGATTTGAACACTTGTTTTTTCTATACTATATTCGGCGTCTAATAATAAATAAATTTTCTTTTTATAGTCTGGAATGACCACATAGGGTCAGGTAGAGGCGCCTCCGTAGCCAGGTGGGAAGGAGAACACGCTTCTTGATTAGACCGGGGTTCGAGCCCGTCACCACCACCGCATATCCCGGAGCAATATGGCCTTAGTTGCTAATGCTCCTAAAAACCAAACAACAAACAAACATAGGGGTCAGAGGAGTTCACAAGAGAGAATACAAGAACAGCACCATATTTAGCAACGTCACGTGGGATCGACGGTAAACTAACGCTTGTACTGCTGTACACTTTCGCTTGATCCTTCTGCTACGCCCTCCTTGGTGGGGGTTGTTGTAGTGGAGTGCTAAGTTCCTAACACTAACATCATTCATGGCGAGCACTTTAAGCCATAATGAATATACTGGAAGCTTGAATAAACTATACTCTGTATGGAGTTTTGGAAAAGAGTTGGTACAAGACCCTTCAAAATTACTCATGTATACAACCAGGATGTAGTGGCGAGCCCAGGATTTTGTGCCAGCAGGGTCTTTAAAAAAATTTTAATGTAACTGTGCTTTCAGAGTTTGACAGAATTGATTCTGTTATATTAACAATTCCAAACCACTAATCTTTATTATTATTATTATTTTTTTTTTTTTTTTTTTACTTGGGTGAACTTGAGCAAACAAACCAAAACTAAATAATCAGATGTTTTAACTGATTATCTTGTTTCACACGACTGATTATCAAGTCATACAGTGACCAAAAAGATTTTTTGCGCATTAACAAAACTGAGTTGTGGAAAAGGAACTCGTCCACGCTCGCACTCGACTTCGAATACTTTCTCATGCTAACGTTAAAAAAAGGTGTCCCAACACCTGATTTCGGGGTTGGAGGAGATTCAATGATCCTGCTGACTTCTGAGTTCGCCACTGCCAAGACCTTAAAATAACTTTCTCAAGAATCTGTACTATTGGTTATTGCCACCTGTATATGGTGCATATCTTCCAGTCATTAGAGCGGCTCGAGATGGGCTGCACAGGGGATGTAGGTAGTAATTATTCAGGATCACACCATCAGTTGCGAGGGCATCAATATTTGGTGTTGGTATTTCTGGAGCTCCATGAAAACTGACATCGTTCCATCCCTGAAGAAAAGAATAAAACACATTTATAGATTTGTTATAATTTTGAAAGTTTCATAATATAACATTTAAAAATCGTATTTAAATCCAATTTTTAAAGAAAGATTTCATAAAAATATAACTTTTAAAATAATTTATAAAACATTAAACAATTCACAAAAAATATTTGAGGCATATGCTTTCTTATTTTCTCATTTTCATTCTTAGATGGTTTTACCTATTCTTTTATTTATTTATTTTGTTTAAAACAGGCAAAAAACCTAAGTATGTGGTATAGTCAAAACCCTTGAGAAACGTTCTCGTCTCGCTCACCAGCGAGAATATCCTCCTTCATTCATTTCGCTAGCCCGCAGGACTTTATGCACTTCAATCAAATCCCTCCCTAAAGTATCTAGTTGCTAAGCGCTGTAGATCACCTCTTCTAAACTGTTCCTCATAGGGGATAATGCTTACATTAATCTAGTTGCCCCTTTTTCCCCTCTTCTCACGAAATTGCTTCTCACGTCCAAGAAACTAATGGGAATTTATAATACTTCACTCCATTAATTTAAAATTACATTTAGTGGTCTAGTCTCATGCTTTTACTCTTTAATATCATTCAAATGCTGTTCTGAGACAGAATATTGGCTCCTTATGTTAAGAAGAATTTCCATACTAAAGCGACAAAAAACATGCTCACTAGTCTCCTGAGATTGCTTCAGGAGACAGAAACGTGCGGAGACGAATTACGTGACACATTTAAGCCAACGTGTCAACTCCGCCTACGATTGGCAAGTCATTTTAAAATCATCTAAACGATGACTTTCCATCCTGAGTACTGGAGATGTGGCTATCCCACTGAGCAGGCCAAAAAACAAGAATCTAATGATTTGGTCTCAACTCGTGTTTTTATAGGCATGAATAATTTGCATAATGTGTGGCTTTGTAAGGTGGTAGATCAATTTCTATTGGATACTCGGAATTTGCGTGCCAGGATGCTTATTATATGAAATATTCGCCTTCGGCAACCTGTTCAGAATAAAATGTTCATGAGAAACATTTTGTTCTGTTAATTTTGTCGAGCAGTGTAGTTGTGATTCTGCAGTTCTCTATCGATGGCCAATTCATTTCTGCTATTGTATAACATAATTCGTTGAATGGTCTTTAGTGCACCATTCAACGAACAGTGGATCCTTCAACTCTACGAAAAGCAAAACAGATGAATCTGATTGTGAGAAGCCTGTAAATGGAGCATAATACAAGAAAACAACTTTTATACAGTCTTGATGGATACAGTCACATAAATACGCATATTAGGACTACTTGACAATCATACTTAGAATGCTTATCCGCATTTTACCGAGAAATAAGAAAATTGAGCACTCAGAACTGAGAAACAGAGCAAGCAGAAAATTATACTCGCTGTCATAATCTTAGTACTTTTCTACAAATACTTTCGTACCATATGTACTTATTTTGACTGCACGTCGTGAACGAATCATCATTTTAAAATAATTAACGTTATGAATTTATTTAACTGACGATGTGTAAATTATATATAAATTGCAGTTCCATTGTAGTTCAAGTGAGAAAACTTACCAAGTCATCAGCGAGAACAATAACAATATGAGGAGGTTGGCGAGATGGCTTGAGCAGAATATACACACCAAAGGCAATCCACAGAATGTTTAATAATCTCACGTATCGCAAGTCCATCGATGCCCTGTAATCACATAATTCATAGTAATCCTCTAAATACTAAATGCTACTGAATGATATTACAAAGTGTCATGAATGGTAGATTATGCCTTATTAAGATATAACAGATTTCATACGAAGCACTGTATAAGATAAGACGAAATCATGTTCAAAATTTAAGCAACAGAAATTACAATAAGTTTGGTTGGTTGAAACGTTCAACTCTTCAGCCATAGCCTTTATCTGCACATAAAATTAGTTACTTACTACAAAATACGCCCTCGTGGGTAGCATAATTATTAGGATTGTCGTCCCCTACACCTGGTGGAAAAGACCTGAGTTCGAGTACCGTCGATGACGTGACTCGAACTCAATTTTTATGGGCTTTTCGCAATGTTAGTCGTCTCAGGCGAAGGTGGCATGGTTTTTATCCCAGTAACTCGAATTTTTCGTCCAGCAAACAGAAAATCTAGAAGGTGTCTTCTTCCTTACATACAGAATTAAAAGCATCCAAAGAAGCAACGAGTGAAGTGAACATCCAGAAGGGATCTTGGACCAGTAGTATAGCTTTAAATATTGCTCATATCTGAATTCAGCTTCTGCCTGCAGATGATAATAGATACACTGTGGTCTGAGAACCTCTGATGCAATACCAGCATGCTAATGTGTATTCTTACTATATTAAGGTAAACTTTTCTCATTATTTTACAAATTCTTTATTTTCGAAAAGGATCTATTTAGGAGCTACAATTCGTGGTATGTAGGCAGGTATCACTCTCCTTCTAAGCATTTGTCCAGATGTTTTTCGTGCAGAGGCTGTCAGTGTAAGGAGAGATATGCAGGACCACTGCTCTATTATTTCAAAGAGAAATCAGGAAACAGTTCCTTTCAATAGATAAAAACAGCACGCTTCCACGAACATACCTACCTCATTCAACGAATCCTTGAGGGTACTGGGAGTGAGTAAATGGGCTGGCTTCCATGTTCCCTGGACTTAAAACCGTGAATTGCGATATATTTCTACACACATCTTCCATTTCCAAATGGAAGACCGACAAATGTGTCGAAAACACATGCACAAGAATTCCTCTCGCCATTCTTCTCCTGCTGTTCCAGAACACAGCAGTAAGCAAAACAGCAATGGCTTTTTTTTCTTTTTTCAATTTAACAATGTAGTCTACTGAACCGATTCGAAATCAATATAGTACAAGGGGTTATCATTTAATTCGCGGACTGGTGCAAGATCTTATCTTAATTGTCATCGTTTGAATCTTCGTGGATTTCACCTTCTTAACATACTCTTCCTTGAACTTTACACGCTTTCGCCACCGTTGTACCCATGCATTAAATGTTTCTTGCAAGCAATTTTTCGAAAGACTGCGAAGTGCTTCCGTTGTGGATCTGCGAGCATCGTTGTGTCGGAAGCGAAACACTTGCTTTCAGAGCTTTCTTCAGACATGGAAACAGGAAGAAATCACACTGGGCTAAGTCCTGTGAATAAAGGAGTGGGCAGAACCTGGGCACCTATGGCAGTAATCACTGCCTACATGATATTGGATGTATGGGGCCTGGCATTGTCTTGATTGAGAAGCCACTTCACATCGGAAAATTCGGTCACACCAGAATATGGCCGTCCTACCAAGACTCATTATCATATGCTTCTTTCATCTCTTTAACTGTTTCCGATGCATTTAAGCCCCGTCTGACACAATAACGAATCACATATCGCTGTTCAATCTGTATGTCCGACATGATACCTGCTTCAAAACGATCAACGCAACACTAGCTCGACAAGAACTGGCATGCGCACATAGTCTGCTCAGGTAGCGATCAGGGAGAGCGCCCCTTAGGGGCAGTCATGGAAAGTTCTGCGGGAAACAAAATCTTGCACCAGTCCGCGAATTAAATGATCACCCCTCGTATTTAGGTGTGCCATATTGTCGAAGTCTGAACACTCGACTTTCCGGAAAGTGACAGTAAAGGAAGTGGCGACACATTCAAGATTCTGTTGCTTATCATACGTACGTCACACGAGCTACCCATGAGTATCGTGTGATGTCTATGTGTGAACGACAAATCCACTAGCCCCTTACCCCTGCCAGAAATGAAAAATAATATAATTTTGCTTTGATATATATTATCAATAGTTAACAAATATTCAAGCAATAAGACAAAAATATATATATTATTGCAACTAAAAGGAATTCTTATAACACTCTAATATGCACTTAATGCCTATTGGCTGTTTAATTCTTGTGAGTATGGGCTTGGCACACCCAGGGTCCTTTCTAATTTCTCTCTCTCTCTCTCTCTCTCTCTCTGGGTGACAGGGAAATTTTTTTGTCTGGTGCAGCATGAGCCTCAGGCTTCCTTGCAGTACACGGTTAATAATAATAATAATAATAATATTTTGTTGTTTATTTTATGAACTGCATATTAATTTAATTTTTATCAGTTTTCTTCCCATCATGCGTGTAGAGATGTCCTGAACTGAGTAAAGTAAAATCAAAATTGTTTCACCATTAATTTCAACATATTAAAAGTCAACATTTCTTTCTTTTTTTTTTTCATTTCAAATTTATTTCATTTTTTCACGCGTTCTTCATCAAATTAAAGATTCGCTCAGTCATAGAGTTAAATGTGAAATTGAACAGGATGAATTCTGTTAATTTAATCAAATTAACTGATGTATCAATCGAAAATGACAATTTTGCTGTCCCGCTTAACGTAAAGGGGACGAAGGATTTACATTTTCAAATCGGGACTGTGTACACCAGTGACGTATAGAGGTATCATCGTAAGGCGGGGGCATGGCGACCAGGGTTTTGAGTTTTCTTAAGAACGCTTTCTGCATTATTTTTCTTTAATTTCAATTTTTTGGCTAAGGGTGGGGGCATATGTCCCTTCTGCTCACCCCTGAATACTCCCCTGGTCTTCACTGGAATTTGGAACGCTTTGAAATTCTGGTGACACAGAATTCACTTTCATAATAGAATCTGACCGTAGTGGCTCTAGGAACAAATGCATTGTTCAATTTGCAATGTTTCAGTGATTAGTTTTCATAATTGGAGACAACACTCGGAGATGGGATCAGAATAAAGATCTAATTAATTTCTCATGATTTAGAGTTTACTACAATCTAAGGGAAGACATCAGAGTCGATGCTATGAATACTACAAATATGTCCGTAAACTGAATGCAATAGATTTTAGTGTTAAGTTACATAAGTGCAGTTATCATATTGTAATATAGGATTGAAAATGTTTTCTCTTATTGCTTCACAAATATCGATTTATATAATCAGCAGATATTAAAACCAGTGGCGAAACTTCCATGCAACGCGTGGGACCTGACAGCTCTGATTTGGTATGGTTGGTAAACATCACGTGGGGATCATTGGGAACTTGGCGGGGACCCAGAATTTATAGTTTCACTACTGATTACAATAAATTAGATTTTCATAATTATATGTCATAATAGAATATGTTTAGCAAGTGTGCTATACACAAGGGTATTAAAAAGTAGTAGCAGCAGCAGTAGTTTTAACTATGGCGTTGAATTTGTGAACACTACGCAGAAAGTACATCCAGCACATCTGCTTTTAAAACAAATGGCATCTCCCCCAACTCTTAAAAAAAAAAAAAAAAAAAAAAAAGAAAGGGGGGGAGTTAAACTATTTTTTTTTTTTTTTAATTTTTTCGTCTTAAATATTTAAAATACTGGCTAAAATTAATCGCATTGTTTCAAAATGGCAAAACTCTTCTCGTCATTTTATTAAATGTCAAGAAGTTTGCCCAATGGTAAAATTATTATAAGAATACTTTTACTTACAGTTCTGTATCATCCTTTTCTTATAAATGTTACCAGACAATGCCTTGAAGCACTCTAAAGAAGTAAACTGTAAAGTTTAGTGCTACCAGGTCACTATCCTTGATGAATCCCAGCTGACATTCGTGTATACCACATGATTGCGAGGATGTCTGTTCACTGGTAAACACATAGCAAAAAGTGTATATAATCGGACTTTAATCAGTCGCAACCGGTCAAAGATAAGATATTTCATTTATTTTCTAAATAAGTGCTGAAACCTTTTTTTTTTTTTTGTTTATTTGCCTTCTGAACATTATATTGAAAACCACCACATTTTTAATCAATATTAAATAAAACGTATATATCGGGAATATGAGTAAAATAAAGCAACGATCTTTAACAATTTCTCGCGAAAGAACAAAAAAATTTTAAATAAAATTAGACGTAAAGTTAGTAATATTAGACAACCATACGCTTAAATGTGCAAGCAGAAACGATGCTAATACATGCAGAAAAGTCAATTTATCTTGTCCATTTGGAGACTACTAATGTACACAGCTACGTTTATTTCTAAGTAAAAAAAAAAAAAAGAAAAAAGTCTGAGATCTTTAGAACTTCGAACATGGAATTGTGTGGGGGAAAGACGTGCAGATGCCAGTATCGCAACATGGTGCTCCCTATCTGCGCTGTTACGAGTCTACCGTGACCCTCAATAGCAGTCGAACAACCAACCAAAGGTCGACGCCCTTGGCGAGTGTCATATTTCTAGTCTCATAATACAGCTGCCTAGCTAACCACCCTGGACAACGTAGGAACAGCAAGACCAATATAAACATGGACTGCATACTGTGCATAGTGTTAGGAGGAAGGCACTTCCCGTGGTAGTGGTAGTAGTGGCATGTGATGCAAGAAAGCAAGTGTATGAGCTTATGCAGCATCAGCCAAAAAAAAAAAAAAAAAAAAAATCACAGCATTCCCTCCAAATTCCTGTACCAGTTCCTCCTTAAATATTTTTTACCTATCAACACTCACAACGACAGATGGAAGTTTGTTCCAGCAATTAACCACCCGCTGGCTAAAGGCAAATTTCCGCACATCTGTTCTACAACTGTCTTTCCGTAATTTGAATTTATTCCCCCTTAGGTTCGTAATCTGAACAAGTGGAAGAATCTCATCAGAATTCAGCGTGCTCAACCCATTCAAGGCCTTATACACCTCAATCAAATCACCTCGCAGGTGCCTGGTCTCCAGCCACTGCAATTTGCAGAACTTAAGCCTCTCTCTTGGTAAGAGGATCCCTTCATTCCCCTCACCAATCTTGTTGCCCTTCTCTGTACACGGTCAAGCAAATCTCCATCCTTCCTAAAATGAGGCCTCCAGATCTCTATGCAGTACTCAAGGCGTGGCCTGACCATGTCCTTATACAGAGGGACAATCACCTCTTTTCCCTGCTAGCAAAATTCCTATATATCATTGATAAAACCCCATGACCTGCCCTGGCAGCCTGTTTGCATTGCTCAGAAAACTTCATATCTGACTGCACAATTATTCCAAGGACTTTTTCATTTTATACCACCCAAAGTGTAGTACCATACAGTTGGTACGTTCCTCTGGGATTACTTCTACCCATATGCAGTACTGTGCATTTGTCAATGTTAAACTTCAGTTGCCACTTCTCAGCCCATCTTCCCAAATTTTCTAGATCCTGTTGCAGTAGTACACTGCCAGTACTCTCATTAACAACCCTGCCAGCTTTTATATCATCTGCAAACTTCGACACGAAGTCTGATATACCTTCATCAATATCATTGATAAATAAACAAAACAACAGTGGACCGAACCCTGTGGGACTCCACTAATAACATTAGTCCACGAAGAGCAGCACCCATTGATTACCACCCTCTGTCTCCTCCCACTCAACCATCCTTTTATCCATTGTAGCAACTTACCCTTAATACCATTCTGCTCCAATTTGTACAGTAGTCTTTCATGCGAAATAGTGTCAAAAGCTTTCCTGAAATCCAGGTATATGATATCAAAATTATTTTTTGCATCCAGTTCCTTTGTAACCACATCATAACATCCTATCAAATTTGTCAGACAAGACTTTCCCATAACAAACCCATGCTGTGTCTGAATTATTGCTGCAGTCTTGTCTAGATGATCCTGCAATGCATCTTTAACAAGTGACTCCATTATTTTACCGGGAATAGAAGTTAAACTAACTGGTCTGTAATTATTCGTGTCACCCTTCGATCTCCCTTTGTGAATTGGGGATATATTTGCACATCTCCAGTCCGTGGGGGTCTTCCCCTGAGTCTAAGGATGTTGTCATAATTATGGCTAAGGATTTGATTACTTCCTTTTCCGCTTCCTTTAATATAACTGGATAGATCCCATCCACCCCAGGTGCGTTTCTTACGTTTAACTTCAACAATTTCTCCTCCACTTTTCTCTTAGTTATTAAAACATCATTAAGCACTCTGCTACAATTGATAACCTTCTGCCATTTTCAAACCTTAATAACTCATCATGTGTGAATGTAGATGCAAAATACTTATTCAGTTTGTTTGCTGTCTGAGGATCAACAGTCGAACCATCGATATCAAGTGGACCAATCAGATTCATCCCCTTCCTTTTAGAGCTCATATAAGTAAAGAAATCGTTGCTGTTTTTCTTAGCATCCTTTGCCAAAGATTTCTCGTAATCTGCCTTCACCTGCCTAACCTCCTTTGTGACTTGATTACAGACTATCTTATATCTGCCATAGGCTTCTGTGTCGCTTGATAATTTATATGCATCCCATGCATTTTTCTTCTCTGTCACGAGTCTCATTAGCTCGTTTGATAACCATTTAGGCCTAAACCTTAAACAATATTTCTTAATAGGTATGAAACTTTTAGTAGCTTCCACGATTAATTCCTTGAATGCTTCCCACTTAGAATTTACTGTTGGTAACATCGTCAGTTGATCCCACTGTACAGAATTTAAAAACTGTCTGAGACCACTGTACTCACATTTACAGAAGCAAAAACCCTTTCCTTTACCCCAGATAGTAATTATATCGTTAAGTAAATCCCACATCAGCACACTGTGATCACTGCCACCTAGTGGTTCCTTTAACTGAAAATTCTTAATACACGAAGGATCACTGCTGATAACCAGATCAAGAGTATTGCCCTCTCTGGTTGCGTCTCGAATATGCTGCTGCAGAAAACAATCATCCATTAAATCCAAAAAAGTTTTAATAGTGTGCGGGTGACCAACCCACAAGTTCCAGTCAATATCTGGGAAGTTAAAATCCCCCATTATAAGACATTCTGATTTACTAGTCCACTCTGTTTCTCTGTACAATTGTTCATTGTAATCATTCGAGTCATTAGGCCTATAACACACTCCTGCTCTTATTTTTGCTTTTGCAGTGCTTATATCACACCAAACTGACTCAGCAGTGCACAGTTCATCTATATTGCGGACCGGGCTACCCGGGTGGGTAAAGTGCCTACCTGGCAACCCAAAGGTTTCGAATCCCACCTCGGGCTTGGATCAAAGTACTGAAAAAACCTTGGAAGGTGCATTATGGCCACAGAAGCCGATGCGCCAACAACTACCAAAAAAAAAAAAAAAAAAAGTTCATCTATGTCAACTGGATGCACTTCTTTTGATTTTGTTTTTCTTAATTAACAGCATAACGCCTCCTTCCTGTCTATCTTTTCTGTACACATTGTACTCCCCAAATTCCAATTCTGCATTCCTAATATCTGTGTGACACCACGTCTCTGATGTCCCAACAATATCCGCCTTTGCTGTCTTGACCAACACTTCAAATTTATTTACTATACTTCTAGCATTGGTATATATGCAAGCATACATGCACCTATTCCTAGTTACCCTAACACATCCCATATACCCACCTGTTTTATTATGACTGCCATTAGTCCCTGAAACCACCAGCACCCCTCGCTCCAGGCCGTTGCTTATTCTAATAAAAGTAGTTCAAGAATCACCTTCACCTCTGCTTGCAGCTACTTTTAACCTTTTAGTCTGTGAATCCCCCCAAGCTAGCAGTTTTCCGCCCCACCTAACACTGCCCCGATAGCATCAGCAAATATTCTTGCACCCTTTCTATTTAAGTGTATCCCATCCCTGTAGAAGCAGTCTTTCCTGTTAACAAGCACAGACCACGCTGAAAAAAATTCTACCCCTTGAGCCTTGCACATTCCCTCCAGGGCCGAATTGATTGACAAGTCTCTCATGTACTTCTTCCTATCGTGTCTGGGCAGAATTGCAGACACTTTCAAATTTAACCCTAACTCACGACTTTTTTGCAACAATGACCTGTACTTGTTAAGTAAATCTGCAGATCCCCTGCTCTTAATGTCATTGATGCCAACGTGTACAATATCACCTTTTGTGCCCTTAAAAGATGATATATGCTTTACAACGTCATCAACTTTTGCCCCTGGCAGACATACCCCGGTCCTATTCCATCTATCTTTGTACACAATATATTCCCCGACTCCCTGACAATAGTCACCAACAATAACTAGTTCCTTTGGGAACAGCGCATTCTGCCTTCGAGATTGCCGCTGTGTTGCCTGATGCACAGGGGTGAGCTCTGGCGTTGAGTTGAGCAGCTGAGAGCTTGACGGGCCCCCTCATATTAATTTCTTCGAGGGCATCTACCCTACACCTCAAGCTCTCATAGATGCCCGTTAGAACGCTGACGTGACGCCTAATTTCTAGACACTCTCTGCACCTGGCACACACAAAGACACCTTCCTTGGCTAGATCATGTTCTGTTCCAGAGAGTTCGGCAAACATTTCACAAGTTGCACATTTTTTTAGGCTGTGAGGCGTTGGAGAATTCCCTCCCCCTGTTCTCCCCCGAGTCACAGCACTCCTGCCACTTTGTGCTCGTTGCTTTGCTGCTCTAGTCTGGGGCATGATATTTTAAATTAATAAGATCAATAAATTTAATTAATTAATTGTCAATACTACACTATCTAATAGAATCCTAAATGCAGTGATGCGTATTACGCTATATAATATTACGTTAAAGCTACCTAGTTACCACAATTAAAAATTTGAATTCCTTACCACTCTATACAAAACAATGGCTGCAAGATTCGAACGAAACAACGGTTTTACGTATATTAAGTAGTAATCTACAAAAACTCTTTATCTAAATTAAAAATAAAAATAACCAGCGTAACTAGAACTATAAGACTACATATAAAGTACAATATAAAATAACAATTAGGTAAATAAAATGGCAAACACTTTCGCTTTTTCAGAGCCTGTAATTCACTGCTTTAATTTTTAAAGACAGTGAGCGCCCTCTCATCTGTTTGTCTCCACAGAGTTCATATGGCACAGATGGACACTGGGAGGAGGCAGGCTACCAGTGTTGCCATTTTAGCGGTTTTCCCGCTAGATTTAGCGGAATTGCTTCAGGTTTAGCGGATAAAAATATGAAATAGCGGATAGCGGATCTTTTAGCGGGAAGAGTATAAATGTTTAGCATTTTATGTATTTTGGCAATGTAACATTTATATTAAGAAATATTAAATTAATTGTTCAATTAATTATTTAATTAACAATAAAAATAATTCATAATTGAAATAGTAGTGATATCATATTTCATAGTTTTTTTTTTTTTTATAAAGCGAAGAATCGGTTTTATATTATTGTGGATTTCCCTGAGGAGAACCCCAACAATTTTACGTAGTTACGCTCGCGGTCAAACGACCTGATCATTGGGTCATGGCTTTAAATTGTTGAATCAAATCTAAAAATGTGGAAAAAATTCTAATGACGCCTTTTTTTTTTAACAGCGAAGGAATGGCATTGGATAATTTTTCTTCGTCGTATTTGTTTGGCTTCCAAGAAATGCGATCCGAATTACCGACATCTCTTTCAACGTTTCTAATAACCACAGAGCAATAAGTAATAAGAGTAATAAGTAATAATTATTTCTAATAACCACAGAGCAATAAGTAATAATTATTTCTAATAACCACAGTGTAATGATATCTTAGTATAGTCAGTCCTCGTATAGCACGATAGTTGTATTCCTAGAAACCCTTGTGCAATGCAAAATCTTGAGTTTAGTAAATCCACCAGCCGACAAAATCAATTCAAATATTTATACAGTGACATAAACGATGGTGTAGATCCGAAAAAGATAGTGCATTCGTGTCAAACAAGGTGGTTATCCATTGAAGTTGCTATAACAAGAATTTTAGAACAGTATATTGAATTAAAAGCCCATTTTGAAATAACTCGTTTGACTGACAAATGTTATACTGCAGAACTTCTTTATTCAAAGTTCAAAGATGAAAGTAATTTAGCATATCTTTTATTTTTAAAACCTATCTTATCTGAAGTACAAAGAGTAAACAAATCTTTTGAATCAAATACTGCCGATCCTACATTATTACTACATGATTTAAACATGCTATTGTCGATGATTGCCAATAAAATGTTTTTACCAAATACACATATTGAAACGACAGAAGAGGATATTAATAATTATTTAGACCCTAAGCCATATTTAGGTTACCAATTTGAAAGAAAAATAAATGAATTAATAATGAATAAACTTACCACAACAACAGATGAAATGGCAATAAGAGAGAGATGCCGTAATTTCTTGATTGATTTGTATCAACAATTAAAACAACGCCTTCCGGACAACATAAAAGAATTAGAAAAAATGTCATTAATCTCAGTTAACAATATATTAAAGCAACAAAAAGAACCACTGATAAATTTATTACAAAATTTAAAATTGTCTGAAGTAAAATTGTCTGAAATTGAAAAAATTGAGCAACAGTATATAAACATTACTCTTATTAAATGGGAAAACATCAACAATACAATGAAGTTTTGGTCAGAAGTTTAGAAATATCCAGATGCAAGCGGTGAAAATCCATTTAAAGAAATTAGCGAATTTGCATTGGGTATTTTAATTTTGCCATTATCCAATGCAGATGTGGAAAGAATATTCAGCAACTTAAATCTAGTAAAAAACAGAATGAGTGTTGGCACGGTTAATGCAATCTTTTCAGTACGATACGGGCTCAAAAGAGTTGAAAAGTGTTGTAAAAATTGTTTTACTTGAAGAAGTGCTTCGCAAAATAGCTACACAAGAAGCATATGATGAGGAAGTATTGAATTTCGAAATTAATTTAGATTTTTAGATATTGATTTTATATTAAAAACAGAAAAATAAATAACTATTTATATATACTATTTGTTTGTTTGTTTTTATTCACTACAAACAAATGAAAATTTTAAAAATTTGGCGGGTCAAGTGCTAAAAATAGCGGATTTTGAGTATGCGGCTAGCGGGAAATATTATTAAGAGTTGGCAACACTGCAGGCTACTCCCATATCGGTGCCATATGAACACCGCTAGGAGGTAGGCAGGCTACCCATAATTCTCTGGTGGTCTCCGCTAGGGTCGTCTGAGCTTCCTGGAAAGAGACCAAGTAAAAAAAATTAATAATAATAATTAATAAAAAATTTTAAAAAATAAATAAAACAAGATATAAAAAATAACAACATTTTAAAACGACAGAAGCATAGGGTGGATGCACAGAAGCATAAAAAAGGATAGAAGCAAAGGTTGAATATATGGTGTGAAGAAACTTTGTGTTATAAGTAGCTAGTATGATAACGTTCTGTTTGGCTTATATTTTTTGTCGTGTTTGATGTTTTTGTATTAGCTTTGATACAAGGGTACTGAAATCCATTTTATTTTTTATCTCTTATTACCTTGCATTTCAATTATGAAGACAAAATTCAGTACTTTGGATCTTATTGCTGTTGTTGCAGAATTAAATAGGACAGTGGTAGGCATGAAAGTCTCCTGAGTGTACGATATTGATCATAAAGCTTATCTGTTCAAATTAACCCAGCAAGACAAAAAAAAAATTACTTTGTTAATTGAGTCTGGCACCAGAATCCATATCACTAGCTACGAATGGCCAAAGAATATTGTTCCTTCCGGTTTTTCAATGAAACTTAGGAAACTTTTGAAAAAAAAAAATTAGAAAAACTTACACAAATACATATAAACATGAGTTATGCACTGGACATTAGATCGTATAGGCTATGGCAGTCGACGGCTGTAACGGGTATCCATGCCCATTGTGAGATATAAGAAACTGCACTTTGCATGGGCACATGTCATCACGACCACTACGCCATGTTAAAATCTGATAAATTTCGTTTCCAACTCTTATCATGTTAATGGGCGTTTTCACATTTGAAGAAGCTAATATGAGGCTATGGCACCTGGGTGAGCTGTTGGTGTTTACCAAGCTACAGACAGTGGTGTTATGGTTTGAGGACTGTTTTTGTAATGTGCCCTGGATCTTCTGATAATCATTGTTCAATGAGAATGCCTACCTCTCTATTTACATCAACCGACTATACCCCTTCATGATGACGTGTATCCAGACAACTCTGGTGTCTATCAACAAGACAATATGCCATGCTATAAGATCCATAAGGTTGCTAAATGAGTTTAGGAACATGAAAATGAATTCTCCTCCTGTCATGGCCGCACAACCCAGCCGAACCCTTAACCCAGCTGGGCATGTTTGGGACCTATTGAAAAAGGCCATTCAATGCTACGACCATCCTCCTGAATATTTGCAGGCATTACTGGACACATTGTGCAATGCATAGTTAGCAGTACATCTTGCAAGCACCATGCAGCTTGTGGATTCCATGCCAAGACGTGTATGGACTACATTACAGGAAAAATGTGGCCCCACAAGGTATTATGTAGGTGTTGCTAATGCAAGGCCAATTCAGTGTATGTCAAATTAATTTTTATATCTGGTTCTTTGTTACTGGATCATCAACTAAATTGGACTGCTCAGACAATCTCTCATTAAAATTATGTGTTGTGATTGCCATGTAACTATATTTCCCTAAAAATGATCCTGCATTACTTCTTTAATCACTGTCTCCATTATTTTCTATGGAACAGTAGACAGACAACCAGAATAAACTAAAGAGAAGAAACATAAACGGATGGGTGGTGAAGGAAATAATATAAAGGATGTTTCAATGAAAACGCAACGGGGTGTATCTCGTTTATTTTTTGTTTTAAGCTGTTTGTCGTCTGAACTTTTCGTTTGTCATATTTAGGCTGAAATTTTAAAATTTGACTATGTATTGCCGTTTGCGTTTTTAACACACATTTTACAGATAGTCAACTTCCATAGACGTCCATGGTGGTATAAAAGCCGCCACAGGTTCAACACGGCATATAAGCTGTTGTTACAGGGCTAAGCACTGTAGCCACTGCAGCATTCCCCAGACCACAGAGTAGTAACATATTTTAATTCTCTGTGCCCCAGACATTTCCACATCACAGTAGTAGTAGTAGCGGCATGTGATGCAAGAAAGCAAGTGTATGAGCTTATGCAGCATCAGCCAAAAAAAAAAAAAAATCACACCATTCCCTCCAAATGCCTGTCCAGTTCCTCCTTAAATACTTCCACAACGACCGACAGATGGAAGTTTTGTTCCAGCAATTAACCACCCGCTGGCTAAAGGCAAATTTCCGCACATCTGTCTTTTCTTAATTTGAATTTATGCCTCCTTAGGTTCCTAATATCAACAAGTGGAACGATCCCATCAGAATTCAGCGTGCTCAACCCATTCAAGGCCTTATACACCTTATACGCGGTGATCTGATTGAGGCCTTATTCAAGGCCTCAATCAGATAACCGTGCAGGTGCTAGTCTCCAGGCACTGCAATTTGCAGAACTTAAGCCTCTCTTGGTAAGAGGATTCCTTCATTCCCCTCACCAATCTTGTAGCCCTTCTCTATACACGCTCAAGCAAATCTATATCCTTCCTAAAAAGAGACCTCCAGACCTGTATGCAGTAGACCTATAAGGCAATGGTCAAGGCGTGGCCTGACCATTGCCTTATACAGAGGGACAATCAACTTTTCCCTGCTAGCAAAATTCATGTATATCATTAAAAAAACCCCATGACCTGCCCTGGAAGCCTGTCTGCATTGCCCAGAAAACATCATATCTGACTGCACAATTACTCCCAGGTCTTTTTCATTTTCTACCACCTTAAGTGTAGTACCACACAGTTGGTACTTTTTTCTGGGTTTACTTCTACCCATATGCAGTACTTTGCATTTGTCAAGGTTAAACTTCAGTTGCCACTTCTTAGCCCATCTGCCCAAATTATCTAGATCCTTTTGCAGTAGCACACTGCCATTACTGTCATTAACAACCCTGCCAACCTTTTGTATCATCTGCAAACTTCGATATTAAGCCTGATATACCTTCATCAATATCATTGATAAATATACAAAACAACAGTGGACCCAACACCGAACCCTGTGGGACTCCACTAATAACATTAGTCCACGAAGAGCAGCAACCATTGATAACCACCCTCTGTATTCTCCCACTTAACCATCCTTTTATCCATTGTAGCAACTTACCCTTAATACCATTCTGCTCCAATTTGTACAATAGTCTTCCAGGCGCAACAGTGTCAAAAGCTTTCCTGAAATCCAGATATATGATATGAAATTATTTTTTGCATCCAGTTCCTTTGTAACCACATCACAATAACCAATCAAATTTTCAGACAAGACTTTCCCTTAACAAACCCATGCTGTGTCTGAATGATTGCTGCAGTCTTGTCTAGATGATCCTGCAATGCATCTTTAACCAGTGAGTCCATTATTTTACCCGGAACAGAAGTTAAACTAACTGGTCTGTAATTACTCGCGTCACCCTTCGATCCCCCTTTGTGAATTGGGGATACATTTGCGCATCTCCAGTCCGTCGGAACCTCCCCTGAGTCCAAGGGTGCTCTCATGATTATGGCTAAGGGTTTGCTTAGTTGCTTTGCCGACTCCTTTAATATAACTAGATGGATCCCATCCACCCCAGGTGCTTTTCTTATGTTTAACTTCAACAATTTCTCCACTTTGCTCTCAGTTATTACAAAATCATTAAGTACCCTGCTACAATTTGATAACCTTCTGCTATTTTCAAACCTTAATTCCTCATGTGTGAATGTAGATAAAAACAGTACGGACATCACAAAAAAAAATAATAATAAATAAATACAGAGTTGTGTGTAGTCGTATTTCGAGAGCTCCGTTCAGAGCTGTCGAACAGCTAGCTGTACAAGGGAAGTCATGTGTTGCATCCCCTCTGGCAAATAATAACAAAAGATTTTAAAAAATGTGATGAATTAAAAGGGAATGGATATTTCTGTGTTTAACTTTGTGGGTTTGGCCGTTTGTTATTAAAGTAACGTCCAACAATATTATATTGCTGCTGCTATTATTTCCACAAATGATAGGTAACATTGTAATAACAACAACGGCAGATTCAAATCATTTTAATCTGTCGTCAAAACAATTTAAAAACAGCGGATGCACACTATATTGTCGCTCTCCAAGAAAGGTAAAGGTATGATCAATAAGTCGAAATTTACAATATATTACTCTAGAATTGATGATAGACAGGAAAAACAAGGTGTAGGATTTCTGGTTTCTAAGAGAATACGCAGAGCACTACTTGCCTTCCAGCAGTGTCTGGGAGAATTTACAGCCTCAGAATTAAAGGTAAATTCCATAATGTAACCTTCATTAATGTGTATACTCCAACTGAAGGTGCGGATGATGATGCTGCGGATGTATTTTGCGATGAACTCCAGGCTGTTTTTGAAAGAATTCAAAAACATGATGTTATTATAACTCTCAGTGTCTTCAACGCTAAACTAGGCAGGGAAGAAGTTTTCATGGGTCTATTTGGGAGACACGCAGCCTCCATGAAAAAAGAAACAATAATGGTCTTAGATTAGCACAATTTGTTGTTGCCAACAACTTCAAGATCATGAGTACCTGGTTTCCAAGAAAGAATATTCATAAAGGTACATGGAAAATACCTGGTACAAATCAGATTGATCATGTGCTGGTCTCTAAGAGGTGGTCTACTGCGATTGAAAATGTCCATTCCTTTCGGGGTGCCAGCTCCGATTCTGATTATTTTCTAGTGGAGGCCAGCCTGAATTATAAAATACCTCTAGTAGCAAGAGGAACGGCTGAGAAAACTAAGCGGTGGAATGTAGAGAAATTTAAAGATAGACTTGTTGAAACAAAGTACCAGGCAGAGTTAGCCCGAAGACTGCAGGAACAAGAAAAAATGTGACAAGATTAAAGATGAATGGACTTGCAAAACGGATGCAATTTTGGGTGCAGCACACGTAACGTTGGGTGAGACCTCAAAGCCGAGAAATGAGGAATGGTATGATGACGAGTGTCTAGTAGAATTGAAGAGACAAGCTAGGGTGAAATGTTTATAGCAGAGTGAACAGTGAACACTACAAGGAAAAACAGGTTGCTGTAGCTAGGCTGTGTAGAAAGAAAAAAGAGAATCTTTGAGAAGGAAGGTCGACGAAATGGTGGAACATTACAAGAAGGAAAGTAGAAGGTTTCGTAAGAAGATTAAAGAAAGTACACAGGAATTCGGATCAAAAGTTACTGCAAGTAGTGATGGTGTATGGGGACTAGCTGATTGAGAGAATGGACGTTCTGAAACAGTGGAAAAAGTATTTTGAGAGCATTTTGACAGTAGATAAAACTGAAACAAAACAGCTGTTGTTTCTGTTTCAGAAACAATAGCTGTTTCTGAAAGCTCTGGTCTTCTATCTAGGGTCTTCAATGTATGGTTCTACTATATAGTAATACAGTAGAACCATGCATCGAAGACCCTAGTTTCGAAGAAATTCGAAACGTTAAGTGCTTAAAGAACTTTAAAGCACCAGGAGCTGATGGAATAGCTGCAGCGTTGCTCAAGAACGGTGGAGTGACACTGTGGAGAAGAATACATAATCTGATACTATTAACAGGGTCTGAGAAAAAAATCCCGGATGAACAGACACCCGAAATCATATAATCCATTCATAAGAAGGGCGATAAACTGCTTTGCTCTTACTATAGAGGTATTACATTGTTCAGTGTTGCATATTCAGAGAAAATCATTGGAGAATATCAGTGTGGTTTCAGACCCAATCGCTCAGCATCTGACCAGATTTTCATTTTGAGGCAGATATAGGAAAAAGCATTTAAGTATAATATACACTTATTTAACCTATACGTAGATTTCAAACAAGCTTTTGATTTACTCAACAGAGAGGAAATGATAAATGATCTCCTTCTCCTGGGCATACCTGCAAAGATTGTTAGGCTCATACCCAGGCTGGCTCAAAATATTAACATTAACGCTGTTGTTAGACAGAGCGATGCACTCTCTACTGTGTTATTTAACGTTGTTTTAGAGGTGGCTTTCAGAAAATTAGAAGTGACTGGACACATAGGCACAATGACAGTGCAGGTCTGTGCATATGCTGATGATGTCACTATTATCAGTAGGACTAAAGGAGCACTTGAGAAAACAATGGCCAGGCTGGATAGTGAAGCACAAAGAAGAGGACTTAGGATAAATGAAGCGAAGACAAAATATATGGAAGTTCGGAGAATGGCAGATAACACGGAAAATTTAAGAACCAACAGCTTCTCGTTTAAGAATGTTCAAATATTTGCTTATCTAGGTTTGCAGATAAACCAGTCCAGCTCTATTACTAATAGGATATATAAAAGTCTCATTAGACCGGTTGTAACGTACGGTTGTGAAGCTTGAACATTAACAAGTAAAGATGAGCGGTTGTTGAGAGTGTTCGAGCGTAGAATTTTGCGAAAAGTCTTTGGACCCGTAAAAGGCGTTGATGGATCCTGGAGGATCGGAATGAAGCATAAACTTGACAGTCTTATTCATGTTGCAGACATCGTCCGATTTCTGAAGAGCCAGAGCAGACTAGGCACCTGCGCGGTGATCTGATTGAGGTGTATAAGGCCTTGAATGGGTTGAGCACGCTGAATTCTGATGGGACCCTTCCACTTGTTCAGATTACGAACCTAAGGGGGCATAAATTCAAATTAAGAAAAGACAGATTTAGAATAGATGTGCGGAAATTTGCCTTTAGCCAGCGGGTGGTTAACTGGTGGAACGAACTTCCATCTGTCGTTGTGGAAGTTGATAGGTTGAATAAATATTTAAGGAGGAACTGGACAGGCATTTGGAGGGAATGGTGTGATTTTTTTTTTTTTTTTTTTTGGCTAATGCTGCATAAGCTCATATATTTGCTTTCTTGCATCACATGCCACTACTACTACTACTACTATTTGTAGAAATGAAGTTGTAATTAGCCCAGTTTTTGTTAACTGGGTTAAATATGAATTACTTCGCATTAACGTATTTGACTGGTTAAAAAGCTCCATAAACATCGAAGTCCGACAGCTATGGTTCCAGTACAATGGTGCCTTGCTTTTTAACTAGCTGTAGGGTTTAGGCACATCAGTAACTAAGGCCATATTGCGCCGTATATGTTGTCTGTAAACTGCGTGTGTTCTGTGGTTAATTTGCTGGACTAAAATCCAAGTTTCTGGAAGAAAAAAACATGCTACCCTCGCCTGGGACCAACTAACTCATTGTGTAAAAGGCCTATAAAATTCCTTACGTCATCAACAGGATTCGAACTCAGATTTTTACCACATGGTGTGAGGACGGCAATTCTACTTAACTTGCATGTTGCCCACCGTACAATATTGTAGAAGTACAACAGCGATGTTCGTTGGCCACCATTTTCTCCTGAACCCTGATCTCAACCCCCCCTTTACTTTTCTTTTTGTTAAAGCAAAATGAATAGAACACCCATTGAAAATCTCAAAAATCCAATACGTAATGTATGCGCTGAAATTAACAGTATTATTCTAAAGAATGTTCCTTTAGTAAAGTGGCGCTGGTGTGGCACCAGTTGTATGCTAGCTAAATTAGTGTGCTATTAGTAAAGGTTTTAGGAAGTGTTGCTCAAAAAGAAGTTATATTTTAGGTAAAATAAGTGTTGGTGAGTGATAGGCTAAGATCTGGGACCTAAAGGTGGTTTAATTTTCCGACTGTGAACTTTTTTTTAAACTGGCTATCATTACTATTCTTGGATATAGGAAACTTCAAGGTCATTAAAATTTTAAGGAACTATAATCAGTCACTGGGAATTATTAGCGGAATAGTTGCGCTACATGATAGCTTTGCAGTAGAAGTTTTCAGGATATCAAATTGTATGTAAAAATACTCACGTGTTGCTGAGTTATTTATTACTGTTATTTTCAAGGTCACAGACATTCGACCGCGTCAGCCATTTTCATGAGATAAAAGAACTACAGCAGTGCCACCTGCTTGTTCAGGGGGATTAGAAGTTCAGCATAAATTGCATAAAATGATTAAATTGCGACATCACCATTGTATAAGAGCTACCACTTCTATATAGCTGCGTAAGGCTTGGTAGATCGGCAGCTTAAATCCCTAGTCCGGATAAATGGTGACGGTTGACTTCAGGAAGGGCATCCGATCGTGAAAACTATGCCAAAACAAAAGGTGATTGATGGAAAGTAGATGTGTCAGGGCTACTGAACAAAGGACGGGTCCGGTTAAAAAAGTTAGTTCAGCTAGAGATGGAGTTGAAAAGTGTTAAAATAGTTGCCAACCCCATATGAACGTGGGAAGAAGGCGAGGACAAAGAAGAATCGAAAGAATGTTCCTCTTGAACTTATTATGTAGGTTACAAGCTTCTATTGTGGCAGAGGGCGGATATATCAAGTTTATGAATAACATTTGAAGTATTTGTTCGCTCTTATTCGAAACTACATCGACTATAGTCTCATGTATAAACGATGTAGAACATTTTAAATTGTGTGGGGCTGCTGTTTTAAAATTAAGATTATTTGAAGCCGCCGTTCTTATTAGTTAATCCCAGGGGCTCACATCTGGTGAGTATGGGCTTGGCACACTCAGGATCCTGAGCTGCATATCATTCTTCTTTCTCGGTGATTCCTTTCTACTTCTGACTCTTGTTTTCTCTCTCAGAGTAACTCAGAATTTTTTTTTTTTTGGTTGATGCAGCATAAGCCTCGGGCTTCCTTGCACCATATGGCTAATAATAATAATATTGTTACCTTTCCTTTGTAGAAATAATAGCAGCAGTCAGTGTTGTTGAACTGAACGTTACTCATAACTGATGTTTGATAACAAAGAGCCAAATCTCCAAGGTTAACCACCAAAACATCCATTCCTGTTTCGTTTATCTCTTATTTCATTTTATTATTGCACATTTGTTTTTTTTCCTTAAATTTCTATTTTACGAAACTGCTGCTTTCCACCCCAGCATTTTTTAAAATAATTGTTTTATTTGTAAGGGGAGATGCGACACAAACTTGCCTAGTACAGCTAATTGTTTGACACAGCACTATTTGAATATGCACCTTTCGAAAAGCCACCATAGCATACAACTGAACTCATCCCCAGCCCCATTCAAATCGGTTTACATTCATTCAGAAGTACACCTTGATGTTTTCACACTAAACCGACGAGGCCCATCGGTTTAAGTTGGCCCGTTTTCAAACTAAACGGGCCAATTTTGCCATTGAAAGGGAAAAAAAAAAAAAAAAAAAAAAAACACGGCCTAAACCTCCAGTGTGTTTTAATTGAAACACACTGGAGTCTTCTTGCTTAATTGGTAAACACTTAAATGGGCATCACATACTTGAAGTGTATGAAGGTAATATAGGTATCATACTTGATACTTATATTACCATTGCAGGACCTACTTCCACAACAGAAATAAGGAGAATAAAGAGATATGAAACTGCAAAGAGAGAGGCCAAGAGAATAGTCAATGAGGAGAGAAAACTGGTTGGAAGAATGGGCTGAAACTTTATGACAAGATATCGACCATAATAAAAAGATGCTGTATGGTATAGCGAGGAATAGAAGAGATGGTGAGCAGAGCAAAAACCTGATGGATGGTAATGAGAATCTAATAACCACGGATGAAAAGATAAGAGAAATATTTCAAAAATCTGTTACACATGCAGGACAGTCAGCACAAAGGTATGTTGATCATAAAAGAGACAATATTGAGAGAGACCAGACAGACGACGTTTAATGATGTGGTGCAGGCAGGGAAATACATCAAGACAGGTAAGTCTGCCGGTATGGATGAGATAAATGGAGAGATGTTGAAGGCTACAGACGAGGCAGGAATAGTGCGAATACACAGACTGTTTGCAAGATCTGGGATGAGGAGAGGTGCTGAAGGACTGGAAAAGTTTGATCATCCTGTTGTTCAAGAAGGGGAAAAGGAAGAAGTGTTATACCAGACGTATTACATACCAGTTGTGACATATGTATTTGAAACTTGGACTATGAGGAAAAAGGATGAAAGCAGAATACAGGGGGCAGAAATAAGATTTGTAAGGAGCATAGCTGGAAAGACAAGGTGCAACAAAATCAGGAATGATGTGATTAGGGAGAGTTGTTGTTGTTATTTGGTTTTTAGGAGCATTAGCAACTAAAGCCATATTGCTCCGGGTGGTCATTCCCTGACCTTTCCGCATCCTCCATATTTGGTGGTTGGTCACAGGCTCGAACCCCGGTCCAATCAAGAAGCATGTGCTATGCACTGCTGCTCCTGCCCACCTGGCTACGGAGGCGCTATTAGGGAGAGAATTCAGGTTGAAATACTCCAGGACAGGATTGAAAGGTCCCATTTGAAATGGTCTGTACGTGTCAAGAGGATGAACGAGAGGTGTTTGCCAAGAAGAATGTTTGATTTACAATTAAAGGCCAAAAGACCAAAGGGGAGACCAAAAATGAGGTGGCAGGATATGATAAAGACTGATGTCATTTAAGAGAGAAGG
The DNA here is from genome assembly GCF_048544385.1 of Mastigoproctus giganteus. NCBI lineage: Eukaryota > Metazoa > Arthropoda > Arachnida > Uropygi > Thelyphonidae > Mastigoproctus > Mastigoproctus giganteus. The sequence continues at coordinate 111,358,257 of NC_143583.1, read as the reverse complement.
AAACTAAAATGAAATCAACGATGGAAGTATAACACAGGCAGGGCACGGCTTCTTAGGTCGACCCATGGAACATCAGTGACAAATGATGATGACTTGAAGTTCACATTCATGAAAATGGGTATCACATACTTATGAACCAGGCGCCTCCGTAGCCAGGCGGGAAGGAGCAGCAGTGCGTAGCACACGCTTCTTGATTAGACCGGGGTTCGAGCCCGTCACCACCAAATACGGAGGATGCGGAAAGGTCAGGGAATGACAACTGCATATCCCGGAGCAATATGGCCTTAGTTGCTAATGCTCCTAAAAATCAAATAACAACTTATGAACCATATGATACCTATTTTCACATAATTCATAATTCACACTCGGGGCTGGCTCTAGATTAAGCAGCTTATACAGGCAGCTGCATCCCCTATTTCGATTTATAAAAATATTTTTAGTTTAATGTTGAGAAAGGAAATATTGTGATTTTTTAAAATGGATTTTAAATAAACATTAACTATCTCATGAAAATAAAGATTTATTTGATAATGAAACAACTTTTATTAAACTAAATTATAATAATTTGAAAATAACTATAAAAATTATATTTTTAAAATAACTATATTTAGCTGAGTACATCAATGGTGTATGGTTTTTTATTTTTTTACTTGTAAAACTGACAAGAAACAAAACACATAAATGCATTTTAAAAATTAAATAAAATGTCAGCAAAATACATCAATGTCAGGCAAAGCCTACTAGCGATCTTGTTTTTTCATTGGCACTGCCAATGACTACAGCCTGTTGTCTGTCATTCTGGACCAAAAGTAAGTTTTGATTAGCATTATATAACTTCTACATTATATATATAATGTATTATGCCTTGTGTTTTTATTTACTTAGTAAATATTTCTATGTACACCCTTTGATATCTCTCATATTGTGGAGTTATACTTCATAACTGGGTTGGCATGGGATTGCAACACCAGGGTACCTGCCCACCTACTGAAAAGAAGCCAACAAGCTTTGAAACGGTGCCATCTGGGGGGGGGCCTCATGGCCACTGAGTTTCCTCGAATAGGTAACAACAGACTTCTCTACTGGGGAAGCGTTGCCTATTCGAGGAATATATGAGCTTTGAGTTTGATTTGATTTGGGTTTTATTGGCGCATCAGCAACTGAGGCTATAATGCGCCTGAGCTGAGCCTTGAGTGTGAGTTGAAGGAGCAACTGTCGCTTTCTTCCTTCTACGGTATTTCCTTCCTCTACCTCTCCTACTATCACCTTCCTACATCTTTATCTTTTTTCTAAGTCTAATAGGGATAGTATGAGGATAACCGAGAACTTTATCCCATACCATATTTCAAAACGGTGCAGTCTCGGTGGTAGTATCTGAGAATAAGTAACAATAGTCTTCTCCATTGGAGAAGCGTTACTTATTTGAGGTAGTGCAATGCACGGTAACTCGCTGTGAAGGGGTCACAATATGAGATACAATTAAATCAATGCCATTCATTGCAATTTGCTATTATGAACAAAGAATGGTGTGTATTTCACCGAATGTTCTATATTAATTTTTTAATTAAAATATTAAAAAGATAACTCTTGTAAGACTTATACATGTAACTTGGCTATCCATCAGTATTTCCTATTAATTACTTTTATTGACCACCAGCACTATGAATGTAATAAAAATACAATTTCGTGTGTAATGGCAAAATTTTTTTCTAAAATTTTTTTTCATAACATGATTCAATCACATTTTTAAAGGATTAATATCACTCCCTCACAAAGGCTTCTCCTTTACTACCATCATAAAGAATGAGAAAGTAAGTTTCTCTGAATGATTATCATACTGCTGGCTGTATGTGATCATGACAACCATAAAAAAAATTATCTAAACATGAAATATGCAAGCAAGGTTTGTTAGTTTCTCACCTCAGTAAAGTAAAATCAGTCATCTTTGAAAGAAACAAAAATTACTTTTATTCACATTTGATGTATTGCCATTGCAGTTCAAACTGTTTTTTTTTTTATACCAGTACAAATTATGAAATGTTCTTTGAGTACAGTCACAGAAGGATAAAAAAAAAAAAGGATCTTTACAAATTAAATTAACAAAAAAAAACCCACTGTGGTAGATTTCCACCCCATTTAATCCTCAAAGAGAATTTATGTGAACATTTTACCAATAATTTACTAATGCAGTTTTGCATATGCGAAGTAACTGCATCCTTGAGGCTTATCATAGACATTCTCTTAGGTATGAAAAGCTAGGGCTTGCTACCTTGGAGTCTAAAACACTGATGAAGCCGGTATTCAGGTGACACTTGAGTCAAGTGGGCTGAATTTTGGCGAAGTCCGTTCTGCGACAACCAAATCCTCTGCTTGCACCTTCATGATGGTGGGACTGTTAGTAGCCCTGGGTCTAACCCGTGTGCAAGTCACATCATGTTAAGGAGCTGGGTATATTCTTATGTGTATGCAATATCCAAAAATTTCATTTCTTCATACATGACCCTCTCACCTTTTTTCTTTAGTACTGAATACACTATGAATAGTCAAGCTAAAAGAACAAACTTATCTGAGAAATGATCTAAACTTCCTAAACACTTCCTCCTTCATTTCACAAATATGTGGTCTGAGATGATATCTATATCAAGATACAGTCTGCCAAGCCCTACTTACTTTTTCTAACAGAATCCACATTATTGGTTAGTTCAACCACTGCTCATCTCAGCTCCTAATTATTCACTGTATGAATCTTTTCACCTCAAAGGTGGAACTTCTGCATATGTCCACTTTGATATAGCCTGTCAGAGACCTAGTAATTTGGAATCTCCTCTTTTCAATCTTCTCGGTTAAAATCTCTCTATCCCCATTCTATTAAATTCATCTGTTGCCTCTATCGATCTCCCAATTCCACTTATCATTTGGAACTCTTTGACTTCTCTTTGAAGCTCTACTTTCTCCAGTCCAACTTTTCTAACAGTGAGGTAATTTTCCTTGGCAATTTTAATGTGACAACTCTAGTTGGCCTTCAGTTTTCTAGTCGCATGGATCCAGCTGGTTGTGAATTCGAGGCTTTTGCAATTATTAACGACCTTGCACAGATTGTTCACTTACCTACCAGAATACCATACAGTCCTAAACAAACAGTCAACATGTTCTATCTTTTTCTCACAAACAACCCTTCCAAGTACAAGGTCAAGGTGAGTGGTCTGCTAACCACCTCAGATCACAACTTGGTGATGGTCTCTTCTCCAATGGAGCCTTTCTCTTGTGGATATTCTCAGTCTCATGTTGTTTGGCATTATAAGTTGGCTTGCATCCAAATTTCCAGGTTCATTTTCTGTCTATACCAAGGCTCACATTTGTAATGCAGTCCAAACTAGGTTTGTAAACAGGCTATGATAAATAAACTCCCTTGTCCAAATGGTAGTCAAACATTCTGGTCTTTTGCCAACATTACTGGCTGCAACTTTTGCTCATCCCTACTTCCACATATATTAAAACTTGATGGTTCTCTTGTCACCTCAACTAAAGATAGAGCCAACATGCTAGCATCCCACTCTTCTAACTTTTGTATTGTTGATCTTGGTAAACGACCTCCTATCATTCCGAGCACACTACATTCAATGCCCATTGTGGTCTTCAGTCAGAAGGATTTGGAACAATTTGGATGCCAAGAAAGCTCCAGGTGCTGATGGTATTAATCCATTTGTTCTCAAAACCTGTGCTCCTGAGTTTGCCTTTGTTCTGTGTCACCTTTATACACTTTCTTATTGCCATTGGTGTTTTTCCTTCTGCTTGGAAATTTGCTCATATCTAGCCAGTGCCTAAAAAGGGCGACAAATCCTTCCTATCCAATTATCACTTGAAATGTTGATCCATTGGTGATATACTAGCTTATGTTACCCATCTATGGACAAATTCAATGGACACGTTTGGTGAAACTCAAAAGTTGCCCTTGACATTTCAAATGCTTTTGATCATGATTGGCATAAAGGTCTTCTAAATACACTTCCATCTTATGGATTGGCAACAATTTTTTTTTATTGGTTATCCAGTTTTCTCTGTGAATGCTTACTGCAGTGATAGTAGATGGCTAACTGTCTTCTAACTTCTAAATTAATGGTGCTGTTCTCCAAAGTTTAGTTCTTTCTCCCACTCTCTTCCTCTTATATATATTGATGACCTCTTCCACTGACTGGAAATCCTATCCAGTTTTGTTGATGATAGCACATTGCATTCCACCTTCCAATTTGAGAAACTTTACCTTGAACAAAGAACTTCTCAAATATACATTACCAATTCTTTAAATGCTGATTGCCAAGTAATTCTCTAATGGGGCAAAGATAACTTAGTTAATTTCAGTCCTCCTGAAACTCAGTCCTGTCTTATGTCTCGCAAAAAGGGATTTTTCTGCTTTTATGCTTATTTTCAATGATATTCAGATTTCCAGACAAGATCATATACCTCTATTAGGCATTACCCTGACTTCTAATCTCTCTTGACATAAGCATATCACAAATATTGCTTCTTTGAATCTAAAAAATTGGGTTTCTGCTTTTTCTCTCAGCATTAGTATTAGTAATGGCCGCATAGTGCAAGAAAGCCTATGGCTTATGCTGCACCAGCCAAAAAATAAAAAAAAAATACTTTACTTACATTACTTTACTTTACTTCCAAACAGTTACTCACTCTGTACAGATCTAAAATCTGCCCAACCATGGAATTATTATTCTCACATCTGGGACAATGTCCCAATCACCTCTCTCAGGCATTAGCATTAGTAGAGGCATTTGATGCAAGAAAGCAAGCTTATGCAGCATCAGCCAAAAAAAAAAAATACATAAATAAATAAATAAAAAATAACCACTTCCACTTCACCCCTCTGGTCGTTCGAAATACCTGTCTAGCTGAGCCTTAAACTTATTTAGGCTATCAACTTCCACAACAAGGGATGGAAGTCTGTTCCACCAACCAACCACCCGCTGGCTAAAGGCAAATTTCCGCACGTCTATCCTACATCTGTCTTTCCTCAATTTGAGTTTATGCCCTCTCAGATGATTATTCTGAGCAAGAGAAAGAATCCCATCAGCATTGAGCATGCTCAAACCATTCAGGGCTTTATACAACCTCTATCAGATCACCTCGCCGGTGCCTAGTCTCCAGACACTGTAATTTGCAAAACTTAAGCCTTTCCTCGTAAGAGCACCCCTTTGTTCCATTCACTAATCTTGTTGCCCTTCTCTGTACTCGTTCCAGCAGCTCTACGTCCTTCTTGAAATGAGGCCTCCAGGCCTGTATACAGTACTCTAGGTGTGGCCTGACCAAGGAGGTGATTATTCCCTTATACAAGGGAATAATCACCTCCTTATCCCTGCTAGAAAAATTCCTATATATCATTGACAATACACCATGAGCTACTCTTGCAGCCCGTCTGCACTGCTCAGAGAACTTCATATCTGCCTGCACAACCACCCCCAGGTCCCTTTCATTCTCTACCACTGTCAGTGTAGTACCACAGAGTTGATACGTTGCTCTGGGGTTGCTGTTTCCCATATGTAGTACTTTACATTTGTCAATGTTAAACTTCATTTGCCACCTCTCAGCCCATCTGCTCAACCTTTCCAGATCCTGTTGGAGCAGCATAGTGTCAGTAGTGTCCTTGACAACCCTGCCAACCTTCGTATCATCTGCAAACTTGGACATTAAGCTTGATATACCATCATCAATATCATTTATAAATACAGAAAACAATAATGGACCCAATACTGAACCCTGAGGGACTCCATTAATAACATTAGTCCGCGATGAGCAGTGTCCATTGATTACCACTCTCTGTCTTCTCCCCCTCAACCACCCCTTTATCCATAGCAGCAATTTGCCTCCAATGCCACACTGCTCCAATTTGTGCAGCAGTCTTCCATGTGCAACAGTATCAAAAGACTTTCTAAGATCCAAGTATATAATATCAAAGTTATTCCCTGCATCCAGTTCTTTTGTGACTGCATCATAGTATCCAATCAATTTGGTCAGGCAAGACTTCCCCTTAACAAAACCATGCTGTGTCCAAGCTATAACTGAAGTCTTGTCTAGATGATCCTGCAGTGCTTCTTTAACCAGTGCCTCCATTAATTTTCCGGGAACAGAAGTTAAAGTCACAGGTCTATAATTACTTGTGTTAGCCTTAGATCCTCCTTTGTGAATTGGGGTCACATTTGCACATCTCCAGTCCATGGGTACCTCCCCTGAGTCCAAGGAAGCTCTCATAATTATAGCTAAATAGGCCTCTAATCTCCATTCAAATGAGAGCAGTATGTTAATTAATGACCCATTAATGTCTCACAGAAGTTCTGTTTCAGCTGCATGCCTTTTCTATAGATATTTCCATGGGAACTGTTCTTCTGAATTGGCTTCTATAGTTCCTCCTCTCTCTGCCAAACCAGTCCAGACATATGACAGAACCAGTCAACATCCTTTTACTGTATAATTTCAAATTCACAGAACCAACTCTTCTTCTTTCTCAATATCCCTTCAACTTCTGTTTTCTGGAACCACCACCCTTCATTTCCTGAAAATTACAATCTGCAGAAGTTCAAGTCTAATGTCAGCAAGTATCTCCTTTCATCTTCTCAACCTTCAACATGCAGTACTTAAATACTTTACATTGTAATGCCTTTTGTGTTTGGGGTTTCATAAAAAAAAATCCCAAGTATATGAGAATATCTTGCACGTAAAACATATCAAAAAAGTAAATATCAACTAGAATTAATTTCACTTGTCACTATACTATGAATCCTCTTCTTACCTCACTAATAGACTGAGGGCTGGCTTTAACCAATTTTAACACTTTGTCTGGCCTCTACTTCTTGTTGTAATCATTTGAATATCAATTATGATGAAATAAAACTGCTTAAAATCTGGCAGCCCTCCAACATGATTAAAACCTTTTAACAGGCATTACTCTACTTAACCCCTTGTCTGTCATGTAGATACACCACATTATTTTTTAATTCAGGAGTGAAATCTTATATCCATCCATGTACCTTTCCCGCACTAATTTTCTCTAAATGATAATGCAGTATTTTCTGCTTTCATTTTGATTTTTACTAAAGTTATGATGCTCTGATTTCTGAATTATGAGAGATTGATTGTCTGGCACATCTACTTTTTTTTTTTTTTTTTTTTTAAGGGGAATTTTCAATATAAAAAACAGTCAAACTTGAATTGGAGATTAATTTTTAATAAATATTTTGCAGGTAGGCCTATTAGCTCCTTCATTATTACCACAAGGTTAAAAAAAAATAATAAAAATTATTATTATTAGCCATATAGTGCAAGGAAGCCTGAGGCTTATGCGAGAGAGAGAGAGAGAGAGAGAGAGAGAGAGAGAGAGAGAGAGAGAGAGAGAGAGAGAGAAGAATGATGATAACCAGCTCAGGACTCTGGTTGTGCCAAGCCCATACTCACCAGATGTGAGCCCCTGGGGTTGTGATATCTTTTGTAATTAAAGAAAGTGGACATTTAGGTAACTCAAGTGCTTTATTCTGATAGTTATTTAAAACTTTATTTAAACATAATTATGGATTCAAAGGGAAAAGGTAAGCATAATACGTCCGATGAGGGAATTTTCACTAATGGTCCACTTGCAAATCATGGTCTTTATCCTTGTACTTGTTGTGTTTGTACAGTGAAACAGAACAATGCAGAACTTTCTCTGGTTGATGGCAATTATTTTCTGTTCCCTAAGTTTAGGGAACTGTGATGACCTTCAATTAAAACTCTGTGGAAATATGAAAAAAGACGAACTCTTAGGTGAGACTTGAGTCTCAGAACTTCATTTGATGCTGTAAAGAAAAAGGAAAACTGAACCGATGGCTCAAAAGAAACTCATGTGGCTGATTCTATGCAGGACAATGCCCTCCCAAATCTTACTTCAGGATTGGATTATTCAGTTCAGAATGCTCTGGTTTCACTGGAGGTAACCTTACTGGGGCATTCAATTGAAAGGGAAACTGGAAATATATTCTGTAATAAAGACAAATGGAATAGTACTAGATGACACGTGCAAAAATTATGACATGATTAACTAGCTATCAGTTTAAGGGTACTAAGGGGTATATCCATGTGGGTACAAATAACTTGAAATATAAATGAACTGATGACTTGGTCAGGAAATAAGGTCATGCTAAAGAGAAAGTATCATGAGAATGAATAAAATGTTCTTGTGCCTGCAATTCTTGTCTTATGGAGGAAATTTTTTTTTATCAGATAGGCCTGATAAAAAAAATTTCCTCCATGTTTTATTTTATACATGTAATAAAGAAAATTCTTTTTAAACAATGCCAGTAATAATTCATCTTTTCTTAACGAATTGCAGCACTTAGCACATGTACCTTAAGTTTTAATAAAAAAATTTTAAAATATGCCTGTGTTTTACACCTTTTATTTTCAAAAAAAAAATAAAAATAAATAATTCGACTGAAACTTCAAAATAATGTTTTAGACATAAAATAGAAAGTCTCTTATTCTCTATCATTTTCCAGTTTAAATGACTCCTAAGTGTGCAAAATTTCAAACATGTGCATATATTTCTGCTTATTATGTATATAAAAAATTAAAAGAAAAAAAAAAACAAAAAACAAATATGTTCTTGTTTATACTCCGGCATGACCACCAGGTCAATGGAGTTTACAATAAATCAATCGATACAAATGTTAATCGTATTTATCAGTCACGGGCTTGAACCCCAGTCCACTCAAAGAGAGTGCGCTACGATACTCGCACCCTTGACCACTTAGCTACATCAGGCCTAAATCTTACATATTTTATATTATTAGTTACTTCTGTTTTCAGGTTTATTTCAAAAGTTATTTCAAGTTTGGCATGCTTCACAGTGTATGAAATTTGAAACCATGTTTCTTTCTGCACTGTAGTGACCCATCTGGAAAGAATATTAAGTTTCATATAATCATTGTTACTCCATGAAAACAAACTTTTTTAAAAACAACTAGGATAAGAATGTGGTTTGTTAAATGAATTAGTGGGAGAAGAAACAAGTAACCTGAACCTTTAAACAAACAATCAGTGCTTGCCCTGTATCATCCTACTCTTCAACCAAAAAAAGCCATTTAGATGTAGACAGTGGCAAGTAATCTGACAATTTCTTGAATGCAATTTTTTTTTATTTAAATGTAATTATGGATTCAAAGGGAAAAAGGTATGCATAACACGTCCAATGACTGATGAGGGAATTGTCACTAATGGTCCACTTGCAAATTATGGTCTTTATGGACTGTTGTATTTGAGGCTTACCTGTCAGGTTACACACAACCACTAGGTTAAGGGTTACTATGAGTAATAGCAAAATTATCAAAGAAATGAGCTTATATAGTATTAGACAAAAATAAAATAAAAATAAAATAAGTAATCCACAACCCACTTCATTTGCCCATTCCTTCTAACAACTTGTCTTGTCCTCTAAAGCTTTCAAACCACATAACTCCTGAATAAAAAGAAGCGTGCAGTTTCAACAATCAACTACTCCAGCTGAAGGCAACCTTATACATATCTATCCAGCAAGTAACCTTTTCCAATTAAAATTGGTCCCCCTTTGTGTGTTCCCTAGAAAGAGAAGGTTGCCTTTTAAGTTTTAGTTTATTCAATTCATTTAAAGCCTCAAGGCTACGAGAACTGCTAATTTGGAGCATTGCATGAATGGCGAAGGTTTGTTTACAACATGGGACAAACCCACATACACATCTTCTCTATGGGTTCTTGTGTTCAATCTGTAATTACCTTTAAACACAGAAAGAAACACTGAAACAGGTTAAAAAAAAAAAAAATAAAATAAAAAACATCAGCAGTCATATACCACTGGGAAAAAACATGTTTAAGCCATTCCTTAAGGCTTCAGCTTATATTCAAGTTAGAGACATATGCCATTATTTATATAATATCGGTGTTTTGATACACCATAGACACTCTTAAAAAAACTACAAAGTAGTTGTTGTGGGCATCATTTGCTCTTTCTCATATTGTGCTCTGCCTTCACGACGAGTTGCCATGATGCTGCACTACCTCGAATAAGTAACGCTTCACTAATAGAGAAGGCTATTGTTACTTATTCTCAGTGAGTACCACCACCCAGACATGTTTCAAGGCTATTGGCCTATCATCAGTGGGTGGGCAGGTACCCTAGTATTGCAGACATGACGACCCATTATTCATAAATAATGTGCCATTATTTATGAATCTGCCTAAGTTGCTAATATATATATATATATATATATATATTTTTTTTTTTTTCCAATATTAAGCAGCCCCAGAAAATGCAATTCAGCTATTTAAAATGGCACACTATAGCTATAGTTGCTGATGCACCTAATAAATTGGTAAACCAACAACAACAACTACTATTTAAAAATCTAAGACACCACCAAGCAGGCTTAGTGGCTCTTTAACAGCTGGTGGGTGGTCTATAATAAGTGTATGTTGAATTGTAAGTAACATTTTGCTTAAGTGACCAGCCAAGTAGTGTACAAAAGTGAAACTCCCATTTAAACACAACCATAATGTGTACCTTTTTAACTCCTTGAATTGGGCCACATTTTGTCCTATTCAGTATAATACTATAGGATTTTAGGTGTATATTTTAATGCTGTAGTTGAAATTAAATAAAACTTAAGCTATATTGCTTTCACTTATGAAATTTTTGTTCCCACTTATTAAGTTACAAATATACTTAAGTATTTTTAAGGCCACTGATAGCACAATGCAGGCATAGCCAACTGAAATCAACAGCATTTATTAGTTTCATGAAATACTGTGCTGCCAGTCAAGCACAGTCTTCCTTTTAACAGAAAATTAGAAATAAAAATTTGCCTAACTAATCCCCATTTTTTCAAAACTAACTGGATTCAGTGGTTTCATCAAGGTAAGGCTAAGTGACGGGAAAGTAAGAAATGGGGAAAAATTAGCAACTCATCGACATCATTAGTGGCAAAAGCAAAGCATGTTGGTAGGCTCTTTTGGTAAACTCAGAATTCCAGATATTTATTTTGATAGAGTTTGCCTTTTGTTATTGTTGCTCCTGTTCTAATCTAATCCTTGAATGGGAGTGACAGAGAGCCAGACTACTCATTTTACTGGTAAATGGGGCATCCTGAACTTAACTTTTCATATAGCGTTTTGCTTTTTATATTGTTATTTTTACCTGATATTAAAGTGTACCATTTTTGTAAGAGTTTCAAAAATTCTAAAAAACTATTCGGTAAACCTCGCCCTTAAAATTAATGGAAAAGAGTATTATGTTATTTTTTAATACAAAGCTAAAATGGGAGATATCCAGTAGTCAATGATGATTAGTGAAAGCCAAGGAGTTAATATCAGCTATGTCACATGGCCAATCACTTATGATGGAAAGGCAATAAGCTTCAAAACAGCTATCCTGGCAGTGTCACAGATTTTTAAATTTATAGTGGATTCGCCTTTTCTGGTGATACTATACAATTTAAAAAGATATTTGCATGTTATGCAGAACCATGGATAACTTGAATATAAACCCAAGCCATAAGATCAACTACACAGCCCATCTTCAGTGGAAGCAAAGCTCTCTCTCTCAGTGATCAAACTCAAACACAGTAAAGCATAAGAATTTTGATTTCAAATACTGTGCTGAAACTTCAAATGAGCACTCGCTTTGGTTTTATTTTCTTCAAAAAAGAAACCAAAGCAGCTGTTTTCATTTTGCCTTTGGATTGGCATTAGTACTTAAATGGGACCTATCCCTCACAAAGAAAGACTTAGGTAAATAACTATACAGAATGTATTATGGTAGTAAAAAATTAAAAAAAAATAAAATAAAATACAAAATTAACTGATCTATATAGTAATGCTAGGAGTGTACTTGAGCTCCTGCTGTGGAACCCCATATGTCTGCACACACAGACATATGGGGTTCCACAGCAGATGACCCAAGAGACATCCTCTCCTCTCTGCTGATCATCATCAACTATGAATGCTGTAGTGTTTACAATATGCTGGTTGAAGACAAGGACTGAAAATGAGTGCACTGATTGGATGAGTCCAAATAACAGGTGCAACACACTGGTCAAATCAACTAGCACTGATATTACAGAAATAACTGAAATATTTTCTCAGTCTGGCCTGTGTTTGTTAACAGGAGGGTCTGCTTCTACAGGGATGGGATACACTTAAATATAAATGGTGCAAGAATATTTGCTGATGCTATCAAGGCTCTTAGGGTGGGGGATATGGTTGTTTATTGGTGCTTTAACTGCTATGGCTATAGTGCACCTGCAGTGTTAGCTGGATTGGAAAACTGTGAGCTTGGGGGTGGGCTATATGGACTAATAAATTAACAGTAGCTGCTGGCAGAGGTGAAAGTGATTCTTACACTGCTTCTATTGGAATGAGCAGCAGCCTGGAAAACAAGGTGCAGGGAATTCCAGAGACTGCTGGGAGACATTGCAGAACAAGTAAATACATGGGCTATGTTAGGGCAGCTAAGAATAGGAACTGGTGCATGTATGCCAATGTTAGGAGTTTGGTAAATAAATTTGAGGTGTTGGTCAAAACATCAAAGGCAGATATTATTGGGATATCAGAGATGTGGTGTTGCACAGATATAAGGAATGCAGAAATGGAATTTGGGGAGTACAATGTGTATATGAAGGGAGGAGGAGTTACTATTAGTTAAGAAATACACAAAATCCAAGGAAGTATAGCTAGTCAACATGCCCAGACAGTGCAGTGTTGAGTCATTTTGGTGTTACATAAGCACTGGGAAAGCAAATTGAGAGTAGAAGTGTGTTAGAGACCTAATGACTCCAATGAGTATATAAACAACTGTGCAGAGAAATAGAATGGGCCAGTAAATCAGAGTGTCTTATAACAGGGAAATTTTAATTTCCCAGATATTGACTGGAATTTGTGGGTTGGTCACTCACACACTAGTAAGGCTTTTGTGGATTTATTGAATGATTGTTTTCTACATCAGCATGTTCGGGAGGCAACTAGAGGGAGTAATATTCTTGATCTGATTATTAGTAGTGATTTTTCATGCATTAATAAATCTGCAGATAAAGGAACCACTAGGTGGCAGTAATAGCACTGTGCCGAAGTGGTATTTACTCAAAGAGGTAACTACCATCAGGAGTAAAGGGAAGAGTTTTTGCTTTCGTAAAGGCGACTATGGTGGTCTGAGGCAGTATTTAAATTCTATACGGTGGGACCAACTGATGATGTTACCAACAGCAAATTCAAAATGGGAAGCATTCAAAGAATTTATCTTGGAAGCTACTAGGGTTTTACATACCAACTAAGAAATATTGTTTAAGGTTTAGGCCTAAATGGATGTCAAATGAACTAATGAGACATATGGCAGAGAAGAAAAATGCATGGGATATATACAAATTAACAGATGACAAGGAGGCCTACGATAGATATAAGCTGGTCTGTAACCAAGTCACAAAGGAGGTTAGGCAGGCAAAGGCAGATTATGAGAAATCTTTTGCAAAGGATGCAAAGAAAAACAGCAAAGAGTTCTTTACTTATATAAACTCCAGAAGGAAGGGGATGAATCAGATTGGTCCACTTGATATCGATGGTTCAACTGTTGATGATCCTGCTCAGGTAGCTAACAAACTGAGTATTTTGCATCTACATTCACACATCAGTTATTCAGGGAGGGGACTGCCAGAGGTGAATTAAACTCTGGCAGTTAGCTCGATGATTTTGCAATAAATGAGAGCACAGTGGAGGATAAATTGTTGAAGATAAACATAAGAAAGGCACCTGGGGTGGATGGAATCTATCCAGTTATATTAAAGGAGGCAGCGCAAGAAGTAAGCAAACCTTGGCCATAATTATGAGAGCTTCTTTGGACTCAAGGGAAGTATCCATGGAATGGAGATGTGCAAATGTGACCCCAATTCGCACAGGCGGATCAAAGGGCAACACAAGTAATTACAGACCTGTTAGTTTAACTTCTGTTCCAGGGAAATTAATGGAGGCACTGGTTAAAGAAGCACTGCAGGATCATCTAGACAAGACTTCAGTTATAGCTAGGACACAGCATGAGTTTAAGAGAAGTCTTATCTGACCACTTTCTTGCTGATTCCCTTCTACTTCTGACTCTCTCGCTCTCTGAGGGTAATGTGAGAATTTTTTTTTTTTTTTTTTTGGCTGGTGCAGCATAAGCCTCAGGCTTCCTTGCACCATATGGCTATTAATAATAATAATAATAATTTGATTGGATACTATGATGTGGTCACAATGGAACTGGATGCAAAGATTAATTTTGATATCATATATTTGGATCTTAGAAAGGCTTTTGATACTGTTGCACAAATTGGAGCAGTGTGGCATTGGAATCATATTGCTGCATTGGATAAAGGGATGCTTGAGTGGGAGAAGACACAGTGGTAATCGATGGACACTGCTCTTCGTTGATTAATGTTATTAGTCGAATCCCCCAGGGTTCGGTGTTGGGTCCATTGTTGTTTTCTGTACTGAATGATATTTGATGATGGTACATCAGGCTTAATGTCCAAGTTTGCACACGACACTAAGGTCAGGAGGGTTGTTAATGACACCAATGGCAGTACACTACTGAATCAGGATCTAGAAAGGTTAAGCATATGGGCCGAGAGGTGGAAACTTAAGTTTAACATTGACAAATGTAAAGTACTGCATATGGGAAACTGTAACCCCAGAATAATGTCAACTGTATGGTACGACACTGACAGTGGTAGAGAATGATAAGGATCTGGGGGTAATTTTGCAGGCAGATATGAAGTTTTCTGAGCAGTGCAGATGGTCTGTAAGAGTAGCTCAGTGTCTTGTCAATGATATACAGCAATTTTTCTAGCAGGGATAAGGTGATTATCACCTTGTATAAGGCAATGGTCAAGCCACACCTTGAGTACTATATACAGGTCTGGAGGCCTAATTTTAAGAAGGATGTAGAGCTGCTGGAACGAGTACAGAGAAGGGCAACAAGATTAGTGAATGGAACAAAGGGTTGATCTTACAAAGAATAATTTAAGTTTTGCAAATTACAGTGTCTGGGGACTAGGCACCTGTGAGGTAATCTGATTTGAGGTGTATAAAGCCTTGAATGGTTTGTGCATCCTCAATGCTGATGAGATTCTTCCTCTTGCTCAGAATAATTGCCTGAGAGGGCATAAATTCAAATTGAGGAAAGACAGTTATAGGACAGATGTGCAGAAGTTTGCCTTTAGCCAGTGGGTGATTGATTGCTGAAACAAACTTCCATCTGTAATTCTGGAAGCTGATAGCTTAAATGGATTCAAGGCAGAACTAGACAAACATTTGGAGCAAGTGGATGGGTGAACTGAGAAGGGTCTTTTTTTTTTTTTTTTGGCTGATGCTATATAAGCTTGCTTTCTTGCATCATGTTCCTTTACTAATACTAATGTGGTGCCATAACAAAAGAGGATAATGAACTTCACTACAGTGAGTGCAGTGCAATCAGGAGAAATAGGGAGAAGACAAGGGGGAAGAGATAGGGGCTATGCTAAGTTGCTCAAAAGTGACAAGACTGTTCCTGGAGCTTAAGGAGGTCTAGGCAGGTGTTCAGTCCATGTGGTGCAAGACAATCGGTGGTAAAAGAAAAATGATAGTGGGAATGTGGTACAGGCCAGTGATTCTGGAAAGCATAATAAAAATCTCTTTAAGCAACTTGAACAAGAAAGCAAGTGCATCATTATGGGTAACTAATTTCTCTTACCGATTTGTAAATTGCAGACATGCATTACACATAGTAGGTGGAAGTAATCTGTTTTGTAGATGGAATATATTTGAACAAAAGCATTGCAAGGATCTTTGCCAATATCATTTAGGAAACCTAGGGTTCAGGAAAACTGATAGCTAAGGTGGAAGCCAGGGGTAATATAGACACGCATTTATCTTATGAGTAAAAATAACACTTTCACATCTCAAGAATTCTTGTTTGGAGCTGCAAAAGCCAATATTGGTAAGATGTAAGGATATTGTTTCAAATTAATGGAATGCTAGAGGAACAAGCATAAATAACTGAGAGTAAAGTGGAGGAGAAATTGTTGAAGATAAACACAAGAAAGGCACCTGGGGCGGATGGGATCTATCCAGTTATATTAAAGGAGGCAGCAAAGGAAGTAAGCAAACCCTTAGCCATAATTATGAGAGCTTCCTTGGACTCAGGGGAGGTACCCATAGACTGGAGATGTGCAAATGTGACTCCAATTCACAAAGGAGGATTAAAGGCTGACACAAGTAATTATAGACCTGTGAGTTTAACTTCTGTTCCAGGAAAATTAATGGAGGCACTGATTAAAGAAGCACTGCAGGATCATCCAGACAAGACTTCAGTTATAGCTCGGACACAGCATGGTTTTGTTAAAGGAAAGTCTTGCCTGACCAATTTGATTGGATACTATGATGCAGTCACAAAAGAACTGGATGCAGGGAATAACTTTGATATTATATACTTGGATCTTAGAAAGGCTTTTGATACTGTTGCACATGGAAGACTGCTGCACAAATTGGAGCAGTGTGGCATTGGAGGCAAACTGCTGCTATGGATAAAGGGATGGTTGAGGGGAGAACACAGAGTGGTAATCAATGGACACTGCTCTTTGTGGACTAATGTTATTAGTGGAGTCCCTCAGGGTTCAGTGTTGGGTCCATTACTGTTTTTTGTATTTATAAATGATATTGATGATGGTATGTCAAGCTTAATGTCCAAGTTTGCAGACGATACTAAGGTTGGCAGGGTTGTTAAGGACACTACTGATGCTATGCTCCTGCAACATGATCTGGAAAGGTTGAGCAGATGGGCTGAGAAGTGGCAAATAAAGTTTAACATTGACAAATGTAAAGTACTACATATGGGAAACAGCAACCCCAGAGGAATGTATCAACTCTGTGGTAACTACACTGACAGTGGTAGAGAATGAAAAGGACCTGGGGGTAATTGTGCAGGCAGATATGAAGTTCTCTGAGCAGTGCAGATGGGCTGCAAGAGTAGCTCATGGTGTCTTGTCAATGATATACAGGAATTTTTCTAGCAGGGATAAGGAGGTGATTATTCCCTTGTATAAGGCAATGGTCAGGCCACACCTTGAGTACTGTATACAGGTCTGGAGGCCTCATTTCAAGAAGGATGTAGAGCTTCTCTGTACTGCTGGAACGAGTACAGAGAAGGGCAACAAGATTAGTGAATGGAACCAAGGGTTGCTCTTATGAAGAAAGGCTTAAGTTTTGCAAATTACAGTGTCTGGAGACTAGGCACCGGTGAGGTGATCTGATAAAGGTGTATAAAGCCTTGAATGGTTTGAGCATGCTCAATGCTGATGGGATTCTTCCTCTTGCTCAGAATAATCACCTGAGAGGGCATAAATGCAGATTGAGGAAAGACAGATGTAGGATAGATGTGCGGAAATTTGCCTTTAGACAGCAGGTAGTTGGTTGGTTGGTGGAACAGACTTCCATCCCTTGTTGTGGAAGTTGATAACCTAAATAAGTTTAAGGCTCTGCTGGACAGGTATTTCGAACGAATGGAGGGGTGAAATGGAAGTGGTTTTTTTTGGCTGATGCTGCATAAGCTTGCTTTCTTGCATCATATGCTAATAAGCTTGTTAGGTATATGTGTTTGTGTGTGTAGAGCACCTGTTGTCTTTACCATGTCTGTTTACCATCTCTACACCCAATGGTTGGATTTTCACAAATTGACATTTGACACTTTTAGAAAGATTTGTCAAGCTATCCAAAATTTCATAAAAACAGAAATATGGCAATTATTTTGTTTTTTACGCACGTCACATTAGCCATATATTGTATCTCTAGCACTGGATATTGTTTAATGTTGGGTGCTGATTGGATAAAATGAATGGGCAATATTGGAGATGCACAGAAATGAATTTTCTTGGTTCATGCATAAAAATTAATTCCTTTTTTGCTCGTTTCTTTTGTTATCAGTTTACTGAATACATTCATGAATTATTAATACTTGCTGATTACATTAATCACAGCAGAAATGATACATCCATATTATATTTTAGTTATTAAAATCCAGTAAAAAAAATAAGTAAACCACTAATGTGATTTACTTTGAAAGTGTCAGCTGTGTAGTTTATTAAGTCACAGAGCCTGAAATAAGTGTTTAAATTTCATGCACTCTTGACTATAAAATATAACAGAATAAAGCAAATAGTATGTCGGGAAGTATGTGCAGTGAAGTGAAAACAATTATATACACTCAGTAATCACTGAATTATGATCACCCCATGTGTAATGGACTATGCCGCATGGCTTGCAGTATAAAAAGCTGAACAACTTCCTGAGCTACAGCAGCAGTAATTTGCATCTGGACGTGCAGGTCAAAGTGATAAAGTAGCACTTAAGGGACGGAGTAAAGATATTAGGGAGTTTCAAAAGGGCACAATTGTGGGAGCTCATGTGTCAGGTGCTTCCATATCAGAAACGGTATGTGTTGGCAGTTGTTCACAGCCCATTGTAGTTAAAGTGTACAAAGAATGGTGTCAGACGGGCCAAACCACCCCCTGCTGATAGAATTGTAAAGGATTCCATACAGTGGATGTTCTGTGGTAAAGAGTGCAGCATGTAGTACAGACTCAATAGCAGGTCACTGTCTGATGGGTAACATTGCAATACAATATGGGGAATGCAAGAACAATATCCCAAATGATGATGTGCCGCATACTTGGACATACGGAATTCCATAGCAGATAACCCAGGAGACATCCTCTCCTCACTGCAGGGCAAATGCATGTGGTGTCAACAACATGCTGGTTGGATACTGAAGGACTGGAAACAAGTGTACCAATCGGATGAGTAGAAATACCTAGTGCAACACACTGATGGATGCTTTCATGTGTGGTGCAAGCAATACAAGTCCATGGACTCATCGTGCATGATGCCCACTATCCAGGCAGGTGGTTGTGCTTAATATGGAGCATTTTGCTGGCAAGAACTAGAACCCCTGGTGTGTATGGACCAACGTTTCACTGGTGAGATCTACAGGCAGCTCTAAGGAGACCATGTGCACCCTGCCATGTTGCATTTTTTCCTGGATAGAAATGGGATCTTCCAAGAGGACAATATACCATGTCATCGGATCCACACTGTCCATGAATGGTTTGAGGAACATAGTGAAGATATCACCCATCTTGATTGACCTCAATCCAATTGAACACCTGTGATATGGGCAGGAATGGGCAAGCAAGTGTGAATCTTATGGGTGATTTCAATTTGCCCTTTATTGACTGGAGCAAATGGGAATGAAACTTGTGATGGGGGACAGCATTTTAAAATAAAATAGACTATACTTATTTGTATCGGCATATCACACAGTTGAAAGCTGGAAGATGAAGAAAGGTTGCAGTTGTTAAAAGTAAAGACATGGGTTTTAATTTCAGGAAAGGGGCTTATGACAGTTTAAGACACTACATACCCTTTATCAATTCGGCAGTTAATATAGGGAGGGAAATATATTAGAATTATGGAAAATCTTTAAAGCAATAGTCACAGAGGCCATCAATGCATATACAGGGTGATTCACTACCAGTGCGACAAACTTGCAGAAGGTGTTGGGGGCACAAAGACGAATCGGAATCACATAGCATTGCAGGGTCCAAAATGCCTTCGTCATGCGGTAGAGGACGTTGAACGGGACGTCGCATGAACAGTGATCCCGCTGGAAGTCAGCATTTGCGAACCGTTTCTGTTGAAGAAACCAAATAGCAAAAGTCCTCCGGAGTGGATAATCCGCAGGCTCCAATGATTGGACGCATTGCAGATGGTATGAACTCATTTGGTTTGTTGACAGTATCCTCCATACAGTGGATTGGGAAATACCCAATCGTTGGCCTATCGCTCGAGTACTTGTACTCTTATTGCCTTCTGCAAGACATAGGACATTCTCCTCATTGTCTAACATCCTCATCATTCACTCTCAATTCATGGTACCTCTCGTGAAACAACCAGTCTTACGTAACCTTCTGTGCACATGTGCAAAAATCATATAATGAGGAGCACGCCTGTGCGGGGAAACGTTCCTGGTACAAGCGCAGAGCAGCGTACCCGTTACAGTCCACAACTCCATACGCGAGGTGCATGTCGGCCAGTTCAACGTTTGAATACTCGTCTATCCTATTGCCTCGGGAACCAGTTCGCAAATGCTGACTTCCAGCGGGATCACTGTTCACGCGACCTCCCGTTCAACGTCCTCTATCGCATGACAAAGGCATTTCGGACCCTGCAATTCTATGTGATTCCGATTCGTCTTTGTGCCCCCTACACCTCCTGCAAGTTTGTCGCACTGGTAGTGAATCACCCTGGTATACCATTAAAATACAAAGCTGACTAGTCTAATAGAGAAGAAAAATAAAAAATATGGCATGGAAAAGTTAGAGCAACGAAAACTATTGAAGCCTACTGAATACTAACTGCTACAAGTTGATCTGTAAAGTACCACAGTAAAAGCCAGGCTGGCAAAGATGTATATGAGAAATCACTGGCTTAGAGAGGAAATAATGTGAACAAGGAATTTTTAATGCATGTAAATACAAAAAATAAAATGAATCACATAGAACCCTTGTGTAATGGCTGTGGAAAAGCCTTAGATAATTCAGCTGAAGTAAATAAATTGAACAGGTACTTCATATTGTTCTTTACAGACCAGACCCTTCAGAGTGATGACACTGTGTATGAAGGAGGCTGAGCAATATAAAATCAGCAATATTGAAATTAAGATTATTTACTGGAAAATCTTTCAAGGTTAAAAGGGAAGCGAGGCTCCTCAGATTAATGACATATACCCAGTAATTTTAAAGGAGGTGGCAAGTGCACTAAACCTTTAAGGATTATTTATGAGGGCACCAATGGACTTGGGAGAGATTCCTTTAGATTGGAGAACATAAAGTGGAGTGGGTAATTGCACATCAGTAGTGGGGAAAATCATGCAGGCACTGACAAATTGATTCTGAAGGAAATAAAATATATATATATATTTTTTTTTTTTTAAAGAATTACAAGAAGGAATAAACCCAGACAATACATCTTCCTCTTGATTTTGATAAGAAAGGGTGATAGAGGCTAAATTCTAAGAATAGTTTATCACACAGTTTGTTTACTCCACAGAAATTGTTTCCAATGCAAGTTATGTTTGTTTATTTCATATTTAACTTTGAAGGTAGAAAGGCCACTCCTTACAACTCAGTGTATATAACTATATATCAATATTATTATTGCATTTATCACATTTTATTATTATTATTATTAAATTTATCACATTTATATATTGTTTTATTAAAATCTTCCGTTCTTTTTAAAAGCATGCAAGAAAAAAACAAAGGTTGAAAATGCCAAAAAGGCAAACATAATACATTAAGTGTGCAAGTTTTAACTTTTATATTAACTACTGTTTTGTAAAAACACTCCAAGGAAAAAATCCTGAAAATGTAATGTTATTTACCAAAATGATGAAAAATAGCTCCCAAAAAGAAGATCCCACTTATAGTGCTCATTGGGACTAGACGTCTTGAAAGTGCTCTAATGGGAATTCACTGTATTTATATATTCACTTTATTTTGTTTTGTTTTTGACAGCTCATGCAGCAAGTGTGTGGCTTCCTTGTACAATATGGCTAATACTAATACACACAGCAGGAGTATTTTCTTGACTCATCTATATGACTGTTATTCATTTCAACACATTACAGAGTGCATAAAGGGAGTAAAACAACCTTGACCTAATCGATTTGCAGGACTCGTTTAGGGATTTGCAGGACTCGTTTAGTACCGATGGATTTGAACTGCATTCATTTAAGGTAGAATTGTGTTTCCGTGTGCTGTTGATATATATATTTATATTTACTGTACATTCCGGCGTATAAGCTGACCTTGGAAGCAGTAAAAAAAGTCAGACTTACATGGGAGTGTAAAATTCTAAACATGTTTTGAGTTAGAAGAAATGGAATAATACTAGTATATTTACACTTACAGTAAACTTCCCTTTTAATTCTCAAATGTATAGCGCTATCACTCTTCGCTCTTCTGGTTGCATGAATTTTTTAACATCTGTAGCACTTTTTTGGCGTGTATTGCTGTTTTTGAGATCCTAAGAAGAAATAAACCTGGGGCAATCCTGTACATATAACCCCGGGGGCTCACATCTGGTGAGTATGGGCTTGGCAAACCCAGGGTCCTGAGCTGGATATCATCATTCTTCTCTTTCTTGGTGATTCCTTTGTAATTCTCTCTCCCTTCTCTCTCTCTCTCTCTCTCCTCCTCTCTCTTCTTTCTTTCTCAGGGGGTAACTCGGGAATTTTTTTTTTTTTTTTTGGCTGGTGCAGCATAAGCCTCAGGCTTCCTTGTACCATATGGCTAATAATAATAATAATAATAATAATAATAATAATAATTCTCACAAAGGATTAGAATAGTTTCAAAAACATAAATTCAGAAACTAATAGCAGGGAGTGATCATAATGTCATAAAATGGGCAGTATCCAAAGAGATTTTGGTGTTCAAAAGTAAAGGCTGGGGTTTAATTACAGCAAGGAGAACTATGACAGACTCGGGTGTTTTTTAGAACTAATTGGAGCTTTTACTACGTGCTATTTGTGTGGGAAGTGTTTAAGGGATTCAAACACTGCCCACACAAATAGCATGGGAAGTGTTTAAGGGATTCAAACATATTTTAAGGGATTTTGAAGAGGGCTAAGAATGGGGAGAAGGAGTTCTACTCATATATGAATGTAAAGAAGCAGAGTAAATTTGATATGCCCCATACATGGTCAAAGGAGTGGAATAGTATGGCAAATGAGTCAAAGAGCTATTCTGCAATAATCTTTACTACTGAAACCAAATTGGTACCATGAGGAAAAATAGTGAAGTCAAATTGAAATGCTGTAAAATAAGAGAAAATTATTAGGGAAGCATCCTATCATAAAAGCTACAGAGGCTTAAAGAGCATAAAGCCTAGGAGCAGATAGTTTACATCCAGTTAAACCAAAAAAAGTGGTGTGAGGGTGTGCATCCAACTATTAGTAATGTTAACGAGAGCCTCATTACGTTCAGGGAATATTTCCCGCTGGACTGGAGAAGCATGTCTCTTCAGTCTGTAAACAAGGAGCTAAAGAAATAACAGGCAATTATAAACCAGTGAGTTTGACTTCTATGGTTGGTAAGATTATGCCAACTATGGCATAATCTTACCAACATAAGGCTGCATAAGTACTCCTAGGGGCTCACATCTGGTGAGTATGGGCTTGGCACACCCAGATTCCTGAGCTGGATATCATCATTCTTCTCTTTCTTCGTGATTCCTTTCTGCTTCTCTCTCTCTCTCTCTCTCTCTCTCTCTCTCTCTCTCTCTCTCTCTCTCTCTCTCTCTCTATCTCAGGGTAACTTGGGAATTTTTTTTTGGCTGGTGCAGCATAAGCCTCAAGCTTCCTTGTACCATATGGCTAATAATAATAATAATAAAAAAAAAAAGTTCTTACAAGATGCAAGCTGCAGGAACAGTTCCTTATCATTAATTATGCATATTTCGAAATAGTTTAATTTTTGTTATCAATTTACAACTGTATAATCACATATGAAAATCCAATGTATTATTAGTGTTATTACATAACACTCCACAGTTTTATCAATCAGAGACATTTTAATTGACTGTCCAGATTTTAGCAATATCCGTTTTACTGCTTTTAATCATCTGACTGAGCCATATACACTCAGTCAGATTTTATCTCACAATGACCATGTGTCTGCTATTTTTAGCTTTTTGAAATCCATAAAGGTTTTTACTTATATTTAAAATTTACATGTTATTGTTATTTCTTTATTGATTTATCTTTTCTACATTTTATACCTTTGTTATTTTATATCTTGACATGGTGACCTAAGTAATTAGGTCAGTGAAAAAATTTTTATATATCACCTGGTTTTGGCGCATTATAGCCTTAGTTGCTAATATGCCAATAAAACCCAATAACTAACTAACTAACTAACTAACATAACACTAATAATATTCTGACTATATGGTTTTAATGTTAAATACTGAGGAAGATAAATGGTATTACTAAAAACAGATTATATTGTGAAACAATATTTTGCAACATGCTCGTTTTAAACTCGCATACTTATTGTTACACACAAATAGTGTGCGTCACATAGTGTGAAGAAATAGTTGGGCTGTGGGTTGGACACCCCTGTCTCACACTATAAAAAAAAGGTATTTGTTTCATGATCTATCAGCCACATCTATTAGTTCAAACTGTAAGTGAAACTGTGTACAAAATTTTGCATTTTTTACCTTTCTATAATAAAAAAAGAAAGTTTTTTTACTAATTTCAGTCCATATTTTTCTATGGCATGAGAAATTTGTTTTATTTTTGTTTCAACTTATTTTTGGAATGCAAACCGGGAAAGGTTTGCCACTGCTAATTCAGGGATGAAGTTTGTGGAAAATAATGTGTCCTCTTTGTAAGCAAAGTTTAAAAGATATGTTGAGTTATGAGCTTTTATTCCAATTAAGCTTTTAAAAGCAAAATATGCATTGCATTTTCCAAATACAGCAGAACGTTTGTTATCCGGAATAATTTGAAAGGCTGATTTTTTTTCTTTTTATTAAGAAACTTGAGACTTAGCAGCAAAAAAAAAAAAAAAAAAAAAAGTCACAACAAATGAAACAAACAAAAAAAAAACGATTGAACATTACTTTAAATTTTTTCCACATAAAATTTGCAGTAAAATACCTATCCGAATATACATATGTAAATGTGCAAATTTTTATGTATAAGTTATTATTATTGTTAATTAAATAAATTTGTTTTTTTCATGCTATTTAAACTTTTTCTTTTACCTTAATACATTATAATAGAATTTTATTTAATTTTACCTTATGTTCGATTATTGGGAAAATTTTGCTATCCAGAAGAGGTCTGACATTAATTATTCTTGATAACTGACGCTCTATTGTATCAATAGTATCATCTTTCTACTCACTGCATTGCTGTTTGGAGGGCTGAAGTCATCAAAATGATGTATGGGCTACATGGCAACAGTATTACTATACTCCCCACCCTTCAGCTGAGTAATATAAATCATTTCTTTTGAGATTTGAACAAACTGAATATTTCATATTTTTCAAGAATGATTTTAATACATATTCACAGACTACTTGACAATACACCAGACTGCTCTGTTCTTTATTAGTTTGTTCAATAAAACCAAGATAAGGTATGATATCCTCAGAGTTGACTTTGTTTTGTGTTTTCATATAATTTTTAAGCTTAACATTTCACTACTTAAAAACCTGAAATAAGACTTGAAATTGAATCAACAATCTCCATTATTGCTTAAACACTGAAAAGCAGGTCTCTATTCTAAGAAACAATTAATTCAAATGGCAAACCCTAGAAAGGTAAAAGGAATAGAGATCTGATACTTAATGGAACACTACAAGAGGAAGTGTAAAGCCAGTGAGTATAGTACTACAAAATTGGCGCCTCCATAGCCAGGTGGGCAGGAGCAGCGGTGTGTAGCACACGCTTCTTGATTAGATCGGGGTTCAAGCCTGTGACCACTATATACAGAGGATACGGAAAGGTCAGGGAATGACCACCGCATATCCCGGAGCAATATGGCCTTAGTTGCTAATGCTCCTAAAAACCAAACAACAAACAACAATACTACAAAAATGATAATAATTTAATTATCTAATAAATTAAATTAGCAAACTGAATAAATAGTTTAACTATGAATGGATTGCAGGAGAGATAAAAAGCTTTGCTGGGTTGGACTCTGGCATGTGGGCCTTATTGGACACCTGTTTTAGAATTTAAATAAACAGCTGGGAAACATTATAAATGAAAGGAAACCATACTGTACATAAAAATAAAAGAAAAATTATTTTTTATTTTTATCATTTACAAAGGCTGGTAAAAATGTGTATTTGTTAGCAAAGAAGCAAATTATTTTTTATGAGAGAGAGAGACACCAGCTCAGGACCCTGGGTGTGCCAAGCCCATACTCATCGGATATGAGCCCCTGGGGTGAAGCATGCCTGCACCTTATTACCACTTCTCAGAATTTTCATTGGCAGTTTTTTTTTTTTTAAATTTAAGTTACTGACAAAGTTTAATGTGGAAGGCAAAAATTAGCTTAATTATTACAGGAAGATATAAGGTCTTCAAGAATTTCTGAATAAATTGGATAATTTGGGACAATTTGTTACACAAAAACAAAAGTTATGAAAAGCATTAGTAGAGGCATATGATGCAAGAAAGCAAGCTTATATATATAGCATCAGCCAAAAAAAAAAAAAAAAAACCTCCCATTTCACTCCAGATGTTTGTCTAGTTCTGCCTTGAACTTATTTAAGTTGTTGACCTCCACTACAACAAATGGAACTTTGTTCCAACTATCAACTACCCACTGGCTAAAGGTGAATTTCTGCACATCTATTCTACAATTGTCTTTCCTCAATTTGAATTTGTCCCCTCAAGTGAGTAACCTGAGCAAGAGGACCAGGGGCTTGGCACACCCAAGGTCCTGAGCTGGATATCATCATTCTTCTCTTTCTTGATGATTCCTTTCTACTTGATATGATGGTATATCAAGCTTAATGTTCAAGTGTGCAGACGATACAAAGTTGGCAGGGTTGTTAAGGACACTAACGCTATGCTGCTGCAACAGGATCTGGAAAGGTTGAGAAGATGGGCTGAGAGGTGGCAAATGAAGTTTAACATTGACAAATGTAAACTACTACATATGGGAAACAGCAACCCCAGAGCAACGTACCATCTCTGTGGTACTACAATGACAGTGGTAGAGAATGAAAAGAATCTGGGGGTAATTGTGCAGACAGATATGAAGTTCTCTGAGCAGTGCAGACGAGCTGCAAGAGTAGCTCATGGTGTCTTGTCAATGATATACAGGAATTTTTCTAGCAGGGATAAGGAGGTGATTATTCCTTTGTATAAGGCAATGGTCAGGCCACATCTTGTATACAGGTCTGGAGGCCTCATTTCAAGAAGGATGTAGAGCTGCTGGAACGAGTACAGAGAAGGGCAACAAGATTAGTGAATGGAACAAAGGGTTGCTTTTATGAAGAAAGGCTTAAGTTTTGCAAATTACAGTGTCTGGAGACTAGGCACCGGCGCGGTGATCTGATAGAGGTGTATAAAGCCATGAATGGTTTGAGCATGCTCAATGCTGATGGGATTCTTCCTCTTACACAGAATAATCACCTGAGAGGGCATAAATTCAAATTGAGGAAAGACAGACGTAGAATAGATGTGCGAAAATTTGCCTTTAGCCAGCAGGTAGTTGGTTGGTGGAACAGACTTCCATCCCTTGTTGTGGAAGTTGATAGCCTAAAAAAATTGAAGGCTCAGCTGGACAGGTATTTCGAATGAATGGAGCAGTGACGTGGAAGTTTTTTTTTGGCTGATGCTGCATAAGCTTGCTTTCTTGCATCACATGCCTCTACTAATGCTAATGCTTCTGTCAATATCTTTGTCTCTCACTTTCGCTCAGGGTAATAACTCAGAATTTTTTTTTTTTGGCTGGTGCAGCATAAGCCTCAGGCTTCCTTGCACCATATGGCTAATAATAATAATAATAATAATAATAATAATAAAAAAAAAAATCCTATTAGCATTGAGCTTGCTCAAACCATTCAAAGCCTTATACACCTCAATGAGATCGCCTCGCAGGTGCCTAGTCTCCAGAAGCTGCAATTTGCTGAACTTAAGACTTTGTTGGTAACACCAACCTTTTGTTCCACTCATCAATCTCGTTGCCCTTCTCTGTACTTGTTCCAACAGCTCTATATCTTTCCTAAAATGCACAATTACCCCCAGATCCTTTTCATTCTCCACTACCCCGAGTGTAGTACCACCCAGTTGATATGTTACTATGAGATTACTGCTACCCATATGCAGTACTTTACATTTGTCAATGTTAAACTTCAGTTGATACCTCTCAGCCCATCTGCTCAATTTTTCTAGATCCTGTTGCAGAAGCGTACTATCATTACTGTCAGTAACAATCCTGCCAACCTTCGTATCATCTGAAAACGTAGACATTAACACTGATATATCTTGGTCAATATCACTGATAAATACCAAAAACAACAATGGGCCCAACACTGAACCCTGGGTCTCCACTAATAATTAGTCCATGAAGAGCAGGGTCCATTGATAACCACTCTCTGTAATCTTCCACTCAACCATTCCTTTTATCCATTGCAGCAACCTGCCCATAATGCCATACTGCTCCAATTTGTACAGTAGTCTTCCATGTGCTACATCAAAAGATTTCCTAAAATCCAGTATTTGATATCAAAATTATTTTTGCATCCAGTTCCTTTGTGACTACATCATAGTATCCAATAAAATTGGTCAGACAAGACTTCCCCTTAACAAACCCATGATGTGTGTCTGAACTATAACTGCAGTCCTGTCTAGATGATCCTGCATTGCTTCCCTAACAAGTAACTCCATTAATTTCCCTGGAACAGAAGTTAGACTAATAGATCTGTAATTACTCGTAGCACTCTTTGATCCCCCTTTGTGAATTTCGGACATATTTGCACATCTCCAGTCTGTGGGAACCTCTCCTGAGTCCAAGGAAACTTTCATAATTATGGCTAAGAGTTCTACTTCATTTAATACAACTGGATAGATCCCATCCACCCCAAGTGCCTTTCTTATATTCAATTTCAACAATTTCTCCTCCACTTTACTCTCAGTTATTACAAAATCATTTGGCTCCCTGCCAGAGTTTGATAAGCTTCTAGCCTCAACTTCCCTACAGACCTCCTCATGTGTGAACGTAGATGCAAAATACTCATTCAGTTTGTCAGCTACCTTAGTAAGTTCATCAAAAATCAAACCATCAATGTCAAATGGACCAATTTGATTCATAATACTAAGTAAAATCATAAGTAAAGACGTCTTTACTGTTTTTCTCTGCATTGTATGCCAAAGATTTCTCATAATCTGCATTTGCTTGCCTAATGTCCTTTGTGACTTGATTACAGACTATCTTATATCTACCATGGGCATCTGTGTCTCCTGATAATTTACGTGTGTCACATGCATTTTTCCTCTCTGCCATGAGTTTCATTAGCTCATCAGACATCCATTTAGGCCTAACGCTTGAACAGTATTTCTTAGTTTAGTACGAAAAGCCCAAAGAATTGGAATCCCTGATCATAAACACTGCATTGAGGAAATCTTACATACACTTTTCTATATACCTTAGGCAATAAAGAGATTCGTTTGGGGTGTAAGCTAAATAAACAAAAATTGGAACAAGTTAGTAACTTTGTGCATCTAGGAACAGTTTTTAATGAAGATTAAAGATTACACCTAAAAATAAACAGCAGAAGAAGTAATATAGAAAGGCAGTTAAATTTATTTGGAGCAAAATATAAATTAGTCAAATGCTAAAATTAGCTATAGTAAAATTAGCTGTTTATAATAGTTTAAGCCTATTTTAGGCCTGCTGGATGCTGGATCAGAAAAGTTCAAAAATGAGTTTTAAGAAAAATAGAATGATGTACCAGACAGAAGAAACAGCAAAACCATATTACAAATAAGAAGGGGAGAGCTTTAGGATAACAAATATCCAAGCAAAAGTCTAAGTGAAATAGTTTAGTGAAATTAGCTAAACAGATATTTGAAGCAAAAAAAGAGGAAGGCAAATAAATTAATTGTATCAAGCAAGCATTACCTCTAATGCTTAAAGAGGGCTTATTTTGGCTGGGGGAGGGTGAAAATCCTAATAGGATTTAAGTAAAAACAATGAATGGAAGGCTGAGAATCCAGAAGGATTGATTTATATTGTGTTATGAGCAGAGCCGGAACTAGGCAATCCTACGCCTGGGGCAAAAGTGTTATAAGTATGCCCTCATTCAGTCAATCTTTCAGTAGCATAGCTAGGGTCGTCGATGCCCAGGGGCAACATGTCTTCCTGGCACCACTGATTGTGATAGATAATTCCTTCAGTTTGCACCCCCTGAAGCTTGCCACCTGGGGGAAATTCCCCCTCTGCACCCCCCTTGCTATGACTGCAATTTTTATGAATTTATAAAAATTACTATAGCAATGGTTTATGATTTCCATATATTTATTAATAAAATAAACAATATGATGAATATAACAAAACAAAAATATCAAAGAAAAAGAAACTTACAAATATTTGTTTATATCTACAGAGAATTTAATTCTACATTAACTACACAGAAAATACATATAACTACAAGAAATTAGAAAACCAGATTGTTTATATATCTAGTATAAAATCATAGAAACAAAATATTGCAAAATACAGTACTTTTAACATTATAACACACTAAAAATATGCAATGAAGGGTGTATTATTTTAATTGAATTTTTCACAAGAAGCTACTGTTACTGGTTAGGTAAGAAAAATTCATAGCACTATATGTAGATAAGGTTCTATTAGATAATACTCATGAATGAATTGGAGAAGTTGTAAAGGGGTTACAGTTTTATATCCTGCAGAATTCATAAAACATGATTTTTAAAATATCTGTTGAAATATCAACAGATATTTGAAAAATTGTTTGTCCTCCAGTGGTTAGTACTGGAGAGCAAACCAAAAAGCTCATAGGTGTGACATCGCAAAACAGGCCATACTATTTTAGAAGTTTGTAATTGGAGTTTCTCTGTTATTTTCAAAATTTATAAAACACTGTTCCTCCCTGATTTTTTTTTTTCTCTCTCCCTAAGTGATTATCCAGAATTTATAATTTTTTCACTCCCACAAAAATTTCTGGAATCGTAAGTAGCACGTACAAAGATAATGCAGTATTTCTTCTAATAAAATTTTTAATAGGTGGCTGTATACCTTTTACATTCCACTTACATTTTGGAATGGTAATTCCGTTAACCCTTAATTTACATTTTTTAATTGCTTAAATTGCCTAAAGGCCACAGTTGGAAACAAAGCATACAAAGTTAAGTCACTCTTAATCCATTCATTATATGGAAATTTTCTTCATTCTACAGAAACATTTTAAATGTAATTACCGAAAGGAATTCAAAAAATTCACTATAAAGAAGTTTGTTAAACACAGGTTTGACTGTAATTAAATCAAAAATTAAGCAATTTTAAAATATAACTAACTGGTTGAATGCATCCTTAGAATGCTGTGCTTGAGGCTAGTGCCCCGCTCATCCCACCCTAGTTCCGGCTCTAGTAATGAGAGTGACCTGTACCCTCAATGGGTTCGAGATTTGGATGATGATGCGTGCTCATGTGGCATTTATTAAACTCAGAACAACCTCTCATAATAACGGAGATCATACAACAAGCTAACATAACCCAGCACTACTTGGAACATCCTCCATGATAAAAGAGAAAATACTGCCTCATAATTTTGAAAATCTACATGGAATGATAAGCTAAGGTTAGTGGAGACAGGAACAGTCCCTCAGCTGCTATGCCATAAAATCATCTTGCAAAGGAGGATGTAAATTTTCTTATTCTCACAAACTTTCCTTACCTTAAGTCACTGCCAGGTGCAAGGGAACAGCCATCCTGAATCCTCAGCATTTAGTTTTTTGTGCTCAACAATGAAACTTGAAATACCTTTCAAGGTTTCCCTCAGTTTCTCTATTAAAAATTCAAAAAATCTCTATTAGTTACTAAATAAACAAACAGAATGAAAGGCCAAATATTGAAACACCACTTGTATTTGCTTGTTAGTCAGCATTTTCAGAAGTGACAGAAAAAGGCTCAGCTAATTATAAAATACTTTCACATACTATTTTTAATCAGTATATGTAGGTTTAGCCATTCAACATTGATTTTTGAATGTGAAAAAGTGTTTGGCCTTACTAGTTATTAAGCTCATCTCAATAGATAATCAGTTGATTACACTTAGATATAATGTTGAAAGAAAAAACATCTACAGCTTTTTTTCTATGGGAAACTTAGCTCTTCATTCCATCAGCTATACTCAATTTACATATGCTAGATTTATTGTGCAATGTAAGAACTTTGTGTTTTGAGTTGGCATGTCATTTGCCTTATTTGTCTAAAAAGTTAAAGCATGTCATATTGCTTCCATGTTTCTATTCCTCAAACACTAATTTGTAAGAACTGAACGTAGTTGTAATGGAATGCAATACAGGTATACACGTATGTATTTCATGTTTAGGATGGCTTCTGAGGTTTTCCTCATATCTATGGTACATCTCTGTGCAAGGCAATAGTCAAGCCAGTCATGGATGTATATAGGTGTGTTTGGGAAGTGCTGGGCTATGCTGGTGTGTTATGCGATGCACTTAGCCTGCCAGCAAGTAGTGATTGCTCCGAGGGCTGCTTCTGATACCCATTCTTGCTGTAAGGTGGGCCATCTATTGTATATTCATACTTGGCTAATATAGCATGAGAATAACACATAACACAAAGTATAACATGAGAGAAGAGCAGGAAGATAGGAGTGTGGGAAGGGAAAAGGCTCTAAAAAAGACTAGTTACAGGTGAGAAGGAAGCATCTTTGGGAAATAGAAAAGAAGAGTGGAATGTAGGAAATAGAGGGTCAGATGTCCATTTATCTCACCTCGGGAGATCCTGTGATCAGCCAGATGAATACCATCAGGCAGAGAAGACTTATCTGAATCTGTAGATGCATCCCATCCCTGGAAGGATCCACGGTCAGTTATGAATCTCCAGATAGTGCAGCAATTGCACTTGGATTGGAAGGGTGATCCACCCAGCAAATATCCTCAAGGAAGGTGTAGTATCTGAGGGCAGATTGAGTCCTGGAGGCACTTCTTGATCTTGTATTTGTAAACTGCAGAGCTGTGGTTTGGGTATTTGGATGCCTTATTCTGTACTATTTGAGTGCTACTTGAATGCAGTTATGCATTTGTATTCTGCAAGTGAAGGCTATGTTAGCAGAACTGGAAAATTATGGGAAATTTTCTTTGGTGTTTATAATTTTTTGTGCAGCTTCATCCTTAGCATGGATCCTGTGACAAGTTGCAAGGATAGGCATAAGTGTACACAGTAGGAACAGGTAAGCAGTATATATGTTCTCTATACTCATACAGGGAGGGGGGTGTCAGATATGCCCAGGTCAAACAGTTTTTTTTTTTTTTTTTTTATCTACCATGTCCTGTCAGTAAGAAAGTTGTTAATGCAGTCCTGTCAAAAACCATGCCTTAAGCCTGCAGTCATTGGGATTTACAATTGGGAACTACTTCTTAGTAAATGCCCTTTCAATACAAGTGTTCCAACACTTTGCCAGATGCAGGTATAGTCATAGTTTCTCTTGCTTCAACGAGGCATCCAGATCGTTATTAACTCTGAATATGGTTATTTTATGTACATTATTCTGTCCAAAATGAATCTCACTAGTATCTTCCTCATGATAGGGAAGCAGAGCTATTGGTCTATAAGATGCTGCGGCAGCTTTTTTTTTTTTTTTTTTGTTGTACTTTTATTAGTATTTTTAGAAGTGCTATCTATCACATCTCCAGAAAGAAACCCCCCACCTCTTAAACATATATTAAATATTTAAAAAAAATTTTTTTTCACCTTTCAACATGTCAGTACTTGGGCATTTCCAATTTAAGAGATTTTAATCACATCATAAGAAATATTGTTCAAGGTTTAGGCCTAAATGGATGTCAGATGAACTAATATGGCAGAGAAGAAAAATGCATGGAAGCCTATGATAGATATAAGCTGGTCTGTAACCAAGTCACAAAGGAGATTAGGCAGGCAAAGGCAGATTATGAGAAATTCTTGACAAAGGATGCAAAGAAAAACAGAAAAGAGTTCTTTACCTCTGTAAACTCTAGAAGGAAAGGGTTGAATCAGATTGGTCCACTGGATATTGACGGTTCAACAGTTGAGGATCCTGCTCAGGTGGCTAACAAACTAAACGAGTATTTTGCATCTACATTCACACATGAGGAGTTATTCAGGAGGGGGGGAATGCCAGAAGTCAAGTAAACTCTGGCAATGAGCTAGATGATTTTGCAATAACTGAGAGGAAAGTGGAGGAGAAATTGTTGAGGATAAACATAAAAAAGGCACCTGGGGTGGATGGGATCTATCCAGTTATATTAAAGGAGGCAGCAAAGGAAGAAAGCAAACCCTTAGCCATAATTATGAGAGCTTCTTTGGACTCAGATGAGGTACCCATAGACTGGAGATGTGCAAATGTGATCCCAATTCACAAAGGAGGATCAAAGGCTGACACAAGTAATTATAGACCTGTGAGTTTAACTTCTGTTCCAGGAAAATTAATGAAGGCACTGGTTAAAGAAGCACTGCAGGATCATCTAGACAAGACTTCGGTTATAGCTTGGATACAGCATGGTTTTCTTAAGGGAAAGTCTTGCCTGACCAATTTGATTGGATACTATGATGCAATCACAAAAGAACTGGATGCAGGGAATAACTTTGATACTATATATTTGGATCTTAGAAAGGCTTTTGATACTGTTGCACATGAAAGACTGCTGCACAAATTGGAGCAGTGTGGCATTGGAGGCAAATTACTGCTATGGAGAAGACAGAGTGGTAATCAATGGACACTGCTCATCATGGACTAATGTTATTAGTGGAGTTCCTCAGGGTTCAGTGTTGGGTCCATTGTTGTTTTCTGTATTTTTAAATGATATTGATGATGGTATATCAAGCTTAATGTCCAAGTTTACAGACAATACAAAGGTTGGCAGGGTTGTTAAGGACACTACTGATGCTATGCTGCTTCAACAGGATCTGGAAAGGTTGAGCAGATGGGCTGAGAGGTGGCAAATGAAGTTTAACATTGACAAATGTAAAGTACTACATATGGGAAACAGTTACCCCAGAGCAACATATCAACTCTGTTGTACTACACTGACAGTGGTGGAGAATGAAAAGGACCTGGGAGTAATTGTGCAGGCAGATATGAAGTTCTGTGAGTAGTGCAGACTGACGGCAAGAGTAGCTCATGGTGTCTTGTTAATGATATACAGGAATTTTTCTAGCAGGGATAAGGAGATGATTATTTCTTGTATAAGGCAATGGTCAGGCCACACCTTGAGTACTGTATACAGGCCTGGAGGCCTCATTTCAAGAAGGATGTAGAGCTGCTGGAACAAGTAGAGAAGGACAAGATTAGTGAATGGAACAAAGGTTTCTCTTACGAAGAAAGGCTTAAGTTATGCAAATTAGTGTCTGGAGACTAGGCACCGGCGAGGTGATCTGATAGAGGTGTATAAAGCCTTGAATGGTTTGAGCATACTCAATGCCGATGGGATTCTTCCTCTTGCTCAGAATAATCACCTGAGAGGGCATAAATTCAAATTGAGGAAAGACAGATGTAGGATAGATGTGCGGAAATTTGCCTTTAGACAGCAGGTAGTTGGTTGGTGGAACAGACTTCCATCCCTTGTTGTGGAAGTTGAGAGCCTAAATAAATTTAAGACTCAGCTGGACATGTATTTCGAACGAACGGAGGGGTGAAATAGGAGTGGTGTGTTTTTTTGTTTTTTTTTTTCTTGCATCATGTGCCTCTACTAATGCTAATCCTTTATTAGCATTAGCATTAGTAGAGGCATTTGATGCAAGAAAGCAAGCTTATGCAGCATCAGCAAAAAAAAAAAAAAAAAAGTAACATAAATAAAAAATAACCACTTCCACTTCACCCCTCTGTTTGTTCGAAATACCTGTCCAGCTGAGCCGTAAACTTATTTAAGCTATCAACTTCCACGACAAGGGATGGAAGTCTGTTCCACCTACCAACCACCCGCTGGCTAAAGACAAATTTTCGCACATCTATCCTACATCTGTCTTTCCTCAATTTGAATTTATGCCCTCTCAGGTGATTATTCTGAGCAAGAGGAAGAATCCCATCAGCATTGAGCATGCTCAAACCATTCAAGGCTTTGTACACCTCTATCAGATCACCTCGCTGGTGCTTAGTTTCCAGACACTGTAATTAGCAAAACTTAAGCCTTTCTTCGTAAGAGCACCCCTTTGTCCCATTCACCAATCTTGTTGCCCTTCTCTGTACTCGTTCCAGAAGCTCTACATCCTTCTTGAAATGAGGCCTCCAGGCCTGTATACAGTACTCTAGGTGTGGCCTGACCATTGCCTTATACAAGGGAATAATCACCTCCTTATCCCTGCTAGAAAAATTCCTATATATCATTGACAATACACCATGAGCTACTCTTGCAGCCCGTCTGCACTGCTCAGAGAACTTCATATCTGCCTGCACAACCACCCCCAGGTCCCTTTCATTCTCTACCACTGTCAGTGTAGTACCACAGAGTTGATACGTTGCTCTGGGGTTGCTGTTTCCCATATGTAGTACTTTACATTTGTCAATGTTAAACTTCATTTGCCACCTCGAAGCCCAATCTGCTCAACCTTTCCAAATCCTGTTG
Source organism: Mastigoproctus giganteus (assembly GCF_048544385.1). NCBI lineage: Eukaryota > Metazoa > Arthropoda > Arachnida > Uropygi > Thelyphonidae > Mastigoproctus > Mastigoproctus giganteus. The sequence goes on along the minus strand of NC_143583.1, from coordinate 111,321,785 downwards.
CAGCAGCATAGTGTCAGTAGTGTCCTTGACAACCCTGCCAACCTTCGTATCGTCTGCAAACTTGGACATTAAGCCTGATATACCATCATCAATATCATTTATAAATACAGAAAACAATAAAGGACCCAATACTGAACCCTGAGGGACTCCACTAATAACATTAGTCCACGATGAGCAGTGTCCATTGATTTTACCACTCTCTGTCTTCTCCCCTCAACCACCCCTTTATCCATAGGAGCAATTTGCCTCCAATGTCACACTGCTCCAATTTGTGCAGCAGTCTTCTATGTGCAACAGTATCAAAAGCCTTTCTAAGATCCAAGTATATAATATCAAAGTTATTCCCTGCATCCAGTTCTTTTGTGACTGCATCATAGTCTTGTAACTGAAGTCTTGTCTAGATGATCCTGCAGTGCTTCTTTAACCAGTGCCTCCATTAATTTTCCGGGAACAGAAGTTAAACTCGCAGGTCTATAATTACTTGTGTCAACCTTTGATCCTCCTTTGTGAATTGGGGTCACATTTGCACATCTCCAGTCCATGGGTACCTCCCCTGAGTCCAAGGAAGCTCTCATAATTATGGCTAAGGGTTTGCTTACTTCCTTTGCTGCCTCCTTTAATATAACTGGATAGATCCCATCCACCCCAGGTGCCTTTCTTGTGTTTATCTTCAACAATTTCTCCTCCACTTTGCTCTCAGTTATTACAAGATTCTCTAGCTTACTGCTAGAGTTGAATACACCTCTGGCATTCCCCTCGCTGAATAACTCCTCATGTGTGAATGTCGATGCAAAATATTCATTTAGTTTGTTAGGTACCTGAGCAGGGTCATCAACAGTTGACCCATCGATATCAAGTGGACCAATCTGATTCATCCCCTTCCTTCTAGAGTTTACATAAGTAAAGAACTCTTTGCTGTTTTTCTTCGCATCCCTTGCCAAGGATCTCTCGTAATCTGCCTTTGCCTGCCGAACCTCCTTTGTAACTTGGTTACATATCAACTTGTATCTATCATAGGCGTCTGTGTCACGTGTTAATTTGTATGTATCCCATGCATTTTTCTTCTCTGCCATATGCCTCATTAGTTCATCTGACATCCATTTAGGCCTAAACCTTGAACAAAGCCTAGTAGCTTCCGAGATAAGTTCTTTGAATGCTTCCCATTTTGAATTTGCTGTTGGCAATATCATCAGTTGATCCCACTGTATAGAATTTAAATACTGTCTCAGTCCATTGTAGTCGCCTTTACGAAAGCAATACCCCTTCCCTTTACCCCTAATGGTAGTTACCTCTTTGAGTAACTCCCACTTCAGAACACTGTGATCACTGCCACCTAGTGGTTCATTTATCTGCAGATTCTTAATGCATGAAGAATCACTACTGATAATCAAATCAAGAGTATTACTCCCTCTAGTTGCCTCCCGAACATGCTGATGTAGAAAACAATCATCCAATAAATCCACAAAAGCCTTGCTACTGTGTGAGTGACCAGCCCCCAAATTCCAGTCAATATCTGGGAAATTAAAATCCCCCATTATAGGACTCTCTGATTTACTGGCCCACTCTATTTCTCCGAACAGTTTCTTATTATACTCATCAGAGTCATTAGGCCTATAGCACACTCCTACTCTCAATTTTGATCTCTCAATGCTTATGTCACACCAAACTGACTCGACACTGCACTGTCCAGCGATGTCAACTGGCTTCACTTCCTTGGATTTTATGTGTTTTTTAACTAATAGCGTAACCCCTCCTCCCTTCCTATCCTGTCTATCCTTTCTGTAGACAGGATAGGAAGGGAGGAGGGGTTATGCAAAGTTATTTACATAGATTATATGAAAAGATTATTTCTGCAAAGTTATCTGCTTCTTTTTGGAGAATGAAGTTCACATTGTCTTTTCTGACTATGGCATGGAAGGCAGTGTCTGTAATGTTGTCAACCTTCTTGGAGTGATCCACAATTTTCTCTACTGAATTGTCCCATGAAATGGTCTCCAGCATGCCATCAGTGCAGATAGAGCTGAAGTTTTCTGCAGGGACCATCTTATTATTTTTCAACTTGTGGATCAGGCCTCATGGGTCAGTAGTGCTCTGTGCTACTACAAAGTTTTGCCAAGGAAATTTCTTTTGATGCTGTATTTTATTTTGTCTTCTTGTGTCCTCATATCTGATTTTGAAGAATGCAGTATAAGGCAAATGGCAGCAAAGACAGCAAATTCACTTATACCACCAACTAAATATGTGTTTGAAAGTTTTAAATGCATGAGTTTAAAAAAAAAGCCTGAGGCTTTTGCTGCACCAGCCAAAAAAAAATTTCTGAATTACCGAGAGAGAGAGTGGAAGGGAATCACCAAGAAAAAGAAGAATGATGATATCCAGCTCAGGACCCTGGGTATATATATATATATATATATATACATCAAAGACATATTCATTATTTCAAGTACTAAAAGAGTCAAAATAAACCATGAAACTGGTTGCAATTTTGTGAATGACTGCTGATGGGTTAAACAATTTGAGTTCAAATCATGGCATGAGACACTTTTTACTGGAGAGTAGGAAAGATCACTAATAATCATTACCTTCATGATACTTGATTAACATTTCACTCCAAACTTCACTTTTCTTCTAGGGTAAATGGTGGTGGTTCTGGAACAAATCGCTTCACAATGCACTCACTGCTTGCAAGAGGTGTTTGAAATGCACAAGGAATGGCTGGCATTACAACACCTATGGTAGATTTTAAAGTGGAATACAAATGGTAAATTTTCCATTTACATCCTCAATGGGGCAGTGCTTGATCACCCTATACAACAGAGTTACCCAAAATTTTATATAGCTGGGGCCCAATTTCAGTACCTTTTTTATTAGGAGAAAAAAATATAAATTCATGTAAAAAAAAGAAGAAAAAAATCTCTTTATTTGATCTTCTAACAATCAGTTATTTGTGTGTGTACTTTATAGCTTTTAAATAACTACGATGAGAACTAATGTCATGGGTGTTTGATATCACATCGCAAATTTTCCGGGAGCAAAAGGAGCCAATTTTATCCTCAAATCTGGTTTGACATTCATTCAACTTGTTGCCTGCATGAATGTTCCACAATAATAATAGGATAATATGATTACATATTTCCTAAGGACTGATATATATTTTTTCCAAGGATTGGAACTAGGTTGTGGACCACACTTTGGGGAAACACTGCTACAGAAGAATGTTTCAAAATTGCTATGGAAAGGTTCTAGCTCCTTGCTGACTTTATGAACTACTGCCCTCTAGTAATAACTCAATGCTATACTTGGTGGTTTTTCGCAGTTTATACATTATTTTGGCAATGCTCAAAATACAAATAATTAACATTTGAAGCTTTTTGGGAATATACATATACAATTTGTATAAAATTTAGTAGGAAAATAACTGTTTATATATATTACACTACAAAAACAATGGAAAACAGCTTGAGAATGAGTTAACAGGCATAGATAACTAATGGGGTTATAAATTTAAAATTGGAAAGGGTTGGTTGCAGAAAAAAAAATGTGTGCAAATTTGTATTCAGCCAATGAGCAGTTGTTAAAATAAATTTCCGCTTAGTGTTGTGAAAGTGGGTAGTTGTCTGAATAAATTTAAAAGGAGTTTTAGCTAAATCACTGAAAGGAATGGGAAAATTAAGTTTTGCTTTTCTTTTTGGTTGGTGTTACATATGCTTTGCTTTCTTGCATGTTGCCAATACTAATTATGACAATTTAAGCATTTTAACACTTCCCCTCTCTCTCTCTCTCTCACCACCCCCCCCACAAAAAACTTGCTACAGATAGCTATCATAAAATACCAGGTATAATCAGAAAACTCTGACTCAATTTGTTATATTTTAATAATGAAAATGAATAAAAGAAAATTACTTGTTAAACCTACCATGTCTAGAATTTCTTTTTTTACAAGAGATGACATTTCCATTGCTCATGTGCAAAGGTTCATTTTTAAGTTCATTGTCGTTAATGGAAATAATTTTGTATTGTTGTTTTCAGAATGTCATTTTCTGAACAAACATCTAATAAATTTTGATTTTTTTTATTTAAAAAAAATCAGACCCAGAGACTAAAAATGATTGCTTAAGCATATGGCGAAAAATTAGATCAAATGGTTAGTATTTGAAAGGTACATGCTCCCAAGATATCATTGAGGATGATGCAAGGAGTGGGAGACTGTGGGTTGATATATGATAAACTTACTTCCTATATTAGAAGCATTACTAAGCCAACTGACAAATACAACACAAAGATAGCTCAAGTTGGAACATCATGTCGTAATTTCCAAACCATTATATCTGTAATTTTAAACTCAAAGATTATGCAGTTTCACTGTTCTCAGTTTTTAGAAGCAGATCAAATGAAACAAGACTTGAACTTTCTTGAAAGAAATGGAAAGAAAAGACTTGAAAGAAATGGTTGAAATTTGTAATCACAATCCAAGATTTCTAAAAACAACAGTGCTAGATGAAATGGGACTTTATTTTTAAAACCCATAAAAAAAAGTAAAAGTAAAGTGCAGCCATTATCAACCCACTGCAGGATGGAAGCCTCCTCAACAATTCATGCTGAGGGAAATGGACCATAATCTGCCACGCTGGTCCAGTGCGGGTTGGCAGATCGACCGTATTCAGCAGTCAGGGGCTTGAACCCTGGTCTACTCAAAGAGCGTGTGCTACCGCACTCCCGCTCCTGCCCACTCGGCTACCCATAGAGAGAACATATCCCCTGAATGTAAGTCTACAGTGAGTGACTCTCAAAAAGAAAAATTCAGATTTAAAGGTTTAAAAGTAAAGTTATGCTAGAATTGTATTGTATTTTTTAACCATAAAGGCATATCTCATTATGAATTTAAACAGAGGTAATACTATTAATAAGACTAGGTAGTTAGCAGGGCCGCTGCGACCCTATGTGCTGCCAGTAAGTGAAATCAAATTTGCCGCCCAAAAATATTTGGATTAAAAATTAAAATAAGGCATAAATAATTATTATTAATTTATTGAAAAAGAAAATACAGTAATTACAACATCTCACATACGTGTATATATAATATAATGAAACAACAAGCAAAAATAAAATCATTCTGAAATTCTGGAAATAAACTTTAAATTCTAAATCACAGTATTCGTATTCTATCACAATAATAAAATAAAAGGAAAATTATACAAATTTATGTTTCGTTGCTTTAAGAGATGCGAATTTATTAATTATTTCATTTATGTTTATTTGTTCCAAATGATGATTTTCTATTGAAATTATTGCCTAATTAGAGTCATTGTTGAGACATTGTCAATCGTAAATAATTTCTGATTATTTTTAATTTTGAAAAACTCCGTTCACCTGAAGCAACTGAAACTGGTAAAGTCAGAAAAATTGGCATTAGCATTAATAGTGGCAAATGAGGCAAGAAGGCAAGCTTATACAGCATCAGCCAAAAAAAAAAAAAGGGGGGGAGGAACCCATTTCCCATTTGCCTCTCCAGTCACTCCAAAAGATTGTCCAGTTCTTCCTTGAATTTATTTAAGCTATCAACTTCCACGACAGATGGAAGTTTGTTCCAGCATTCTTCAAACTACCCGCTGGCTAAATGCAAATTTCCGAACATCTATTCTACAACTGTCTTTCCTCAATTTGAATCTATGCACCCTCAGGTTCGTAATTTGAACAAGAGGAAGAATCTCATCAGCATTGAGCCTACTCAACCCATTCAAGGCCTTATAAACCTCAATCAGATCACCTCGCAGGCATCTAGTCTCCAGATGTTCTGTTAGGCAGAACTTAAGCCTTTCTTGCTAAGGCACCCCCTTTGTTTCACTCATGTGCATAAATTCTTAATGCAACTGCTATTTGGAAAAGTATCTTTAAAATTGTTTTTAAAAATATATTGCAACACTTCAGATGGAGTAATATTGTCTTTAATCTCAATTTGAAGTACTCTTAAAGTTCTTCAGTAATGCTAAACCATCAATATCAGACTCATTATGATCAATGTCACTTAAATTTAATATGTAAATCTTTGAAAAGATTTAAGAAATCGTTATGACCATTTTTGTTTTATATTCAAAAATATTATAAGATATTTTAAATATTTCTACATGTTATTTCCTATTGCTAAACCTTTCAGTTAACAAGAAAATTGTGTCCATAATTTGAAAGAAAAAATTAATTTTGAAACTTTGTTGCGGATCCTGAATAGCTTCCTGTCTACTTTCATAATTGAAATTATGTCTTTTCAATCTTTACCTTACGGTGCTTACTTCTTGAACCTAAGCGGCAATGCCAATTATAGTAGCCATATTATTAACCGAATCGAATTTTTTAGAATGCTTCCTCTGTTCTGTTTTCTTGAAAATATTCTGTGATTTCCCGTTGGTAGGGATGTTAGGCAAGAATTATCCATGTCCCCCATACTATCATACTATTTGATTCATAAACAGAAGCACTAATGAAAGAATTCAAAGAAGAGCTGAAAGGAGGGGAGAAGATAAAGACAATAAGATTTACAGATGACTAGATATTTATTGCTAATAATGAAGAATTACAGAGCTCCTTGGACATCTTGAACCGCACAATAAAGCAGTAAAATATGAAGATTAACAGCAATAAAATGAAGATAATGTTAATTTCAAAGAGGCCAGGAAGAAGAATCGATGTAACATTAGATGGAATAATATTGGAACAGGTCAACAGGTACTTGGGAAGCATAATGACAGAAAATGGAAAAAGCCTGGAAGAAATAAAAATAAGAATTGCAATAGGCAAAGAGGCATTTAGTAACAGAAAAGAACTATTGAGAAGAAATTTCAAGAAGAAATTAAGAAAGCAAATGGTGAAAACATTAATATGGACTATTGTACTATATGGCTCTGAAACATGGACACTGGGAAAGAGATTAGACATCTAGAAGCTTTCGAGATGTGGGTGTGGAGGAGAATGGAAATGGTGAAATGGGTGGGCAGAGTGAGTAATGAGATTTTGAGGAAAGTAGAAGAGAGAACTTTAGTAAAGAATTAAGAAGGAGACGATATAACTTTATAGGACATGTATTGAGAAGAGAAAGCATGTAGAGGAAAGGGGTTAGGGCGTAGATGTGTGGGAAGAGAACTGTTGGGAGAAGGAGAATTGGAATGATGGATTGGATAAGAGGAAATTATGCAGGAATTAAAAGTATAGCAAAAGATAGATACGCATGGAGCCCTGAACCTGCCTGAGAGCAGAAAACTTGAAGAAAAAGATTTTATAACTGCAAAATATAAATATGAAACACAGTTCCAGTTAAGCGACTTAACGTGTCTGCAATTTCATGTACTATATTTATTTCAAATTAATTATTTGCCTGCCATGTTGAATACTGGAAAACTTCGGAAATAGCATTATTCATCTGATTGTATAAAACCAATCAGATGGCCAGCGCAACTTCTGGGCATGTGGAACAGGTGGAATCCCTTTGGCTCTTAATTCGTGCTTAGCAGCAACACAAATTGAGAATTGAATTAACTGCCTGAAGGCCAGAAGTGCAAACAATGTGTTCCCAGTAAAGTCTCTTGTAATCCATTTTTGTTATATGGAAATTTTCTTCGTTCTGCTGAAACTATTATAAATGTAATTACCCGGGGGGGGGGGGGGAATCGCTAAATAGAAAATTTTTCTATAAAGAAGTTTGTTAAACAGAGGTCTGACTTATACGTCCAATTTTTTTTGGTGCCCTCCTGAACTGCTGCCCGTAAGTGACGCTTACCTCGCCTACCCACTTGTGGTGGCAGCCCTGGTAGTTAGAAATATTAAAGCAATTGAGAGAAAATCAGAAGAGACCTGATTTTCAGAATAAATGGATGACAGCTTGAGTGGTGAAGAAGTTATGGAAGCTATGACAGAAGCAATCAAGAAACTTTTAAAAAACAGGACAAGATTTTTTTTTTGACATTTATATAACCAGACTATCTAGACAGGAAAGACTAATGTAGTCACAGCATGGATTTTTTAAGGAAAAATCTTGTCAGACCAACCTGATTGGAGACTATGATGCAGTAAAAAAAGGAACTAGATACAAAATATAATTTTGATATCATATACTTGGATTTCGGAAAGCTTTTGATACTATTGCACATAAAAGACTGCTGTACAAATTACTGCTCTAGAAAAATAGATAGTTGAGTGAGAGAACACAGAGTGGTTATTAATGGACACTGCTCTTCATAGACTAATGTTATTAGTAGAGTCCCCGGAATTCAATGCTAGGACCTTTTTCTTTTTTTTTTTCTATATTTATTAATGATATTGATGGTTTATCAGGGTTAATGTCTAAGTTTGCAGATGAGATGACAAAGGTTGGCAGGGTGATTAATGACAGTAATCAGGGTAAGCTACTGCAACAGGATCTAAAAAAATTAGGCAGGCGGGCTGAGAAATGGCAATTGAAGTTAAACATTGACAAATGCATATGAATAGCAGTAATCCCAGACTAACATACCAACTGTGTGGTACTACACTCGGGGTAGTGGAAAAACGAAAGAGACCTGGGGGTAATTGTGAAGTTAGATACGAAGTCCTATGAGATATGCAGACAAGCTGACAAGACAGATCATGCAAATTTGCTAATGATATACAGGAACTTTGCTAGTAGAGATAAGGAAGTGATTATCTCATTGTACAAAGCAATGGTTAGGCTGCACCTTGAGTGCTGCATACAGGTGTAGAGGCCTCATTTTAGGAAGGATAGAAATCTTCCAGAATGGATGCAGAGAAGGGCAACAAGATAGGTGAAGGGAACGAGGGTGGTCTTACCATGAAAGGGTTCGGTTTTAAAAATTGCAGCATCTGATGATCCGAGAGGTGATCTAATTGACGTGTTGAAGGCTTTGAATGGATTGGGTATGTTTAATGCTGATGGCATTCTTCCTCTTACTCAGACTATACGAGGGCATAGATTGGAGAAGAATTGGAGAAAAATGGTTGAAGAAGAATGGTTGCAGGATCATGTGTGGAGTTTTGCCTTCAGCCAGCAGGTGGCTGATTGTTGGAACAAACTTCCATCTGTTGATATGGAAGTGGGTAGTTTGAATAAATTCAAGGAAGAAGTTCTTCCTTGAATTTATTCTAGTTACTAAACAAATTATTGGAATGGATGGACAGGTGATGTGGTTTTTTTTTTTGGTTCCGATTTTTTATAAGCTTGTTTCTTGCATCATATGCCAGTACTAATAATAATAATAACCAATGGGAAAAATGTGTAAATAAACAGGATCATTATTTTGAAAATTGTGATGTGCAATTGTGTGTAAATACATTTTTATAAATAAATGCTTATTCCTGGAACTTTCTGATTTTACTTGGTAGACTGGAAACCATTACTGGTGGCGATCAAGATAAGACAGCAAAAATAATGCTATTTATACAACAAAAATTCAGCAAATTAATGGAACCATTTAGAGTAAATCTTGCAAAGATATGATTTTGCTTGTGTACAGAGATTCCGAAAGATAATCAAATTAATATAAAAAAGAAGTAACCAAAGTGACATTTGCCTTCAACAGGGCTTAAAGCATGATGTTCAAACCTAAGGACTCTCATACATGCCACAGAAATGTCACATCCAAAGAATTGAAATAAATAAGGCCAAGGGAACCCACAAACACCACTTCTTCGTGGAAGATCAACACTCTTATGCAAAGATACATACTGTATCTTATCAATAATTTACCATATCTTTGCATGTACTGAAAAGGAGATTCAGTTCAGTTATATAATCAATATAACTGAACACAGATGGAATACTGTATTTGGGTCTAGAAATTGAATCTGCAAAAAAAAAAAAAAAAAAACTTTAAATGGGAGAAAGGCAACTACACTGTTGAGGATTAAAAAAGAAAGACTGAATTTAAATTCAGTCTTTTTCCAATTTCTGCAAACATTAATGTTTGCAGAAATTGGAAATTAGATTTGGATTGGATCTAATCAAGAAATAAAACCCTAAAGGGGAAAAGCAAATAATGAAGAGCAGTATATTATTACTGGCATGGAGACAAGAAACAAGTGGTATAAATATAATCTGAAGGGAGTACCAACTCACTGGATCTCAGGAAGTTTACCTGGAATAAATTACATACCAGAGTAACTAAGGTTGAGAAACATCAAGAAGAATTTGCAATTCTAACACTATATTAATAATAAAAATTAACAAAATGATGAGTTTATTAATCTCTAAAACACACGAAAAAATTGTTCCAGACCCATTCCAATACTAATTTGCTAGCAATGTTTCTGAACCATTTTTGAATTTTTCTTTCAATTGTGCAGCAAATAGCAAATTAGTGTACCGAACATAGGGTTATGATACACTCTTTCTTGTATTTTAGAGATCAATTAACTAATCAATTTATTAATTTTCCCATGAAATTGCATTTATTCTTTGAGTACATATCAAAATGTTCACAGAGAAGGGCAACAAGATTCCATAATCTTGGTTTAAGGTTAAATTTTTATTTTTTTTAATAAGATAATTTAAATTTCTTGTCATTTTATGCACATTTATCCCCTCTGGAAAGGGGACATTATAGCCAATCTTAGTTCTAATAACTGCATTCCTGCCATTTGTGTACTATTCTTTATCTCATCTACTCCCTGAGGGAATGGTCATGACATATAGTAAACTATGGTACAAATCCCATTTTTCTGATTCATGTCATGCAGATAACTAAATATTTGAAGCTCAAGTTGCCTGCATTTCTTTTCATTATAATAAAGAATCAAATTTCTTTAAATTTCTGTTTAATTAACATAGTCAAAATCGCTTGTTCTGATGAACCGAGTACCTTTTATTCTACATGTTACTTTTAAAATGGCTTATTTTGTAAGTAATTAATATAAGGGTAGATTATATGTCAGCTTACCAAGAAGCAACTTTCACAATTTAAATTGTGAAGTCAGTTTCAATACCCATACACAGAGTATTATTTGTGCCATTTTAACTGAATTGTTCAACAGTTTTTGGTAATTTCTTTCTCAGTGAATTACATCTCCTCTTGAAGTGAAATATGGCCCACACTGTATTTAAAACGAAACTAAAAATACAGTGAAACAGCTAACCTATCTGTTACCATGTATGATGCAAAGATACATTTAAGATAAATTTAAGAAATTAATGACAGAAATAAAATTGAGAAATATCTGAAATGCATATTAAAATTTTTTAACTCTCAAAATACAATTTATTAAATAAATTTATAAATATATACAATAAAGTTTTATAAAAATATTCCATAACAGAAATAACATAAATATCTGAAAATATACATTTACACAATTCTAAAGTGAAAAGTTCTCTTCGTTTCCATACTGCTAAATTATATATAAATTTCTTAGTAGAACCCATCTCAAGGAAATCAATCTTTTAAATCAGGGGTGAGCAACTTCCGGCCCATAGCCCAACTCTGGCCCACAAACATGTGTTAGCCGGCCCACAGTCGTTTTCAATATATATAATAAGCGGCTCGAAGTTTATTATATATTTTTTTGAATTAATGGAATTTCTGATGTAAATTTAGAAAATACTCTGCGCATTGGAGTATTTTCCTACGACAAATATCGATTTACTGATAAAAATAAACAGTATCGAATTAAATATTATAAAAATAAAATATTGCAATTTTTTTTTACTGGAATTGTATTTCTATTTTGTTACTATAATTGTATTTTTGTAATTTTATCTTGAATTTGTATTTTGTTTTTCTTATTAATAAAATTAATTATATGTACGTGTATATATAAATATTACAATAAATAATATAAAACCATTTATGACAATTTTTTTCATTATACACCATTTTAATAATCCTAAAAATCGCGGAAAGCCAAAGAAAAAAAAAAAAAAAATTGGCCCGCTAGTACCCCGCAGACATTTTATTTGGCCTGCCATTTATAAAGATTTCCCACCCGTTTTACATCATATATCACCTTCAATTTTGTACATATGTAACTGCTCCTCAGCAGTAACTTTATAACTGTAGTGTGTGTGGAAATGTCTCTAAACTTTACCAATCTTATCTCCCCCAAAGCCCCAAATATTTATCTTATCTTTACTATCAGCTGTTAAATATGTCTACCATAGCTTAAAAACTACTACTCAATATTGTTAGATTTGTTTAAACATATTTTAGTAGAGGTCAGCAAGGTGAAAAAGGTTCCCTATTTTGCATACCACAGGGAAAAATCTGATTAAAATTTTCCGGTAGTGTTATTTGTATTGTTAATTTTTTTTTTTTTTTTTTTTTTATAAAAAGGGTAACAATACCTGAAAGTTTCTCCGAAATTTGCAGCTGTACACAGTTATGGTTTTTCTATTAGATGTGGCTGGCACACCATACATAAAACATTTGTGAAATTAAAAAAAAAAAGTACTTTTTTTATAATATAAACTATTTATGGGTATATGCTTGCCCACATATTTTCTTATTATGTATGCCATCTCTAGTATAGGTTAACTTAACCTGATCTAGTGTTCAACAATATTTTTAAAGCAATGAGTTATTTTTATAACTGTAACAATAATTAATAACAATAAATATTGTTAGTTTATTAGAAAATCTTCTGAGCTATTTAAGTTAAGGATATTGAATTTTAGCTGTTAATAGTGGTGTTACCTAATTTACATTTCAAAAATTTCATTTCAAACTGTTTCCATCCTGAATGCAGGTTTCGGTATTTAAAAAAAAAAAAAAAAAAAAATCTGTATACATAGTCACTACTGCAATAAGAAAAACTGCTTTTTTTTTTTTTTTTTTTTAAATGTATGTACGCCTTAATAAAGGAAAATGTGGCAGTTCTAGGATGCTAATGGTGTTTCCTTACAAGGATCATTCCTTTATCATGGAAAGAAAATGTAACAAATGACAATGTGATAAACAGAAAAAGTGTAAGCAAACTGTAAAATTAATTTAAAAAATCAAACATAAATAGCAAGAAAATTTTAATATTTTATCCACAATAATTAATAAGGATATCTTAAAGGTTTCTCTTCTAATTTTTCTCGACATAATGAGACATGGAATTTAAAAATATTTTAAACTGAATTGAAACTTTTTTTTTTTTTTGCTAGTAGTCTGTCACCACAAATCACTTAAATGTGTATATTTAACAAGTGTTATTTGCTGTAGGAAATAACATGCAGCATATCTGATCCTTCCATTAACAGAGAGTTATATTTTTTTTCTTTGTTTAAAATTCCCTACAAGTTCATTCTGCCTATTCATGTAGTAATACAGTGTACTTAATTGAACTGTCCTAATTTTGAACCATGCATATCAGATTTCACTTACAGTATTACTATGGTGACTCCATCATGGTGGTTTTGCATATATCTTGAGGTAATTCTGATTGTGACTTGTCAAGATTTATAGGTTTGAATTTAGAAAATCAAGGAACATCAATCTGATCAAGTACACCACTCAGTACTGATCAATCTATGTTACATGAAAGTTTCAGTATTTTATATTAATATAATGTAAGTTGATTCAACTACAGAACAATACAAATGTAAAAGATTATAAAGAAATTTGAAGATGCATATAATTTATCATTATTCACTTTAAACATAACTTTGTATATAAATATATGAGGTTACAATTTAGTAATTCAGTATTAATTCATAAAATTAGTCAACATAACAATTAACAACAAAAAAAATTAACTTTTAACTGTTTTCTGTCTGTGAAGATTTGGTGCAGCGATCTTCACTTTTCCAGGAAGATTTCTAGATATATCCTGATCTTTACAGTTTCGTAATAAATCTCTTTCATGCGAACTAGTAATTTTGTCATTTAAGAACATCTGTAATGCTGTTTTTGATGCTTTTCCTCTTTTTGTACTTCCAGGTAAAATCTTCACCTTATATTTATAATTTTGAATGGCTCCGTATGGAGCACACATATGCAAAGTAAACAGCAATGTATCTTCGGGAATGGGACAGCCAGTTAGAGAATCAATAATGTCTACATCATCAGGTTTAAGTGTTTCAAGTTCACTTGATTCTTCAACATCCTCCTCTTTATTATCTTCTACTTTATACTTAGACTGATCAGTAACATCTTGCATTTCATTTAAAGACATGTGTACATCTGATAATATATCTAACTCTTTTACAGGATTTCTTCCTTTTGACTGTAACTTGGCTAAAGACTTTTCCTTTTTCTTACCCTTTTGGCTTTTCTCTTCCTTACCCTTTTGGCTTTTCTCTTCCTTTTCTTTACCAGCAGATGCTAAAATCTGCATCTTTAATTTTCTTTCTTCTTCATCTTGGTTTTTATACTTGCCCTTTATTTTCTTTAATTTTGATCTTTTACCTCTCTTTAACTGATTTTCTGGTTCACCTAATTTAACTGTTAATTTTCCATCTGAATCAGTACTACCACTCTGGGTTCTGCTCCTAGATACCTTTAGCACAGAAGCAGTCTGTGGTAACTTATCTTTTAAGCCGACAGATTCAAAGGTTTCTGCATTTTTCTCTTTAAAGCACGGAAGCTCTAACTCAACATCTGGGAAAAATTGATCTATTTCATGATTTCCTTCATTTAGAGATGACTCAAATAAATCGTGCTCACTTTCCTCAGTGGCATTACTTATAGATACAAGCTCAGATTCTGTCATAGATTTGTTAATGTGCATAGAACCATCCAAAATTTTGTCCCTTTCTCCCATTAAAACTTCATTTCTTTCATTCTTTTCAGATAAGTTATTGCTGTTTTGATTTTGCATACCTTCATTATCTGACTCTGAAGATTCCCCTTTTTCAAGAATCAGCTCCTGAAGAGATTCATCAGAATCTTTTTTAACTTGCCTTTCACCTTTATGATTATCTAGACTATCGTCATCCAGTTTAAATAAAAAAGTAAATCCCATTATCAAATGTGATGGTGGAAGGTAATTTTTTTTGCCTCTAATCATGAAACTACCTGTTGTTAAATATTCTCCAGTTGGAGCAGTCTTAGAAACCTGATGATCATAAACCCACCAGGCACTGGTTACAACTTTGGCATCCCAAGCAGCACTATAACATAAAGCCATAGTTCCTGCTTCATTTAAAGTTTTTGGTGGAACTGGATTTTTTGATGAATTTTTTATTACAATACTACTTGCCCCATAAAGATCTGCATGCAAATATATATCACCAGGTTTCATATATCGCTTAACAATAAGCTCATTTTGTTGAACATCCCTGCCTCCAATTACAAGATAATTTTCAGAACTTATAAACCAATGAAATTTTTCAAACCAGAATGTCTTTCTTGCTTTGGAAATGGCAGATGCCGTTGCAACTTCTTTTAAGGTTTGCCTTGTTTTTTTCTCAGCTGATACATAAGCTTTCTCACTTGATTCAATTGTCTTTTGTTGTTTTTTAATATCATGGCGCCTTAGGTCATAATATTTTCTGGCATTTGCATAGGCTGAAATACTCAAGTCAATATCTACAAGCTGAGGCTTTATGTTTTTATTTTCTTCATTGTCACTATTACTTTCTTCACTATCAATATTGCTTGATTTTAGATATGGATCTCCTAAAAGCATGGTAAAATGATTAATTTCTAACTTCAGCTTTTTTATAGCCTTTGCCACTGGATCACCTTGCTCCTGAGCTTCCTGTATTAAATCCCAGATATCTGACCAACTAATCTGGTTAGCAATTGCACTCTGAATTACAAGTAGTGCATTCTCAACTAGGCTTAAATTCATTTCAATTAACTGAGCTTTTGTCATATCTTCAGCCTGACTTTTCTGAAGTGAGCAAATGCGCTGTTCGTGATCTTTCTTTACATTTTCTAACTTTTTGATAATTTCTTTCTCTTTCTGCAAAGTTTTTAAATCTATTTTTTGACTTTCAAGATTGGAAAAAAAGGTATCTACTGCTTCATTAAATGTGGAAAACTCAACAAATTGCATTTTCTCAAGCTGGCGAAACAGGATCGGATGAAATTCAATATTAGTTACAACTTCTTTATTGCCATTTGCTATCTTAGACTTATCCACTTTCTGGATAATGTACCCTTTACATTTTCCATCTGAAGTACTCTTGAAAATAGCCTTAATTTTGTGTAGTGCAGCCAAAAGCCTTGGTAAATCTTCTTCAATATTTTTGATTTGGTTCTGTGAGAATTGCGATTCAAGTAATACATGCTCTATAATTTGTGGCCCACATAGCATATAAGAATTCAGCACCTTTGCCAAAGGTTGTCCCTTTTTTTCAGAGATAAGTTCGAGTACCTCAGTCTCGTCAAAATCCATCCTTTCCTGACGAGCACAGTCAACTGGATACTTTTCACGAACAACAAATTTTACATCTTCAACACCTGTAACTATTCGTGGCCTCAAGACATTTAATATAACATATTCATAATCTGTAAGCACAATATTACCTTTATCATATAATTCTAGCATTACGTGATAGGTAGCTTCATTAATGCCGAACTGCATATCAATAACACGATCAATGCCTATTTGTGTAATTTTTTCTAATCTTTTGTTTTTCAAATGTTTCCTAAGTTTCATTGAAAAACCGGAAGGAACAATATTCTTTGGCCATTCGTAGCTAGTGGTATGGATTCTAATGCCAGACTCAATTAACAAAGTAATTTTTTTGTCTTGCTGGGTTAATTTGAACAGATACGCTTTATGATCAATATCGTACACTTGGGCCACTCTCATGCCTACCACTGTTCTATTTAATTCTGCAACAACAGCGATAAGATCTAAAGTACTGAATCTTGTCTTCATGATTGAAATGCAAGGTAATAAGAGATAAAAAAATAAATGGATTTCAGTACCCTTGTATCAGAGCTAATCCAAAAACATCAAACACGACACAAAATCTATGCCAAACAGAACGTTTTCGTACCGGCTACTTCATAACACAACTTTCTTCACAATATATATTTCACAGAGTAGTAACTCTCTACGATATATTCAACCTCACACACTACATTACCGCGATCACGTATTAGTAAGCCACTCTATGACCGCGACTAACATCAATGCAAATCACGATCAAATGGAAAACTATCGACTTGCTTCAAAAACAATCGAATGAATTAATTCTGTTTTCATATTCAGGCAGAAAAAAAACAGAAAATCAAATACACGATAGGTAACCACAAGTTGTTTACCCAAATTAGCACTATCGATAGTTTCAGTCAGTTTAACCAATCTTCATAAGTCGAAATATAAAAGACTTGTTATTTGTTGTTGCCGGTTTTAAGAACAGCAATGATATTGCACAGTATATTATGTCCATAAATTTCGTGTGTTCTGTATCAATTTTCCGGTTTAGTGGAGTGAAAATAGCAATTTCGGAAGAAAAACTATTCAAACCTCGATTGAGACCAACAAACTCAGCGAAGTTGTCAATAAAAGGTCATACAAATTCCTCGCGTCAATGACGGGAATAGAATTTTTCCTCCAGGTGTGTGAAGGACAGTGCCAATATGCACTATACTACGCGCGTTCTCCTCACTCTGGATGGAAAGAACCTGATTTGAATACCATCAATGATGCGAGAACTTTTTATGGACTTCTTTTTTTTTTTCTCCGTGGCAAGCACACTTAGACGGTCCCGGGAGCGGAAAGCAAGGTCTTCCCCCAGACCGGAAACTATCACTTTTCATCCAACGAAACTGGCAAATCGACCAGAAATCACACACAATATACACAGAGTGATCACTGAATTATGACCACCCTTATGAAAAGTGAATTCTACCCGTTGACCACATGAGGTACGAGCGTGTGGAGTTAATCGACCTACGTCGATGCAAAAATTAATTTTGATATCACTTACCTGGATATCAGGAAAGCTTTTAACACTGTTGCGCATGGAAGATTACTGTACAAATTGCAGCGGAATGGTATTAAGGGTAAGTTGCTACAATGGATAAAAGGATGGTTGAGTGGGAGAAGTGGTAATCAATGGGTGGTAATCAATGGCTGCTCTTCGTGGACTAATGTTATTAGTGGAATCTCACAGGGTTCGGTGTTGGTCCACTGTTGTTTTGTATATTTATGAATAATATTGATAAAGGTATATCAAGCTTAGTGTCAAAGTTTGCAGATGATACAAAGGTTGGCAGGGTTGTTAATGACAGTAATGGCAGTGTGCTACTCCAACAGGATCTAGAAAATTTCGGCAGTTTGGCTGAGAAGTGGCAACTGAAGTTTAACATTTACAAATGCAAAGTACTGCATATGGATAGAAGTAACTCCAGAGAAACGTACCAACTGTGTAGTACTACACTTAATGTGGAAGAAAATGAAAAAGACCTGGGAGTAATTGTGCAGTTATATATGAAGTTTTCCGAGCAATGCAGACTAGCTGCCAGGGCACGTCATGGGGTTTTGTCAATGATATACATGAATTTTTCTAGCAGAGAAAAGGTGATTGGCCCTCTGT
The DNA here is from genome assembly GCF_048544385.1 of Mastigoproctus giganteus. NCBI lineage: Eukaryota > Metazoa > Arthropoda > Arachnida > Uropygi > Thelyphonidae > Mastigoproctus > Mastigoproctus giganteus. Next base: position 111,303,328 of record NC_143583.1, on the reverse strand, counting down.
ATAAGGCAATGGTCAGGTCATGCCTTGACTACTGCATACAGATCTGCAGGTCTCTTTTTAGTAAGGATATAGATTTGCTTGAGCGTGTACAGAGAAGGGCAACAAGATTGGTGAGGGGAATGAAGGGATCATCTTACCAAGAGAGGCTTAAGTTCTGCATATTTGAGCGGCTGGAGACTAGCCACCTGTGAAGTGAGCTGATTGAGGTGTATAAGGCATTGAATGGGTTGAGCACGCTGAATTCTGTTGGGATTCTTCGACTTGTTCAGATTACGAACGTAAAGGGACATCAATTCAAATAAAGAAAAGAGAGATGTAGAATAGTTGTGCGGAAATTTGCCTTTAGCGCAGGTGGTCAATTGCTGGAACAAACTTCCATCTGTCGTTGTGGATGTTGATAGGTTAAATAAATTTAAGGAGGAACTGGACAAACATTTAGAGGGAATTGTTTTGTATTTTTTTTTTTTTTTTTTGGCTGATGCTGCATAAGCTCATACACTAGCTTTTTTGCATCACATGCTGCTACTACTACTACTAGGTTGTCAATAAAAGGTGCTTGTGTGCAGGAGCGAATTAAGGTCGGTTTAGGCCCCGGGCGCAGAAGAAAATATTGGGCCCCTTAAAAAAAAGAGAGAGACAGGGAAAATAAAAATACATGTAACCAATTTTTTAAATAAATAAAAAATATTATGTACTATTAATGTTTTATTTCCAATAAAATTTGAATATAATATATGTATAATATAATTAATAATAGCATAATAATAATCACAAAGTTTTGAACTAATATGTTCAGCTAATTTGTTGCAGTTTTGCGTGGGCCCTTCAGAAGTCGGGGCCCAGGGCGCGCGCCCGGTGCGCCCGCCGTTAAATCCGCCTCTGCTTGTGTGAGGCGTGGCCGACTGTCTGTGATTGGACGGTATGTATCATCAGGGGTACATTTCTGTCAACCGACAGTTATTGGAGGCCTTATATACCTCTGATTGAGATGTAAAAGACCCTGAAGGGGTTGAGCAAACTTAATGTGGTTTCGGATTCTTCCTCTTGCTCAGATTACGAAACTGAGGGGGCATAGGTTCAAATTGAGGAAAGACAATTGTAGAATGGATGTGTGGAAATCTGCCTTTAGCCAACGGGATAGTTGATTATTGAACTGACTTCCATCTCTTGTTGTGGAATTGATAGCTTCAATAAGTTTACGGCTTTGCTAGACAGGCATTTGGAGTGAATGGATGGGTGAAATGGGATGCTTTTCTTTTCTTTTTTTTTTTTTTTTGGCTGATGTTGCATACGCTTGCTTTCTTGCATCGTATGCCTCTACTAATGCTGATGCTAATATGTAGCTTTTATAAGATGTCAGTGGTTCAGTAGGTAGTAAAATTCCGAGCATGATGGGTAAAAGGAAGGATTTGTCGGATTTTGATAAGGGGACAAGGTATTCTTGTATTGATTGCGGCCTCCAGGGTTACCCCTATATACCGCTGTAGCATCTGTAGGTTATTTATAGCGGGCAAGTGTGTTTAAGTGTGTATGTGTTGTGACGATTGTCGTTTTGCCGGCCCTGGAGCAGTCGGGAGGCAGGGAGCAAGCTACCTGCGTCCCGACTCCCGTCCCTAGCTACGTGGAGGCGCTCCAGGAACTATCTAAATTACACTAAGTGGGATTCCAACAAGTGGAATCCCGGTTATAATAAATAAGGAATAGGGAGGAGAAAGTGGGAGAAAAAAAATAGAAGAAGAAAAGAGAGCAAAACACTCTTTCAGGAAAAAGAAGAAATAGGAAAGAGGAAAACTCTAGTTGGAAAATCTAACAATCGAGAGAACTTGAAAAGGTAAAATTTTGAAGCCCGAAGGCTTGTAATTTTGAAAGAAAGATTCTCCTAGCCGGGAAGGAAGCCCAACCTGCACCGACAACGGAAAAAAGAAAAGTCTCAAGGAAAGAACATAGGTAATGTACAAGTGGCTATTAGATAGCCACTTAAAAGAATAAATTAAGATAAATAATAAATACTTATGTCACCGATATGAAACATAGCAGTAAACATATTAACAAATTACACTGCATAAGCAGAGAGTAAAATATACAATATTTACAAAATAAGTAATTAAAATTTTAGCTGAAAAACCAGTCAACCAAGAAATTAATACTAATAGTCAACCAGAAGAAATGCAGAAACATATATACAAAACACAAAGAGGCAAACAGAACTCACCCAAGGCAAAGACATGCCAAAGGCAAAACCAATTTATACTGTACAAATAAATTAGTTAACTAAATCAAAAGCAATTCTAAATTTAAATCTAAGTATAACAAATCAAAATTATAAGTTAAGTAAAGTGCAGCCATTATCAACCCACTGCAGGATGGAAGCCTCCTCAACAATTCATGTTGAGGGAAATGGACCATAATCTGCCACGCTGGTCCAGTGCGGGTTGGCAGATCGACCGTATTCAGCAGTCAGGAGCTTGAACCCCGGTCTACGCAAAGAGCGTGTGCTACTGCACTCCCGCTCCTGCCCACTCGGCTACGGAGGCCTGTAAGTTAAGTATTAAACAATAATTAATGAATATGCCGAGAAAATATCTCTGCACAAGTAATCTAATCTATATACATATGTACATAACCAGCAAGTGCAAAGCTGCTACCACAAGCAGCGAAAAACAAAACTTGTTTCAAATAACAAGACACGTAGTATTAACAATAATGCATAGATAAGCATTAAAAAAAAAAAAAAACTCAACCTGTAGGGCTGAAACTTTTGTTTACTCTCTCTGCTTCTGCAGTGTAATTTGTTAATGTTTACTGCTATATTTCATATCGGTGACATAAGTATTTATTATTTATCTTAATTTATTCTTTTAAGTGGCTATTTAATAGCCACTTGTACATTAAATAAATAAATAAATTTTCTGTTTATACTCCGGGACGACCAAACAGTCAGAGGAGTTCACAAGATAAACAGAATACAAGAAACAGCACCGTATTCAGCAGTCACGGGCTTGAATCCCGGTCACTCAAGGCACGTGTACTTATGTACCCGCGCGCCTGACCACTAGGCTACGGCGGCCTTTTTCTATGTTCTTTCCTTGAGACTTTTATTTTTCTCCTTGTCGGTGCAGGTTGGGCTTCCTTCCCGGCTAGGAGAATCTTTCTTTCAAAATTACAAGACTTCGGGCTTCAAAATTTTACCTCTTCAAGTTCTCTCGCTTGTTATATTTTCCAACTAGTGTTTTCTTGATAAAGGACAAATTGTGGGTGATCAACGAGCTGGTGCCTCGATTTCCCAAACGGCTGAAATGGTGAGGGGGGGGGGGGGTGTTCGAGAGTTGCCGCTGTTAAAGTGTATCAGGATTGGCGTCAAGATGGTCAAACAACGACACGACGGAAAAACTGCAAAGGTCAGCGAAAGGTTGGCGTCAGAGGCGAGCGCCGGGTCCGATGACTCGTACAGGCGAAAAGCACTGTTGAAGAGTTCACTATCCAATACAACATGGGCCAACCCGGAACGTATCTGCCAGCAGACGACCCCTACGGCATCCTCTCTTAATCAAGGTTCGTTCTTTTGCGTAAAACACTCGCCGGGTGCAAAGAGCATGCAAGTTGGACATTAGAAGAATGAAAGAAGTTGTGCTGGTCGAATGAGTCACGTTATTTACTCCAGAACGTGGATGGTCGTGTACGGATTTGGCGACAACAACATGAAGCTCTTCATTCATTTTGCATAGTGTCAAACGTGCGGGCCGGTGGAGGCGATTGTATGGTGTGGGGCATGTTTCACTAACAGGAACTTGCATCCCCTGATGCATGTGGAACAACGTATCAGTGGTCTCCGCTATCGTCAACTGCTTGCTGATTGTATACACCCCGTTATGTTACTCTTTTTACCCAATGGCGATGGTGTCTTTCAAGATGTCAATGCGCCGGGCCATCGGGCATTTGTTGTGCAGGGATAGTTTGAGGAACACAGTTCTGACTTCCAGCATATCGATTGTCCTCCGAACTACGCCGATATCAATACCATAAAGCCCTTGTGGGACACTATGGCAAGGCATATCAGGCGTCTGGATATATCAATCACCTCCATACCTGCATTGCTAGCCGCATTACACACAGCTTGGTTGGCCATACATCCGAAACGCTTCCGACATCTCGTTTAATCAATCCCACGTCGGATAATTGCTGTACTCGAATGAGTACAATGAACAATTCTACTGAGAAATGGAGTGGGCTAGTAAATCAGAATGTGTTGTAATGAGGAATTTTTACTTTTATTGACTGAAACTTGGAGATTGGTCACTCGCACAGAAACAGGACTTTTTTTGTAGATTTATTGGACGATTGTTTTCTGCAGCAGCATGTTCGAGAGGCAACCAGAGAGGGTAATACTCTTAATCTGGTCATCAGCAGTGACCATTCGCGTATTAAGAATTTGCAGATAAATGAACCACTAGGTGGCAGTGACCATAGTGTACTGATGTGGGATTTACTTAAAGATATAATTACCATCATGGGTAAAGGAAAGCGTTTTTGCTTGTGGAAAGGTGACTACAGTGGTCTCAGATAGTTTTTAAATTCTGTTCAGTGGGATCAACTGATGATGTTACCAACAACAAATTCTAAGTGGAAAGCATTCAAAGAATTAATCGTTGAAGCTACTAACAGTTTCATAGCTATTAACAAATATTTTACAAGGCTTAAATGGTTGTCTAATAAGACTCATGGCAGAGAAGGAAAATACCTCGATGCATATAAATTATCAGGCGACAAAGAAGCCTATGGCAGATATAAGCTCGTCTGTAATAAAGTCACAAAGGAGCTTAAGCAGGCGAAGACAGATTACGAGAAATCTTTGGCAAAGGATGCTAAGAAAAACAGCAGGGTTTTCTTTACTTATATAAACTCTGAAAGGAAGGGGATGAATCTGATTGGTCCATTTGACATCTATGGTTCGACTGTTGATGATCCTGCTCAGATAGCAATCAAACTGAATGAGTATTTTGCATTTACATTCACACATTAGGAGTTATTAAGGTTCGAAAATGCCAGAAGGTTATCAAATTGTAGCAGGGTGCTTAATGGTTTTGTAATAACTGAGCAAAGTGGAAGAGAAATTGTTGAAGTTAAACATAAGAAAGGTACCCGGGGGGAGGGGATGGGATCTATCCAGGTATATTAAAGGTGGCGGCAAAGCAAATAAGGAAACCCTTAGCCATAATTATGAGAATATCTTTGGACCCGGTGGTGTTCCCCACGGACTGGAGAAGTGCAAATGTATCCCAATTCACAAAGGGAGATTGAAGGGTGATACGAGTAATTACAGACCAATTAGTTTAACTTCTGTTCCGATTAAAATAATGGAGTTACTGGGTAAAGATGCATTTCAGGATCATCTAGACAAGACTGCAGCAATAATTCAGACACAACATGGGTTTGTTAAGGAAAAGTCTTGTCTGACAAATTTGATTGGATATTATGATGCGGTTACAAAGGAACTGGATGCAAAAAATAATTTTGATATCATATACTTGGATTTCAGGAAAGATTTTGACACTATTGCGCATGGAAGACTACTGTACAAATTGGAGCAAAATTGTATTAAGGGTAAGTTGCTGCAATGGATAAAAGGATGGTTAAATGGGAGAAGACCGAGGGTGGTAATCAATGTGTGCTGCTCTTGGTGGATTAATGTTATTAGTGGATTCTCACAGGATTCGGTTTTGGGTCCACTGTTGTTTTGTATATTTATCAATGGTATTGATGAAGATATATCAGGCTTAGTGTCGAAGTTTGCAGATGATACAAAGGTTGGCAGGGTTGTTAATGACAGTAATGGCAGTGTACTACTGCAACAGGATCTAGAAAATTTCGGCAGATGGCCTGAAAATTGGCAACTGAAATTTAACATTGACAAATGCAAAGTACTGCATATGTGTATAAATAATTCCAGAGAAACGTTCCAAATGTGTGGTACTACACTTAATCTGGTAGAAAATGAAGAAGACCTAGGAGTAATTGTGCAGTTAGATATGACCATTTCTGAGCAATGCACACAGGCTGCCAGGGTACGTCATAGGGTTTTGTCAATGATGTACAGGAATTTTGCTAACAGGGAAAAGGAGGTCATTGTAGCTCTGTATAAAGCAATGGTCAGGCCACGCCTTGAGTACTGTGTACAGGTCTGGAAGCCTCATTTTAGGAAGGATGTAGATTTTCTTGAGCGTGTACAGAGAAGGGCAACAAGATTGGTGAGCGAAATGAAGGGATCCTCTTACCATGAGAGGCTTAAGTTCTGTAAATTGCAGCGGCTGGAGACTAGGCACCGGCGAGGTGATCTGATTGAGGTGTGTAAGGCCTTGAATGGGTTGACCACGCCGAATTCTGATGGGATTCTTCCACTTGTTCAGATTACGAACCTAAGGGGACATAAATTCAAATTCAGAAAAGAGAGATGAAGAATAGTTGTGCGGGAATTTGCCTTTAACGCGGGTGTTTAATTGCTGGAACAAATTTCATCCGTCGTTGTGGAAGATGATAGGTTAAATAAATTTAACGAGGAACTGGACAAACATTTAGAGAGAATTGTTTTGTAAATTTTTTATTTTGTTATTATTATTTTATTTATTTTATTTTATTTTTTTGTTTGGCTGATGCTGCATAAGCTCATACACTTTGTTTCTTGCATCACATGCCAGCACTACTACTGAGGGCAAAAGGAGATACCTACGAAGTATAAGGTAGGTAGTCATAATGCAGTGATCACTCAGTGTATAGTTATAATTCACATGAGTAGATAAATTGCTCTCCTAATGCCCTGATACGAATTTTTTTAAATAATCCCATTCTTTGGTGTTATGAATCTATCATGACTGGCTCAACATTGGTCGCACAACCAGCCAAAGGTTACAGGTGGAACAGCCAGGCCTAGTAGATGTCTTTGGTGAGCGTTGCATATCTCGCTTCGTAACACAATGGTGAGGCAAAGCAGCACAGTAGCCCAGAGCAGAAATTGCCCTTATTGGATATGGAAGTCAATTTCCCTCACGGATATCTATGCCCACTGTGCATGAGCACATCAGTCTTAACACTAGACATGTCAAATGAATTTTTTTTTTTTTTTTATGTAAACCCCAAACACGAGAGGTGTTAGAACCTATAGTACTTTGCAACGTGCTTGGGTTGGAGGTTGAGAACACGAAAGAAGATATTTGTTGACATTGGACTTGAACTTCTGGAGACTGTAATTTCAGGAAATACGTATTAAGAAAGGTTGTTACAGAAAACGGCAGTTGAATGAATAAACGAGCAAGATGAAAAGTTGGTTCTGTGGGTTTAAAGTTGGACAGTAAAGGGATGTTGGCTGGTGGCGGCACGTGTTGGGACGGTTTTGAAAGAGAGAGCGGGAATTATAGAAGCCAATTCAGAAGAACAGTGCCCATGGAAGTATCTGTAGAAGAGGCATGCAGCAGAAACAGTACGTCTATGAGAAAGCGGGTGGAGAGACTCTGTTAGAGATGAATCATTAATTAACCTAACTGCCCTCATCTGAATGGAATCAAGAAGCCTGAGAGAGGTTTGGGGGGCACCATCCCAGACGTGGGAACAATATTCCATGGCAGGGCGGATTTGCGATTTATACAGAGTGAGCAACTGTTTGGAAGAAAAGTAACGCCGAGAGCGAAAGAGAAAACCAAATTTTTTAGATGCAGAGGAAGCAATATTTGTAATGTGCTTGCTCCAAGGGAGATTAGAAGTCAGGGTAATCCCCAGAAGGGATATATCATTTTGCCTAGAAATTGGAGTGTCACTAAAGATAAGCATAGGAGCAGAAGAATTCTTTTGCAAGGTATAAGACAAGACTGAGTTTTAGAAGGGTTGAAATCAACTAAGTTGTCTTGGCCCCAGTGGAGAATTACCTGAAGATCGGCATTCAAGGAATTGGTAGCAGATTTTCGAGAAGTTGAAGCTGATTGAGCAGGACAAGGTTTCTCAAAATGGAAAGTGGAATGCAATGTGCTATCATCGGCAAAACTATGGATAGGATTTCCAGTCAATGGAAGAAGGTCATTAATATACAAGAGGAAAAGAGTGGGGGAAAGAACTGACCCTTGGGGGGACACCAGCATTATTAGAGAAGTTAGAAGACAGAGAGCCATTTACCATCACGCTCACTGAACGATCAGAAGAAAACTGGATAACCAATTACAAAAAACAGTTGGCAAACCATAGGATGGAAGCTTGTTTAGAAGACCTTTATGCCAAACACGATTGAAAGCCTTTGAGATGTCAAGAGCAACTGCTTGTGTTTCACCGAACTTTTCCATTGAATTAATCCATAAATGGGTAACATAAGCCAGAATATTACCAGTGGATCGACACTGACGGAATCCATACTTGTGATCGTTGATCAGACAGAAGGTTTCTAGTTAGTTTAATATTTGGTAATTAATTGATTTCTCCATTACTTTAGAAAGAGTAGAAGTAATTGCAATGGGACGATAATTGGATGGGAGGGATTTGTCACCCTTCTAAGTAACTGACTGGATATGAGCAAATTTCCAAGCAGAAGGAAAAACACCTTTGGAATAAGAAAGTGAAAAAAGGCGGCAGAGAATAGGAGTAAGTTCAGGAGCACAGGTTTTGAGAACAAGTGGAGAAATACCATCAGGACCTGGAGCTTTCTTAGCATCAAGATTCATCAATATCCTTCTGGTATCCTTTTGACGGAAGACCACAGGAGGCATTGAATGGAGCGTATTCGGAATGGTGGGCGGTGTTTTACCAAAATCATTAATACATGAGCTGGAAGAAAAATGGGATGCTAGCAGGTCAGTTTTATGCTTGGCTGAAGTGACAACAGGACCGTCTGGTTTTGACAGAGGTGGGAGCTGAGATGGGCAAAAGTTGCAGCCAATAGCTTTGGCAAGAGACGAGAATGCTCGGCTACCATTAGGGCAAGAAGCAAGTTTTCTACTCTTAGCCTGTTCAAACTCTAGTTTGGACTAATTAATAACTGCATTACAATTGTTGCGAGCTTTGGTGTAGGCAGAAAATGACACTGAAGAATTAGAAACAAGCCAATTACGATATGCAACGTTCTTCTCTTGGACAGCCTTAGCACATTTGTTGGAAAACCAAGGTTTAGATAAAGGACGAGATTTTAAAGTGGAGTGTGGGATAAAGGATTCCATTCCTGCAAGAATAATTTCACTGACACGATCTGAGCAAACGTTGACATCAGAAGTTTTGAAACAGTAATCAGACCAAGGAAAAGAAGAAAAGAAGTCTCGCAGGTCATCCCATTTTGCATTCTTGTAATGCCAAACAATACGAGGTTGGGAATAGCCATGAGATAAAGGTTCCATTGGAGAAGAGGCAATCACCAAGTTGTGATCTGAAGTGCCTAAAGGACCTCTCACTTCAACCTTGTACTTAGAAGGGTTGTTTGTGAGAAAAAGATCACGCGTATTGGCTGTATGATTAGGATTGTCCGGTATTCTTGTAGGTAAATGAACAATCTGTGCTAGGTCATTAGTAATTGCAAAAGCCTCAGCATCTCGACCTGCTGGGTCGGTGTGACTAGAAAACGGAAGCCAGCTGGAGTTGTGAACGTTAAAATCACCAAGGAAAATTACCTCACTGTTAGGAAAGTTGGACTGGAGAAAGTCAAGTTGCAAAGAGAGGAAGTCAAAGAGCTCCAAGTGATTAGTGGAGTTGGGAGAACGGTAGAGACAACAGATGAATTTTACACAATGAGGTAGAGAGATTTTAAGCCAGAGAAGATCAAAGAGAGGAGATTCCAAATTGCCAAGTCTCTGACAGGGAATATCAGAACGGACATATGCACAAGTACCACCTTTGAGGCGAAAGGAATCATACAGCGAATAATTTGGGCATCTGATATGAGCAGTAGTTGAATCAAACGATAACTGAGATTCTGTCAGAAAAAAGTACATGGGGTTTGGAAGACTGCAAGTGGAAATGGACATCGTTGAGATTAGAATTGAGACCATGTATATTTGAGAAATGAATTAGGAAGTGCTTGGGAGGTTTAGATCTTTTCATAGATAAGCTTGCTTTATAAGTTTGACAATTCATGGTGTATTCAATAGTAAGAAAAAGTGGGTGGGACATGCTGAATGAAGTAATGAAATTTTTGGATATGGCGTACATGTAGTAAGAATATACCCAGATCCTTGACATAACGTGGCCTTGCCAATGCTCCCAGCATACACACTACTTGGACTCCCTCTAGTCACTATCTGGCGGAGTAGAGGTAGCAAGATTATACACTAGCTGATCCGGAAGCGTCCTAGAGAGTTACCAATAGGTTCGGTCCGGTATACTAACTAGCAGCCTGCCTGTTGCTTGGTAACAAATAAACAATTTTTTTTTTTTTTTGAAAATGGGGTGCATTTGGGGCAACTTCAAGTTCAGCACCCTCTAAATACATTTGATCTAAATAAATAAATTATTAAACAAAATAATTAAAAAAACTGAGGAACTTTCTCCATGTTAAGCAGAGGCTCTAATTAACAATCCCCATACAAAAGGATATTTAGTACGCTAATGCTATATACACTGCTTGAGAAGATTAAGAGGACTCGTAGAAAACGTTGTGCTGCTTGCGATGAAGCAGAACAAAATTTGGTATGATGGTGTACCATGGAATAACAGTGAAATGAGGAGCAACGAGAACAGGTATACCAGGATCTCACAGCTGGTGAGTATCGGCTTGACGAACCCACTGTCCCGAGATGGATATCTCTCAGGGTAACTTGAAAATTTGTTTTGGCTGGTGCAGCATAAACCTCAGGCTTCCTTGCCCCATATGAATAATAATAATAATAATAATAATAATAATAATAATAATAAGAGACCTTTATAGGGCTGTATAAGAATGCCAAACAGGCCAAATTACAGCAGTTGATATAAGATTGGCCGAAAAATATTATGTGCTATTAGTACGGAGTATGATCTCCTCGAACTGCTAAACAGGCATAACCGTGGTGAACCATGCTCAATAAGGATGTTTATAAGATTCTGTGGGAACAAATTCTATTCTTCCACCAGCGTAGACCTTGGCTCACCAAGTGACTGAGGAATTGTTTGTCTGAGTGCAATGCGACGCCCAATGGTGTCACATACAATTTACATTGGATTTAATTCTGCGATTGTGTGCTGGCACGGCAGTCGTTGGATATCTTCAGTTTCAAGACATTCCTCCACCATTTGAGCTTTATCTGCAGTGTCGTTGTCGTGCATGAAGAGAAAATCTGGACCAATTGATACCCCTAAACGGTCGCATACAGGATTCAAAAATCTGTTCTCGGTACCTCTGCGCAATTACGGAAACCCTATCAAAAACCTGAAGAAGGAGGCGGCCGTTGATCAATTTTCTGCCCCACACGAGAACATCGCCTTCAGCGTAAGTGTGTCTTTCTCTGATGTTGTAGGGATGGTACCGTATTCCTCGTTGCCTCCTGATGAAATAACGTCAGGAATCTGTAGGCAAAAACGGGACTCATCGAAGAACCGAACTGTACCCCATTTGCCAGGGTTCAAAGTCACATGTTCATGGCACCAGTTTCGGTGAGCTCTTTGGTGATTAAGGGTTAATGGGATACAAAACACTGGCTTCCTTGTAGAGTCCACTTGAATTGAGCCTTCTTAACATAGTCTGGTTGGAAAGTCTGGGCGGATAGCAGAGTGTTATTGTCACCATCCTCCCCACACCGGGTAGAAATGGCCCTGGTTCCAATCCCGGCGATGATGCTGTATTTTTCTGTCAGGCAGGCCTTGATCTCCCTGTGCTCTTACTGCCGAGCCAGCATTGTCCCTGGGTATTTGTGGGTCTCTTTCCCTGTCATGGGCCCTCGTGCGTAGCACATTTGGTAGAATCTCTGTCCTACCTACACCGGATGGAAAAATCTGAGTTATGGTTCCGTCGATGACGTGAGGAACTTTTACTAGCCCTTTTCACAACGTGGTTGAGTTAATCAGTCTCATGCGAGAGTAATATGTTTTTTCTCCCGGAAACTGTTGTTTTTCCAGCAAACAGAAAATCGATCACGAGCATACGAAATTTACAGAAAGTATTCACGGAGCAGTATGGCCTTAGTTGCTGATGCTCCCAAAACCGTACTACAACAACACCAGGCTCTCTCATCTCTTTACCAGTGTGTCGCTGGTAGTTTTGGTCTACTAATTTTCCCTGATGCAATCCGTGGGCTTTGCATTTGTTTAGTCCAAATTCTATCTTGATGTTATTGCCGAATTCTTCAGTGAACTAGTGTAGTTGTTAGAGTTTCTGCTCAGTTCCCGCACAGAGCTTGATATGGTTCATGTACCTCAGGTGGAACACAGAATAGAAATAGCTTACTACTCTGTGAGGTAGAAGAGGGTATACAGGTTTTTCCTTCCTTCTTTGAAATTATATCTATATTTGCTGTTGTAGAGCATGGTGATAGCAGGTTGAGTTATTATTTATTTATTATTATTATATTTTTTTTTTTATTGGATTTATCCGATTAGATCCACGGGTGCGTTTGTTGGGAGGGCGGCCTGAGAAAACGCTGATATCACGTGGTCTGCTGCTTCTCAAGATGCCTGGTCGTGTTTGGCGTTTTTCTCGCTTGGGCTCTTTGAATTATGTTGGCCGAAACTGCCGGGTGAGATATTGAAAAATACTGCGTTTCAAAAAGCCACCGATATACAATAAAATGTTAAATGTAAAATTAAATACGAAAGCAGCCCTCTTATTTTAACATGTTTCGGTTTTTCATTTTTTAGTTCCTAATTTTAAGTAATGATAGTGCGGTAGCTATAAACAAGTTTCTGGGATGCTTCATTTTTATTAAGCATTATTTATCTATCCAACATTAAACACAACCAACATAAAAAAAAGAAAAAAAGAACGATTATTGCAAAAAAAAAAAAAATTTGCTAATCTAATAATAAAATCTTAGTTATGAAACCAATGAAGATCATTATGTACAATAACAAATTAAATAAGTAATAAATGGTTGTTAGTACTTGTTTCTGCGATCCTTAAGTATCTGTTATAGTCAACTGAATAATAATAGTGATATAAATTACTTGTTACCAGCCAGAAGTACGAAGCAGTAAGGCACAAAAATGTAAAGAGCTGAGCAACACTGGTTTGGCCGAAACAGGGTTGTCAACTGCACACCAGAGCAGAAACAACGCACAACACTGAAGACTATGTGACAAGCATAATAAGCCCCGAGACAGCTATGGAACTTCTGTAGGGGCTGACATAGACATTGATTGACAAAATAGAGAAAATAAAAATAAGATAATTATTTAATGGAAACAGTTGTAGGAGAAGCATAGAAAAAAATGAAAATGAATTTAACTATTAACTCATTTTTTGCTTCTCTAGTTATTAATACTACTTTATTTTATTTATTACTTTTTTTAAAATTTGTAAATTAAATCAGATCCACCAAATACTTTTGCCCACCAGTGTTCTCTGACTGGTTATTATTTTTATTATTATTAGCCATATGGGGCAAGGAAGCTTGCAGCTTATGCTGCACCAGCCAAGAAAACAAAATTTCTGAATTACCCCGAGAGAGAGAGAGAGAGAGAGAGAAAAGTAGAAGGGAATCACCAAGAAAGGGAAGAATGATGATATCCAGCTCAGGACCCTGGGTGTGCAAGCCCATACTCACCAGATATGAGCCCCTGGGGCGAATTTGTGCTGTATCACCCTGTGAATTTCATATCAATATGCTGTCTGTGAATTACAAGACATCAGTTTTATTTATTTTTTTATTTTATTTTGAATTTAACTGGTGCCAGGAGAGCAAAAGCATCTATCTTTCCTCAGGGCAATTCCCATTTTCACACACCAGTGACAGGTGTCCAACCTTATCATAATAGCTGTGGCATTTTCTGGCCGAATGCAAACAGATGCCCTATGTGGGTTCTCCAATCTGGGAGAACGGTGACCTTAAATTCTAAAAAAAAATACAATAAAAACATTATTATTATTGGTTTCTCTCGTTTATTTTCATTTAGTATTTCCTAATTGAGTTTAGCAAATCATAATTAGTAGATCATCATTTTGAATTCAATAAAAAAGCTAAAAATTTTTATAATTAAAACAAAAAAGGGGTAACTTGCAGATGTCACATGATTGTTTTTAGGTGCATTCACATATGTATATGTGCCTTTTGTTTTTGCCACTTCTGCCTATCTCTCTGCTCATGAGTAACAACTTGACTCCCACCGGATGGAATTTCATATTTGGGTCTTTTAAAAATATTTGTTTTGTCATGGGGCAAACTATTGGCATTAGGTCTGGTTAGTATTTGGGAGGATGACCATTCCAGATTTCATTAAAATCAGACAAAAGCAATTATTTCTTTTTTCTATATAATTTGTATGTAAAAAAGAAATTTGTAGATTAAATTCATTTTAATGCATTACTGTTAACTTTAGACAGTCTGTGCACACTGCTTGTGTATTGTAATGCAAGACTTGAGAATGTGGTATTGCTTTTGAAGATATATATATATATATATAAGATAGGAGATTATGCTTTTAGAGTGGAGAGAGAGAGAGAACAGCAGGTAGTGTAATGAACCAACGGGTTAGATAACATGGAAAGGCAGTCATAAAATAACACATTTTGAACCTGCAACACAGAAAGTCAAAAATATTGTTATAAGTACTTAGTGCTGTACTTCAGATGATATAATATAATATTTTTGACTTTCTGTGTTGCAGGTTTGAATTGTGTTATTTTATAACTGCCTTTCCATGTTATCTAACCTGTTGGTTGATTACACTACATGCTGTTCTCTCTCTCCACTCTAAAAGCATAATCTCCTATCTTTTATTTATTTAAGTCGTTGGGTGCCTTCTACTCTTTATAGTAGTAACCCAGGTCTATATTCCTTCATATATTCCTCTTATTACAACTCCCGTACCTATTACTTCTATTCTATATATATCTATATAATATTGGTGTAGATACACCATAGATAATTCTTAAGAAACTACAATGGTAATGTGGTAGGCATCATTTGCTCTATCTCATATTGTGCTCTTCCTTCACAGTGAGTTGCCATGGTATTGCACTACCTCGAATAAGTAATGCTTCACTAATAGAGAAGGCTATTGTTACTTATTCTCAGTGATTACCACCACCACCCAGACCTCACCATTTCAAAGCTGTTTGTATATGTGTGGAATAATAACTCTACTATCCACTTGTTCCTATTAGACTCAGAAAAGCAAAAAGTAGAGTGACAGTTATAGTAGGAGTGGAAGAAGAAAAGAAATGGTGTAGAAGAATGAAAGGGACAGTAACTCCTTCAACTCACACCACTCAAACTCATAAATTCCTCGAATAGGCAACGCTTCCCCAGTAGAGAAGACTGTTGTTACCTATTCTCGGAAATTCTGTGAATAACAGGCTCCCCCTGACGGTACCGTTTCAAAGCTATTGGCCTATCATCGGTGGGTGGGCAGGCACCCTGATATTGCAGACACGACAACCCAGTTGTGAAGATAATCACACAATATGAGAGATGCCAAAAGGTTTATATGATAATATTTAAAATGAACTAAATGCAACAAGGCATAATACTTTAAGAGTTAAGAGCTTAATATCTATGTAATATTGGTGTAGATACGCCATAGATAACTCTTAAGAAACTACGATGGTAATGTATGGTAGGCATCATTTGCTCTATCTCATATTGTGCTCTTCCTTCACAACGAGTTGCCATGGTATTGCACTAGCTCAAATAAGTACCACAATTATCTCATATTGTGCTCTTCCTTCACAACGAGTTGCATGGTATTGCACTAGCTCAAATAAGTACCACAATTATCTCATATTGTGCTCTTCCTTCACAACGAGTTGCCATGGTATTGCACTAGCTCAAATAAGTACCACAATTATCTCATATTGTGCTCTTCCTTCACAACAAGTTTCCATGGTATTGCACTACCTCAAATAAGTACCACAATATGAGATAGAGCAAATGATGCCTACCACACTACCATTATAGTTTCTTAAGAGTTATCTATGGTGTATCTACACCGATATTATATAGATATCGGTGATTTCTCTCTCTCTCTATATATATATATAAAGTAAAAGTAAAGTGCAGCCATTATCAACCCACTGCAAGATGGAAGCCTCCTCAACAATTCATGCTGAGGGAATATATATATATACATACTTTACTTTTACTTTATATATATATAGAGAGAGAGAGAGAGAGAGAATGTGGGGAGGAGATTAATAAATATTATACAGTTGTAATTAAACTGAACGGGCTAAATTTAGAGAACGTAAAACTGAGTTATATTAAGTGTTCTATGAAGTTATAATCTTAGTAATTAATTGATAAGGAGATAACTAAATTTACTTTTCACTTCTGTTAATCACAAAAAAAAATCACTTAATAAAAAATAAAAACAAATGTGCCTAAAATGTCCCACACTGTGTACATTACTAACTTGCTAAATTGAGTTCCGAGTGGCAGAAGGTTAATATAGTAAATATCCTTACTAGGCCGCTGTAGCCTAGTGGTCAGGTGCACGGGTACATAAGTACACATGCATTGAGTGACTGGGGTTCAAGCCCCTGACTGCTGAATACGGTGTTGTTTCTTGTATTCTGTGTATATTGTAAACTTCTCTGACTGTTTGGTCATCCCAGAGTATAAACAGAAAAATTATTATTATCAGTGAAACAAGAAAATGTAAAATCTTGGTGTAGGGAGAAAAAGGATGTTGCAAATTGGTTGTTTTTGGATTGATTGAGATTGATTTGAATTAGTCAAGAAATAAACTATTCGCACACTTTGTACACCATGATAAATAATTTTAATAAACAAGCATTATGTTATAAACCCTTTACCAGATTCTTGTTCATATGTTAATGAGTCAGATATGAGCATTATGTTACAAACCCTTTACCTGGTTCTTTTTTACATGAATGATAGTCAGATATTGCCGACCGGGCTAGCCGAGTGGGTAAAGTACCTGCCCGGCAACCCAAAGGTCGCGGGTTCGATTCCCGCCTCGGGCTTGGATCAAAGTACAGCAAAAACCTTGGGAGGTGCAATATGGCCACAGAAGCCGATGCGCCAACAACTACCAAATCAAAAAAAAAAAAAAAAAATAGTCAGATATTCTGACTCAATATGTTTGTGAACAAGAATCCAGTAAATGGTTTGTAACGTAATGTTCATATATTAATATTACATTGTGGTGTACAAAGTGTGTGAATGGTTTATTTCTTGATAGATAACACCTGCGAAGAAGATGTCTAATTTTAAACATGATTTGATTATGTTTTTCGAATTAGTTTTATTGTGTGGGAAAGAAGAGCTTTATTATGAATTAATAAGGAAAGTTTTTAATTCAACCGGTTAACAAAAAAGATAATGTTAAATGGAAAGTGCTTCTCAGCCAAATGCAGTCAATAGAGAGGTGAAAGTTAGTTTTGCTCTAGAAAATTTCCTGGGAATTTTCCATATCAGAAGTTCTCAAATTTAATGACAGTTAATGGCAGATTTATTGTTGTACCAAATTGAAAAAGGATTTTAATAATAATTGAGGCAGTTGACTACGAAAGTTCATGATTTTACAGGCTCACGGCTGGACTTAAAAAAAAAACCATCTTAAAAATGAGTACTTAATAGAAGGGTTTTTTAAAGTTTGAGTTAGAAACACCTGCCTAGAACACGTGATGCACAAAGATTGTTAGATTTGATCATTGTTGAAAAAATGTTGATAATAATATTGCAGGTTTTGTTTAGTACTCCAAATAGCTCTTGTAAGTTTTGTTTGAAAGATGCTTTATGTGATTGGTAAAATTGAATTTAGATCCTAATGTTCATGGACAAGAGGAATAATTTGAGAATTGAGAGAGGAAGGATTTTTTTTTGAGAGAGAGAGATTTGAAGATGACTCGATTTTGACATATTAAGGGACAAAAAAAAAAAAATAATTTTGTTATCATATACTTGGATTTCAGGAAAGCTTTTGATACCGTTGCACATGGAAGACTACTACACAAATTGGAGCAGTATGGCATTAAGGGCAAGTTGCTACAATGGATAAAAGGATGGTTGAGTGGGAGAAGACATAGAGTGGTGATCAATGGGTACTGCTCTATGTGGACTAATATGATTAGTGGTATCCCTCAGGGTTTAGTCTTGAGCCCATTGTTGTTTTGTATATTTATCAGTGATATTG
Source organism: Mastigoproctus giganteus (assembly GCF_048544385.1). Taxonomy (NCBI): domain Eukaryota; kingdom Metazoa; phylum Arthropoda; class Arachnida; order Uropygi; family Thelyphonidae; genus Mastigoproctus; species Mastigoproctus giganteus. The sequence continues at coordinate 111,285,082 of NC_143583.1, read as the reverse complement.
ATGAAGGTATATCAAGCTTAATGTCAAAGTTTGCAGATGATACAAAGGTTGGCAGGGTTGTTAATAACATTAATGATAGTATGCTGGTGTAACAGGATCTGAAAAAGTTGGGTAGATGGGCTGAGAGGTGGTAACTAAAGTTTAACATTGACAAATGCAAAGTACTGCATATGGGTAGCAGTAAGCCCAGAGAAGCATACCAACTATGTGGTGTTACACTCAGGGTAGTGAAGAATGAAAGAGACCTGGGAATAATTGTTTAGTCAGATATGAAGTTTTCTGAGCAGTGCAGACAGGCTGCCAGAGTAGGTGATGGGGTCTTGTCAATGATATACAGGAATTTTGCGAGCAGGGATAAGGAGGTGATTATCCCCTTGTATAAGGCAGTGATCAAGCCACGTCTTGAGCACTGCGTACAGGTCTGAAGCCTCATTTTAGGAAGGATGTAGAGTTGCTAGAACGAGTACAGAGAAGGGCAACAAGACTGGTGAAGGGAACAAAGGGGTGCACTTATGAAGAAAGGCTTAAGTTTCGAAAATTGCAGCTTCTGAAAACTAGGCACCTGCAAGGCAATCTGATTGAGGTTTATAAGGCCTTGAATGGATTGAGCAGGCTCAATGCTGATGGGATTCGTCCTCTTGCTCAGATTACAAACCTGAGGGGGCATAGATTCAACCTGAGTAAAGACAGTTGTAGAATAGATGTGTGGAAGTTTGCCTTTAGCTAGTGGGTAGTTGATTGCTGGAATAAACTTCCATCTGTTGTTGTTGTGGAAGTCGATAGCTTAAATGAATTCAAGGCAGAACTAGACAAACATTTTGAATGAATGGATTAGTGAAATGGGAATGTTTTTTGTTTTTTTTTTTGATGATGCTGTATAAGCTTGCTTTCTTGCATCATGTGCCTCTACTAATGCTAATGCTAAATCGAAAGATTGAAGAAATGAGGAAAATTTACTTGTAGATGAGATCATGTGGAATGATGGAGGGTCAAATTCAATGAGTGGTAGCAAAGATTTTGTCATCTGCAGAGGAAATTACCTATTTGTGTGATAATAAGAAAGGTTAGAGGAGAGATAAATTTGGTGAAAGAGTTGGTGAAAGCATGCCTCCTCGAGGAATACTATCAGAACATGTGGTATTCCTAAAGGAGATGCCATGTGCTATGCTGGTATTCCTTATATTGTGGAAATTTTGTTTTCCAAAATTTATTCAGTATAAAAAATTGATAAAATAGTAATGGTCATCATATCATACAGTAATAAACAAGTAATAAATCATGCAATAAATAAACAAGTATAACAATTAAAAGAAATATTGTGTTTATTTGATGATCATCAAATGTAAAACTCAAATTTTCTTTCTAGGCAACTACTTTCAGTTTGCAGAACTGTTGTCACTTGTAAGTATCTTGCTTTTTTTAAAAAATATTCCTCTCTGATGCTGCATACTTCATCCATCTGTAGTATGTAGTATCGTATGGCTAGAATATTATATACATATGTGTGTGTGTATTCATATTTCATCAATAGTGTTATACATGACTTATTTATGCTACATATGCAGAAGGCATGATATGTGTCAATATAGGGTGGACCACTCATATCTGTCATTTTTATTTCTGTAATAAAACAAAGGCAGGCCTTTTAAAAAATCATTTATTATGTTCAAGTGAAGGCAGCAAGCATGGGAGTTGTGGCTTGCTCTACAGTAAACACTATATTACAAGTCTTTTTAAAAATTACATATTTTAAATGTTGTCCATTAAAACTGACGCACATTGTATAACAAATATGAGCAGAACATTGTTCATTTGCTCATTTTAGACAGCAGCAGCAGCAGTTAACTTCAGTAATTAGATAAGTATATACCTGACTCTTCAATAATTTCCATGCATTTTGTTCTTTAAAGAAAGAAAGAGAACAAATATCTTTACATTGAAATTCCTTTCTGAAAGCTCTTTAAAGATGGTTATCACCATATTTAATCCATCAGTGGGAATGGTAGTGGTGCCTGCGATCATAACCGATATGATGGTGCTTTGTTGATAAGATGCAAATTTTCCTTTTTATTTTTTAAAAAAAGTTTTTAGATTTTTTTTTTTTAATTCTGCTTGGACAATAATAGTACTTGACTGTTTGCTAATGAGTATAGCACTTATGATATACAGCTTTTTATTTTTTAATGACAAATTAGAAATTTAAAGTTGTGCTTTTTACACTTGTTAATGAAACAATACTTTTATTAATTCTGCTGACTGAAAAAAAAATAAAAAATATGTGCACACGGTAAAGTTTCAGAGTATGCGATTCCATTCCTACACAACTGACCCCTGATTCATACCCATGTTTACGACTTATAGCTTATCCATTTTATGATGACCATATCAGCTTTTTGTTCAGATGAGTAAGAATTCTATACTTTTGAACTAGATGATATGGATTAATAAGGATGGTAATGTGTGGTTAGCCTAAATGCAACCTCCTTAAAGGGGATGGACTCATCTTGACCATACTTTATTTAAGATTTATGTATATTCATAAATAAATTTATACAAATAAAGTTTATATACGTGCATACATGGTTTATAGGGGTTCCCCTAGTTTTACTTGAATACAATAGTTTTTCTGTAGGGAAATCTCAGCTTTTGCAAATTCTCACTTGTGCAGGGGATGGGGGGAATATCTGGAACCTAAACCTTTCATGCTTTAAAAAAAAAGGCTACTGTATATAAATAAAAATCAATAAAATCTGCATGAGTAAAGGCTGTCCAAACCTCTTTACAAAACCAAAACATTTTGTTGAAAAGGGTACATGATACAAACCTGAAACTGTGTCCAGGTGATAGAAGATATCTTCAAGTTTTAATTAGAGATGTTTGATGTTGGTACCTTTAATTACTTTGCAGATGTCCTACCTATAATCCAATCCCTCCCATAATTGATATAACATGCCTCTCAATGCATCTGGTTGCTTCACAAATGCATGTGAAGGCACATGCATTTGATGGTGGCTGATGTGGGTGCCTTCAGTTACTCTGCAGATGACCTATCTATAATCCAATTTCTCCTGTTCTGACATAGGTGGAGCAGTCTTTCATAAATTTTCAGAGAGTAAAATATAGGGAATCAGATCAGACAATCATGGGGGGAGCCACAAAATCTCTTCTTCCAATCCATTTCCAAAGAAACACAGTGTTCAGGTTTCCAAACTTCTTTGTGGTAATGTGTTGGAGCTCTGTCTTGTTGGAAATTTTTCTCCATTATTGTCATCCTGCAGTTGGCTCAAAAGGAAATCTTCTTAGCATCTAGATACATGATTATACCTGTGACAGATTCTCCAAAGAAAGGTCTGTACACTTTGTGACAACTCATCTCTCTCAAGGCAATGAGAGATGAGTTGTCCAATATTTTCATGTTTTGCTTGTTTACTTTCCTATTACAGTCAGCCTTGTATAACACTTGTTTGCTGTTGTTGTTGTTATTTGATTTTTAGGAGCATTAGCAACTAAGGCCATATTGCTCCGGGAATATACGGTGGTCATTCCCTGACCTCAGTACTTGGTGGTGACGGGCTCGAACCCTGGTCTAATCAAGAAGCATGTGCTACACACTGCTGCTCCTTCCCACCTGGCTACGGAGCCGCCCACTTGTTTGCACTACACAAATTCGATCATACATGATTTATAAATTGGGGAACGATATCGTATATAACAAGAACCGAATTCACTTATGCACAATTTGCCATTGGGTTTACAGAAATGGCAGTCAAACGCGGAATCACCCCAACTGAACGCAACGTGATAGGAATGAAGAAAAGATTCTGAAAATGTATTTATGTTTTTTATATCAGTGAAGGGGAAACACATTTCGCCATAATAAAGTAAAAACCCACACAATTCCAGCTATCGGTATTATCAAAAATGCAATTAGATCAAGTTTACTACTACTTTATTATTTTTTTTTATTGTTTTATGATAGTGACCACCAGAAATGTGCTTTAGTAAAATGTGAGCTAGTGAAGTGTTAATAGTGTGGCTCTGCCTTTACAGTGTTGTTTATTCAGTTGCTACACACAGGCAGCTTTGTTTATGTGTATCAAGTGTGCCTCATTTTGTAATTATGCTTTATTCCCTAAAAATGAGTAAAATACTTAAAAGATGTATAAAGGAAGCATCCTTTACACATTACAGTGGAGACATTACAGATTCAGAGAGAAAAAGAAATGCAATATCGATAGACAGAGGAGGACTGGATCAAAAATTCTTACCTGGGAAAATTTGTAGCGGTACCATACTAGCATTTATGGCCAAAATCACACAGGCCTCTATCATCTTCTGGCTTCCGGCCCACCGGGATTTCCCCGGTATGGCCAGTTCGCCTCTGGCGATAGAGGAAAAAATATGAAATTAAAAGCTTTGAGCGAAATGAAAGAACGCGATATTGCACACGCTGCAGGCCTAAATGAGGCAACGCCGAGAATTATAAAGAATGCAGAGAAAATAAAAACTTTCATAGCAGGAACAACTCAATGTGTAACAAAATCCATTAGATCATGACAAAGAATTGGAAGAGATGGAACGGCTGTCATCTGTTTGAGAAGATCAAACAAAGAACAAGTCTGCTTACGATAGAAGCAAAAGCATTAGCAATATTTTATTGCGTAATAGTCGTAATAAAATACGTAAGTATTTTATTACAATTATTTATTGTGTTTGGTAATGTTTTGGTTACAAACGTGTGTTTAATCTTGGGTGGTTGGCACCTAACCCTATTTTTTTCCATAGGGCCTGTTTTTTATACACCATAAACACCTAGTTTTTAATTTTTATTTCTACTTTAATTTATTTTATATTACATACACTGCTTTGGGACTACTTTGACCATACTTTGTGAATACTGCTTTCCCCTTTTGATCCCACTTAGTTTATTTTTAAATTTCTTCTTTTCCACAGATATGGACAAGTATAGAAATGCAGTCCTTGATGCATGATCAGGTTTGCTGTAACCCCTGTTTTTGACTTATAGCCAAATTTGCCCCCCCCATATCTGGCTACTATTACTTTTATTAATTTAATCATTTTTACTTTACAGGTCACTTCTCTCTATTGGCTTTACAATTCAGCCTATAATTTTACTTAATTCATTATTACAACTAGGATATTCACATTCTTTCCTTCTTTTTCACACCTACAGTTTCTCATATTTCTGCTATCCTTTTCTTATTAGCTTTTGGGATTTTGTGCAATTTATATTTCCATCTTCACACTTAACTGACTCATTAATTCAAGCCTACATATATAAACTTTTGCATCCTTTGCTGCTGCTTTGCATGCTCAGGTGCATTTGTCATATCTTATTTATTTATATTTTTATCTTTCCACTACTACTTCATGTTTTAACCCATTATTATATTTCTTTTTCATATATATAGTATATATAAATACATACCTATGTTTCAAGATAAGCTGCCACCACTGAGAAAGGTACAGGGTCTGCTCACCTGACAAATGGCATAATGTATTATTATTCTGTGCTCTTAACTGTAGCCAAAGCATATCAGTCTCTGCTTTTGTTTTTTTCTCTTTTTGCCAATATAAGAAAAACAGAGTTATTTAATTATTTTTTTATTTTTTATAAATACAGCGAAACCTCTCCTAATGGACACCTTTTGTTGTGGACTGGCTGGGGTCCTGGCTAGAGGTATTAGAAATTTTGTTAGATGACAACAGACACTCTAATATGGATGTGGACACTTGTGTCCATATCAGAATTGACACAGCATCTTCATTGGTCAGTGGCATTTTGCAATCAAAGCAAGTGAAGGTCAAAGTCAATACTAATTAGAGTTGATGGCCATTGATTATTTTGGAGCAGATGGCATGATATGCAGTTAATATGCTCACCACTGCTGGCAAGGAATGTTTACAAACTTATTTGGGCTGTCTGATGCAGGTTCCACTGTTGCATGCATCACTTAGTAAGGGAATAAAATTGCCAAACTGAAAAATTTTGTTTTTAGAAAACTTTGAGTGAATAATTACCAATATCACAAGGGGAAATCAAAGCTTGTTTTTTGCAAAATAATGTATCTACTTTTGAAAGGCACACAGACTATTATGTTACTATATTACCTGCAATTAACTATAGTATTGGGCTGTAGCATGTTTAGTTTAATTCTTTCTTAAGTTTAAATCTAACTTATTTTGAAAATAAAACTTAAATTTATTTTATATGTTCCATATTTGTAGATCAAGTTCTTCAAATGATGATTACCAGTATTTACAACATAGTATTGTACCCTCAATGCATTTTCAAGCAAGTTTGCCTAGGCTTCCTATTCCATCACTTGAAAAAACATGCAAGCGTTATCTAAATGCCCTTGAGCCAATTACACCTGAAAGCAAGTTTAATACAACTAAAAGGATTGTAAATGATTTTCAAAGTAATGAAGGAAAAAGTATGCATTTGATTTTCATTAATAATATATGTAGAATTGAACTTTTATTTAATGAGTACCTGTTAAATTTACTAAAGTTCAGGATCTCTTAAATGTTTGTAGTTACTAATTCCTATTAGTTCCTAACTGCTCATGAGAGTTTATCTGAACTAGTATTAAAAATTGTGCCATAAAAGTTAAGTGATGAATGTTGGACCTTTTTTTTTCTGTTGTTTCTGGTCTAAGAATTGTTTTATTTATGACAGGGATGTGTTTTCTTAAAATGTAAAATGAACATTTTGATTAATTCTCATAAATATTTACTCCTAAAGACAATGCTGGGAAAGTGCAGCTTACATGATTATTGATTTATTGGGTGTTCTTCCATTTTATATTGTTTTTCATTCTAAGTGGTCTTTGCCATGCAGTGCTTTACAAATTATTCATTATTGGTGCTTTGTTTATGTGAATATGTAAAGGTTAAGATTGCTATAAATTTATTTAAATAAATGAAAAAAAAAAAAAAGTCAGGTGATAAAAGCAAGTTTTCAAGAATAGAACTGAATTGAATTAAGGTTGCATAATATAAAATATCAGCCTATTATGGTTTTAAACATGCAGAAAATTGAATCCTTGCTGTGAACACACTTTTAGTACAGATTACTGGAAAATGAAAAAAGAAAAGCCAGCTGCTGCTTTAGTAGTGTTTTACATCAAGGCAATAGATGAAGAACCAAATTTTGTATTTTGCTCTTACAGCTATCTTTCTAAAATGTCTTTAAATTTCATTGTTTCATTAATTAATCATTTTGGCCTTTTTACATTTGTTAATGATACACACACACACACACACACACACACACACACACACACACACACACACACACACACACACACACACACACACACACACACACACACACGTTACTGTAAAATTCCAAAATCCACTAAATTCGAGGATTTACCAATTTGCCTTAGTAAAAGCATGAAATTTGGACATTAATATTAGCATTAATTGAGATATACAATGCAAGAAAGCAAGCTTATGCAGCATCAGCTAAAAAAAAAAAAAAATACCCTCCCATTTCATGCATCCATTCACTCCAAATACCTGTCTAGCTCAGCCTTAAATTTATTTAAGCCATCAACTTCCACAACAAGAGACGGAAGTCTTTCAGCAATCAACAATCTGCTAACTAAAGGCAAATTTCTACACATGTATTCTACAACTGTTTTTCCTCAATTTGAATCTATGTCCATTCAGGTTTGTAATCTGAGCAAGAGGAAGAATCCCATCAGCATTGAGCTTGCTCAACCCATTGAAGGCCTTATACACCTCAGTCAGATCACCTCACAAGTGCCTACTCTCCAGGCACTGCAGTTTGCAGAACTTAAGCCTTTCTTGGTAAGAGTACCCTTTTGTTCCCCTCACCAATCTTGTTGCCTCTCTTTGTACTTATTTTAGCAACTCTACATCCTTCCTAAAATGAGGCCTCCAGCCCTGTACACAGTACTCAAGATGTGGCCTGACCATTGCCTTGTAAACGGGATAATCACCTCCTTGTTCCTGCTAGCAAAATTCCTATAATATCTTTGACAAAGCTCCATGACCTGCTCTGGCAGCCCTTCTGCACTGCTGAGCGAACTTCATATCTGACTGCACAGTTACCCTCAGGTCTCTTTAATTCTCTACTTTCCTGAGTGTAATACCACACAGTTGGTATCTTACACTTGGCTTGCTGCTACCCATAATCAGTACTTTGCATTTGTCAATGTTAAACTTTAGTTGCCACTTCTCAACCCATTTGCTCAACTTATCCAGATCCTGTTGCAGTAGCATACTGTCTTTACTGTTATTAACAATCCTGCCAACCATTGTATCATCTGAAAACTTGAACGTTAAGCCTGATGTACTTTTATCAATATCGTTGAAGAATACACAAAACAACAATGGGCCCAGCACTGAACCCTAGGGAAATCCACTAATAACATTAGTCCACGAAGAGCAGTGTCTGTTGATTACCACTCTGTCGTCTCTCACTCAACCATCTCATTATCCATTGTAGCAATTTGCCCTTAATGCCATACCGCTCCAATTTATACAGCAGTCTTCCATGTGCAGCAGTATCAAAAGCTTTCCTAAAATCCAAGTATATGGTATAAAAGTTATTTTTTGCATCCAGTTCCTTTGTGACTACATCATAGTATCTAATCAAATTGGTCAGACAAGACCTCCCTTTAACAAACCCATGCTGTGTCTTACCTATTACTGCAGTCTTCTCTAGATGATCCTGCAATGCTTCTTTAACCAGTGACTCCATTATTTTCCCCGGAACACAAGTTATACTAACAGGTCTGTAGTTATTTGTGTCACCTTTTGAACCCCCTTTGTGAATTGGGATACATTTGCACACCTCCAGTCCATGGGACCTCCCCTGTGTCCAAAGAAGCTCTCATAATTATGGATAAGGGTTGCTTACTTCCTTTGCTGCCTCCTTTAATATAACTGGATAGATCCCATCCATCCCAGGTACCATCCTTTTGTTTAACTTCAACAATTTCTCTTCCACTTTGCTCTCAGTTATTATTGCTTAGCTCCCTGTGAGAGTTTGATAAACTTCTGGCATTCCCCTCCTTGAATAACTCCTCATGTGAATGTAGATGCAAAATACTCATTCAGTTTATCATCTACCTGAGCAGGATCATCAATAGTCGAACCATCTATGTTAAGTGGACCAATCTGATTCATCCCTTTCCTTCTAGAGTTTACATAAGTAAAGAACTCTTTGCTGTTTTTCTTAGCATCCTTTGCCAAAGATTTCTCCAATCTGCCTTAGTCTGTCTAACCTCCTTTGTGACTTGATTACAGACTAGCTTATATTTGCCATAGGCTTCTGTGTCGCCTGATAATTTATATGCATCCCACGCATTTTTCTTCTCTGCCACGAGCCTCATTAATTCATTTGACATCCATATCCGTAGGATACTATGATGTAGTCACAAAGGAACTGGATGCAAAAAAATAATTTTGATATCATATACTTGGATTTCAGGAAAGCTTTTGATACTGTTGGACATGGAAGACTACTGTACAAATTGGAGCAGTATATCATTAAGGGCAAGTTGCTACAATGGATAAAGGGATAGTTGAGTTAGAGAAGACAGAAGGTGGTGATCAATGGATACTGCTCTACATGGACTAATGTTATTAGTGGTGTCTCTCAGGGTTTGATGTTGGGCCCATTGTTGTTTTGTATATTTATCAATGATATTGATGAAGGTATATCAAGCTTTATGTCAAAGTTTGCAGATGATACAAAGGTACAAAGGTTGGCAGGGTTGTTAATAACAGTAATGACAGTATTCTGCTGCCACAGGATCTGGAAAAGTTGAGTAAATGGGATGAGAAGTGGCAACTGAAGTTTAACAGTGACCAATGCAAAGTACTGCATATGGGTAGCAGTAACTCCCCAGATATGAAGTTTTCTGAGCAGTGCAGACAGGCTGCCAGAGTAGGTCATGGGGTCTTGTCAGTGATATACAGGAATTTTGCGAGCAGGGATAAGGAAGTGATTATCCCCTTGTACAAGGCAATGGTCAGGCCACACCTTGAGTTTTCTATGGCAAAGTGTTTGAGAGGCAACCAGAGGGAGTAATACCCTTGATGTGATTATTTAGGAGGGATGTAGAGTTGCTAGAATGAGTACAGAGAAGGGCAACAAGACTGGTGAAGGGAACAAAATGGTGCTCTTATGAAGAAAGGCTTAAATTGTGCAAATTGCAACTTCTGGAGACTAGGCACATGTGAGGTGTATAAAGGACTGATTGAGGCCTTATACACCTCAATAAGGAAACCTGATAAGTGTATAAGGCCTTGAATGGATTGAGCAGGCTCATTTGCTGATGGGATTCTTCCTCTTGCTCAGATTATAAACCTGAGGGGGGGCATAGATTCAAACTGAGGAAAGACAGTTGTAGAATAGATGTGCAGAAGTTTGCCTTTAGTCATCGGGTAGTTGATTGCTGGAACAAACTTCCATCTGTTGTTGTGGAAGTTGATAGCTTAAATAAATTCAGGGCAGAACTAGACAAACATTTGGAATGGATGGATCAGTGAAATGGGAAGAATTTTATTTATGATTTTTGCTGATGCTGTATAAGCTTGCTTTCTTGCATCATGTGCCTCTACTAATGCTAATGCTAGGCCTAAAACTTGAACAGTATTTCTTAGTTGGTATGAAAAGCCCAGTAGCTTACAAGATTAAGTCCCTGAAGGCTTCCCATTTAGAATTGAACTTTGGTAACATCATCAGTTGATCCCAATGTATAGAATTTAAAAACTATCTGAGACCACTGTAGTCACCTTTACGAAAGCAAAAACTCTTCCTTTACCCTTGATGGCAGTTACATCTTTAAGATGTAACTGCCATCAAGGGTATCCCCCATTATTAGACATTTGGATTACTGGCCCACTCTATTTCTCTGCACAATTGTTCATTATACTCATCAGAGTCATTAGGCCTATAACACACACACACACACACACACACACACACACACACACACTGATTTTCCCTTTCCCAGTGTTAATGTCACACCACACTGACTCAACATTGCATTGTCCACCAATTCTCTTGATGCTGATGCTCTTTATACTAGTAATTATTGAAGAGTAATCTTGTTTTTAATTGTTATTGAATGGATTATTTAAATTATTTAATTATTCAAATTAGAGAATTAAATTATTCAAATTATTTAATTGATTACCTATTCTTAATGAAAATAACCCATGACAGTCATAACCTATTTAAAGTTATGATTAGGGATCTTCCACTTTATTTTACTCTATTACCATTCTGATACACTAAATTGTAACCCGAAGTGTTATGAATTCTGCTTTTATCTTACAATCTTTGTTCAATCAATATTTGTACTGGCAATTGATGCAAAAAAGCAAGCTTATGGAGCATCAGCCAAAAAAAAAAAAAAAAAATTCCCATTTCATCTATTCATCTCCGCCAGTAGTTTGTCTAGTTGTTCCTTGAATTTGTTCAAGCCATCTGCTTCCACAACAACAGATAGAAGTTTGTTCCGCCAATCAACCACCCTCTGGCTAAAGGTAAACTTCCGCAGATCTATCTGCAACCAATGTTCCTCACTTTGAATTTATGTTTCCTCATGTGTATAGTCTGAGCAAGAGGTTGAATCCCATAAGCATTGAGCTTGCTTAATCCATTCAAAATGTTAAATACCTCAATCAGATCGCCTCCCAAGTGCCTAGTCTCCAGGTGCTTCAGTTTGCAGAACCGAAGGCTTTCTTGGTAAGAGTACCCCTTTGTCCGCTCACCAATCTTGTTGCCTTTCTCTGTACCTGTTCCAGCAACTACATCCTTCCTAAAATGAGGCATCCAGACCTGAATGCAGTACTCAAGATGTGGTCTGACCATTGCCTAATACAATGGGATAATCACCTCTTAATCCCTGCTAGCAAAATTCCTGTATATTCATTCATCGAAAAAACCCATTGAGCTGTCCTGGCAACCTGTCTGCACCACTCAGAGAACTTCATATCTGACTGCACAGTTGGCACATTATTCTGGGATTACTGCTACCGATATGCAGTACTTTGCATTTGTCTATGTTAAACTTCAATTGCCATTTCTCAGCCAATCTGCCTAATTTTTCTAGATCCCATTGAAGCAGCATACTGTCATTACTGTCATTAACCACCCTACCAGCCTTTGTATCATCTGCTAACTTAGATGTTAAACCTGATATATTTTCATCGATATCATTATTAAATACAGAAAACAACAGTGTGCTCAGCACCAAACCCTGGGAAACTACATTAATAACATTACTTTATGAAGAACAGTGTCCATCAATAACCATGCTCTGTCTTCTCTCAGTCAATCAAACCTTTATCCATATCAGTAACTTAATGCCACACACTGCTTCAATTTGGACAGCAGTCTTTTATGTGCAACAGTATCAAAAGCCTGAAATCCAAGCATATGATATCAAAATTATTTGTTGCATCCAGTTCCTTTGTGACTGCATCATAGTATCCAATTCAACTGGCCAGGAAAGATCGCCACTTAAGAAACCCAATCTGTGACTGAAGTATAACTGCACTGCTGTCTAGATGGTCCTGCATTACTTCTTTAACTGACAGCATAAATCCAGCAACGCCATTATTTTTTCTAGAACAGAAGTTCCAGGGAAAATATGCAGTTACCCCCAGGTCTTTTTCATTCTCTGCTACTTTGAGTGCAGTACCACACAGTTGGTATGTTATTCTGGGATTACTGTTACCTATGTGTTGGTGCCTTGCATTTGTCAATGTTAAATTTGGCAAAAGTGTCCAGAACAGTTGTTAGCAAAAGAGTAAAGGTTGTTGCATGACTGTTCACCTGCATGCCACTCATTCCTCATGCAGAATGTAATACTGTTGTGTTACCTCTCTCCCCCTTACTTGAAAGACCTCTCACTGTGTGATTATCTTCCTCCTCCCCAAAAATGACAACTTACAAGGTTATCACTCCTGCAGTGAGCAAGATGTTATTGTTGTAACTAAAGGTGCTCTTTGTGCTGTCCTCTGTGATGGTGTAGTAGTCTTGCCACTCGTTTGGATAGGTCTGATTTTAGAATTTCTAAGGGCCTCTTCAGTTGGAGATGTAGTTTGATGATCTGAGGTGGAAGATGTAGGATTTATTTCTTAGTTATTTCAGGTTTATCAGCCTGCACAACATGCAAATTGGCTTGCCAACATATTCATGCAGATAATACACAGTGGCACAATGCATTCAAAGTTGCTTGTGTGGTATAGCTATACTGCATAGACAGTACGCTGTGTTTCTGCTATACTGCCTGTGCAGTATAGTAGAAACAGGACTTTTAACAATTCTCAAAAGGATGATTTTCATTTTTTATTAGTTTCTTTGTATATGCATTTTTTCAGTTTTTACAAATGAAAAAATATCTGAAAACTTATAAACAAAATATTTCACAGATATAGTAATTCTTGAAAAAAAAAAAAAAAAGTTGCCTTCATTTAAAACTTAAGATCTATTTCTTTTACTTTTATATAAAGGCATGGCTTGTTTTGAACTTTTTCAGTACTTCATGAAGAGCTAACTTCTTTAGATAAGAAAAATAAGCATACTAGTTACATATCAGGTGAGTATACTAATATTTTGTGTTGTGTGTGAACCTTCAATAATTGCTGGGAATGCGTTGACTGTAACCTTATGGAAAAGGCTTTAGTCTTAAGCATTTGAATTTGACTGACTGAGACTCTGTGTGTGTGTGTGTGTGTGTGTGTGTGTGTGTGTGTGTGTGTGTGTGTGTGTGTGTGTGTGTGTGTGTGTGTGTGTGTGTGTGTGTGTGTGTGTTGAATCACAAGAAAGTAGAAATAAAGTAGTGTAGTGCAGTCAAAGGCAGCAAATGCTAAACCTAAGCAGAGCAGTGAAAAAAGAAAAGAAAGACAGTGAAGGAGATAGAAGGTAATTAATGAAATATGCATAATAAAAAATAAATAAATACAAAATTGACAAAATAAGGATGTTGCTACAACTTAAAAAAACCAGCCTCTCATCAGATGTCAGTGGCTTGGATTGCAAGCAAAATGAATATTACAGCTACATGTGTTTTCATTTCTGATGTAAACCATAAGCCAAAGGATAAAATACATAAATAAAAATGAGAATAAAATTTAGTTACCAAAAAATATGTTATCAGAAAATTTAAATTAAAATTTTCTATGCAAAATTTCATTTTCATTTATTTTAGTAACAAAATTTTATTCTCATTTTAAATTTTATTCCCTTTATTCTCTTTTATTCTTTTCAGAAAATTTTCTCTTTTTATTCTCAAAAATTATAAAATTTTTGTAAATAAATAATTACAAAATTTTATCAATTTTGTAATTATTTATTTCTTAGTATGCATATTTTATTAGTTACCTTCTATCACCCTGTCTCCCCTGCTGTCTTTCCTTATTTATTTATTTTTTTCACTTATATATATATATTTTTATATAATAGAAGTAAATTGTAATACCTGAATTATATGTAAAAACTACTGAAAAGAAAAAAAAAATGACTAAAAGTAAAAATGTCAGGACGAATTAATGCCATCATGTTAGATTAAACATTACATATGCCTGCAAATATAAGTACCATGTTTCTTCGCGATTTGTAACCAAGTTAAATGAGGCTGAAAAAACATACACAATGAATAATGATGTAGAGTACAGTATTTATTCAAAAAGTAATTCAATCTAATACCTGTAAACAGTACTGTATGGCATATAAACAAGATACAATATACAAGAACAAAAATAAACAAGAGGTTTTTTTTTTTTTTGGATTGTAAAATTTCAAACTGAAATGTAACATAATTGTCGCATTGTCCTAGCTGTGATTCCCGTTATAAACACTGTGTATAAGATTATAGGAAGAATTACGGTTCTAGCAATGGATTTGTTCTCAAAAGAAAATTGTCCCACTTCCCATTCTTTTAAACTTTCCCGTATTTTAGTGGTGAGCCTTCCTACAGGTAGCATGGGACTCTCTCTAAATGGAACTCCTAATATTTGAATTGATTTATCCGATTCCACTTCTCGTTGTGCTAAAGGCCGATGTACTCATTCCCCTAACAATTTGATCCTAGTTTTATCTTTGTTTATGTTTAACCCTGACATTTTACCAAAAGCTCTAACAAGTGACATAAATTCTTCCACCACATAACTCATATCGAGAGTGGCGGTAACATCATCTGCATACACTAGACATTTACACTGCTCTGCCAGCTTTGGCAATGGTATCCCCTGAATGGCCTCAGTTCTGTCTATTCTTCCAAGTGGTAGTTCCGGTGCTAACGTAAATACCAAAGGACTAAGCAGACATCCTTGCTTTATTTACCTAATTTTAATGTTTTTCGAAATTTCTCCATTTATCAAAAGTCTTATGCTACTAAGTGTATATAGATTTCTCAGGACTGTAGACAACAGATCCTATGTTCGTATCCTTAATTATAGAGAAAAGGTAGTTATGGTCGATTCTATCAAAAGCCTTTTCTAGGTCAATTGCTACTAACGCTAAATTGTAACTGTTTCGTTTCCGATATTCTAATATCCTTTAATAGCTAAAGGTTATATTCCATCTGCCTTCCCGGTATACCATAGCACTGTGTACTTCTAATAACCTGGGTTACATTGCATTTTAACTTAGCTGTCAAAATCTTTGCAAATATTTTGTAGTCACAGCCAACATTATAGGTCTCCAGTTACTAATTTTCGTTAAATCCCGTCCATGCTTCAGAATGAAAGTAGTATAGACATTTAAAAAGCCTTCAGGTACAACCCCTTCCTGAAAAAATTTGCTAAAGATTTGATCCTAGTTTTATCTTCTAACAAAAGCTCTAACAAGTGACATAAATTCTTCCACCGCATAACTCATACTGAGAGTGGCACTAACAAGTTCCAAAATTTCTTATAAAATTCAACCCCCAAACCATCCGGTACACATCATAATCTACATGATTTTAGAGCCACAGTTAGATCGCCCATAATTATTTCCCTGTCCTGTAATGCTTTTTGCCTGGGTGTGAATTGTCCAATTGTGCAAATGGAGTCGTCTCTTCTCTTTTTTTCTACAAAGCAAGTTCTTTTTCATAGTAATTTGCAAAACGATTCATAGTAGTGAGTGTTGTTGAATATGTGTTGTCATCGTCTTTAATTTCCTGAACCATTTTGGCTAAATTATTTAGCCTTAGTCTTCTTTGGTAAAACGCAGCTGAAGGACTATCAGCCTCCCTAAATTTCAGCTGTATTTTTTGTGCCTTTTCTTTCTCTTCTTCCAATATTATATCGTCAATAACCACTAGTACTTCTGCTGTTGTCCTTTCGTCTCTGTGCCGTTGGTAAATTCTTTTTTCTTGTAAGAGATCTTTCACTCTATTTCTACGTTGTTCATTTCTTTCCGTAATTTTTGTATAATAAAATGATTTTGCACTTTCTTTAATTTTCGCCCACATTTCCCACTCATTTCCACTTTGCTCTACTATCTTTTTAATGAACTGTTGTAAAGTCCGAGTCCTCTCTCTCCAGAACTGCTGGGTTGAGTTTCGAAGCTAGTTGGCTTCATCATCAATGAGTGGGAAGGTACCCGGTAGTGCAACATGCCTTCACAGTTGCCAAGTTATTTCCACAATATGAGAGATGCCAAATGGCGTATAAATAATAATGTATTAGTATTAGTAATGGCCTATGCTGCACCAGCCAAAAAAAAATCCAAATAAAACAATAATAAAAAAAACAACTAATAATTAATAAAAGAAAAGGAAATTAAACCTATCATCCTATGCATTTCCCTCACCCGAAGGTACTATCTCGATGACCTTTGAATTTTCCCAAACTGTCAGCCTCTACCACCCATGTAGGCAACTTATTCCTGTAATTTATAACTCGCTGGCTAAAATAAAACTTCCTGCAGTCCAATCTGAACATCTCTCCCCATAACTTGAATTTTTGTACCCTAGTTCTAGCATAATTTATAATCTTTAAAATTTCATCCTCATTCATTTTACTGATGCCTCTCAGAGCCTTAAACACCTCAATCAAATCTCCTTTAAGGTGCCTAGTTTCCAAACTCTGCAACCTACATATTCGAAGTCTCTTCATAAGGACGCCCTTTTGCCGATCTCATCGGCAAAAGGGCGTCCTTATGAAGGGCAAATTACCCATCTTTGCACCCTTTCAAGAAGCTTGATGTCTTTCTTTAGGTGCAGTCTCCATACTTGAACACAGTATTCCAAGTGTGGTCTAACAAAAGCCTTATATAATGGGATTATCACGTCCCTATCTCTACTTGCAAAAGTTCGATAGGACACCATGGGCCTTCCTTGCAACCTGTTTACAGTGCTCCGAGAATTTCATGTCTGACCATATCGTAACACCCAAGTCCCTTTCCTCCATTACTGGGTTTAGTTGAACTCCACCAAGTGAATAAATTATTTTGGGATTACTGTTTCCCAGGTGCAATACCTTACACTTTGTTGGATTAAAGCATAGCTACCATTTTTCTGACCATTCCTGAAGTCTATCTAGGTCTCTCTGAAGAAGGTCAGCTTGACAGTGATCATTAACTGCTCTACCAATTTTAACATCATCTGCAAATTTAGACATCATTCCCTCTATCCCTTCATCGATGTCTTCATTTATGAAAATTAAAAACAACAGTGGTCCTAATACTGATCCTTGGAGAACCCCACTTCTTACATCAACCCAATCTGAGGAATAGCCATTTATCACAACCCTCTGCCTCCTGCCCTGAAGCCATCCTGATATCCATCTAAGGATTTTCCCATCAACTCCAGGAGCCTTACTGGCCTCTAGGCTTGAAAGTTTTTCATTAAATAATCTTGCGAAATTTCAATATCATTAATTACATATTTTTAAACTTTGCTCCCACAATTTCCCATTACCACAAAAGGTTTTTCTTCTGTAAATATCGATGCAAAATAACTATTGAGTTCATCTGCAACGGTAGCTGGTGTATTTAATACTATCCCCTTTCCCTTACGTAAAGGTCCGATCTGGTTTGTCCTGCTCTTCTTAGCATTTATATATGTGAAGAATTCCTTATCTCCCCCTCTTTGCTCTGTTTGCTAGCGATGTATTAAAAGATGAAATGCACAAGACATAATTTCTTATGGGTTTAGGTAACTAACTATATAATATCGGTGTAGATACACCATAGTTTGCCCATAAATTTGAACTGCGTATGTCGTTTAAAAGGCATTGTTTTAATTGTATCTCATATTGTGGGTGTCTTCACAACGAGATAGCTGGTATTGCACTACTTCAAATAAAAAACGCTTCTCTAGTAGAGAAGACTACCCTTATTTATTTTCAGTGAATACCACCACCACCCAGACGATCATTTCAAAACTAGTTGGCTTTGTCAGTGAGAGTGGGCAGGTACCTTCGAAACTGTGATGGCATGTTGCACTACCAGGGTACCTGCCCACTCACTGATGACAAAGCCAACTAGTTTCGAAACGATCGTCTGGGTGATGGTGGTAGCCACTGAAAATAAATAACAGTAGTCTTCTCTACTAGAGAAGCATTATTTATCTGAAGTAGTGCAATACCAGCTATCTCGTTGTGAAGGCACCCACAATATGAGATACAATTAAAACAATGCCTTTTAAACTACATACACAGTTCAAATTTATGGGTAAACTATGGTGTATCTACACCAATATTATTTTATTTATTTATTTTTTTTTTTGTTAGTTTTGGCACATTGGCTTCTGTGGCCATAATGCACCTCCCAAAGTTTTTGCATTTTACTCTGATCCAAGCCTGAGGCGGGATTTGAACCCGCACGGAACCTTTGGGTTGCTAGGCAGGCACTTTACCCACCTGGCTAGCCCAGTCGGCATCGATATTATATAGTTAATTACCTAAACCAAGGCGCCTCCATAGCCAGGTGGGAAGGAGCAGCAGTGCATAGCACACGCTTCTTGATTAGACCGGGGCTCGAACTGAACTCATTACCGACTGACCAATCGGGTTGGTCAGTCGGTAATGGGTTCAGTCTAGTTAGAAAACAAGTCCAGAATGAATCAAATTCTATAGTAGGACAAGTTCAGCATGAAAAATCTGGTAGAATGAGTCCATCACTGACTGCAATAGGTATAGTTGTTCAGTAGTAACATAACTGGAAAGGCTGGGTAGGTTTTTCAGCTAGTCTGGAAGTGTTGGCAGGTTACGGTGGCAGTTGTGGAAGTAACAATCTTATCTGGGTGAACAGTTCCTGGGCAAAGTGAGAATAGGCTTGACAGTAGTACCCTTCATTGACATAAAAAATCATGTCCTTGTGGTTAGTCCTGAATTTGAGTGATGAGTCAACACCAAAAATCCTCATGTGATGGACAGAAGTATATAAGTTGCTTCCAGTCCTTAGATAAGTGAGTACTATATAAGTTGCTCTCAGTTCTTATATAAGTGAGTACTGTATATGTGTACTATTTACAGTTCGTGCAGTGCAACAGGCCTTAACATAAAACTTAACTGTCTACTTTTTAATTAAATTAAAAAGGTCACCAGTGTTAATACAGATTTTACTGTAATATACTACTACGTGAGATGTGAAAGATGACTAATAAGGGAATCTACATATAAGTCAAATATCCAGTATTAAGAACATGCTCGTAAACCATCTGAGAGAGAGAGAGAGGACAGTGACAATTTGGTTTTGTTAAGAGGGGGAGACAACTGATAATACTGTTTACTGCTTGCCTCTGGTATTAAGATTGAGAGAATATGAAGAAAATTGAACTAATTGTATGTATGTTATGTGCATGTGCACACACACACACACACAGAGAGAGAGAGAGAGAGAGAGAGAGAGATGGTATTAGAAAAAGAATTGAATTGATAGTGTGAGCTTTTGATGATAATATGAAGAGCTTTTGGATTGAAGGAAGGAGTAGTGGTATGCTATGTAAAAAGGATGGGAGTTTGAGAGAAGTGGATGTGAGGGATTAGGGGAGTGTAAAAGCATGAAGGAAATTTAAGGCCTCTAAGTAAATGATGATTCGTGAAGTAGAAATAATCATTTAATGTATTTTAATCATTGGTACCTATTTATTGAATTAAATTCTAAATTAATTTAATTTTTTGTTTAGAACAATATTTTAACTAAACGCTAAAAGTTAATTATCCTACTAAAATATCCTACTAAAGAAAAAAATTATTTAGATGTAATGCCATTTTTAAAAATAAAATTTCAGCTGTTTAATATTTATTTGTGTTGTTAGAAAAGTATAAACAAGCTAATTTATATCACTTAATTTCAGGACCTTGGTTTGATATGTATTTAAAATCACGTGTTCCTGTTGTTTTAAATTTTAATCCTTTTATGGCTTTTAAAGATGATCCTGAACCAAACTATAACAACCAAGTAAGAGAATTTGTTTAAACATTATTATAGTTTAATTCATAATAATTGCTTTCAGGTATATATGGTTTATAATAAAAATGTTACTATATTACTTCTCAAAGATAAATTTAATGTCAGTATTAGGAATAGCCAAATATCTATAAATGGGACTGTTATTGCAAACAGTGTGTTGTTCACTCTGAGTAGATAAGATAGAGGCACAAAAAAGAGGCACTGAAATCCATTTCTTTTAATCTTGAACTTCCAGAATTAAGAAATCATTTAAGTGGCACGAACAGTGCAGCAGCCAATATCATTTTACTGTTGAATTACAAATTTAGCAAAACAATTTTTCTTTATTTCATTATTTGCATTCCTTCTCTGATATTCCAAATGACATTTAAATCCAGGTTTTAAGGCAGTACTGGAAATTAAGGAATACAGTACAGGTGCTTAAGGAGGTAGTACAAGATATGCATAAGGTAATACCGAAAGCTAATACAGTACACAAAAATGAAGAGAACGTTAGAGATCTTGGCAGCATCAAAAAAGGGTTATGCTGTAATATGCTGACATTTAGGACATGTAAATCAAGTTTCATTCATGCCCTGATATTTATAAGAACTGAGATGAAGAAACCATCTATTCCCTAATGCATATGCACATCAAATGGTGATGATTCAGACTAGCAGGTGAATTATGGTGAATGGGTATTAAGAGGGGCTCTGATAATACCTTCACTAGACAGTTTTTAAGTCAGATGAAATAAACTAAATAGGTGTGCAAACACATATAGTGAGTTATTTCTACTCTCACTCAGAAAAAAAGATTGCAAATGTGCTGGGTGCTGTATGAAATGACATCCAGGTCATGGTCTAAACCATTTTTCTTTGATTGCTGAAGGTTGATAGTTATTGAACCCTTAGTGCCGTTTCTCTACCTGCTGTAGAGAAAAATTTGTAGCATTAACACATTCGCTGCCGATCACGCGATGTCGCAGCAGTATTGAAGAGCCAATCACGCTCTGGCGCGGGATGTGGCATCATTACCCAGTAGCCAATCACGCGCGAGCGCGGAATTCATTAGACTTTTGTATGAAGTTGTCAACTTCAGTTGGCATTGTGTTTCTGCTGTGTATATTTGTTTCGGCGTCAAGTTAAGGGTGTAAACTATATGTAGTTTTATGTGGTGTTGAATATTTTGTTACGTGACGTGCGGAAAAGCTTTGTAATATGAGTTGTGCAGATGACAGTTTAGCAGGCCAGTCGTGCCCAAAAAGAAGAAAAGTGCAATATAAAAAATCCCTTACAGATGAAGAAATTGCAAAGATGTTGGAGGATTTATCTGATGTATATCCCAGTGACGTCAGTTACGACGATGTCGACGATTTTATCCCTCCAAAGGACAATTCGGAAAGTGTGGCTGAAGAAGATATTGTGGAAGAGGCTACACTTTCACTGCAGGATCCCGGTAAGTTGTAAAACGTCATGTGGGAAAATGACGCAACATCGATGAAACAGTTTCGTTTCACAAAATCCGAGTCTTTGCTGCAACCCGTGCCAGGTGATAATCCAATAGATTACTTTCGTCATTTATTTACCAACAATATCTTGAATGAAATAATTACACAAACAAATGTTTATGCTCATGAAATACTTCTTCCCCGAGAAAATAAAGAACATTCTCGAATAAATGCATGGAAGGACACCACTAGAGATAAAATGCTGGTATTTTTAGGATTAATTTTACCTATGGGAACCATTCGACTGAACCGCATACAAGATTATTGGAAAACAGATAAGCTGTTCGGATTACATGTGTTCGCAGATAAAATGAGCAGGAATCGTTTCTTATTATTACTGCGGGCCTTGCATTTTGCGAAAAATCCAGAAAAGAAAGAGGTATGTCCACGGGATCGCATATATAAAATTCGAAAAATGGTGAATCTGTTCAATGCACGAATGTCGGAAATATATTATCCAGGACGTGAGATTAGCTTAGATGAGTCTATGATATTGTGGCGTGGAAGGCTTGTTTTTCGACAGTACATTCAAAACAAATGCCATAAGTACGGCATTAAGTTATATATGATCACAATATGCCTACTGGCATGGTTATCAAATTTCAAGTGTATACCGGTATGTTGGATGATTCTGGTGGAAAAGGACATGCACAAAAAGTCGTCATGAACTTACTTGATGGGATGTTAGATGTCGGGCATAGCATATTTATGGACAATTATTACAATAGCTATGAACTCGCTAAGTGTCTCGCTGACAGACAAACCCATTGTACTGGGACAATCAGAAGTAATAGGAAAACATTTCTGAAAGAGGTTCGAGAAAAAAAGCTGAAGAAAGGGGAAACTTTATCAAGGTGTGCCCGTGGTGTAATGATTGCTAAGTGGAAGGACAGAAGAGATGTCAGTTACATATCTACAGAATACCAAAATGATATGGTGGAAATGCAGAACAAACGAGGCGAACTGAAGTCAAAACCATTGCCTATAATTGAGTATAATAGGTTTATGTCAGGCATTGACAAGCAAGAGCAAATGCTTGCCTATTATCCTTGCGAAAGGAAAACCATTAGGTGGCCTACAAAAATATTTATGCATATTTTGCAACTAATAATGATTAATGCACACCATATCTATAATAAATATTCACATAACAAGGTGCAACTTTATGACTTCCATTTATCAGTGATCAGATCTTTATTGAAACAGCCATCTGATCTCCCTCATACTGTGCATGATGTACCTGAACTGGAACATGTGCTCAAACCACGGGAAGAAAGAAAAGGTGGAAAGATATTGAGGAAGCAATGCAAACGATGCTATTCTGAAGGGAAACGTAAGGATACAATCTATATCTGCAGTGTTTGTGAAGGATCACCTGGCTATTGCTTAGATTGTGCGAAAATTATTCATAAGTAACATTCTTACACATAGAATTTATAATCTGTAGTGGTTCGGTATGAAATAAAATGTATTTCTTAATGTTACCAAGTTTTTTGTTTTATTATTTACAAACTACATTATTATGTTTTTGTGTCACGCGCCAGCGCGTGATTCGGCATTTAAAGCCAAATTTGACCTCCAGTGCCTATCATACGCTGGCGCGCGAATCTCCAAATCTTTTGGAAACTGTTTATACGACACTTAAATATTGATATTGTATACTGAACAATCCCTTATTACCAATTTTCAAGCTTTTTCGTTATGGAAACATAACGAAAAAGCTTGAAAAGCTTCCCGTGCTCAAACCACGGGAAGAAAGAAAAGGTGGAAAGATATTGAGGAAGCAATGCAAACGATGCTATTCTGAAGGGAAACGTAAGGATACAATCTATATCTGCTAGTCGGCTTCTGGCGGTAGTCTCCGCCTTCTGTGCCGGGCTATTGATGATAGCATGCTGCCTCATGACCGGCAGCGAATGTGTTAAGGCATTTATTAGTTTAGAGGCTTCTGTTAATGGATTTTCTCATTCATTTTGAAAGAATTGAAGTAAATCAGTGTAACAATAAATGAATATTAAAACTTCTCTTTTTTTTCTATGAATACTAATGTAGATATATACCCATCTTTTAGAAAAATAGGAGATTGCAAAAAAGATTAAAAAAAAAAAAAAAACAGAGAATAAGAGAAATGCCATCAGGACTAGCTGTTGTCTTGGAATGTAACTTAGTAGCAGTCATTTTATAATAAGAATGAGAATAATTCTTTCTCAAGAAAAACAATAAAAGGGAACAATCAAAAAGATGGGAGTGGACTGGAATAGTAGGAGGAGATTTGATGGTGTCATTGGTACAGGATTGGTATTAAGGCAACTTCTCTTTTATGTAAAGTTGTGATAGAAAAGAATGAAAGTGAGGATGGACAAAAGTCATGACTAAATGGCTTTGCAATTTGAATATGAGGCACATTTTCTACTTTTGGTTAATAAATTGAATATCTAGTTTTATTATAGAACATCAGAATAAATTGTAGTGGCCTAGTATATGTAGTAAAGGAAGCATGTGATTCTGATTTGAATTAACTCAGATTTGGTTGTTCTATTTGCACAGTTTCTTTTATTTATATATATATGTATATATAGGTGTGTGTGTGTGTGTGTGTGTGTGTGTGTGTGTGTGTGTGTGTGTGTGTGTGTGTGTGTGTGTGTGTGTGTGTGTGTGTGTGTGTGTGTGTGTGTGTTTTGTGAAGCTAAAATAGAATGTCAAATAAAAGTTTAATTCCCTATAAGAATATATTCTGTGATGAATGCTGAGAAAGGAATAAGATCAGGAAATTTAAACCAGTAGCCCATGGTAAAGAGAAATAGAAATTGTCCTTTTCTTGAGCATAAGGCTGGATAAGATAAGGACAAAGTTACAAGGAGAGGATTTTTAAAAAAATTGGAACTTTAGGTCATGCATCTTTTGAATTTAATACATGATATTATTCAGATATGATAAAGGTAAGCAATAAATAAAATAAAATTTGTTTAGAAAATCTTTGTTTAGAAGATGAAGCCTGTATTGGGTATATCAAAGTAATCATATGGGCAGATATGTTGTTGCACTGCTTAGTGGGGAGATAAAAAAGAAGGCAATAAATAGTTTAAAATAATGTATTTTATAATTCTAGTTTTTATTCTGATGCTATATTGGATAATAAGAACAAATAATATCTTTGAAAACAGCAGTTCTTTGTTAATTTATTTCCTGAGAAATTAAAGAGAGAAATTAAAACTTTGTGTGGAAAATAGAACAAGAATAGGTGATTAGTGTATTTTATATACTGGTGTAGATCTTGTAGAGCCATACTTTCCAATTACAATGTCAGTGGTTTTCAACCAGGGTGCTGCAACAAGATTCCAGTGGTGCCATGTAATTTGGGTTTAAGTTACTTAAACTTATTATTTTTTAAATTTATATATTTATTTCATTATAAAAAGGTGAACAGTATCTATTTAATTTTGTGGTGATCTATAATTGATGTTTATTTAGTACCTCTATATAAAGAATAAAATTGTTATATATCTATATAATTTGTATTATGAATTGTAATTTTGTTTATAGTTATATTATTGTAATAACTATGATATAACATTTTTTTAATATTACATATATATATACAGAGAGAGAGAGAGAGAGAGAGAGAGAGAGAGAGAGAGAATTGATCTAACAGGCAGAAAATTGAGCAGGAATGCCACAAAATAAAATAAATTACTTAGGGGTGCCATTATTAAAAAAAAAGGTCAAACCACTGTAATAAGTGATGCGAATAGAAAGTGAAAATAATACTGCAGACAGGCATGTTAAAATTCATACTGGTAATTATAATAGCTATTTTAGTATTTAAATTTAATTGCTGTATACTCAGTTCAACAGTGCAAATCTTCTAGGTTAATGAAGTTCATAAATAATTGCATTATTTTGTGCAGTTCAAAACATCCATTTGGAGTATGATGCCATTCACAGAAGTCTTTTTTGTTTGTTTGTTGCATTTTATATATTAGCATTGCCAGGGTTAATTCAAGGACTGACTTAATGCTGCTTTGGGTATGCTGATATTTTTGCTAAAGCATATAGTAGCTGATAAAATAAAAAGTAACCTAAAGATAAACAATAAATGAAATAAACATTGTTTAGAACATAAACTTAAATTACTCCTGCAGTGAGCATGCTGGTGCTTGTGTTGATTATAATTTTCTAGCAATCAGCATTTCATAATTAGTTAAAAGTGTAATGTTATAAAAAAAAAAGAAGAAAGCCTAGGCTGTCTGAATATATTAAAAATCAAGAAATGAAAACTTATACTATTAGTTGTTATTTACAATTAACTTAAAATATAAATATTTTTATATGAAAATTATTACTTAGCAAAAGTGGCAGCAATATCTCTTATTTAGAATAATTTTACCTAGTATTATTACACTGAATGGACAGAAATCATGGGATACCTACCTAGTAACAGATAGGCCCATCTTTTGCCCAGATAAGAACAGTCACATGGCAAGGCATTGAGTCCACAAGTATTTCCAGCCATGCTTGCTGCACTGCTGTCCATAATTCTGTCGCATTCCTAGGTGGAGGATCCAAAGCCTGAATGGACTTTCCCATAGCATCCCAAAGGGTTCATGTCTGGTGAATGGGGAGGCTAATCCATGGTGCTAAAATCTGCAGAATGCTCTTCGAACCATGTTCTAGTCACCACTGTTCTGTGTGGAGGTGCATTATCCTGCTGGAAGAGTCCATTGCCCTGTGGGTGCACAATGACCATGAAGGGATGCAGATGGTCTACAAGGATGGACACATAATCTGGACCATTCAGAGATTCATCTAGACGTACCAGAGGTCCCAACGTGTGCCAGTTGAACATACCCCAGACCATTACCGACCGTCCACCTGCCTGAACAGTTTCTTGTTCACATGATGGGTGCATAGCTTCGTATGGTTTCCACCAGCACCCTCCCATCCGCTCAAAATAACTGGAAACAGGATTCGTCGGACCAGGAGACCCATCTTCAATCGTCCAAGGTCCAGTGCCGATGTTCTTTTCTCCAGTTGAGTCGTGGTGTTAGCAATGGGACTCTGGTGAGTCGGCAGCTCTCATAACCTATTGCAGTTAATGATTGCCTGTTGGTCTTGGTGGAGACATTTCTGGCACCTCTCTCATTGAAGTCTATGGTGATTTGTGCCACTGTCTCTCTCCAGTTGGCTGAAACGATGCGAGACAGATGGCAATGCCCACGTTCATCCACCACCTTTCTCTGCCCACTGTGCTGTCAATGATGAGATGTTATTCCGGAAGTGGCATATTCCTGATACTGTTGAATGGGGACAGTGCAATTTCTGTACTACCTCCACAATAGAGTGATAGTGGGTGCCCACATCGGGTATCCACTATTATCCCTCTTTCAAAGTTGGTTAGCTCACATCGTTTATCCATACTGAAATCGAATTATTGTCTACGTGAATGCAGTGTACCTATATGCTGCCAAACGGTGGGTTTGCACACTAGCGAGAGGGGTGACAGCGTCATGTTGCCCAGGAACCAGGTATCCCATGAATTCTGTCCTTTCAGTGTACATCGTATCTACGAGGGCTGTTTAATAAAGAATGATTATAATTTTTCGTGAACAACCATACTGTTTGCCATTTCTAGCTGAGCTGCAGAATTTAAGGCCAAACTGGGCTGCATCACATAGCAGCTGTGCAGCTGATTAATGCATGTGGTGTGACCTTAGCAGTTGGTCAAGTTCAGTTTTATGCCTGTTCACTTTTTGCCTACATAACAATGGATGTGACACACGAGGAACAGTATGCTGCTCTCAAATTTTGTTTCCATCTTAAGAAAATATCAGCTGAAGCATATGAAATGTAAAAAGAAGCTTATGGTGAATCTATGCTTTCATACAGTGCAGATTGCAAGTGTTTTGGAAAGTTTAAAAATTGACATGATTCAATCACAATAATTGGTGGTCTGGAGCTCCAACCGCTGCTGTCACCACGGAAACCATAAACCCTATTTCTGTAATCATGAGAGAGAAGATTCTCGTATAACAGTAAGGCAACTGGCAGAGATGTTAAGAATATCAGTAGGAAGCATGCATGGTATCCTCCATGACCATTTGCATCTGGGTTCCAAGGCTACTCACACCTCAGCAACAGCAAGTTCACATAGAGTTATGTCAGGAGCTGCAGATGGTTACTGAAGGTTAGGAGGTTCTGCACAAGGTAATAATGGCAGATGAGACATGGCTTCATCATTTTGACCCACAGAATAAACAACAAAGCTCTGTTTGGAATCACCAACACTGCAAAAAGCAAATGTTGTGGCTTCTGCAGGAAAGGTTATGGTCATCTATTTTTTTTGATATTCAAGGATTGGTTTTGTTTGTTTGTTTGGATTTTTTGGCGCATTAGCAACTAAGGCTACAATGCGCCACCAAGGATTGGTTTACTAGCATGTTGTGCCACATCGTATGACTGTTGTGGAACCTTACCACTGTGTTGCACACTTTGTGGGATCACATTCGTCACAAACGACTGCATGCAGGTGAGGAGATGCTGCATCAAGACAGTGCGAGATCTCACATTGTTCATACTCTCATTGAGTACTTAGCCAGCATTAATGTCAAATGTGTTCCTCATCTGGTCTACAGCCCTGACCTTGCACACTGCAATTTTTTTATTTCCAAAGTTAAAGGAGGTGCTGCAAGGACAACATTTCCAATGCATACCAAAAAATGGCTTCCACCATGTTTTCGAAGAATGGCAGAAATTTTGGAGTTACTACATTTCATCAAATGAGAACTATTTGAAAAGGACCATCAAAATATGGATGATTAATAAAGATAATGTTGTTAAAAAAATTAGATCATTCTTTATTGAACAGCCCTCATACAATAATTCAGATAATACAGACACAACATATATATATATATGCAGATGTTTGGTTTTTTTTAAACTGTTATTAAGAGAACATTTTTTATTACATACCACATGTACTTTTAATTTTCCTGTATGGCTATTAAAATAAATAAAAAAAAATCTCCAACTTCCATGTTATGGCATGAATTGCCAGAAAACAGAATATTCCTTATTGATTATTTATTTATCCAAGGTAACTATAGCCCTATATCTCAGAAAGCAGTAACTATTTTATGTTACTTCTATGAACATTAGTCCTACCAGAAAAGGAAGATTAAGTTGTCACTTTGAGTAAAAACTATACAAAGTACTATTTTATAATTTTGTACAATTTAATTTATTTATGGTTTACAAGTGTATCTGTGTTTCTTATCCCCAGATCAACTTGCTGGTTGCCCTTATTTATGAATTTTCATTTGTAGTTGTGTATCCTTGTTACCTATTCATTTTTTTAGTTTGCTTTTGATGCTCAAGAAATTCTTAATGCAGTTTTAATTTACACAGCTTGTGAGAGCAACAAACATGCTGGTATCTTCACTCAGATTTATGAAGTCTCTCAAAAATAGAATCCTTGAACCTGAAGTTTTTCATTTATATCCAGAGAAAAGTGATACTGCTCGCTTCAGAAAGATAGTTAGGTAATTTTGTTTTAATTAGAAGTAAAGCTGAATTTGATAATTTTACTTTTTTCTAAATAGCAAAAATTGATCTTTTTTTTTTCTGTTTACGTGAGAACTCAGATGTTTCTCTTCTCTTTAATATGAAACTGCACTTTTGTCTTTGGTCATTTTTAACAAGTAATAACCTTATTTCTAAACTAAATAGAAGAAACAGTAAATTTGAAAACCAAGGTAGAAACAGTCATCTATAGCATTAACCTGACTTCAGCAACACAACAGACATTAATTTGTAGTCAGTGGATTATTTAACAAGCTCTATTTGTAGGTATTCCCCCCCCCTCCACACACACACACCAAGGACCATGGGCCAATAACAGAATTGCCAAGCACAAAAGATTGTTTTAAAACTGCAATCTTGTCTTGTAGTGATTGCAATTAACTATACTGTTGTTTATTCTGGTGATAGCTATTGACACTAAGAATTGAACTTTTTCATAAGTAAAACTGGTTCCAAACAGATGAGGAACACCCGCTTGTTTTTCACTTTAACAAGTAGCTGTCTGTTATCTTGAAACTGTCATTTTCAGCTGTAACATGTCTTTCAATTTTTTGCCAGCATTTTCCATTATAAAAGATATATGTTGGGAAGTGAATGAAACAAAAAGAAGTGAGTGAACTGTTTAATAGTTCAACTACTATTAAACAGTTAATATTTGATATCTTTACTTTTCAATTAGAGGTAAATCGTTGATATAAAGTCCACTGTTCATCTGCAGGCTGGTTATATTAAGTTATAAATGATATAGATGAGGTGTAGATTTCTTCACCTAAAGTGGCTAACCTTTTTTTACAGTTTAGAATGAATTACATAATTTAAAAAAAAAAAATTATGTAAACGTGAAGGGAGCAAGTTCTTTCTGGCATCCTTTTACACTAACAAAATTAAAATGCAGATATCTTTATTGTCTTTAAAAAGCACAAAAGAAGGATGCAGTGTTTCTTTTTCTATTTAGCATTTGCTAAATAGAAAAAGGAAAATGCATCTGCATAAACAAGAGAATGATAACTAGTAAGGAAAATACAGTAGTAAACCTGCTACCAGTTTGTATTCTTTGGTTGTAGTGTTTTAATGTTTTTTACCTTCTCATTTTGTGCCTCTTTTTTTCATTTAAAAGATATTTTTCTTAATATTTGCTATTTGAAAAAATGAACGGAAATGATCAACAGGCTGCATAAAATTCGACTGGAAGCAGGCTATGAAATGCAGGTAGTTTAATCTGAAGAAGAAGATATTATCTTTAAAATATATTTTAGATTAAACGGCAGTAAGTTTTATTTTATCATGCAATGCAACAGTGATCCTTGAACTACAAGGTTTAGTATGATGAGAATTAACATATTAATCATAAAAATCACCATCAGTAGAACCATGGGGTTTTACTGATGGTGATTTATGTCTGAGTGGCACTGGGTTAAAAAGTTTGAGAAACCCTCATACAGTATCACAACCATGTATTTTCCACTTTTCATTGTAAATTTCCATTATAATTTCATTTTGGAGTAGTGCCACCTTTGCAGGTTTGATCCTAAATCTTTGTACTTAAGCATGCCATTCATGGGCTGTGGGTTTTGTTGTAATTTTTTCAGGTCATGGAATGGTAGAGAAAAAAAAAAAATTCCATTCTGTTTTGATGAAAATGTGATATTATTATACATATTATATGACTTTTTTTAGAACATATGTAACTCATATTCTAGGGCAATAAAGCCTCAAGCTACTTAAAATTTCAATAAGCATATAAGTGCAAGTGTACTTGCACTTGTATGTTTATATACAGAAGTATATTTGTATGTTCATACAAAAGTATATTGTTACTTAGTCTTGCTTGAGTACCAGTAACCAGATATTACCAATTGAGGGTGAGTGAACCCCTCATTGGTATGTGGATAAGTATCCAAGGTATAGGAGCTGACTAACCAGTTGACTTATGGAAACATAATATGAAAGATGCCAAAAGGTGTGATAATTGAAACATGCAAGTGCATCAATTCTGTACCTAGCTGAAATGCTAAAACAAGCCAAAGTTTATATAAAAGGTATAATTTTATTACATCTTATATTGGGCTCCTTCATGAGTTACCTTATTCTTATACCTTGAATAAGTTGCACTTCCCAAATATAGAAGTATATTGTTACTTAGTCTTGCTTGAGTACCAATAACCAGATGTCACCATTTTAGGGTGGGTGAACCTAAAATGGAGCTGGCTAACCAGTTGATTTATGGAAACATAATATGAAAGATGCCAAAAGACATGATAATTGAAACTCATAGAATTATTGGGCTATAAAGCTTCAAACTATGAAGATTTCAACTAAATGTTCATGTTATGCAGTCAGCAGAGCATTTCCATTCATGCATAAATTGTGTACATAGCTAAAATATTAAAACAAACAGAAGTTTGTATAAAAAGATTTTCATTACATCTCATGTTGTGAAGTCTTTCATAATGAGTTTCCCTTATTCATTCTTTGAAGAAGTAACACTTCTTAAATAGAGGGATGTATTATTATTTATTCTTGGTTAAGTAACCAACTTCCTGCCAATGTGTTTCAGAGTTGGTTCAGCAGTGAGTAGGTACTTATGATGTAAGTACCTACATTTCCTACATTTTGTTATTCATTTCCACGATATGAGAGATTTCAAAATGTACCTTTGGTACCTATCTGGCCACAAATGGAGATGGGGAGAATGTCACCTAACTTCAAAACAGTACCGCCTGGATGGTAATTAACCCAATGAGAATGAGTAATAGCATCCTTCTCTATTCAGGAAGTGTTACGAATGAATATATCTCTTATATTCAATAAGTTACTCTTATACTTATTGAATGTATAAGAGTAACTTAATTTATTCACAACATGAGCATGATGAAATGGTGCCTTTTATACAGTTTCTTTTTAACATTTTGGCTATGTACAGAATTAAAACATATTGTTTATATCTACTTTAAAAAAAATGTCTTATCATGTACTATATGTTTTAAAAAAAGCATTTCTAAGATTTTAAACTGAAAATTAGAAATCTATATAAATAAATAGCTATCACAAAATGCTTCTAGACCTGCATACAGGTCTGGAAGTTTCATTTTAGAAAGGATGTGAATCTCTTGGAATGGATGCAGAGAAGAGCAATGAGTTTACTGAGGAGAACAAAGGAGAACAAATTATTGGAGGGAATAGACAGGCGATGTGGGAAGTTTTTTTTTTTTTTTTGCTGATGCTGTATAGCTTGCTTCCTTGCATCATTTGCAACTATTAAATAATTTTGTTGGTTACAAAGTAATCTGAAATCTGTATTTTTACAAATTTCATAGTTACTTTCTCTGCATCCTCCCCCCTCCAAATCATCTTTAGGTCAAAAAATTTGTAAAAGTAACAACAACTTTACTTTGCAGTGATGATGTCACCCAAATTGGAATTACATTGTGAGTTTGAAGTTTGACAGAAAGTGGATGTTGGCTGGTGGCGGCACGTGTTTGGACTGTTTTGAAAGAGAGAGCGGGAATTATAGAAGCCAATTCAGAAGAACAGTGCCCATGGAAGTATCTGTAGAAAGACATCACCTCCTTTTGCTAGCAGGGAAAAGGAGGTTTGATTTGATTTGATTTTGAGTTTATTGGCGCAAAAACGAAAAGGAGGTGATTGTCCCTCTGTATAAGGCAATGGTCAGGCCACACCTTGAGTACTGCGTACAGGTCTGGAGGCCTCATTTTAGGAAGGATGTAGATTTGCTTGAGCATGTACAGAGAAGGGCAACAAGATTGGTGAGGAGAATGAAAGGATCCTCTTACAAAGAGAGAGGCTTAAGTTCTGCAAATTGCAGTGGCTGGAGACTAGGCACCTGCGTGGTGATATGATTCAGGTGTATAAGGCCTTGAATGGGTTGAGCACGCTGAATTCTGATGGGATCCTTCCACTTGTTCAGATTACGAAGCTAAGGGGGCATAAATTCAAATTAAGAAAAGACAGATGTAGAATAATGTGTGAAATTTGCCTTTAGCCAGCGGGTGGTTAATTGCTGGAACAAACTTCCATCTGTCATTGTGGAAGTAGTAGTAGTGGCACATGATGCAAGAAAGCAAGTGTAGGAGCTTATGCAGCATCAGCCAAAAAAAAAAAAAAAAAAAAAATCACACCATTCCCTCCAAATGCCTGTCCAGTTCCTCCTTAAATTTATTTAACCTAACAACTTCCACAACGTCAGATGGAAGTTGATAGGTTGAATAAATTTAAGGAGGAACTGGACAGGCATTTGGAGGGAATGGTGTGATTTTCTTTTTTTTTTTTTTTGGCTGATGCTGCATAAGCTCATACACTTGCTTTCTTGCATCACATGCTACTACTACATGCAGCAGAAACAGTACATCTATGAGACAGAGTGGAGAGACTCTGTTAGAGATGAGTCATTCATTAACCTAACTGCCCCCCTTCTGAATGGAATGTAGAATCCTGAGAGAAATTTTGGGGGCACCACCCCAGACCCTACAATATTCAATTGTAGGGCAGATTTGTGCAGAGTGAACAGCTGTTTGGAAGAAAAGTATTGCCGAGAGCGAAAGAGAAAACCAAGTTTTTTAGATGCAGAGCAAGCAATATTTGTATTGTGCTTGTGCCAAGAGAGATTAGAAGTCAGGGTAATCCCCAAAAGAGATATATCATCTTGCCTAGAAATCGGAGTGTCACCAAAGATAAGCATAGGAGCAGAAGAATCCTTTTTGTGAGATATAAGAGAGGACTGAGTTTTAAAAGGATTGAAATCAACTAAGTTGTCTTTGCCCCACTCGAGAATTACCTGGAGATCAGCATTTAAGGAATTGGTAGCAGATATTCAAGAAGTTGAAGCTGATTGAGCAGGGCAAGGTTTCTCAAACTGGAAAGTGGAATGCAATGTGCTATCATCAGAAAAACTTGGGATAGGATTTCCAGTCAATGGAAGCAGGTCATTAATATACAAGAGGTAAAGAATGGGAGAAAGAATTTAACCTTGAGGGATACCGGCATTAGTGGAGAAGTTAGAAGACAGAGACCCAGCTACCATCACCCTCAGTGAGCGGTCAGAGAGAAAACTGGATAACCAATTACAAAAAACAGTTGGCAAACCACATGATGGAAACTTGTTTAGAAGACCTTTATGCCAAACACGATCAAAAGCTTTTGAGATGTCAAGAGCAATTGCTTGTGTTTCACCAAACTTTTCCATTGAATTTGTCCATAAACGAGTAACATAAGCCAGAATATAACCAGTGGATCAACACTAACGGAATCCATACTGATGATCGTTGATCAGACGGAAGGTTTCTAGGTAGTTTAAGAGTTGGCGGTTAATTGATTTCTCCATAACTTTACAAAGAGTAGAAGTAATTGCAATGGGACAATAATTGGATGGGAGGGACTTGTCACCCTTTTTAGGAACTGGTTGGATATAGGTAAATTTCCAGGCAGAAGGAAAAACACCTTTAGAATAAGAAAGTGAAAAAAAGGCAGCAAAGAATAGGAGTAAGTTCAGGAGCACAGGTTTTGAGAACAAGTGGAGAAATACCATCAGGACCCGGAGCTTTCTTAGCATCAAGATTCGTCAAAATCCTTCTGACATCCTTTTGACGGAAGACCACAGGAGGCATTGAATGGAGAGTGTTGGGAATGGTGGGAGTTGTTTTACCAAGATCATTAATACATGAGCTGGAAGAAAATTGGGATGCTAGCAGGTCAGCTTTATCCTTTGCTGAAATGACAATAGAACCATCTGATTTTGAGAGAGGTGGGAGCAGAGATGGGCAAAATTTGCAGCCAATAGCAAGAGACCAGAATGACTGCTTTTGCAAGAGACCAGAATGACCGGCTACCATTAGGGTAAGAAGCAAGTTTTCTACTCTTAGCATGTTCAAAATCTAGTTTGGACTGATTAATAACTGCTTTACAATTGTTGTGAGCTTTGGTGTCAGCAGAAAATGAAACTGAAAAATCGGAAACAAACCAGTTACGATTCGCAAAATTTTTCTCATGAACAGCCTTAGTGCATTTATTGGAAAACCAAGGCTTAGATAAAGGATAAGATTGTAAAATGGAGTGTGGAATGAAGATTCCATTCGTACAAGAATAATTTCACTGACATGATCTGAGCAAACATTGACATCAGAAGTTTCGAAACAGTAATTCGACCAAGGAAAAGAAATCTTGCAGGTCATCCCATTTTGCATTCTTGTAATGCCAAACAATACAAGGTTGGGAATAGCTATGAGATAAAGGCTCCATTGGAGAAGAGTCAATCACCAATTTGTGATCTGAAGTGCTTAAAAGACCACTCACTTTGACTGTGTACTTAGAAGGGTTGTTTGCGAGAAAAAGATCAAGCATGTTGGCTGCGTGGTTAGGATTGTCCGGTATTCTTGTAGATAAATGAACAATCTGTGCAAGGTCATTAGTAATTTCAAAAGCCTCAGCATCTCGACCAGCTGGGTCGGTGTGACTAGAAAATAGAAGCCAGCTGGAGTTGTGAACATTCAAATCACCAAGGAAAATTACCTCACTGTTAGGAAAGTGGACTGGAGAAAGTCAAGTTGCAAAGAGAGGAAGCCAAAGAGCTTCAAGTGATTAGTGGAGTTGGGAGAATGGTAGAGACAACAGATGAATTTGACACAATGAGGTAGAGAGATTTTAAGCCAGAGAAGATCGAAACGAGGAGATTCCAAATTATCAAGTCTCTTACAGGGAATATCCGAACGGACGTATGCACAAGTACCATCTTTGAGGCAAAAGGAATCATACAGCGAATAATTTGGGCAACTGAGATAAGCAGTGGTTGAATCAGCCAATAACTGAGGTTCTGTCAGAAAAAGTACATGGGGTTTGGCAGACTGCAAATGGAAATGAACATTGTTGAGATTAGAATTGAGACCACATATATTTATGAGATGAACTAGGAAGTGTTTGGGAGGTTTAGATCTTTTTGCAGATATGCTTACTCTGTTAGTTTGACAACTTGTTGTGAGCTTTAATGTGGTGGCAGAAAATGAAGCT
Organism: Mastigoproctus giganteus; assembly: GCF_048544385.1. Classification (NCBI taxonomy): domain Eukaryota; kingdom Metazoa; phylum Arthropoda; class Arachnida; order Uropygi; family Thelyphonidae; genus Mastigoproctus; species Mastigoproctus giganteus. The sequence continues at coordinate 111,248,573 of NC_143583.1, read as the reverse complement.
GGAGGTTTCCAAAGTGCTTCATTGCAGGTCAGTTTTTTAGGAAAGGGATCTGGGAGTTACAACACAGGCAGGTGTGAAGTTTCCTGAACAGTGTAAAACAACATTTGAAATACTGTTCAAGTATGGAGACCTCATTCTGAAAAAAGACATTAAACTTCTTGAAAGAGTCCAAAGATGGGCAACTCGAATGGTGAGATTGGCAGAAGGATGACCATATGAGGAAAGATTCCAATTTTGTGGGCTGCAGTGCTTGGCAACCAGGCATCTCAGAGATGACCTGATTGAGGTTTATAAGGTTCTGAGAGGGATTATTAAAATCAGTGAAGGTGAATTTCTCACTGGTATAAAGAATTCCAAAAACTAGTTGTCGTAAAGTCAAATTACAGGGGTTGAGGTTTAGATTAGATTGTAGGAAATTTTCTTTCAGCCAGCGAGTTGTTGATTGTTAGAACAAGTTACCCTTGCAGGTAGTTGAGGCTGACAGTTTGAATAAATTCAAAGGTCAACTGTGGATGACCTGTGTGAGGAAAGAAGCATATAATTTGTATTTTCTTATCTACTTGTTTTTTTTGCCAGTGCAGAAAATGCCTGTGGCTTCCTTGCATGGCAAATACTAGTAATAATAGTATTACTATAATTAATATAAATTACTATAATAAATGTATAATAGATTTACTATAATAAATGTATAATAGAATAAATAATAGTATTCTGCTACTATTTGGATTCAAGCCATTTGTAATATGCTATATCCTTATCTTGAACAGCCTAGAACATTTTTTTTTTTTGTCCTCACCTTTTTTCCATTATATATGGGGTCAGTGTTTTTATTGTTTTGGCATGAATTTTTTACCGCCGGGTGCCCTTCCTTGACGCCAACCCTCACCCTTTATCCGGGCTGGGGATATGCGGTGGTCATTCCCTGACCTCCGCACCCTCCGTATTTGGTGGTCATGGGCTCCCACCCTAGTCTAATCAAGAAGCATATGCTATGCACTACTGCTCCTGCTCCTGGCTATGGAGGCGCTGAACAGCCTAGAACATCTATTGGTAAATTAAGGTGTAGTTTATCTATACCAGGGATGGGAACCTTTTAACATTGAAAGGCCATATTTTATCTAACCAAGATGCTATTAGGCCACATGCTGAGAGTTTAATATATACAAAAAAAAAATTATATTTTTGTAGGCATATTTACAATTTTAAATACAACCTGTTATTGTATGAGGAATTTAAACAAAAAAAAAAAAAAAAAAATATATATATATATATATATATATATATATATCAAAGACATTTATTTGTTTAGCAAAGATAATAACAAAACTAAAAATGGATGAACTTAGACAACAAACCATTTAATGACTTTTTTGTGACTGGTTGATACCAGTAAAGTAGTTGATATTTGGTTCCAACATCATTGAGCATAGTTTTAATTGGTCCTCCAAGTGAATATCTGTCATCTGAGATCTCAAGCTTGTTTTAATTTATGTCATATATGAAAATGTTGATTCACAGCAGTAGGTTGTGCCAAAACAAGATAGCATTCGACGAGCAAGATGACTTAGACATGGGTATTCAACAGACTTTTCCATATTTGAAGAGGATCCTTTTTCGCATCAAATAGAGACTTCAGAATGTTATCTTCTGAGAGCTCAATTAATTCCATCTGCAAGTCATCAGCTGCTTTGGAGACATCAATCAGGTGTGGTTGAATTGCTAGTTTCAGTGTGAGATCATGTTTCTCAAAATCAGCAAACCTTTCATTGTATTCAATCAGGGAGTCTAGAACAGCTATATATTCTTTCATGTTGCATTTCCTTAATGATTTGTTTGTATCCTGTTCATTAATTACTTTTGCTAGTTCAGGAAAATGTTCAGCTGAAAGATCCGATCAGGTAAGCAAGGTTTTGAAAAAGGTCAGCCTTTTTTGGAATGCCTGTATTTTAGGCCACATATCATATATAGATTTGGTTTTACCTGCAAAGAAATATTCAGATCATTTTGCATTGCCATTACATCACACAAAAATGCAGTATCTCTGCAGAATTCCACTTTTGACAATTCACACTGTTGATTCAGTTCCTCAAAAAAGCTTGTGATTCGTTTTCGCAAAAATAAAAGTTTGACAGGTATTTGTCCTTGGGACAACCAGCACACTTTAGAATGATATGGCAGATCCACACTGAATGTTTAATCATCAAGCTGAAGCGTGTTGAGAAACTGGTGATGTTGTGATATATTTGCTTGAATGTAGTTTACAATACCTATAATTTTGTTTAATGTGTCACTTAGAACAGTAGATTTTGCATATAGATTCTGCTGATGAAGAATACAGTGAAAGGAAATCAAAGTATCTGGACCTGGCAATTCTTTCTGTAGTAACGCAAAAAATCCTTCATGTTTTCCTCTCATGGAACATGCGCCATCTGTACGTATACTTACTAAATTATATAAATTCAGTTTCGCTTCACAGCATTTTTTTTGAAGATGGTGAAGATGTCAATTCTGTGTAGCCTGGCAATAAGGATACCCAAAGCCAGTAACTCCTCGTGAAAATGAAAATCCACAGTTATAACAAAAATAAAAAATAACACCTTCATTGAGTCAGTAATGTCAGTGGATTTATCTAAGGTGATCAAATAATAAATGTCTTCACTTTGTCTTATTGCATGAAGCTGTTCTGTTATATTACAGGCTAATTCATGTTGCCAATCAGTTATGGTCCTCCTTGAAAGAGGTAGTTGTTTGTACTCATTAACCTTAGCTGAATCTAAACATCTGACAACTTCAACAGTGCATTCTTTTATGATTTCCACATTGCTAAATAGCTTATCTCTGCTTCCAAGTATATATGCTACTTTATATATCTCTTCAGTGATGTGTTCCTTGTCCTGACATAAATTTGAATGCTTTGCTTTCCATCTTTCATTTTCTTTAGTGCAAACTTTCAAGATTTTCCTTCTAGTTTAGCATATTTGTTGTCCTTATGGGTTGAATAATGTGGATATACATTATATTTCTTTGCCATTGCCAATATGACACCGCAGAGCAAACACATCGTTTTATCTTTCACTGCAACAACGTAATACTGCAATTCCCATTCTTCATGTTGGACAGACAACTTGTGTGGTCGAGACCTGCTAATAATTAATGGTCTCGACTACATAGTTGTCTGTCTAACATGTCTAATTCTAAGTTTTGAGACTATAGTAGTGCCATAATGTTTTTTACACAATTCTCATTCTTCATTGAATACTCTTTTCTTCCTTTAATGCCCTATTTTTATTTCTTGACCTAATCAGGTTACCAGTAAAAATTAAAAATGAAATACACAGATTGATTGAAGATTCAGTTTTAAAGGAAACAAGCACTGGAAATCAATGGCACTGGGGAGAATGACTAGAATGTCAGCAAGACGAGTCGTCACTGATAAGTAAGGCAACGTTGCCAAATGAAGTTCAGTTTCAAGTGGAAGTGATGCCATATCATCTATATGGGAAACAATAATATTCTGTAATTATCAGTGAATTAGAATAAATGCTTTATTTAGTATTTATTTAAATATATAATTCATTATTACTTTTCTTAACTAGAAAAGGCAATGCATACATTTTCTTTAACATGTTACAATTCTTTCGTAAGAAGCTCTCAGGCCTGTGACGTGAATCACTGGGCGGTTGCCAGTTCACCAATTACCGAGTTGCCACTGACAGTAATCGATATAAATAATTTTACCTCTTCACTTTGTTTTGTCCTCTATCAATCTATCAGTGCCTCCGTAGCCAGGTGGGAAGGAGCAGCAGTGCATAGCACACGCTTCTTGATTAGACCAGGGTTCGAGCCCGTCACCACCAAATACGGAGGATGCGGAAAGGTCATGGAATGACCACCGCATATCCCAAAGCAATATGGCCTTAGTTGCTAATGCTCCTAAAAACCAAATAACAACAACAACATATCAATCTATCCAATATTTTTATGCTTTTTATGTTTCTTTTGGTAATGTATGGCATAACTGTAAACTAAATTATATAAGGAGAATAATGATATATACATAAAGAGAATAGATAAAATTTACCTTAAAAATATTTAGAGTTTGGTGTTATATCATGAAATAAAAGGCAGATTTTGCATTTGAGAGAAATAGACAAAAAGCTGCATCTAGTACCCCAAAAGACTGCAGGTTCCCCACCCCGATCTGTACCTTAATTTACCAATAAATGAAATTTTAGCAGGGAATGTACAATAAAGGATTTATTCTATTGTTGCGATCATTGATACAATACCTATTCTATTGATAATTTCCATATAATTGCTTTAACTTTGACAGGGATATAACCCCTATCTTTTCCAGTTACTTCATAATTTCTTCATTATCGCTTGACACAACTATACAGACAAAGGATTTCTCTTTGCATAATGCAGGATTTGCCTGATTTCACTCTTTTGCTCAAGTTTCTCTAATTAATCTCATTGATTATCTTCCACACACACACACACACACACACACACACACTATAATATATTTCTGAATTTATGTGTACAAAACATGTATTGTGTATTTTTTTGGTAGGATTTTACCAGAATCATTGTCTTGGTATGGTGCATATTTTTTCAAAGCCTTCCCACTAGACATGAGCCAGTTTAATAATTTATTTAATTCAACTCGTATTCCTTGTCAAAATAAAGATGAAATCAAGGCAGATCCTTCAGCCCATCATATGCTAGTACTCCGAAATGGACATTTTTATGTTTTTGATGTACTGGATAAAGATGGTAAGCAGAATTTTTTATTTTTCTTTCTTGTTTAAACTAATTATTCAGATACAAGCATGTGTGTGTGTATGAGAGAGTATGCAATATAAATGCAAAAAATATAGAACTCCAAAAAAATTATTTCAATATAGGTTTAGCTTAGCATTTTTTTAAAATCAATTCCATTAATACATGCAAAAATTAATTAATAAAATAAAGTAAAATAATTAATAAAGTATACTGTTTATTGTGATGATGTTATCATTCGAGTAATGTTATCACTTTTGCGATGTCCTGATCAGATGTATACTAATACATAGGAAAAACAATGTTTATTGTAATCAGTGCTTTAGTTTATGTTAATGCCTTTGTGGTTTATTATGATTTGCACATATGCAGTGTAAGTGATTATGTAACATCACGATTTGTTCTTGAATTCCATATTGCAATGTCTAGTTACTGCTAATGCATTCTACAGTTCATATTGTTGTTGGCATCATCGCTCTGTGAAAGAAAGTATTGTAGCTGTACTCCTACCAGTGTGATTGTCTTACAATAGAGCATTAACCCTTTTCTAATTACTGATTTTGATATTTTCTTTATTTGTTTTTAATGGTTTGTATTGGATTTATAGAAACATTATGACAATCTCATTTTTAGTGATGATTTTCTCGAAGGAACAGAGAACAGTCAAAGTATTTTATATTGCTTGATTTTTATGTTTTCATTCTGTCCATTTTTGCTTGGCATCAATAAACAACACTGAACAGCTCAATTCTTGTTTATTGGTTATTGTTATCAATCTGGTATTGTTATCAATTAAGCTGTGATCAAAGTGATCACAATAAGTGGTGTCCACTTGTAATTCTTTTCAATGTGTTACTTAGTACATGACATATGAGATGTGGTAATAAAGTTACAGGACAGTGGCAATAAAAATAATACAAAGCGAAGGTGCTCAGAAATGGTTTTATTTTTATTCAAAGTAATCACCTAATTGAATGCACTTATTACACCATTCTAAAAGGTTCTGAAAAGAGTGAGTAAAGACATCCAAAGAGATGATGTTCAGTTAGCAGTTATGTTTTTCTTTATGTCCTCAACATCCTGAAGTCTCTTTCCTTTTTGACCTGTACAATGCCATGTTTCATCAGAATTGTCTTCACAACAAGTATGTAATGGCTGGGGGTATTGTTGTGCAACAAGAACCAGCTGCTTTTCTTTCAAGATTGGGGCGTCACCTGAGAAATGTACTCCAATAGTCTTTGACGTACCTGTATGTAGAATGCAGCATTGATTGTCTTTCCTTCAGGTAAAAATTCCTTGTGAATCACAACTTTCTGTTGAAACATAATTAGCATTGTCTTCATCCTGGACTTCTGTAAACAAAATGTTTTTGGTCTTAGTGATGATTTTGAAGTCCACTGCATGCTCTGATGCTTCATCCCTGGGCTGTACTGAAATGCTCAACGCTCATTTGTAATAAAGGATATTAGGATTATTTTTGTGCTCATCCGTGAGGCTGTGTGGCACAAAATTTGCACAGACCTTCCTTTTCGCTGAATCTTCGTGCAGAATTTGACAAATTGTCTGTATTCATATTGTATTCATTAGCCATCATTCTGAGGATCAAACAATGATCTCTTGCCACAATTTCCTCAACTTTTGCAACACTGTCCTCATTTCAAGAGGTTGACGGATGTCTAATTCTTGGGTTATTGCAAACATCCTTGCATTGGTGTTTAAATCATGTATACCATTCAAACACACTGATACTACTTAATGTTTTATCACTATAAACAGCGCCTCCATAGCCAGGTGGGAAGGAGCAGCAGTGCGTAGCACACGCTTCTTGATTAGACCGGGGGTTCGAGCCCATCACCACCAAATGCGGAGGATGTGGAAAGGTCAGGGAATGACTACCGCATATCCCGGAGCAATATGGCCTTAGTTGCTAATGCTCCTAAAAACCAAACAAAACAACAACAACACTATAAACAGTTATTAACATTTCATATGTTTCTGTTGCATTTTCCCAGTTTAAAGCAAAATTTGATATTCATTCATTGCCCCATTGCAAAATCATGACATGGAATGGTAATTCCACTAATGAAACTGGTTGTTGCTTGCAACCTGTCAGCTTACTGGACAATGTTTCAAACCTCCTCCACCATCTGTTGGAGGAAGTTTTAACTACAACGTACCACTTCCATTTATTTTCAAGCCCATTGAATATGACCACAATAGCACCAGTCTGGGAACTTGATTTCCACACCTCATACATTAAACACGGAATGTAAACATATATTAAGATACAAAACAAGTGAATTATTTAAAGTGCTTTAATTTTTAAATAAACTGGATGGAACAAAAACAAATGGCTTGGTAATATAGCTAAGAACTTATATATCATTTGGTATATGTTTTTGTATAAGGTATATGTTATTGGGCTCAAGATGGCACATGATAAAATAAGATTGCACTGCTGTTCTGATGGTTCATTCCTGTGGTAGTAATTTTTAAAAAATAAAAAGAGCTTCTTAGTGTCATTTTATAAACACAGGATTAAAAAAAAAAGTAGGTTTAGCCTTATTACCAAAGTTACTGATAATTATAATGTAGTGCATTCAAGTGCAAGCCAGTGCAACAATTCTTTTTTTCTGTCTATTTCAGATAATTAATTACGTGTACAGTCTGCTGGAAATAATATTTATTTTGGAAAGTTAAATTAGAAATCAGAATTATAAAGCCTCCAGAGAAGAATTAGCAGTTAATATATTCCTCCAAATGAGTAATAACCAACATCTCTATGATGATTTTCAGAAAACTGTGAGTATTGGTTGATGCATACAAAGGTGGAGGATGTAAAGTGCTTATAGGAGAGAAAGTGGTAAATTCCCTAGGAGGCTTCCATCTCAGACCAACTTGAACATTAGCTCTGTTCACATATACCTATAAAGTGAAGAGCAGTATGCAAGCTATGCTCATGAGGCTACATGAGCTGTCTCCATCAATGTCTCTGTTTTAAGGAACAGGCAACTGCTGGGTCTGGGAAACTAGATGAGTGGTCATCTGACAGATGAGGATGGTTCATTTGTATGGGTGTGTGCTAGTTGTTAGGATTCTCAAATACAGTTGACACACCTGATAATTGGAGTCTGGTATGCATTTTGTGAAAGAGACTACTTTAATGAAATGATCAGCAGTGAGTATTATGTTTCCATCCTGAAACATCATTATTCTTAAAACATGGTTTAAAAAAGAAAATGTAATTGTCTGTAATTTATGGGTAGCTCATTTCAAAGGGATTATGGCCAATGAAAAAAACAGAAATTAGCCTGCCTGATTTATTTTTATGGAAGTTTTTTTTTAAAAATACTGGGCATTTATATCACCCTCATTCACTGGAAGAGCTACAGGTTACATTATAGAACGGTATATATACCATATTTCTAGACAAATTGAGTGTTCCATAATGTGATTCACCATGTACATTTATGCACAGAATGTAATAGCTACTACTTTGAACAATTTCTGTAATACAAAGATTTCTGTAATGAATGTCAAAAAAATTTATTTTATTCACTTAATTTTAATTAACAAAACTGAGTAATTAAATAAATTAATTAACAAAAAATTAATTTTATTCAATGATAAATGCTTACATTGTTGTTCAAACGTAATTGGCACATGCACTAGTTACTGCGTGGGAGCCATATTTGTTCTCTTCTAAGTCTACTTGGCTGCTCTTTGATTACTTAAAAATTATTGGTTTTTGTTATCGTTTTGTTTCAGATTAGTAGTGTAGTTATTATTTGTCTATATCTGTTAAAGAAGGTGAAATTATTTCTAACTTGCCTTAGAAATTGCTCAAAAGTGAGAGTTGAAGTAGAAGAGATTTTTGCCTCTATTGTTTTCATTGCACTGATATAAGAATTAAGAACATTGTTTAATATTATTTTCTATAAATTCTTTTCTCTCTGTTTCTAGGAGTATAGTAAATGAATTTGAAGGATTGGTTCAGTCAAAAAATGAGGACATTACAGGGATATCAGAAACACTGTCCCACTCAAATAAGAGATGCAGAATTTGAATATAGGGACACAATGTGCACAGAAAGGACATGTATGTATATGTGTAACTTTGTTGTAACAGGTCCAAAAGATTCCCTTAAACCTGCCTCATGTCTCTGTGTTGAGTACCTCTGCAAAGCCTGTTTTTTTTTTTTTTTTTATGCTTAGTGTTGTGTTGTATGACTGGCCTCTTAGCAACCAGTCACTTGGAAATCAGTTAGCAAAAGTCACTTGGAAATCTGCAGGCTGGCTTCCATCCTTGCGCAAGAAGGCAGGCCATCCATCTTCTGTGTTTTTGATTTTTATCATGGTTTTTGAGCCCCTCACCACAACCTTGGGATTACAGTGAGAGTGCTCGGTAAAAAAGAAAAAAATAAACTACTAATAAAAAATATAAATTGATTTAAAAAAATAATAATAAAAAAAACAAATTGCATAAGATGCAGTATGAAAGGTGATGGATACTGTGTTTAGGTATTTTCATGTATGTTCCTCAAAATTCCTCACACACATGAGGAATTTTTTATGGATTGGGAATGCCAGGAGTGTATCAACTTCTAACAGGGAGCTGAATAATTTTGTTCTTCAAATGTAATTGGCGCATGCACTAGTTACTGCGTGGGATAACTGAGATAACCGAGAGAAGAGCGGAGGGGAAATTGTTGAAGCTAAATGTAAAAAAAAAAAAAAATGTGGGGTAGATTGGATTTATCCAGTTATATTAAAGGAGGCAGTAAAAGAGATATATGAACCTTTAGGCATGAATATGACAGCATCCTTGGATTTACTGGAGGTCCCTGTAGATTGCAGATTTATCCCTAATTCACATACTGGTATAAAAGGGTGACATGAGTAATTACAGACTTGTTAGCTTGATCTCTGTTCTAGGGAAAATACAAGGGCTGTTCAATAAAGAATGATCATATATAAGAATGATACTGTAGTTTTTAGTGTTTTGCACCAACCTTGCGTAGAAATAAAAATAAAAATAAAAACACCAAGGAAACAGAACTTTTGATAACTGTGTTTATAATAAATTACAATAACCTGTATTTACAATAAATTTAACTTTACAATAAACTATACATATGAATTATTAAAATCTGCTACATTACAATCAATAAAATGCATTAAAATATACTAGATTAAAAGCGATAAAAACCGTAGCTTTCAAAGGCTCCGGCCTTCTTCTTCAGCGGTGTTTTCTTGTTCTGCAGTACATCTTTAAATATCAGCAGGTTAATGGTACTCCTCACGTGTTTTCATTCACACGTGTTCCGTTCTCTTGCGTTGTGGAACCGGAAGTGGCTCGAGCGGAAGTCATACGGAACCGTTCATCCCTTCTGAGGATAGTGGTCTCAAAGATGGGATGAATCCGCGTACCTCTATCTCTATTAATGTTAATTGTAGAACAAATCCGCAAACTCTCGAGCCACTTACGGTCCCAGAACTTATGCGCCCGATCGGTGATGATAGCATCGTCCGGGGAGATCTGGTGTTGCTTCTCCCAAAAATGCTCGGCCACGGCGGACTTGCCATATTCCGCATTTCTTATTGCCTTAGTGTGTTCCCCCAGACGATCTTTAAGACGGCGTTTTGTTTCCCCTACATAACATTCCCCACAATCCGGGCATCTAATGCTATATACGACCCCACTTGTGTTCTCTTTTTGAATGGGGTCTTTAACCTGAGACACGATTGTGTGCAGCCTCCGCCCTGGAAGCTGCACACAACGTGTCTGGTACTTTCTTAGTATTCTAGCTATATGATCAGTCAAACCCGGATAGTAGGGAATGTATGCAGTGGCTATTGGTGTAAAAGGCTCGCCTCTCCTCTGATTTCCTTTAACATATTTCTCTATAATCCTCTGGGGGTAACCACATTTTGCAAGATCCGTCGTGACCCGTTCATACTCTAACTTTCTATCATCGGAGGTACTGCAATGTGATTTTGCTCTATCAACTAAAGTTCTTATCACACTGTTCCTATGATGGTTGGTCTGAGCTGAGCTGTAATGCGAATACTGCCCTTTACACATGGACTTCCTATATACCCTAGTCTTTAGTATTCTCCCTATGCGCCCCTGGAAAAGGTATGTGGATGATACGTTTTCAATTATTCGGAAGGGGAGTGAAGATCAGGTGTTGAACATCTTAAATGACTTCTCCCCATTCATACAATTTACATCGGAGGTGGAAGAAGGAGGGGTTTTGCCGTTCCTAGATGTGTTGGTCTGTAGGGAAGATCGACAGCTAAAGACTAGGGTATATAGGAAGTCCATGTGTAAAGGGCAGTATTCGCATTACAGCTCAGCTCAGACCAACCATCATAGGAACAGTGTGATAAGAACTTTAGTTGATAGAGCAAAATCACATTGCAGTACCTCCGATGATAGAAAGTTAGAGTATGAACGGGTCACGACGGATCTTGCAAAATGTGGTTACCCCCAGAGGATTATAGAGAAATATGTTAAAGGAAATCAGAGGAGAGGCGAGCCTTTTACACCAATAGCCACTGCATACATTCCCTACTATCTGGGTTTGACTGATCATATAGCTAGAATACTAAGAAAGTACCAGACACGTTGTGTGCAGCTTCCAGGGCGGAGGCTGCACACAATCGTGTCTCAGGTTAAAGACCCCATTCAAAAAGAGAACACAAGTGGGGTCGTATATAGCATTAGATGCCCGGATTGTGGGGAATGTTATGTAGGGGAAACAAAACGCCGTCTTAAAGATCATCTGGGGGAACACACTAAGGCAATAAGAAATGCGGAATATGGCAAGTCCGCCGTGGGCCGAGCATTTTTGGGAGAAGCAACACCAGATCTCCCCGGACGATGCTATCATCACCGATCGGGCGCATAAGTTCTGGGACCGTAAGTGGCTCGAGAGTTTGCGGATTTGTTCTACAATTAACATTAATAGAGATAGAGGTACGCGGATTCATCCCATCTTTGAGACCACTATCCTCAGAAGGGATGAACGGTTCCGTATGACTTCCGCTCGAGCCACTTCCGGTTCCACAACGCAAGAGAACGGAACACGTGTGAATGAAAACACGTGAGGAGTACCATTACCTGCTGATATTTAAAGATGTACTGCAGAACAAGAAAACACCGCTGAAGAAGAAGGCCGGAGCCTTTGAAAGCTACGGTTTTTATCGCTTTTAATCTAGTATATTTTAATGCATTTTATTGATTGTAATGTAGCAGATTTTAATAATTCATATGTATAGTTTATTGTAAAGTTAAATTTATTGTAAATACAGGTTATTGTAATTTATTATAAACACAGTTATCAAAAGTTCTGTTTCCTTGGTGTTTTTATTTTTATTTTTATTTCTACGCAAGGTTGGTGCAAAACACTAAAAACTACAGTATGAATATACCCAACCTCAGAGGCCTGTTTGAAGTATAAGAATGATTTTTTATATATATATATATATAATACAAGAATGATTTTATATATATATATATATATATATAATACAAAAATGATTTTTTATATATATATATTCCCCCCCCCCCTCAGCATACTTTTATTAATCATCCATATTTTGATAGTCCATTCAAAGTAGTCCCCAATTGATGAAATGTACTAACTCCAACATTTCTGCTGTTCTTCAAAAACATGTTGAAGCCATTTTTTGACATGTGTTTGAGAATTGTCTCCAATATTATTACAATTTCTTCTGATGACTGGAAATATTGTCCTTGCAGCTCTTTTAACTTTGGAAATAAAAAAAAAAAATGTAGCATGCTTTGGTCAGGGCTGTAGAGCAGATGAGGAACAAAGTTGACATAAATGCTGGCTAAGTACTCCATGAGAGTATGAACAATGTGAGATCGCATTCATCACAGATGACCACAACTCACCTGCGTGCAGTTGTGGTCATTTGTGATGAATGTGATCCCACAAAGTGTGCAGCACAGTTCTGTGGTAAGGTCCCATAACGGATGTATGATGTAGCACAACGTGCTGTAAACCATTCTTTGAATGTCAAAAAAAGAGATGGCAATAACCTTTTCTGCAAAAGCCACAACCTTTGCTTTTTTACAGTGTTGGTGATGATGTAGACTTCCAGACAGAGCTTTGTTGTTTACTCTGTGGGTCAAAATGATGAAGCCATGTCTCATCTGCCGTTATCACTTTGTGCAGAACCTCACATCTTCATTAACTGTTCACTGCAGAGCCTGGCAAACCTCCATGCCAACTTGCTGTTGCTCTGGTATGAGAGTCTTGGAACCCAACATGCAGAGACAGATGTTATATGCAAATGGTTAGAGAGAATACCATGTGTGCTCACTTCTGATATTCTCAACGTCTCTGTCAGTTGCCTTGCCTTATTGTTATGTGACTGTCTTCTCTCTTGTGATTACAGAAGCAGTGTTTATGGTCTCCATGGTTGGATCTCCAGGGATCATCAATTTTTGTGATTGAATCACATCCATCTTTAAACATTCTGAACCACCTGCAAGCTGCACTGTATGGAAGCATAGATTCACCATGTACTCCTCTTTTAACATTTCATACACTTCATCTGATGTTTTCTTGAGATAGAAACAAAATTTGAGAGCAGCATACTGTTCCTTGCATGTCACATCCTTTGTTACATATGCAAAAACTGAACTTGACTGATCTCCAAGGTCACACTGTGCACATGAGTCAACTGCACTGTTGCTATTTGATACAGCTTGGTTTGGTCTTAAATTCTACAACTCAGCTATAAATAGAAAGCAGTATGGTAAGTTGATGAAAAATTTTGATCATTCTTTATTGAACAGTTCTTGTAATAGACTTCACTGGTTAATGAAGTAATGCAGAACCATCTAGACAGGAATGCAGTAACAAATGAATGTGATTCAAATAAATTTTGACATCATATATTTAGATTCAAGAAAGGTTTTTGATACTGTTGCACATAAGACTGCTATACAAATTGGAGCAGTGTGGCATTAAGGGAAAGTTCTGCTATTGATTAACCCTTTGCAGTCCAGCATTATTGTCACTGTTTTCCCCATGCAGTCCAGATCTATCAATCAAAATTGACTAGTTGAAATGTGATGCTCAAAAATTATTTATTTTCAGTTTAACTTGAGTTAATATGTAAAACAGTATGACAAAATCGTTTAAGAGCTGTAATGCAATATTTCTTCTTGGAAGAAAATATTCACAAAACCTTCCATCCAGATAATTTTTTTTTTGTAATTTAGAGCCCCTACTTTGAATTCCTTCTTTGTCCTTTGATGGTTGAGCAGCAGCAGTATTATCATTAGTATCCCATTTCACCCATCTATTCATTCCAAAAGTTTGTACAGTTCTTCCTTGAATCTATTTAAGCTATCAACTTCCACAGTTGTTTCAGCAATCAACTACCTGCTGACTAAAGGAAAATTTCCCCACATCTATTCTACAACTGTCTTTCCTCAATTTGAATCTATGCTCTCTCAGGTGCTCCAAATCTTCAGCAATGGCCTTCAAGCTTCAGTCCAATTCGACAACAGGAGGTAATACTAGCTCGTCTGTGAATAGGTCACACTAATATTACTCATGGTTATCTTTTAAGAGGGGAGATTCACCCCCAGTGTGATCACTGTAAAACAGTGAAGCATATCCTTATGGAATATACAAAATTTGCAATAGAATGCCAGAATCTCTTTACACAACAGAAGATCCACTAATCCTTACTTCACTTTTGGGCAATAAAACAAATGTCTCGAAGATTTTTACCTTTCTCAAATCAATCAATGTATACCACCTCCTTTAGCTAGTCAAAAACCAGTTTTCTCACTCTTGCTCCGTAAAGAAATAGCATACATACTATCATATGTATGGCACACTATGGCCATAGATGCCGATGCACCAAAAAAATTCCCAAACAAACAAACAAGCTCCCTCAGGTGTATAATCGGAGCAAGAGGAAGAAACCTATCAGCATTGAGCTTGCTCAAACCATTCAAGGCCTTATACACCCAATCAGATCATCTCGGAGGTGCTTAGTCTCCAAATGCTGCAATTTGCAGAACTTAAGCTTTTCTTGATGAGGGGCAACCCTTTCTTCCGCTCACCAATCTTGTTGCCCTTCTTTGTACCTGTTCTAGCAACTCTACATCCTTCCTAAAATGAGGCCTCCAGACCTGTACACAGTACTCTAGGTGTGGTCTGACCATTGCCTTGTACAACAGGATAATCACCTCCCTGTCCTTGCTAGAAAAATTCCTATACAGTTGTGCCTCTGTATCCGCTGATACAGTTACCCATGGTTAACCACAGAAAAAAAATGAAAAAACTTAACACTTACTACTTGTGTGTCCAATATGATGCTTCCCTTTATTTTTTACGATGTGTATTTTAAATCGAATAGTTTCCCTTTGTCATGTATGGTTTGGTTACCAACATTATAATGGTTCTTTAGAGATTTAACGGATGCACTGGTTTCAAACTTTTGAATAATTTCAAGTTTTTGTTTAATTTGAAAGCACAACTCTTGCATTTTCCCATCATTTTTGTGATTTCTAAACAAAAAAAAATAGTTACTATAAAAAAAAAAAAATTCCGACATCCTTCACGTGATGCACTAAAACAAACTAAGCATTTGGTCTCTTTTTTTTTTGTACGGTAGGTGTGAAGACAGCAGGGGTTGCAGCAGGGGTACACTAATCTCCCAATGACGACTTATAACGCCGGTTCTTGTCACTTATTTACAACTTGCAAAATATCTGTTTATACCTATTCTAGTTATTATTTGAATTTTATGACTTCTGGTTGATTTGGTTTTTTTTAAATTTGGCCGAGTAAATCGAGAGTTTGTTGTACTTTATTATTACCGTATTTAATGTTGGCAATGTCTTACTGTGTGTTTAATTTACAAGAAAATCATGTTATATATGGGGTCAGCAGGTGTTCGCTTATATCCACAGTTTCAGCCATCCATGGTAGGTCTTGGAAACGTATCCCCTGCAGATACGGGGGTCTTACTAAACGTATCCCCTGCAGATACGGGGGTCTTACTAAACGTATCCCCTGCAGATACGGAGGTCTTACCCATCTGCACTGTTCAGCAAACTTCTTATTTGACTGCACAATTGCCCCCAAGTCTTTTTCATTCTCCACTACCCTGAGTGTGGTACCACACAGTTGGTATGTTACTCTGGGGTTACTGCTACCTATATGCAGTACTTTGCATTTGTCAATGTTAAACTTCAGTTGCCAACATTCAAAATATGTGCAGAAATCTCTTCTTGCTAAATACATTCTAAAAATTTATATCAGTTTTTTTCATTTAGTCCCACATTGATAATAACTCCAGAAAACTCCTTTAGTTCAATTAGTGAAACCTAAACTCAGTCACAACCTATGGACCAGTCAAACTCTTATTTGTAAGGGTTTACTTTTTTCCCCTCAATTTCTTCAGAAAGCACCAACAGTTTTTCAATGTTGCCATCAGAAAGACCTTTACTAGATCTTGATGGTCTGTCTAAATACTTCACTCTGATATAAGTTACTTTGTGACTCTACACTGAAAAAAGCAATGGTGCTTGTTGTTACAGTTGAATATAAACTTCAGTAAACATCCACCTAGTTTTTCAGAACATTCCCCCCCCCAACACTGAGCTTACTATCCCCAAAGGGTGAGTAGTAAGTAAAGTGTAGGCTTATGGAGTTCTCAGTTACAGCTCAATAATCCATAGTCAATAGCAGTGTAACAGCAGGCTGCAGCAGAACCAGCAGTCACTCTGGTGGTATCAGTTTCCTTTCCTCAACATACATGGGTCTTAGTTGATCACAATGAATATCTGCATATCTGCAATAAGAACAGCCATCCAGAACCAATCTACACTTAATCAGGAGTTTGCCCCCTAGCCATTTGATCACATGTAAAGGCATGACCAATCAATATATGGTCATCTACAGAGCATTGTTTTCTTTTGGATGCCAAGGAGTATAGATTTGGGTACTGGACCTGGAAATGACTATATATTAATGACTTTTTTGTTTGTTTTGAGAGCAGCGAAGCATTTTTTGGATCTAGTGTTTAAGTATGATTCATCTGTCAAATATTCATTTTAACCAAGGGAGGCATAGAAAATTGCATGACTCTTTGTTTGAAATTTGCAATGATTTAAGGAAGAAAGAAAACATTGTGGTTCCCTAATGGTGTTCTGTAAGGTAACCAAACTGGCTGAGTGGAAGAAGTACAGTAGTATACTTCTTCCTCTCAGAACATACAGTAATATAAATCCTCCTAAATCTCATCATCTTCCAGCTTACTGCACTCAGTTACTTTCAGTAAGTATGTTCTGCATGTTAATGTTTATATAAATATTCTTTTTTTTTTTAATAGAAAACTTAACTTTATTATCTGTCATGTTTGGTTATTTAGCATAATTATGGTGATAAATATGCTAAATATATCTGTGGAAGTTCTTCCCAGTATCCAAGTCTCCTTATCCATGGACAGTTTGAAAATGTATCTCCCTGGATAACAAGATTGGGTATACAATAAACCCTCGCTATTCGTGGGGGTTACGTTCCTGAGAAATGGCACGAATACCGAAAATGCGAATACTGAGTTATGGCTTCCATAGTAATAAAGGGGTTCCGTTCCAAAGTATGAAATATATAAGAAAAACTAGTCTAAAATTTTGTCTATTTATGTATTATATGTACCTTCATAATATGACTATGTACATAGACAGTACATAGTGAAATGCAAGCATATGGCATCGAAATGAAAATAAGAAACAAATATTAAATGTAATATTTATTAGAAATTTCACACAAATCTTTCAAACCAGCACCTTTGCTAGCTTAAAAAACTTATCCCGCCAGTGCTATCACCAGTTTCGCTAAAGTGTTGATAAAGGAGTTTTGCCTTTTCACGAATGATGAGTGAACTTAATGGAATTTTATTTTGAGTTCAGTCTTCTATCCATAGATTTAAAGCTTTTTCCATTTTTTCTAATTTAACATCACGAGTTACAGAGCAAATTTTTGAAGCAATTAGCGCGTTTTCACGATTTTTTGATTGATCATACGTTGACTCATTGATTTTATAATGTTTTGCCACTGAGAAGACACTTTCGCCATTAGAAATTTTATCCAATAACTCAATTTTATTCGTTAATGTCATCACCTTTGATCTTTTCACGTTTCCCTTGTTATTCATAGCCATATTTTTGTACGGGTTAGAAAGAACTTGTCCACAATAAAGTCACTTTCTTCCGTTAACACACTCGAAAAAGTCTGTTTTACACTGCAAAACGGTAGATTTATCACTTTTGTAAGCATATCAATTTATAAATTGATAAATTTATTCAATTTATAAACATAAATTAAAAGCAAGCGATGAAACCTTCCATGGCAAGCGCATAACACATACTGAACAAGAATTAGCGAGAAACATCCACGCTTGCGATTTTGTCACCCCTCTTCCCCCCCACCCACTGAGCGCTGTTTTGACCGGGAAAGGTAATTTTAGCCACACCCATGTTTTTTTATGGCGGAAAATGTTCACGGCGCTTTAAAATTCACATTTTTTTAGGCTTCATTTTATATTAAATCAGCGACTGCGAATGCAGATACTGTGAATAGCGGGGGTCATGCTGCTTTTACTGCTTGCGGCCTAAGCCTTCGTCGCACTATACTGCCTTCGGAAATAGTTTCCCACCCGCGACCACCTGTTTTTATCCCATTTCATTGCAGCGCGCTTGTCCGACTTAAACGCTATTGTTCTCCCTCAAACTCTACCAACTTGTACTTAGACTGCAGAATTGTCAACTGACTGCCCCACCCCAAAAATTCCCACACTTCACTATGAGTGACGCAGATATCGAGGTTATTGACCGGCAGCGGTCTGACTATCCTATCCGCTCAAGAAATGAAGCGCCGGTTACAAATGAAGAGACAACCAAATCTTCAAAATTAAAACTAAAGAAGAGGTGTAGAATAAAATCTGCGACAGACTCGCAACCAGCAAAGGAAAATCCAGACGACGGAGAAAACGAATCGATAAGTGATTCCGACCACGAGGATAATAATACCCGAGCCTTTCCCCTTACTCAGAGTCCCCCACTATCAGGAACCCCTGTGGACCAAGTCATTGCTATTAGAGGGACACTTGATGAATATTTGGGCAAGAAATCCAACAGAGTCACTGCTGCTATCCGCACTGACATTCTCACCATCTTCAGCAAAATGGAGACGGTAATCCTAAATCTCCATATTGAACATGAACGACTACAATCCAAACTGGAAGTTCTTTCGCAGGAAAGGGGAAATAAAATGCAAAAACGCCCCCAACCTTTGCAGAATCTTTGAGAAATGGCGCGCCTGTTGCGCCTAACAAACCTGACATTTCCCAGACCAAGAGGACAAAACGAAAGCCAGAATCGCACTTCGTTTTGATTAAACCGGTAGAGGATGCGCAGCTTGACACTAGTGAAGCCGTCAAAGAGACGCTGACAGCTAATCTAAAGGAGCAAATGAAGACTGTCAAGATTAGGAGTATCCGGAAGACCAGGCACCCAGGTGTGGTGATAGAAACAGACACCAAGGAGGAGGCACAAACTATCCTTAACAATGCCAATATGACCAAGTTTGGACTAAAGGCAGAAGTTCCCAAGAAAAAAGGGCCTTCAATCGTAGTGTTTGACGTAGATCAGGACGTCACTCCTGAAGAACTTGCAGAAGATATTTACAGTAAAAACCTCAGCCTGCACTTACATGAAAACGCAGAAGAAGATGACGTCTCTCCAAAATACAAGACTAAATCAAAAACTCATTCTAACGTAAACTGGGTAATCCATCTCTCTACTAGAGCGTGGCAAATCCTAGGAACGCAGAGCCGTATTTTCATTGGCTGGGGAAGCCACAGATTTAAAGAACATATTCCTGTCCCCAAATGCTATAAATGTCTTCGCTTTGGCCACACTTCGCACACATGCAACCAGCGAGAGTCGACGTGTGGCCACTGTGCCCAAAAAGGGCATGGATACAGGGACTGCCCAGCAAAAGATCAACCACCAACCTGTGCCAACTGTAAGGTGGCCAAGGCGCCCCATCAGCACTCAATCAGGGATGGAAACTGTCCAGTATACCTAAAAGCTAAAAGTCTGTACCAAATGAGAATCAACTATGGATAGAGCCCCTTTAACCAATAACTACAAAGAAATAAGAATTGTCCAACAAAATGCACAGAGAGCTAGGGGAGTAGCCGACCAGCTAAAAGTAAAAATAGAGGAAAACCAAATAGATGTGGTCTTACTTCAAGAACCCTATGTCCGGTCGGGAGTGGTTACTGGGTATCCTGCAACATACAAAACAGTTTATTGCACAACAGAGAACCCTTGGGCTGCAATAATAGTCAGAAATCCAGATATCACTACCACCAAGATAACGCCACTCTGTACTGCAAACAGTGCTTGCGCACAAATTATAACTCCGCTGGGCCCGCTCTTCTTGTTGTCCTTATATACCCATCCTGGAGAAGATATTGCCCCAGCAATCTCAACTATCCAGACAGCTCTCCAACTTCTTTCAGGGGGGCGGTTGCTAATAGCCATGGACGCAAACTGCCGATCTGTGCTTTGGCACAGTCACACACCTGACAGGTCTGCTCATAGGAATGGTGCACAACTTGAAGATTTCTTCCTCACAACAGGACTTCAAGTTATAAACCGCCCTGGTCATCTCCACACCTACAGCGGCCCCCTCTGGGAAAGCAACATTGACGTTACAGCGGCGACTCCAGATATTGCTGTCAAGCTCGCCAGATGGACTGTTCAAGAATCCTGGACTACGTCGGACCACAGAGCAATTTCATTCTCCCTGGTTCGCTCTCTGGAACGTACCCCTCCAGTCCCCAGAGATGTGATACGTTATAACGTCAAGAAGGCTGACTGGGAGCGCTTTCGAACAGAACTGTCAACGAGACTCCCTGAAGATATTCCACTCTTTGACACGCTAACTCCGGATGACTGTGTAAAAAGCATTACCGCTACTATCAGAAGCGTCTGCGACCTTTCCATCCCACGCAGAAGGCCCTACAGGTATGCTGTCCCTTGGTGGAACCACCAGCTAGACGATCTAAGAAGAAGGGTCCACCATGCTAGGAAAATGTTCCAGCGGGCAAGGGCGACGATGTCCTCCCAAGAGATTACAGCAGCCAGGGAAGCTTACCGCACAGTCAGAAATGAATATACTAAAGAAATTCGCAAAAACAAAAAGCAATCGTGGCAAACTCTGGTGTCTATCTCCGGAAATGAGAACCCATGGGGCATCGTTTTCAAAATTGTAACTAATAAATTACCACGTGGTGAGGTGCTTGATACAACACTGAAAATAGACGGTACTTCCACCTATACCTGGGAGGATACTATAAATAACATTCTTGATACCATTTACCCTGTTGAAGAGGCACCTTTGACGCAACAGCAACAAGAAATTATCAACCAGAATTTAGAATACCACACAGCAACGGTGGAGCCCCCGTTCACCAGCTTTGAGATGGACGTGGCAATTAACAAGATGAAAGATGGAAAAACACCAGGTGCAGACCTGCTGGAAGTAGAAGTTCTCAAAAAATTCGCTGAGGCCTGCCCAGCTATACTTCTAAGCCTACAGAATAAGTGCCTGGCAGAGGGCACCTTCCCAGCTTCATGGAAGACTGCAACCTTAAAACTAATTCTGAAAAACTCGGACAAGTCACCACAGAACCCAGCCTCATATCGCCCGATTGCCTTACTCTCCGTGATGGCCAAACTACTGGAGCGTCTACTCTTGTTTAGACTTTCTGCCTGCTATGAGGAACACCAACTCTCCTCAGAAAAACAATATGGCTTTAAAAAAGGCTGCAGCACTGAAGACGCTGTCAACAATCTAATCACCCAAGCAACGCACTCAGCTTTCAAGTACTCTCTTGCTATATTGGTGGACTTTGCTGGAGCTTTCGACCGCCTGTGGTGGCCCAGCGTTCTTCGGAGACTTCGGCACTCAAATGTTTCTAAAAATCTATATAACAGTTTGAAGTCTTATCTAACCAACAGAAAAGTACGAGTTACTAACAAATATCAGACAGTTACCAGATTCATCCACCGGGGATGTCCGCAGGGCTCTGTGCTTGGCCCGTTCCTCTGGTCTATTGTCTTGGACGAGTTCCTGGGCTTGGACCTTGGGGGGGGCTGAGCCCTTGGCCTTTGCGGACGACCTTGTCCTGTTGGTGCGTGCGGACACTAGGTCGTCCTTGGAAATTATTGCAAATGCGGCGCTTGTGAAGCTCCAGAACTGGGCAGCCTTGCACAACCTTACCATCTCGGCAGAAAAAACAAAATCCATTCTCCTAAAGGGCAGACGACAAATTAGAAGACCACCTACGATGAAATTAAACTTCACCCCCATCCGACTGTACACAGAGGTTAAATACTTAGGTATTTACATTGACTCAGGTCTTAATTTCCATAACCACCTGAAATATCTAGCCACCAAAATCCGGAAGTATGCCGCCATGATCAGGAGGGTGAGCAGAGCCGACTGGGGCCTGAAGCACAAAGCTCTGACCCTCATATACAAAGCAGTATATGTCCCGATTGTCTGCTATGGTGCCTCCACCTGGTATAGACAAGCTACACTATCAAAAAACAAACAGAAGCTGGATACAATTCAAAGGTTCATGCTGCTATCAATTAGTAGGGCATGCCGCACTGTTAGCACCCCTGCCTTGCAAGTTCTAACAGGTTGTCAGCCACTCTACCTAGAAGTAGTCAGGCGAGGCCTATATTACCACCTTAGGAAAGGAACACCAGCTGAAATAGTAAATATCCAGCTGGATCTTGCAAATGACCCCAAGATAGAGAAGAGGAGAATCACCCAACACCTACAAGCGATATGGCAACAGAGCTGGGAAACCACACAGAAAGGAGACATCACGAGGCGATTCCTCCCAACTATAAACCATACTCACCCAGAGCCCCCTCCATGGTTCTCACCTGGTCTGCACATGACGTTTATCATCACTGGACACGGCCCCTTCCGTCAGAAACTCACAGCTATGGGGATTGAAAGAGACCCGCGGTGCCATTGTGGAGAAGAAGAGTCCTGGGGGCATCTCATGTATGAGTGCCCTGCCTATGACAACAGTAGAATCAAGTTTGCTACCGCAATTCAAAGGAATCCACGAAACCAAGAGTCCTCGCTGCTGCTCGATGAAAACACATACAGGGCACTAACTGTGTATGCGCAGGAAATCTTCGCACTGAGGCTAGCCAAGATTGCTGAAATGAGAACAACATTGGATCATGCTGCCCAAGGCCTGAATCAGACTGGCGTGGGTTAGCTCCTCCTCCGCTAGAGGACACTGCCTTGACAACTTGCAAATCCTTTAAGGGTAGGAACACTGCTGGTACCATTCTGGTGCGGGACTGCTGGCACTCATCGAGTGCGGGATACTGCTGCAAACCCCTTATAGGGTAGGATCAGCCGGCACCGTTCTGGTGCGGGATTGGTGGCACTCTGGAGAACTCCTGAGTGCGGGATACAGAGTCCATTGGCCTCTGGTGATCATGCAGGGGCACCTGTCCCCTGCTACTTTAACTCCCACCCCCAGATCCCTATTTTCACCTCACAAAGAGCGGACTGCTCCTTAACTTCAGTCCGTCCTCCTTTCCCTCTTTCTGTTCCTTCTAACTCGTACTCCTGCTCTGTTTTCCTCCCCCCCACTTTTTTATTTTTTATTATTATTATTTTTTTTTTATTTATTTATTTAATTATTTATTTATTATTTTTTTTTAATTTTATTATTATTATTTTATTATTTATTTATTTATTTTTTTTTTTTATTTTATTATTATTATTTTATTATTTATTTATTTATTTTTATTTTTTTTATTTTATTATTATTATTTTTATTTTATTTTATTTTATTTTTTTTTTCACTTGACCTTTGTCAGGAAGCTTAGGCAACCCTGGCAAAGGCCAGCCAGAGTATAATGGGCAGCCTGGCTCACCTCCCAGTGGTGGTGGCGGGCAACGTGGGGTCCCACTAGGGGCTCTGCGGCCAAGCAGCCAGAGACACAACAACAAAACATAACACTACTCTGACAGAAACCAGACATTACACTTTTTCTGGCTTTTACAGAGATTCTGTATTTCTTCACAAAGTACCATGGTGCAGATGTGGGAAACCACAGGTGGCGCCTTTCACAAAACACTATGCCACTATGCCACTATGTACTTAGAAAAATCAAAAATTTTTGTCATGCTGCCAGCTAAGTTGTCTTACCTTGGTGAACAGTATGCTTCAGTACATGGGTGAATTCAAATGATAAAATCATGTCTGTAACAGCTGAAGTCATTTAAAACTAACAAGCTTCAGGCTTCTGAAGTATTGCAGTGAGCATGAATATAAAATCCAAGTACTGGATCTGGAAATTCTGAGTACTAATAATATTAGCCTGTGTGTATGTAAAAAGCATCATTTTTTATAGCCAAGAAAGCAATCCATACAATAAGCTATACACAGTAATGATGCTTTTGTGTTGAATGCATCTGTTAAACATATCTAGGAACACAGCCTACGGACACTGTGGTCCCAAATCAGTTTACATATTTGTGGCTTGAAAAACTCAGAATACCTCCTGGTAAAATCCTGTCTCCTGAGCAATAAAAGCTTTTAAGAAACTCCTGTAGTCATCAACAGGATTGGAACCATACCGATCCAGATGAATATAAAAACAGTTATACTATTACAAAGCAGTTGGAGTTATGTAAACCTTTATATCAGTGGCATTCAGAACATGTTATTTTGTTTTTTCTGAAAGAGCCTATCCCTTCCCCCACTATTTCTCTTTAATGCTACACCTTTATAAACATTTCAGAATTTTGTCTGCTAGTCATAAATCGAACCTTAAAGTCATTTCTTTATTTTCTGATTAAAGGGAAAGCCATTTGTAAGTGCACCATCCTAGTAGAATTAAAAAAAGTGCTCTACAGGTTTTTTGCCTGTGAATGAAGTCTTATAAACAGTGATTTCTTTTTAATTTTTAGTTTTATATTAATTTCGAAAATAGTAGATTTCACTTTTGATAAATAGATAAATAATTTTGAAAGATAAATATTAATAAATAGTTAGATTTTACTATTTCCTTTGGAAACAGTGTAATCTAACTTATTTTACCCAAATTAAATGAAATTAAATCTAACTAGTGATAAAACTAAAGGTTGAAGACTTATGTTTATAAATATATGTAAATTTTAATTATGGTCAGGAAATTCCTGGGGCACTCAATTTATTCTGAGCTCTTATACATTTTTAAAATGTTTTTGGCATTAAAAATTTCATTTTAAATTTATTTTATAGGGGAGTAAATTGAAAATGCTGTCATTTTATCATAGGTAATCTGTTGCCACCTTCTCATTTCCATGCTTATCTTGCTCATATCTTGAAGGACAACACACACTCACCACCATTTCCAGTGTCTGTTCTCACAACCGAGAATCGAAATATTTGGGCATCAGTTAGGGAGCAATTGAAGAATCTGGGCAATACTGAGCAGTTTAATTTAATTGATACTGCTATTTTTGCAATGGTTTTGGATGAAGAGACTCTTGGCAGTGACTTAATAAAAACTGCACATCATATGTTGCATGGTCCAGCAGTCAACAGGTATGTATTCTACAGGATTATTATTTTATATTGTTTACGTATTTGAAAACTGTAATATTGCATGTCTTTTTTGTTATTTAAGAAATAAGCAACAGTTAATTTGGTTTTGAGTGAAAGACACAAGTGTTCTAATAATAGAAATACTATATCTGGAGATAAAGATGTCTCACCAGAATCCAAAATAGTATTTTAGTCCTATTTTTTTGGCATGAATGAGAATTGTATATGCAAAATAATAAAGCATACATGAAATTCAGAAGGAATTTTATTTCATGTGAAATTTTGAAAACAAGGTAACAAATTTAATTAGCCAAACATGTGTCATTGGTCAAATTTCAGTGTGTTGGCACCTGCAGTCTTATAGTCGGCATTAATTTTATCATTAAGCTCTGGTGAATTATGCTCATTAACTTAACCACTGGCGAAATATTCATTTCTGTATTCAAAAATAATGGGAAGTATAATTATACAAAATTCTCTGGACAGCAAATGCCCTCACAGAATAGCTACAGGAAATAAAAAATCTGTTACTTTCTCTTAAATGCGTACAATGCATATTCCTCACTGTAATCAAAAGTTTCTGTTATGACTGTGTAATTCACTGCTAATGAACATTAGCATTAATATTCATTAATATGTTATTCATCTTACAAAACTAACTCTTACACAGGAGGAGATGTTCAGGTTAAAAAATTTTTATAAAAGTATTCAATAATATTATCAGAATTCGTTGATAGTTTCAGTGTTGAAACACATTATTCCTTATTTAGAAATTATCTCAATCTTTACATTCATTTCTGTGTACATACCTGCCAACTTTTATAGTTTTTCCAGAAGATTAGAAGAAATTGTCTTTCATTGGATTTATGGAAAGTCTACTTTTCTTCAGTATTTAAGTCAAGATTGTGATATATGTTTTTAAAATGTGGACTACTTAATTTGGCTCCAGGTGTTTTGTTTGTTTTCTACATCAGCATTTTGTTTTCTACATCATCTTTTGTTTTGTTTTCCTTTTGTTTTCTACATCAGCATGTTCGGGAGGCAACTCGAGGGAGTAATACTCTCCTTTTGTTTTCTACATCAGCATGTTCGGGAGGCAACTCGAGGGAGTAATACTCTTGATTTGATTAACAGTAGTGATTCTTCATGCATTAAGAATCTGCAGATAAATGAACCACTAGGTGGCAGTGATCACAGTGTTCTGAAGTGGGATTTACTCAAAGAGGTAACAACCATTAGGGGTAAAGGGAAGGGGTATTGCTTTCGTAAAGGCGACTACGATGGACTGAGACAGTATTTAAATTCTATACAGTGGGATCAACTGATGATGTTAGCAACAGCAAATTCAAAATGGGAAGCATTCAAAGGACTTATCTTGGAAGCTACTAGGCTTTACATACCAACTAGAAATATTGTTCAAGGTTTAGGCCTAAGTGGATGTCAGATGAACTAATGAGGCATATGGCAGAGAAGAAAAATGCATGGGATACATACAAATTAACACGTGACACGGACGCCTATGATAGATACAAGTTGATCTGTAACCAAGTTACAAAGGAGGTTAGGCAGGCGAAGGCAGATTACGAGAAATCCTTGGCCAGGGATGCGAAGAAAAACAGCAAGGAGTTCTTTACTTATGTAAACTCTAGAAGGAAGGGGATGAATCAGATTGGTCCACTTGATATCGATGGGTCAACTGTTGATGATCCTGCTCAGGTAGCTAACAAACTAAATGAATATTTTGCATTGACATTCACACATGAGGAGTTATTCACCGAGGAGAATGCCAGAGGTGTATTCAACTCTGGCAGTAAGCTAGAGAATCTTGTAATAACTGAGAGTAAAGTGGAGGAGAAATTGTTGAAGATAAACACAAGAAAGGCACCTGGGGTGGATGGGATCTATCCAGTTATATTAAAGGAGGCAGCAAAGGAAGTAAGCAAACCCTTAGCCATAATTATGAGAGCTTCCTTGGACTCAGGGGAGGTACCCATGGACTGGAGATGTGCAAATGTGACCCCAATTCACAAAGGAGGATCAAAGGGCGACACAAGTAATTATAGACCTGTCAGTTTAATTTCTGTTCCTGTAAAATTAATGGAGGCACTGGTTAAAGAAGCACTGCAGGATCATCTAGACAAGACTTCAGTTATAGCTTGAACACAGCATGGATTTGTTAAGCGGAAAACTTGCCTGACCAATTTGATTGGACACTATGATATGGTCACAAAGGAACTGGATGCGGGAAATAACTTTGATATCATATATTTGGATCTTAGAAAGGCTTTTGATACTGTTGCACATGGAAGACTGCTGCACAAATTGGAGCGGTGTGGCATTGGAGGCAGATTGCTGCTATGGATAAAGGGGTGGTTGAGGGGGAGAACACAGAGAGTGGTAATCAATGGACACTGCTCATTGTGGACTAATGTTATTAGTGGAATCCCTCAGGGTTCAGTATTGGGTCCTTTATTGTTTTCTTTATTTATAAATGATATTGATGATGGTATATCAAGCTTAATGTCCAAGTTTGCAGACGATACGAAGGTTGGCAGGGTTGTCAAGGACACTACTGACACTATGCTGCTGCAACAGGATCTGGAAAGGTTGAGCAGATTATTATTATTATTATTATTAGCCCTATGATGCAAGGAAGCCTGAGGCTTATGCTGCATCAGCCAAAAAAAATTCCCAAGAGAGAGGAATCACCAAGCAAGAGAAGGATGATGATATCCAGCTCAGGACCATGGGTTTGCCAAGCCCATACTCACCAGATGTGAACCCCTGGAGTTGATTATACGAGCTGTTTCTGGTAATCTGATCAGTCTTGCCTTGAACATCAGGTGAGGATGCAACCGAGTTGTAGTGTCTATCTGCACTCTGTGTTTATTTAATTACAGTAGATTGTCGAAATAACGGAACATTCGAACTAACGGTACAGTGAGATCGGATGTTGACATACAGCGTAAATGTCTTAGCATTAGCATTAGTAGAGGCATATGATGCAAGAAAGCAAGCTTATTCAGCATCAGCCAAAAAAAAAAAAAAAAAACCCCACTCCCATTTCACCCCTCTGTTCGTTCGAAATACCTGTCCAGTTGAGCTTTAAATTTGTTTAGGCTATCAACTACTACAACAAGTGATGGAAGTCGGTTCCACTAACCAACCACCCGCTGGCCAAAGGCAAATTTCCGCACATCTATCTGACATCCATCCTTCCTCAATTTGAATTTATGCCCTCTGAGGTGATTATTCTGAGCAAGATGAAGAATCCCATTGGCATTGAGCATGCTCAAACCATTCAAAGCCTTATACACCTCTATCAGATCACCTCGCCGGTGTCTAGTCTCCAGACTCTGTAATTTGCAAAACTTAAGCCTTCTTCGTAAGAGCAACCCTTTGTTCCATTCACTAATCTTGTTGCCCTTTTCTGTACCCATTCCAGCAGTTCTACATCCTTCTTGAAATGAGGCCTCCAGACCTGTATACAGTACTCAAGATGTGGCCTAACCATTGCCTTATACAAGGGAATAATCACCTCCTTATCCCTGCTAGAAAAATTCCTGTATATCATTGACAAGACACCATGAGCTACTCTTGCAGCTCGTCTGCACTGCTCAGAGAACTTCATATCTGCCTGCACAATTACCCCCAGGTCCTTTTCATTCTCCACCACTGTCAGTGTAGTACCGCAGAGTTGATACGTTGCTCTGGGGTTACTGTTTCCCATATGTAGTACTTTACATTTGTCAATGTTAAACTTCATTTGCCACCTCTCAGCCCATCTGTTCAACCTTTCCAGATCCTATTGCAGCAGCAGCAGCATAGCGTCAGTAGTGTCCTTAACGACCCTGCCAACCTTTGTATCATCTGCAAACTTGGACATTAAACTTGATATCCCCTCATCAATATCATTCATAAACACCGAAAACAACAACGGACCCAACACTGAACCTTGAGGAACTCCACGTTGAGCAGTGTCCATTGATTACCACTCTCTGTCTTCTGCCACTCAACCAACCCCGTATCCATAGCAGCAATTTGCCTCCAATGCCACACTGCTCCAATTTGTGCAGCAGTCTTCCATGTGCAACAGTATCAAAAGCCTTTCTAAGATCCAAATATATAATATCAAAGTTATTCCCTGCATCCAGTTCTTTTGTGACTACATCATAGTATCCAATCAAATTGGTCAGGCAAGACCTGCCCTTAACAAAACCATGCTGCGTCTGAGCTATAACTGAATTCTTGTCTAGATGATCCTGCAGTGCTTCTTTAACCAGTGCCTCCATTAATTTACCTGGAACAGAAGTTAAACTAACAGGTCTATAATTACTTGTGTCAGCCTTTGATCCTCCTTTGTGAATTGGGGTTACATTTGTACATCTCCAGTCTATGGGTACCTCCCCTGAGTCCAAAGAAGCTCTCATAATTATGGCTAGGAGTTTGCATACTTCCTTTGCTGCCTCCTTTAATATAACTGGATAGATCCCATCCACCCCAGGTGCCTTTTTTATGTTTATCTTCAACAATCTCTCCTCCACTTTCCTCTCAGTTATTACAAAATCATCCAGCTCACTGCCAATGTTTACTTTACCTACATCATTCTCCTTCCTGAATAACTCCTCATGCGTGAATGTAGATGCAAAATACTCGTTTAGATTGTTAGCCACCTGAGCAGGATCCTCAACCGTTGAACCATCAATATCCAGTGGACCAATCTGATTCATCCCTTTCCTTCTCGAGTTCAAATATGTAAAGAACTCTTTTCTGTTTTTCTTTGCATCCTTTGCCAAGGATTTTTCGTAGTCTGCCTTTGCCTGCCTAATCTCCTTTGTGACTTGGTTACAGACCAACTTATATCTATCATAGGCTTCCATGTCACCCATTAATTTGTATGTATCCCATGCATTTTTCTTCTCTGCCACATGTCTCATTAATTCATCTGACAACCATTTAGGCCTAAACCTTGAACAGTATTTCTTAGTTGGTATGTAAAGCCTGGTAGCCTCCAAGATTAGTTCCTTGAATGCTTCCCATTTTGAGTTTGCTGTTGGTAACATCATCAGTTGGTCCCACTGTATAGAATTTAAATACTGTCTCAGACCATCATAGTCGCCTTTACGAAAACAAAAACCCTTCCCTTTACCTCTGATCGGAACTGGATCATGGATGATTGAAGACGGGTATTCTGGTGCGATGAGTCCCTTTTCCAGTTTCCACATAATTATGTTTTTTACTTACAGTCGATATTAATCCCTGAAAGGTTCGGATTACGTGTCCATTCTTGTAGACTATCTGCATCCCTTCATAGTCATTGTGCATCCACAGAGCAATGGACTCTTCCAGCAGGACAATGCGCCTCCCCACAGAGCCGTGGTGACTAGAACATGTTCGAAGAGCATTCTGCAGATTTTACGACCATGGAATGGCCTTCCCATTCACCGGACATGAACCCTGTGGAGCATCTTTGGGAGGTCCGTTCGAGCTTTGGATACTCTACCCAGAAAGGCGACTGAATTATGGACAGCGGTGCAGCAAGCATGGATGGAAATACCTGTGGACCGCTTTCGTGAACTAGTGGACTCAAGGCTTCGCCGTGTTGACTGCGCTTATTCGGGCGAAAGGTAGACCCACCTGTTACTAGGCACGTATTCCATGATTTCTGTCCACTCAGTTACCTCCTTGAGTAAATCCCACTTCAACACACTGTGATCACTGCCACCTAGTGGTTCATTTATCTGCAGATTCTTAATGCATGAAGAATCACTACTGATAATCAGATCAAGAGTATTGCTCCCTCTTGTTGCCTCACGAACATGCTGATGTAGAAAACAATCATCCAATAAATCCACAAAAGCCTTGCTAGTGTGCGAGTGACCAACCTACAAATTCCAGTCAATATCTGGGAAATTAAAATCCCCCATTATAAGACTCTCTGATTTACTGGCCCACTCTATTTCCCTGTACAATATCTTATTATACTCATCAGAGTCATTAGGCCTATAGCACACTCCTGCTCTCAATTTTGATTTCCCTATGCTTATGTCACACCAAACTGACTCGACACTGCCCTGTCCATCGATGTCGACTGGTTTCACTTCCTTGGACTTTATGTGTTTCTTAATTAATAGCATAACCCCTCCTCCCCTCCTGTCCTGTCTATCCTTTCTATACACATTGTATTCCCCAAATTCCAGTTCCGCATTACTTATATCTGTGTGACACCACGTCTCTGATATCCCAACAATATCTGCCTTTGATGTTTTGAGCAATACCTCAAATTCATCAAATTTATTTACCAAACTCCTAGCATTGGTGTACACGCAGGTATACATGCACCTGTTTCTATTCTTAGCTACCCTAACACAACCCATGTTTTTACTTGTACCGCAATGACTACCAGCAGTCTCTGAAATATCCTGCATCTTGTTTTCCAGGCTTCTGCTCATTTCAATAGAAGCAGTGCAAGAATCACTTCCACCTCTGCCAGTGGCTACTGTTAATCTATTAGTCCTTGTATCCCCCCAACTAGCAGTTTTCCGACCCACCTAACACTGCCTCGACAGCATCAGCAAAAATTCTTGCACCCTTTCTATTTAAGTGTATCCCATCCCTGTAGAAGCAATCTCTCCTGTTAACAGTAAGGCAACTCTGGCAGTAAGCTAGAGAATCTTGTAATAACTGAGAGTAAAGTGGAGGAGAAATTGTTGAAGATAAACACAAGAAAGGCACCTGGGGTGGATGGGATCTATCCAGTTATATTAAAGGAGGCAGCAAAGGAAGTAAGCAAACCCTTAGCCATAATTATGAGAGCTTCCTTGGACTCAGGGGAGGTACCCATGGACTGGAGATGTGCAAATGTGACCCCAATTCACAAAGGAGGATCAAAGGCTGACACAAGTAATTATAGACCTGTTAGTTTAACTTCTGTTCCATGGAAATTAATGGAGGCAGTGGTTCAAGAAGCATTGCATGATCATCTAGACAAGACTTCAGTTATAGCTTGAACACAGCATGGATTTGTTAAGTGGAAAACTTGCCTGACCAATTTGATTGGACACTATGATATGGTCACAAAGGAACCGGATGCGGGAAATAACTTTGATATCATATATTTGGATCTTAGAAAGGCTTTTGATACTGTTGCACATGGAAGACTGCTGCACAAATTGGAGCGGTGTGGCATTGGAGGCAGATTGCTGCTATGGATAAAGGGGTGGCTGAGGGGGAGAACACAGAGAGTGGTAATCAATGGACACTGCTCATTGTGGACTAATGTTATTAGTGGAATCCCTCAGGGTTCAGTATTGGGTCCTTTATTGTTTTCTTTATTTATAAATGATATTGATGATGGTATATCAAGCTTAATGTCCAAGTTTGCAGACGATACGAAGGTTGGCAGGGTTGTCAAGGACACTACTGACACTATGCTGCTGCAACAGGATCTGGAAAGGTTGAGCAGATGGGCTGAGAGGTGGCAAATGAAGTTTAACATTGACAAATGTAAAGTACTACATATGGGAAACAGCAACCCCAGAGCAATGTATCAACTCTGTGGTACTACACTGACAGTGGTAGAGAATGAAAGGGACCTGGGGGTGGTTGTGCAGGCAGATATGAAGTTCTCTGAGCAGTGCAGACGGGCTACAAGAGTAGCTCATGGTGTATTGTCAATGATATATAGGAATTTTTCTAGCAGGGATAAGGAGGTGATTATTCCCTTGTATAAGGCAATGGTCAGGCCACACCTAGAGTATTGTATACAGGCCTGGAGGCCTCATTTCAAGAAGGATGTAGAGCTGCTGGAACGAGTACAGCAAAGGGCAACAAGATTAGTGAATGGAACAAAGGGGTGCTCTTATGAAGAAAGGCTTAAGTTTTGCGAATTACAGTGTCTGGAGACTAGGCACCAGCGAGGTGATCTGATAGAGCTGTACAAAGCCTTGAATGGGTTAAGCATGCTCAATGCTGATGGGATTCTTCCTCTTGCTCAGAATAATCATTTGAGAGAGCATAAATTCAAATTGAGGAAAGACAGATGTAGGATAGATGTGCGGAAATTTGCCTTTAGGCAGCGGGTGGTTGGTAGGTGGAACAGACTTCCATCCCTTGTCGTGGAAGTTGATAGCCTAAATAAGTTTAAGGCTCAGCTGGACAGGTATTTCGAACGAACAGAGGGGTGAAGTGGAAGTGGTTATTTTTTATTTATTTATTTTACTTTATTTTTTTTTGGCTGATGCTGCATAAGCTTGCTTTCTTGCATCAAATGCCTCTATTAATGCTAATGCTAGGTGCCAAGCGATTTTGTGATCAAGTGTCTTTGCAAGTAAATTAGCACTCTTTCTTGGTGAAATAAAATTTGTTTCCTAATTTTCAGCATTACATTAATGCTCAGTTCATTCAGTAAAAGAAAGCACTTTACTAGATCAGAAGGAGAAGTAACCTTCTTTTTTTCTTCTCTTAATTTTTTGTTTTATTACTAACCCATTACCACTTGGTCACAAAGGTGTCACTGCTCCTGCCTCCACATGGCGGGGCCAGTAACCTGGAGGGGAAAAGCTCTCCCTTCCAGGGTGAAATGGAGCAATCAGTTCCTAAAACCCAGAAATGCACTGGGTGCATAGATGAAACCCTTACAGCGTGAAAACAGTCAGAGTCTGATTTTGTTGCAGCTAAACATCAAAAGACTGATGTAGCCAAAATTAGAACTCTAACCTTCCTTATCATTCACTCAACCGAAGGACAACTTATTGGCAAACTCTCACCATTTCTAGTGCAAAAATGCCTGGAAAGCATAATAGGTACTCTCAAGGCAGTTCATCACTTAAGATCAGGAGACTTACTGGTTGAAGTTGCCACTGCTCGACAGGCTGAACAACTACTAAACCTAAAATCCTTTGGTGGAACTTCCATTATCATTTCACCATACGTTTCCCTGAACATGTCAAGAGGTGTCATCACCAAATGGGACCTCATAAACGTGTCAGATGATGAGCTGAAACAAGAACTATAAGATCAAGTAGTAATCAATGTAAGAAGAATAATGACAAAAAAAAGACGGCACACTAGTTCCCACTCGGAACATAATACTCACATTCGATAACCCAAAACACCAACAGCGATCAGAGCAGGTTATGCTAATTGCCTTGTTAAAGTGTATATTCCAAACCCCTTATGCTGCTACAAGTGCCAGAAGTTTGGGCACTCACAAACAGTCTGCAGAGGAGCATCTGTTTTTGCCACATGTGGATCCACTGCGCGCACAAACACTAAATGCACAGCTACACCTAGTTGTCCAAACTGCTGAAAAGTACATCCGGCGTTTTCCAAGGAGTGTCCCCTTTGGAAAAGTGAAAAACACATATAGCAATACAAAACTGAACACAATGACACCAAAGGGGACACTCCTACCAAGAGGCCAAAAAGTCTTTACCAGCCCTGAATACTAATAAACCAACCTATGCTCAAGCAACCAAAAGAGATATATCTATTGCAACCCAAACAGTGGTAACTATGCCACCAAGCGAATCGCTATCTCAGTGGGCAAGGTCAGTATTAGCCACTGTACCAGTAAACCAAACGACTAGCAAACAAAGTAAAGCCATAAATACTCCAATTACTGTACAATTAGATGCCTCCCCACAGAAAAACTATTCACTGATGAGGATATGGACATTGCTAGCAAAATTCCTATATATTATTGACAAGACTCCGTGACCTACCCTGGCAGCCCCTCTGCACTGCTCAGCGAACTTCATATTTGACTGCACTATTACTCCCCAGGTCTTTTTCACTTTCCACTTCCCTGAGTGTAGTACCACACAGTTGGTATGTTTCTCTTTGGTTATTGCTACCCATATGCAGTACTTTGCATATGGGTAGCAATATGCAAAGTACTGTTGCATATGGGTAGCAGTATGCAAAGACTGTCGGAATACACTTCTGTAAGAAGTGTAACCTACATCCAGACCCAGAACTTCACCTAGAAAATCAAATCATCCCAGTGATTTGTAGTGTCTGCTTTCTTGGTGTGGTCCTAGACCATAAACTTACCTTCCTCAAACATATAAAAGAGCTCTGGATTACTTGCCTTAAGATGCCAATCATCTTAAGAGTACTATCTGGCACAACATGGGGAGCCGACTGTTACACTCTATTACATTTGTATCATGCATTAATATGGTCACAACTAAACTACGGCTCTGTGGACTACAGCTCTGCTAGACCAAGTGCCTTACATTGGCTTGATCTCGTACACCACAGTTCTCTTCAGCTTGCACTAGGGGCATCCCGTACATCACCAGTTCATAGCTTATATACTGAAGCAACTACGTAGCAAAAGTCAAAGGGCAACTAGACAACCCCATTCGAAATGGACTTTTCTCGCCCAAATGGGAGAACCTTTACAGAGCCTATTCATCTAAAAACCCATCAATGGAATATGCCTACATTCCCTGCTCAATGACTGACAAATTGACCTTAGCATGATACAGCCTACTGCTTCTCGTACAGCTCCACCTTGAATGTATCACATACCGTTGTGTGACTTTTCACTCACATTGTTTGGGAAGCACACCTTACCCTAACATAACGTACTGCAAATTCATGCTGCATTGAGAACCCAGCATGCAGAGTACATGCCAATCTACATGGACGGATCTAAAATTGACGCCCATGTTGGTGCATCAGCAGTTTTTCCTAACCTTATCATAGCAAGAAACTCCCCATTAAATGCAGCAGCTACGCTGCAGAACTCTTCTATCTTCATAGCATTAAATTTTACCTTATCAACAAATATATTGAAGTGTTATCTATACAGGCTCCATTAGTGTTATCCAAGCTATACAGCAGAATAAAAATCATGATAACCATTTACCCATACAGATTTGGAATACCATTACTAAGCTAAATAGGAAGAAACAAGAAATCATCTTTTGTTGGAGCCCTGGTTATGTTGGAATTTCTGGAAATGAACGTGCTAATCTAGCTGTGATAACTGCTCCAGTTGCTATAGATGAACTGTTTAGTATACTGATCACAGACTACAAGTCAATTATAAAGAAGTGGTGTCTTGAAAAATGGGAACAAACTACTCCATATAAAGAAACATCTCCAACCTTGGAAATCCAATATAAGTGAAAACATCATGAAGAAGTCATATTAGCTTGACTACGAATAGGCCATACACATCTAACACATCTTTATCTTCTTGCAGGCACTGATCCATTACCCTGTTGTGGATCAGTGCCTGCAAGAAGATTGCAACACTCAGCTCACTGTCCAACACGTACCCATTGATTGCCCCAAATACAATAGTGACCGACAAGCTATGTTTACCACTTTTTCCAGGACGAACATTCCTTTCAGTATTGCTGACCTCCTGGCAGATACCCCGTATGTGGCCAAAATTTTTTCATTCCTTAAATGGATACAATTATACAATGAAGTGTGAACTTTAACAACATTTATATACATAAACTGTGTATTTAATATTACCATAGTTAGGTGCATTATGGCCTTGCTGCCCTTGCACTGTAAAGTTCATAAACAAGCAAACAAACCAAACTACTTAATTTTCAATTTCAAAGCTGTCATTCGGTGTGCCTGCTTATCTTTAGTATGCAATGTCTGTGATTTTGTTTTGTGTATTAAGCAGTAGAATGGATACCATGTATTCTAAAATTTATGCTCTTGTATACTTTTTTTTTTTTTTTTTTTTTTCAAAAAGCTTTAGGTTAATCCTAAACATCTGCCCTTCAAAAGCATTGAGAATCTGCACCTTGCCTGAGGATTGATATATTTACTGTTGATATTGTTTTTCTCCACTTGTATTGGATATCCTATTCTATAAAAAAAAAAAAAAAAAAAAAAAAAAAAATTATTTCATACATAGAAAAGTTCAGAAATTGGCAACTCTTTGGATGGATGATAATCAGCCACTACTGTAATAGAAGATAGTGTTGACACTATCTTCTATTACAGACATGCATAGGGATTTTCAGCCATGCTGCCTGCAAGATTTGCTACAGTGTCGGAATAGATGACAGTTGCATGTGTATATGCCTCACTTCCTGTTCTAAAACATCTCGCAGGTGTTCAGTTAGATTGAGGTCAGATGAATTTAGAGGCCAATGAAAATAGGTGATATCTTCACTGTGTTCCTCAAACCACTTGGTCACAGTACAGGCCTGATGACATGGCACATTATTGTCTTGAAAGATCTGATTTTGTCTGGAAAAAATTGCTACATGGCAGGGTACATGTAGACTCTTAAGAGCTGCCAGTAGACCTCACCAGTGAAATGTTGGTCTATACACACCAGGGTGTGTATGGACCAACAAAATATTCCGCAGGTGTTCAGTTGAATTGAGTTCAGGCAAATATGGAGGCCAATCAGGATGAGTGAAATCTTTGCCATGTTTATTGAACCACTCATACACAGTGCAGGCCCAATGACAAGGCATATTATCATCCCAGAAGATCCTGTTTATGTCCAGGAAATATTCAACATGACAGGGTGCACATGGTCTCCTAAGTAGACTTCAGCAGTTAAATGTTAGTCCATACACACTAGAGGTCCTAGTTCTTGCCAGCAAAAAATGCTCTGTATTAAGCCACCAACACCTGTCTGAATAGTGGACACCATGCATGATGGGTCCTGGACCCACATTGCTTGTGCCACACCACACAAAGGTATCCATTGCCATGTTGCACCAGGTATTTGGACTTTTCCAGTCCTCCAGTGTCAAACCAGCTTGTTGACACCACTGCATTTGCTGTTGACGATAGTTAGTGGTGAAGAGAGGGTGTTTCTTGGGTCATCTACTGTGGAACCCCACACATCTCAGTGTGCGGTGCATTGTCATTTGGGATATTGTTCTTGCATTCCTCATTGTATTGCAGTGTCATCTATTGCACAGTGACCTGCTGTTGAGCCTGTACACCATGCTGTTCCCTTTTCTCACCACGAACATCCTTTACAGTTCTGACAGTGGGATGTGGTTTGACCCTTTCGACACCATTCTTTGTGCATCTTAACCACAGTAGGCCATGAGCAACCAACAAGATGTGCCATATCCAATATGGAAACATCTGACATATGAGCTGTCACAGTCATACCCTATTAAAAATCCATAGTATATTTACTATGTCCCATAACTGCTACTTTATCACTTTGACTTGCATGACCAGATGCAAATTACCACTGCTCCAGTGTATGAAGCTGTTTGGCTTCTTATATGTGAGCTGTGTGGCATGGTCCATTGTGGATGGGGTGAACATGATTCAGTGATTACTGAGTGTGCATTACTTATTAATTTACTTTTCTCATTTGTTACCAAGCAAGTTCTGACAAATTATCTTAAGTTTCTTGAATAAATATAAAGAGGAGGACAACTGCCTGATAGCATTACATAACATTAAACTCTATAGTGCATCCATTATACATCTTATATTTTGCATTTGAGAGGTGGGGTATTAATATTAGCTATATGGTGCAAGGAAGCTGCAGGTTTTTGTGGTGCCAGCCAAAGAAAGGAGTAGTGCTTGGTGCTGATCATTAACCAGTCTTCATATCATATGCAAACTTTGGCATCATGTCCTGTATCCCTTTGTTAATGTCATTTATGAAAATCAGAAACAATAACAGTCCCAGAACCAATCCTTTGGAACCACTCTTCTAATGTTAGACTAATCTGAAGAGTAACCATTAATCACAACCCTCTGGCCTCCTGCCCTGTAACTGCCCATCATAGAATCTTACCCATGATCAAAAAACTCTCATGTAGGATTGGGTCAAATTCTTTGCTAAAATCCAAATAAACTATCTCAAAATTATTTCCTGCACCCTGCTCATTACTAAATATGTCAAAATAGCAAGCCAAATTAGTTAAACAGGTAGCAAAAATGATTTTTCCTTAACAGAGCCATGTTGTGAATTCCTTTGGAATTCCCTTTCTTTCTTTATAAATGCTTCTGTATTGTATATTTATCATTCCCTCCCCATTTTCTCTACAACTGAAGCTAGACTGACTGGTCTGTACTTATCCACTTTTCTCTTAGAATTGCCTTTTTGTTTTGGTAATACATTAGTATTTCTCTAATACAAAAAATCTCCCCCAAATCCAATAATGTCTTCCGTTAATCTTAATGGTTCAATGCTGGGTATATGCCAACTCCAGGACTTCTTGCCTTTAGGCCCTGAAATTTTTCTAATAATCATTCAGCTGTAATTTCAGTATTGTTAATTTCATACTGCTCAACTTCGTTCTTACCTCCTCTCCTTGCTATGAAGAATCTTTCATTTATAACAGCCTTTAATGACAAACAGGAAATAAATTTGCAATTTTTATTCTCTTTTTAAACAATGTCTAATTTTATTTGGTTAGTGAGGTACCTCCATATTCATATTATTGCACGTAAGGTACACATAGTTATTCATTTGAAATCATCCAAATTTTACTGTTTGAATATTCATATTGTTAATCTCTTTAAATTGTTATAATATACTTTACATATTTTTTATACATTTTTATATATCATATTATATTTTTATCTTTACATACCATTAACAATCAGAATGCATTCCTTTAATTCTTCATTAGTGTACTATAAATACTCCTAAATACTAGCTGTACTCCCTTCTTCTTGTGATTGTAGATCTCGTAATATAATTTGGATGAATTGATTCTAGCCCTGAAGTGGACTAGAATTAATACCACAGTTGCAGTATATTAAGCAGAATTCTTCATGACTGACTTCCTACATGCAAAACAGAATGTTGTTGCATGAATGGCAAAATTAAAAATTCATGACCTGCATTAAGCAGTTACTGGATATAACCAGCTTGTTGAGCACCATTTCACATATCATTAACATAGTGGACCCATGCTTTGTTGTACTGCTGTTCTCTAGTAGCTATGTTTTTAAATTTCCCCTTGAAGACTCTAAGGAGCCACAAGATGATTTGGTTAAGCATTTATTGAACATGGACTAAGAATGGCCTACTGTTGACTCTTTGTCTGGCCTCTTTAGTTTCTTTCCAATTTGTTGAATGCAAACAGAGTCCACATTAAAACTGATTAGCATGTTATTTTAGTTTGTAAAGGTTGTTTGGATCCACTTAATGAATTCTTTAGTGACCTGATCTTGAGTGAAATTGTAATTATCTTAATATTTTATTTTGTACAAATGGAATAAAATATTAAGATATCTTTAACTTATAATAATTAATAATAATTAATTAGAAATTAATTTATTATTAATTAATTATAAATATAACACTATAAAGACAGATATACAATTTGAGCTAGTATAATTTTTAATCTGAAGGTGGTTTGACAAGTCCTTCCAGTTGATCCTCTCAAAAGATGGTAAAGCAGCAGTAAACTTTGAGCATGCGTGGGGTGATGGGGTAGCAGTGTTACGTTTCTTCAATGATATTTTCAAAGACTCAACAACTAATCATTTTGTTCATCAACATTCATCTCCTGCAAATTTGGATGCATCACAGTTTGTCAAGAGATTAGGTAATTTTTTTAAAATGCATATGTTAGTATTTTGTTAGTTATTTATATGCTATTAACGTATTCTTTCTAGGGAACCTATTGCATATGTAAGTTTGTGGGGCATGTGTATCTGAGATATTTGTCAATTCTACACTATCTGTTCTTGTATGTCTCCAAGCAGAAAAAAAATAATAAAATAAATTATATATATATTTTTTACTATAAAGATGTGTTTATATACCTCCATGACTACTGTAGAAAAAGAACATTAAATGTACCACAAAACTAGTACAAATGTATTAATTTGGAGCATTAGTTTGATGGTGTATTTAGTATTTCCTTTTACCACAATAGTCTTGGAAAATAAAATGTTATAAATTTTAAACTATAAATACACTCTACAAATGAAGAATCTTCTAAGTACCTTAAATACTATGTACTGGTGCACAGTACCGGAGTGACTTGATAAACAGTGCACCAAAACTAAATACCTGTTCAAGTTAACAAGAACTTGTTAACTTGAACTTGTTCAATTTATTCTGAGATGGAATGTGTCTGGTGGCCATCATGATTGATATTGCTATTGTGACGGGAAATATGATGCTCTCAGACCACTTTCTACACCCTTATGTCATATCAGTATCAATCACACTGCAGTACAGATTTGCCAACCCTCTGTCTACAGGTTTTCATCAGTGGCCAATTTTTTTTATAATCCACTTGCTCAGTTGCTCCTTTAATCAATCTTTCAAATATCTCTTTGTTTCACCAGTATAATTGGGCGCATAATCTAGACACTGAACCTTATAGATAACAGCTTACAACCTTAGAAGCAGTGGGTTACTTTATCTTTGCCACATTGACAGGCATGTGTCTTTCTGACTGTACTGCACACATGTTGCACACTAAATGAACTGAGAATTCTAGAAATCTCTTCCATAATTCTCCAAATAATAAATAAGGTACGCATAAGGTGCAGCGGCTGGTAAAACAGGCTCTGGGTTGTTTCCCCCTCCCATACAATAGTGGTTAAGAATGTCCTCAGGAAATCCACTTTCTGAAGATCAGCCATCATTCTGTTTCTTTCAGCTATCTTCCTCTAAGGTACTATGGTATGACTAGTTCATCTTCAACGGTGCTCTTGTCATGTTATGCTTATGGGCAGGAAGCATGTGCCAGTCATTAAGTTTAAAGTGACTCATGCTTATAGGTTTTTTTTGTGTCAAAATATTTTTGTGCAGACTCTATCTCCTAACTAGGACATATAAAGAAGGTAGGTGCTTATCTATCTCAGTCTCAAAAGTAAATTGAATATCATCTGAAAAGGGTATTAATATAAGATGTTCAGTCTCTCTGTCCAAAGTAATAATCACAAACATATCATATAATCATAACCACTTGTGTATAAGAATAAGAACATACCAACATAATTGTATATTCCATAACTACATTTACCACTACTAGGGAGAACTCATCGGTGCCATACATCTGTTTTTACACTTTATCTTGAAATAATGTAGTATTACATGATAAATACATTTACAGCTTGATATATTTCATAACTGATGATGGTCTTCCTGTAAGAATTTTCTTTTATCCATCAGGCCATATAAGCAGCCTGAAGTGTATTGAGTTAGAATGTTAGTAAAAAAGTGCTCATGTTGAAAGTATCATTATTTTTTCTTGCTTCTGAGATTGTTAATTGCATGAATTTTCTATAATTTTTCATATTACTGGTTTCTCTGTGGAGTTTAAGCAAAGAGGTCTTGGATGCCTCTTGGGGGTCCTGTAAGTAATTATATTATTGATTTTTTTATTTAATCTGCACATATACATTGTTTTTAATGATATGGGGATTATGGGAAAATTTGCAAAAGGGTTTTACAGCCAAAAAGTTTGAAAAGCACTGTTTCCCAATAAACACTAAAACTTCAAAAGTATATATTTTGGCAACTAAACAAGGGCTGGCTGCAATTGGCCTAAGTAGAAGCCTTAGTTTACATATCTTTGGTGCCCTATGTAAGGGAAATTGATTCCCCATAACATGCATGCAGCAAACATCCCTACTAACTTTATTATCCTTATACTACAACCTTTTACTGTTTTATTAATACAACATTCCAAGATCTGTGAAAGATTTATGCATATTGGAACATGAACTAAGCATCACTCAGTAATACTAACTCCTTACACATAAATTCTGTTCTGTCCATAGCAGCAATTAATCATTTTTTATCTACTGGCAGTACTGTGATATCCTGATCTTGTATAATCTTCTGCAAAACTTTCTTTGGTCTTAACTAATTTTGACTGGATAGAATGGTCATTGTTCAGAAATGCCATAGTTCTAAATTTGATGCCTCCACTAGCTAATTCTGATTGTCTCTTTCACACCTGATATAATCTGTCATATATATATGGTTGCCATGTTTGTGGTTATTCCTTGGGCAGGAAGTGCAAACTCATACTTTGTTAATTTTTTTTTATATAGCATGTTTTTCATACAGTTTACCTCTTTAATAGAAATGGACATCACCATTTCTTTAATAGAAATGGACACCATCCCCCTCTTTTGGATACATTGGTGAGAAAATATGGCACATGGATAAATACTTCTGTATATGTAAAACCTCTTTGCCCGGGCCAGTTAACAGATTGTAAAGTCGACCCATGCTCCTGTCTATAAGAATAGTACTGCTTAGACAAAATTTGGTCACACTGTTGCTGGCTTATGAGAGTACAGTTGAAAGAAATAGACTAATGGTTGATCCTCAGAGATGCAAATTTCCTTGGGACAATTTTAACTCTGAAAGCAATCTCTATGTTACTCTCCCTCCTTATGTGGGGGGAAGGAATGTTACCCAGCTTATTTCATTGGCTGCTATAGTTTATATATCTTACTATCTGAGCACTGCAGAGGAGTTTCTAAAATCTTCTGTTCACTTGGCATGTGGTGTGTGTGACTTCCTACCTGGATGCTATGTACATTATTATCAAAGGTAAAGGCTTTAATTCACTGTTCCCAAGGATATGAGCATATTTTACATAAGGTTCATTGCCTATATTGTGGAGCATGTTATATTGGCTGAAAAAGATGGATGTTTCAAAGAATGGTTAGTGCATGTGTGACATGATTTAGTAGATGGGTTGTTAAAAATCAACAACTGCTGAGCATTTTCTTGGAGGAGACTTATCACATCTATCTTGAGGATGTGCTTAAAATTAATATGGCTT
Source organism: Mastigoproctus giganteus (assembly GCF_048544385.1). Taxonomy (NCBI): domain Eukaryota; kingdom Metazoa; phylum Arthropoda; class Arachnida; order Uropygi; family Thelyphonidae; genus Mastigoproctus; species Mastigoproctus giganteus. Next base: position 111,204,337 of record NC_143583.1, on the reverse strand, counting down.
GGGGCTGTGATTTTTCTATGATTAATAAAATTGAAAAGCAAATAATTATCTTGTTACCAATTAATTTCTAATTAACTAACTAATAATATATAATAGTGACTGTTTTCATTTCACTCCACATACGTCACAATACATAATAATATTCACTCAATGTTTTTAACCCTTTGTGGTTTGATATTGCAACACCATATAATTCTGCTTCTCATCCAGTATCAAAGCCACTGTGACTGTCAGTGTTACTGACTGTGAAATTTGTTTTAGCATCATGCTGGAATAGTTATTGTACTGCCACCAGTTTATACGTCATGTAACAATTGGAAAACTTAGACTGATGTTTATATTCAATTGTTAACTGCAAGCAGCAGTTGTTTTACATCATTTTAGTTGTTGTTGGAGTGGAGGTTTAATGGCACAAGAGCTGTTATAGCCAAATTTTGCTTTCTTCATTTTAGAAGTTACATAGTATCATATACTCTGTATTAGAACTGAAGTATTTAGATCTGTGTAATTTATTAGAACTTTCTGAATTTGAATGAAGTGAAGAAAGTGGGTTTTTTTTGGTGTTACATGGAACTAAATGAATAAACTAATATAAAGGAATATTGATCTGAAGAATGGACAGACAGAATTATGTTTTTCAAGATTGTATTTAGCAGGAAAAGATTTCTGCAGATATTTTGGATGTTCCATCTCTGTCCACAAACAAATTTTTTTATTTATGTCCCCCACTTTCAATTTTTTTTTTTTTTTTTTTATGAAAACCCCAAACACGAAAGGTATCAAAACCTGTAGTACTTTGTACCATGCATGGGTTGAAGGAGAAGTATGGGGGGAGGGGAATGCCGGAAACTTTGCTCTAGAGACTAAACATGGGTTTCAATTACTTTTGTTTTCAAAAGCAATTCAAAGTGAGGACATACATACTAAAAAAATACTGAATGGCTATCTGAATGAAAGGTTTCATGAATATTTTGTTCTAGTAAAGAATATTGCATTAGACAAAACTACTGGTGATTTCAAATTAGAAGTTCATTCTAATAATATAATCCTCAAAAGTCAAAATGGACCATCATGTATTTATTTTAGCTGACCCTGAAACAGGTTGTGTGTCAGCTGTTGTACCATGTTTTTGAAAGCTGGCTACTGATAAGAGCAGGCTTGAATTTCTCCGCAAGGATCATGCTTCACAGTATTTGAGGGTAATGGATTTCATTTATTCACTGGCCAATTTTGCACTAGTATCCAACTATCAACACAAGAACTAAATATACACCTAAATGGTGCTATGATGGATAGCACAGAGAGATTACCATCAGAGATAAAGACTACAGGAAGGTTGAAAGGCACAGAACTGTTGGTTTTTGAAAAGAGATATAAAAAAAAACCGTACTTCTATTTTCTATAATACCAAAACCGAAGTCACAACAGGAAAAGTTAACAGGGAGAAAAACCAATCATTATTTGTGAATACACAAGAAATATGGGTGCAAGGAATGGTCAGCCTAGATGGAAATGGCCATTACTGTTTTAATTATTCATTCAGTCAGATTATGAAATGGCTTTCAGAATTGTCAACTGCCAAAAGTCTCAGTTGTGAACAGGTTCATCTTGGGATGATCCATTTCAAAAGAACTTTCATCACAAGCAGTTTCAAAAGAACTTGCTTGTTGAGCTAGTAGGAGATGCCTGAAAAAAGAACATTCTTTAAGAATTTGGTAGTGTGAGATATGCTCCACAAAACTGGGATTGCAGGTTTGAAAGTTTCAAGATATACCACATACACTAAAATTATAATAACCAATATGTAATAAAATAATTAACATTTAAAATGTCTAAAGAGTTTTTATGTTTTACCATACAAGACAAAAAACAAATAATTTTTGAACATCACATTTCAAGTAGTCATTATTTTGGATTTTAGAACTCAACTTCATGGGAACAACAGCGAAAATGATTTTGGACCGCAATGGGTTAATACTTATTTCCTCCTGGATTTTTAATAAAAATTTCAATGGAACATATATTTCACAGGTCTTATGAGATTTAATAAATTAAACAAATAGCAACACGTAATCAGATTGTAGCATGCAGATAGCATTTTTGTAATGTACTTTTATTAATGAATATTAATAGCAATAGGAAATCAATACATGTTTCATATTTCTGCTGTGATTAATGTAATAAGCTAATAGAAATAATTCATGGTTTATATATTTAGTAAGCCAATAACAAAATATAAGTTACTCAAAAATTAACATTTTTTTTGTATGCACAAACTAAGCACTTTCTTTTAAGAAGTTTTCCTAGAAGTTTTCAAGGGAAAACTGGAGGTTTAGAACTTATTACACAGGAAAACTTCTTAGAAGGGAAAATTAACTAAGGGTATGGAATGTTAACTATGCAATTAAAAATGAAAAGATACACATACATAAAGATGGTTAAAGATGATTTTTAAGTACTATTTCAGAATTTATAAAAATTTTACTCTGCCTGTGAGAAACATTTTTAAACTGAGGATTTCTTAACATTCTGTTCATTAAACTCATTACCAAGTTGGAAGAATGAGCTCCCTTGGAGTTTTAACACACCTTAAAAGGTCACAATTACAGTAAGGTTTAGAACTTATTACACAGGAAAACTTCTTAGAAGGGAAAATTAACTAAGGGTATGGAATGTTAACTATGCAATTAAAAATGAAAAGATACACATACATAAAGATGGTTAAAGATGATTTTTAAGTACTATTTCAGAATTTATAAAAATTTTACTCTGCCTGTGAGAAACATTTTTAAACTGAGGATTTCTTAACATTCTGTTCATTAAACTCATTACCAAGTTGGAAGAATGAGCTCCCTTGGAGTTTTAACACACCTTAAAAGGTCACAATTACAGTAAGACAGAGCAATAATCTACTAAGTAATTCAGAACTCTTCACAACCATCAGAACTTAACGTTTAAAGTGGACTATGTATCCAATTATGGATGTCGATGAAAACAATTGCAATATGTCACTTCCATTATATCAAAATGTTTATACTAAAAAGGTTTTAGTGCTGAAAGCCTCAGACTACGGAAAATTTACTAATCAAACAAGTTAGTGCCTACCATCATTTTAGTTTGTAGTCAACTACTGAAGTAGGTGAATTGGCATTGTTTCTGTTATATCTCATATTGTGAATGCCTTCACAATGAGTTGCCCTGATATTGAACTACCTCGAATAGGCAACACTTCGACAATGGATTCTCGAATAGGCAACACTTTACCAATTTTGCAGATATCACCACCCAGGCTGCTGAGAATCCACTGGCAAAGTTTTGCCTATTCAAGAATCCATTGTCGAAGCGTTGCTTATTCGAGGTAGTGCAATATCAGGGCAACTCATTCTGAAGGCATTCACATTATGAGATACATGAATATCAAAAATGATGCCATTTCACCTATTTCAGTGGTTGAAATGTTTATATTGTTTAATATTAAAAATAAATGATTTCTATATTTAAATAACGTATTAATTGGGAAAACGTCATTATAATAATACACTGTGTATTCTTTATCATGAACTTTTTATGTGGGAAAACTTTTTACACGAGAAACTTCTTATACAGGAAAATAATATATTACAACATATAAAGTTGAAATTGGGACTTAAGAAATCAAACCTAGTACAGAGGAAAACTTCTTATGCGGGAATTTCTTATCCAGGTTCTGTTGTGTATATCTTAAATTAAAGAATATGTTGTATGCAATATATATATATATATATATGGTTATTATAGTAAAAGCACAATAAGTACTATACATTACATCAGTCTATAATCTAGTTTAGGCTATAATCTAGTGGCTAATAACTTTTATATTCATCCCTATTGTTTATATACATATATATATATATATATATATATATATATATATATATATATATATATATATATATATAAAATTGAATTAAAGTTAAACACAAAGATATTAGAAAACAATGCTAAATACAACCTATTAATGAATGTATGTATAATAAAAAAAAAGTGGTTAAAACACACAGATAACGTTAGGTGAATAAAAATATTAAAGGATCGGAAACCTGTAGGCACATGAGACATAGTAAACTAAGAAGATGAATAAATGAACTATTGTAAACTCAACAAGTAGGATGCTTAATGGAAAATGAAGATGATTTTCATTCAGATGTATTTAAGCATGTAATTATAAATTTGAAATAAAAGTTCCCTTAAGTTTATTTAATCCTCTTAAATAGTGATAAAAGGTTCATTATATTATTTTATTCATTATTATAAAAATTATGTCCTTTGATGTTCTTATGATGGTTCAATCACTGAAGAAGCAGAGGATAAAATATATGTGAAACATGATTATTACACACTGATAGTAATAAATAGATTTTAAACTGCTTTCTGATAAACTTTCTTAAACTGATAAGTGAACTGCTTTCATTTCAAGTAATTTGATCAAGATAATCTTTTCAAACATTATATTAACAGTATACTATTGTTGAGAGCTTATACTTAATGTTGTAACCATTCACAGACATTGTTAATGTCACAAGATAAAAGAAAAAAAGGCAAAAGTGTAAATAAGTAGATAATTGTAACTTACCTTTGTAGCTGGAGATATTTATCTGTCATTTGAACTTCGTGATATATTTGTTTTGTTATGTTGGCTAGAGGAACTTATATAATTAGGAAAAAATGATCTTACATGGCAATTTTTCCACTAATTTTTTCTCTCTAACTTTAATTTTTTCTCTACATAACCACTTTTATACTATGTTAATTTTTCAAAAGCCTTATTTAGCCTTATTGACTAAAAGTACTGTACAGTTAGGTAATGTTTTGGGAACCTTGCCAGATCACATCAGACCATACTTGGCTTTATTGTTAACAGCCTCCTCCTTGCTGAATGACTAAGTCTTTAGTGAAAATTTCATTCAAAGGAACTTAATTATATATGAGATTTCAATGTTTGTTAACCATTCTTCACTAGGAAAAAAAAAATGGATGTCTGAATGAGAAGAAGCAATAGACACATGACACATGCATTCTGCTATTTGCATTGTTGCTTGACTGTGCATTAAGATATGAGTGCCTGGTAACAAAAGAGTTTGATACAAGTAGTGAGGTTAAAAAAGACCACTGTAATGGTTAATACTACTATTTAATGTGAAAACAATGAAAAAAAATTTACTTTTGTGTTTGTTTAACACCAGTTACTGTAAAGAAAATGGTTTATTTTCTGCCATTTGTTTATGTGATTCATTCTGTAAGTAATAAAAGTTATTCATCCTTTATCAATTTTTTGTTTAGTTGTGAAAATAGTTTCTTGAGAAAAGGAGAAATGATTTTTAACTAATTGATAACAAAAAATTGATAAAGGCTATTACTACTGTTTTTACAGTAATGTTTTTCACTGCAAAGAAAGTCTACAATTCTCCTGAATTTTTAAAGAACATAATTTTATTTACAACAGTTAAAATAAAGGAATTACATACACATGAGTACATGTTAGTTAAGGAATTCAGTCTTCTTTTTTTTTTAAGCTCTAAAGTAAGCCAGTTTTGTCCTATTTGTGAATGCAAGCTGGACATTTGGTCTAAGAAATTTAAAGAAAGAAATACTCATTAAAGATTACTTTTGCATCTTGTTCGTAGAACAATTTTAGATATTTTCTTGAGGGCATGTTATTTGTCGTAGCAAATGTACTTGATTGACTATCTTTTGCTTGATCTCCGAACTCTTGGAACTGTTTGTTTTAGAGAAGAGCTTCAATTATCTCCTTTTGGAAGAAAGTTTCATATTTTGTTTTCTTTTGTAGTATAATGTGTACATACACACACACACACACGCAAGCACAGAGTTGGCTTTGCATTACAAACACCTACTTAATACATTTTTGCACCACAGTTTGTCCGGAATACATCTTGACATAGACTCCACAAGGTGTTACAGGGTATCCTGTGGTAGTGCAACCCCATGTGCTACAACATGTGGCGCCTCCGTAGCCAGGTGGGAAGGAGCAGCAGTGCGTAGCACCCACTTCTTGATTAGGCCGGGGTTCGAGTCCGTCACTATCAAATACGGAGGATGTGGAAAGGTCAGGGAATGACCACCGCATATCCCGGAGCAATATGGCTTTAGTTGCTAATGCTCCTAAAAACCAAACAATAACAATAGCTACAACATGTCCAGTAATGTCCACACATTGCTAGGTGGATGGTCATATCACTGATTGTCCTTTTCCAGTAGGTCCCAAACATGCTCAATTGGGTTAAGATTAGGTGAGGTGGTAGCCATGCATGGAGGAGAATTCATTGTCATGTTCCTGTAACTAGTTAGCAACCTTCTGGGCCTTGTGGCATAATGTGTTGTCTTGTTGACAGATGCTGGAGTTATCTTGATCCATTGTCATTACTAACAGGTGTACTTGATGATAATAGAAAGGTAGGCATTCCCATCAAGCCATTGATTAACAGTGATCAGAGGACCCAGGGCAAACCATGAAAGCAGTCCTCCAACCATAACACCATCATTTCAAATCTGCTGAAGCATGAATGGTGCATCCAGGTGTCATGCTCTCATATTGCTTGCTTCAAATGTGGATATGCCTACTAACATGATAAGAGTTGGAAATGGAATTTATCAGACTATTCAACAAATTTCACATGCAGCAGTCCAGTGTTGATGTTGATGTGCCCATGCAAGGCACAGTTTCTTGGGTTTTGCAGTGAGCATGGGTATCCGTGTTGGCTGTCGACTGCCATGCCTTATATGAGCTAAGGTCCAATGCATAGGCCATGTGGATAGTTAACTCATACATGCAGTTGGGGGGGGACGTGTTGCCACTTGACCTCTAACACTAAGTCATTGGGGATATTCATCTTGCTATTCCTACATTGTATTGGGTGATTAGCAAGGCCACTGTGCAGCTTTGTTACAAGGTGAGACACATGATGGCTGCTGGCTCACTGCTGGCTTTGACCATGTGGCTATCCCACATGTAACTTTTAGTTGTTAGGCCACTGACGAGCCAGTCAGTGGCCTAACAACTTGTAACACCATGCATTGCTAACACTTAACCAGGTCTGTGTAGTAATAGTAGTAGTAGTGGCAAATGATGCAATAAAGCAAGCTTATATAGCATCAGCCAAAAAAAATATATATATATATCATACCTCACCCATCCATAACTTGCAAGAATTTGTCTAGTTCCTTGAATTTATTCAAAACAACCAACTTTCACAACAACAGATTGAAGCCTGTTCCAACAATCAACAACGTTGGCTATTGTTGAGATACTGGCACCTGTACATCTTGTCCTCACGATAATTCCACATTTGATGAAAAGATATCGACACTGACTCGTTCTTCCTTGCAGACACTCAAAAACTGATTGCCACATGTGCAAACTGAAATCTTATATCAGCCATTCCCGACTATGAGCATTCAGCAGCCTCATAGACCAGTTCATTTCTACACAAGGGAGTGTTGCTAGTGCAAAGCCAACTCAGTGTATAATGTGTGTGTGTGTGTACATTATAAAAATAAAATTTAGTTGCTTTATTTTCTAGTCTCTTTCATTTTCCAGTTATAGGAGTTTAAACACCATTAAGCATGCAAAATTTCAAACTGCATATGTGTATTTCTGCCTATTGTGTATATACAATAAACTCCCTTTTTAACACTCCCACATTTAATTCTCTTTTATTCTGATCCTATGAAGCGCAATGCATTTTTTAACAACTATAATGCTTCTGTATAAATATGTTACTGCTAATATCTCACTTTTTTTTTAGGTGTGTATGGATATGGCACTTGCACATCTTACTCCCATCTTGCCATATATATATAATATACACACACACACATACAGTCAAACTTGGTTATAATGAGGAACCGACAAAATTTCCTTGTTATGACCATTACTCACTATATCAGTGATGAGTTAAATCTACCTCCTGTTTTTTTTTAATATTATCTCAATAACTTGATAAAAGATAGATTCAAAAAACAAAAATAAATATTAGAGAGAAAAAAATAGTATTAATATGCTTGTATTCGGTTTTTAAATCGATCCAACCAACTGTTGTTACATACAAAATCATCGTGTCCAAATTGTTTAGCAAATTTTTCCACTTGAGCCTTCAAGATGGTCTGGACCATCTGTTGAAAATCCAGCAATTATTTGTGTAGTGAACCATTGAAGCAATGCTTCATTGACGTTTGTAAGATCGACTTTCTAAATTTTTTTTTTTTCCCCCGGTTATGTTCTTTTCCAGTGCTGATATGTAAACATATTTATTCTTCCACAATGTCAATACTGTTCAAGAGGACAAAGCAAACTTTTTACACACTTCAACATTTTTTGCACCACATTCTAACTCATGAATAATTTCGATTTTTTTTGCAAATCGAGAGACACTTTCTTTTGTTCTTAGAAGTCTCGAACTGCATACAAAGTTCTTAAGAAGTCCTGAAATAAATTTATGGTTCAGTGAATACAAGACAATCTGTAAATAGGGTAATGCGACAAGCAGAACACCAATGCACTATTGTATAGCCCCTGTCTCCGAAAGGACAAGGTCATAAACTGGCCGCTAATCCAATGTGGGTGGTCATAAAAGCTAAGTCTTCTTTTTCATTTTGTCTATTCCAAGAATTGGGATTTTTCGACTACCCGTACAATTAAGAATGCTTGCATAGTTACCAAAATTAGTATGGTATATCTGTGTAGTACACTCGTTATAAACAATGAGTGATTTTATGGGAATACACGTAAATTGAAATCATTATGGCTTTTTTTTTTGCCATTACAGCCGTGTGCATTATAAAAATAATGCACACAGCTGTAATGAGCAAAAAGCCATACTACTCGTTATTTCTGTGCTCATTATAACCAAGTTTGACTGTATTTATATATACAGGGTGTAGCAATAAAAAGAACAGAAAGTGAAAGAGTTCAAAAATAGTTTTATTTTTATTCAAAGTAATTGCTACCTGATTGAATGCATTTTTTTATATCATTCTAAAAGTTTCTGAAAAGAGTCAGCAAAGGTGCCAAAGAGATGATGTTAATTGATTTGTACAGTGCCATGTTTTGTCAGAAATGTCTTCACAAGTGTGGAATGGGTGGAGGCATTGTCATGTTACAAGAACCAGCTGCCTTCTCTCAAAATTGTGACCTCACCTGGGGATCACACTTCCGTAGTCTTTGAATAGCAGCTGTATGTAGAACACAGCACTGACTCTCTTCCCTTTCAGGTACAAATTCCTTGTGAAGTACACCGATTTGTCAAAAAATGTGATCAGCATCATCTTGATCTAGGACTTCTGTAAATGTAAATTTTTGGGTCTAATGATTTTGAAATCCAATACAATCAAGGAAATTAAGATCCTTTTGACAAATGTGGATGAAGTCTTCACTTGATGACACTCTTTGTTGCTTCTACTTATCCATGTGGCTATGCAGCACAAATTTTGCACAGACCTCTCTAAATCTTCATGCAAAATTTCATGAATCATCTTTATTTTCATATCCAACTCATCAATCATCATCCTGAGGGTCAAATGGCAATCTGTTGCCACAGTTTCTCAATCTTTTACAACTCTCTCCTCATTTAGAGAGGTTGACAGATGCCCACTTCTTGGTTCATTGCACACATCCTCACATCCATCTTTGAACCACCTATACCATCAACACAATGGTATGACTTATTTCATCATCATAAATTATTTTTAACATATCATACATTTCTTTGCAGATTTTCCCAGTTTAAAACAAAATTTGATATTCATTTGTTGCATCATAAAATTGCAACATGGAACGTTACTGCTACTAACAAAACTTGTTGTTACTTGCAATCTCTTAGCTTACGGAACAATCTCCGTGCTCCATCCGTTAGAAGAAGTTTGAACTATAACATGCCGCTTCTGTTTATTTTAAAAAATCATCAAATATGCCCACTGTTGTACCATTCTCTGAACTTTATTGCCACACCTCATATACATAAGTGCCTATTATCTTCACCATATCCATCCATTTGTATGGTACAACACTTCATCTAGTGGGTGAAATTTCGTTAAATTTTATATTTAGTTCTTTTATAAAAGTTTGTTTAGCCATCCCAAATTTCATTAAAATTGGACAATTATTATTTCTTTTTTCCATACAGTTTGTATGGGGAAAAAAAAGAGAGAGAGAGAGAGAGAGAGAGAGAGAGGCTTAAAAAAAGTATATGCCAGGAGAGTAGTAAGTATTATACAGTTGTAATTAAACTGAATGACCAAGTTTAGAGAAAGTAAAACTATAAAGCTTTATAAGTGTCCTATAAAGTTATAATCTTAGTAATTAATTGATAAGAAGATAGCTATATTTACTTTTAATTTCTATTAATCACAGAAAAAAAATCGATTAATTTAAGAAAAAAATTTAACATGCCTGAGATGCAATGCACTGTATACATTGCCTAACTTTTTTAAGTTCTCAAGGGGGAATAAACCTGTATATAACTCTTCTTCCTCCTGATTTTTGGCTTCGGGAAAGGAATGATAAAGGCTAAATTCCAGTAATCCTTAATTGCGTAGTCTGCAGATGCATTTGCCAATACCCTGCATTACTGCTTGATTAATCTCATAGAGTTCTGTTACCAGTTGTACAGTGAATTCGTACACGTTCAAGTTTTCTGAAACTCTTTTGTGAGTGTTCAATGCTTACCCTAAAATTTCAGTTTCTGTTCCTGTCACTTTTTTTTTCCTACAAAAAACAAAAATATCCTTTATATAAAAAACTATTCTAGTCACACATACAATTATTTCAAGTTATGCAATTTTAAAGTATGGTTTTGCCTATAATGCAAATTGTATTAAATTGACGAGACCGTTTTTTGAAATAATGCTACAGATTTCTTATGTAATTTTAGAACTACACAAATTATACTATATGTATTCAAATGACAAACAATCTCTTAGCTTACTGAACAATGAAAAACATTCAGAATTACATAATTATTTTTATTGCATAATTCCTTTTTTAATCCTGGAATTAATTTTGTGTAGATAAGGTAATTGTTTAGATACAGTATAAAGAGCAACATGGTTAGTTTAATGGTGCGTTCTTAGAGGGGGAAAGGGAGAGAGAGAGAGAGAGAGAGAGAGAGAGAGAGAGAGAGAGAGAGAGAGAGAGAGAGAGAGAGAGAGAGAGTGTTCAGTGTTTGTATTGCACAGTCTCCAGACCTAAGGCCAAAAGCCTGAGTAAATTAAATATCTTTTTTCTTTCACACCTAATGTAAACTTGAGGAAAAATTCTCTTTTGGCCAATAGCTCATTGACTGTCGAAATAAATTACTATCTAATCTTATAGAACTTAAGAGCTTATGTAAATTTAACCCAGCAATGGTTATACAGCACCTGACAGGTGCTTCTCAAAAATAATGCTTCTAAATAACCCTTTAATTAATGGTTAAAATTCTAAAAAAATTTTCTAGCTTTGTATATGTAGTCAAGCTTTTTACTGCAATAGTTCTTGATTTTTTTTCTCTCCCAAGGTTTCCTCTCCCATTAGATTAAAAAAAAAAAAATCTGTGGTCTCACTCGAGTTGTTTTTGAAAGATTTGTTATTGCTTTTGCATCAATTATAAGATGAAACAGTATTCACATGAAACACAATATCATTCAAGATGGATGCTGCTCAGTGGGAAGCAAGATACATACATTTCAATTTTCACATGCTGTGAAAGACACCAAATTTGAAATAAGTTTTGAAAAAATTTGAAAATGGAAGTGAAGAATAGTATCTGATGTATACATATATTTTTAAATTTTTTAAAAGCATTTGTAAACATAATAAGCAGAAACATAAGTGTGTGCACATGTTTAAAATTTTATATGCTTAATGAGCTTTTAAACTGGAAAATGGATGAGGCTGATAGATTCATGTAAATATTTTATATTTAATTTTTTTTTTAATTTTCAACAGAAAATTAAACAGGCTTTTAAACAGTAGAAATTTAATAGGCTTTTTGACCGGAAAATTTATGAGACTAATTGGTTCATGTCCTATTTTATGTCTAATTTTTTTTTTTTTTTCACTAGAATTAATATGTTTTGATTTTTTTTAAAGTAACAAGTGTAAAAAATGCTGCATTTTTAGCTATTTAATTTTTTTTATTTTAAAGAAATTAAATGAAATAAGTATTGTAATTCATTTAGAAAGGATGAAATATTGGTAATGTTAAAGCAGAACTTAAAATACAAAACTTTGTCCAGAAATTAAAATGTAAATTGACATCTGGCAGGTGCCATACCACCATTTGTGCTGCACATTGGGGTGCCACCACTGGCTGGTTAAAATTGAGTTAGACTGATATATGAATGAAACTTGATAGCTTTTTTTTAAAAAATGAAGGCTGATGTTGAATAAACCTTGCTTCCTTGCATAAATTTGCTTTTATTAATGTTATTTTATAAGATGGATAAAGTTATACTTGAGGCACCAACCCAGTATTATCAAAATGCCTTCAGGAAGCTAACTTTCCCTTCAGTACTCATATGAATATTTATTATTTGTTAGAAAGAAGATCAAATAAATCATCTGATTTTCTGGATCTCTTGTTGGTAAGGTTTAAGTTTGAATTATGTGGATGATGAAAAGAATATATTTATGGCCTTTTTAAGTGATACTGAGTTAGCTGGATGAGAGTATAAAATTTTTGCTGGGATCATTTCATCCCATAAACAGGCAAATCACTTTTAGAACTCATCTAATTTATAGACAAAGTACATTTGATGTTTTGTAGCCTGAGTTTCCTTGCTTCTAATTTAAAAACATTCCTACCTTAATCCTTTTCTAAATATTTATGTCCATATAAAAGTTAATTTATTTTCAGAGTTCAAACTTGATGAAATTGCTAAATCTGCAATACAAAAGGCCCAAGAAAAGTACAAAGACATTACTTCTTGTTTACAGCTAAATGCCTTACAGTATGAAAAGATAAATAGGAATTATATCAAGAACTGCAAATTAAGTCCAGATTCTGTTATACAGCTTGCATTTCAGGTAGTTAAAATAAATTTTTATCATCATGAAATATTTTATTTGCTGGATTGAAACTGTTTTCTCATTATGTTTTCAGGAGGCACTGTTTATTGTAGAAATATACGTTTATGAATTCTGCTTTGTAAATTTTGTGCTTCCTCTGCAAATTGTTTTTATTCAGACTTTTTTTTATATATTTATATTTATATGTATAAGTGCTTATTGATATTGTTATTTCTGGTGCAAGGGCTACTTAGGCCATATTGTGTCCACCAACAAGGTAGATCACACAGAGTGACTGTAAAAACAATCGGAAATGGTCATATAGATGTATTCATTTTGGGAAGCAGAAGAATTCCAGGAGATTTGCTTAAATACCTATGATATGGCAAAGTGTCAAAGGGGCTTCAAAATTTAAAACTGAATGAGGCTTTTCAGACATGAGTGTATAACATACATTCAACAAGAATGCGCTTCATTATGAGCAGAGTATTGCAGTGCATATGCTGCAGAGGATCATTTCCTGTGACTGATTTGTGCTCCAGCTAGGATGACTTCCTTTCTATTTACACAGAAACTGGAAATTCATAACCATGGTTCAGATTTTATTTGAAGGAGCTTGTTACATATTTGAGCTTTCCAGAGAAGCATCTATTGTTCCTTACATATACTTCTTATATTGGATCTGTAGTGAATATGTGGAATGTAATAATGTGGCGATGCTCTGTTGGATGAATGTTTGGCTGCATAATCTGCAATTTCATTCCCTGCTATCCCAGTGTTGCCTGGGATCCAGCAAAATGACTACTTGCTGGTGATCCTGGATTTGGATCAGCTGAGTTTTTATGGTTTTTATTAAAGGTTGTGTTGGTGAAGAGGAATTTTGAAAGGTGAAAAGTGCACTCTGCAAGTCTGTATATATTACACTTTATTTGAATGGACAGATGGAGAATATTTTTTGGGGAAAGCTTGATGGCACATAATTCAGCCGTATCACTGTTGCATTCAGTTGGAAGCGAAACAGAGATGGTATTATGAGGGAAGATGGCTGCAGCACCAACTCCACTCTCAGACTTTGATCATTCAGCATATATTTTTTGTAAAATGTAGGCAACTTTGTGTGTGAACAGTACAGAGTTGTTCTATGTTAATATTTGCTATTAATAATATGGATGTAAAATCAGATTCAGAAGCCCCTGAGTCCAATGACCATTCAAGAAAAGGCAAGAACTATTTATGAAGATATTAAGGATAAGTACGGTGAACCCCAAGCCAAGTTCGTGGCAAGCAATTGGTGGTTTAATTGGTTCAAGCATCGCGCTGGTTTACAAAACATTAAAGTATGCAGTGAAGTCACCAGTGCCGATTCTGCAGCTGCAGAGAAATTTTGTGATGTGTTGGGAAAAACCCCTTCTAAATCTCCACAGCACTCAACTTTCACAGCGGCTTGTTATCAGCTGGAGAGTTAATTCTGACAACAATGCTCGAAAGGTAAAACTTGCTGGCTTTATCTTCAAATAGGCCTCTGGGGTTGGGTATATTCATACTATGATTTTTAGCGTTTCTCACCAACCATTGAAGTAAAAATGAATACCAAAATCTTAAAAAGCTTTATATTTAAATTTACAATAAATTTACAGTAGATCAAACAAAATAAATGTGATTATACAAATAAAATGTTACTGCTAATAAATAAAATACTGAATTAAAATGCAATAAAATATACTAGATTAAAAGCACTAAAATAACTGAAGCTTTCAAAGGCTTCTGCCTTCTTCCTAAACAGTGCTAAAATAACTGAAGCTTTCAAAGACTTCTGCCTTCTTCCTCAACAGTGCTGAGGCACTGTTGAGGAAGAAAGCAGAAGCCTTTGAAAGCTTCAGTTATTTTAGCACTTTTAATCTAGTATATTTTATTGCATTTTAATTCAGTATTTTATTATCATTTTATTTGTACATTCACTGTACAAATGTGTAGATACATCTTAGTTAACTCAAAATTAAACTACGTATGTAGCATAAAGGCATTGTTTTAATCATATCTGATATTGTGACTACCTTCACAACAAGATACCAGCTATTGCACTACTTCAAATAAGTAACTCTTCTCTAGTAGAGAAGACTGCTGTTACTTAAGGGTAAGTTGCTACAATGGATAAAAGGATGGTTGAGTGGGAGAAGACAGATGGTGGTAATCAATGGGTGCTGCTCTTCGTGGACTAATGTTATTAGTGGAGTCCCACAGGGTTCGGTGTTGGGTCCACTGTTGTTTTGTATATTTATCAATGATATTGATGAAGGTATATCAGGCTTAGTGTCGAAGTTTGTAGATGATATAAAGGTTGGCAGGGTTGTTAATGACAGTAATGGCAGTGTGCTACTGCAACAGGATTAGAAAATTTGGGCAGATCAGGCTTAGTGCCGAAGTTTGTAGATGATACAAAGGTTGGCAGGGTTGTTAATAACAGTAATGGCAGTGTGCTACTGCTACAGGATTAGAAAATTTGGGCAGATGGGATGAGAAGTGGCAACTGAAGTTTAACCTAGGGTAGAAGTAACCCCAGAGAAACGTACCAACTGTGTGGTACTACACTTAAGGTGGTAGAAAATGAAAAAGACCTGGGAGTAATTGTGCAGTCAGATATGAAGTTTTCTGAGCAATGCAGACAGCCTGCCAGGTCATGGGGTTTTGTCAATGATATATAGGAATTTTGCTAGAAGGGAAAAGGAGGTGATTGTCTCTCTGTATAAAGCAATGGTAAGGCCACAGGTCTGGAGGCCTCATTTTAGGAAGGATGTAGATTTGCTTGAGCGTGTACAGAGAAGGGCAACAAGATTGGTGAGGGGAATGAAGGGATCCTCTTACCAAGAGAGACTTAAGTTCTGCAAATTGCAGTGGCTGGAGACTAGGCACCTGCGCGGTGATCTGATTGAGGTGTATAAGGCCTTGAATGGGTTGAGCACGCTGAATTCTGATGGGATCCTTCCACTTGTTCAAATTACGAACCTAAGTGGGCATAAATTCAAATTAAGGAAAGAGAGATGTAGAATATATGTGCAGAAATTTGCCTTTAGCCAGCGGGTGGTTAATTGTTGGAACAAACTTCCATCTGTCATTGTGGAAGTTGATAGGTTAAATAAATTTATGGAGGAAGTGGACAGGAATTTGGAGGGAATGGTGTGATTTTTTTTTTTTTTGGCTGATGCTGCATAAGCATCAGCTCATACACTTGCTTTCTTGCATCACATGCCACTACTACTACTAAGTAGTACTACTGCAAAATATTCTCAATGGGCACCACCACCCAGACAGCACCATTTCAAAGCTTGTTGGCTTATCATCGGTGAGTGGGCGGGTACCCTGTTAATACAAACATGCCGTCACAGTTGTGAAGTTAATTCCACAATATGAGAGATGATTAACTGTATAATATCTACACTGATATTATATAGTTAATTTAAAGCAATATGGAATTATGCCTTGTTCATTTAATCTTTAAATACAGTATCATTCTGTTCACCATTTGGCATATCTCCATATTGTAGAATTAACTTCACAACTGTGATGGTACGTTTGCATTACCAGGGTACCTGCCCACCCACCAATGGCAGGCCAACAAGCTTTGAAACGGTGCTGTCTGGGTGGTGTTGCTCACTGAGAATAAATAACAGTAGTCTTCTCTACTAGAGAAGCGTTACTTATTTGAAGCAGTGCAATACCTGGTATCTCGTTGTGAAGGTAACCACAATGTGAGATATAATTAAAACTACGTATGTATGGTTTAATTTTATGGATTAACTGTGGTGTATCTATACTGATATTATATAGTATATATAAAAAATATATACCAAAGGTTTGCTTCAGGCTGAAACACCTGAAAGTCACAGAACAACTCTTCAAGCTGTTTTCTGTTAGCTGACTGTGTCAACGATTCATAAGTGCATAAGTGTAAACACACACTAGTGGTGGGGATTGAACTTGCTCTGTTAGGGAAGCAACTTGTATACATACTAATTGTATCGAAAATAAGTAATATTCTATAAAACTCATTGTGATTCTATCACTATACTTGTAGGAAAATAAACACATATTACTTGATATCCGTTCTGAACATTTCACAGACTCTCTGGAACTGGTCTATGGACCCCAGTTTCGGAAATGCCACTCTAGAGCATAGTGTAATTTTCCAACTTCTAAAACAATAACTTTCAAATAAAATGAACAGAGTATGCAGACAATCTCTAGCAGTAGTGAAAACTATGCTTTGCTAGTAGTAAAGTAGTGTTCTCAAGAAATCTGATATTCATGTGGTCTTTTTCACCACCACCACACTCTTTCTCTCATTGTGAGGAGCAGTGAGCCACTGTTGCAATGATTCTTTGCAGCAACAGCTCACTGAATCCAATCGCTTCAACTAGAGAAGGAAGCTAGAGAGGATGGATGTATTAATTACACTTTCATGAGCAAGCACTCCTTGCTTAAAGTGCATCAGAAGAGAGTTACTCTTGTTATTTTATTTTTTATGACCGTACTTTTCCAATTCATACACACTGAGTGATGCACTTTGAAAGTAAAAACAATACTTAAGGACTACTAAAATTGACATTGATGTGGTTCTGATATTTTAATTTTTAAATTTATGGTACTTTGCATGAGCATGTTTTCTCATGGGTTAATAATGTGAGATATGTTGTGTTACTTTCTTGTTTATGCAAAATACTTTATTAGCAACAAGTAGCCATTTAAAATTTATAAATAAAAAAAATTGTGGTAAACACTATGATTAAAAGAACTGCAGACAGAACTATCTGCAATCTGTATACAAATACTGTAGGTTCACTATACTGTGAAAAGATTTAAAACTCATTGTGATTAAATGTTCTCATTTAATTTTTCAATTGCATTTACCACATCTTTTTTATTATGTGAATTGCTGTACCTCTACTTTTTTATTTTACTTTTCCAATAGATGGCATTCTATAAGCATCAAGAAAAATTTGTAGCTACATATGAATCATGTAGTACAGCTGCTTTTAAACATGGCCGGACAGAAACAGTTAGACCAGCAACCATGGAAACAAAATTATGCACTGAAAGTTTTTTAATTAATAGAAAACCAGACCATGATCTGAGGAAAATGTTGGATGAGTGTACCCGTGTTCATAACAAGTTAACCAAAGAAGCAGCAATGGGTAATTTTTTTTGTTATTAATATTTTTTGTGTACTTATATATATACACACTATTTTTTTTATAAATACATCACAGACTAAAAGTATTAGAACCTGTAGTACTTATAACCACCATGTATGTGTTGCAGGTTGAGAAGACAGAAGATACTTGTTGACATTAGACTTTAATTTCTGTACATTGTAATTTTCAGGAAATGCATGTGAAGGAAGGTTGTTCCAGAAAAACATAAGTAGAAAGGATAAAAGAAGAAGAGGTAAAGTTTGTTCTGTGAGTTTGGAGCTGGCAAAATGGATGCTTACTGGTTGCGGAACATGTTTGGAAGAGAGTGGGGGAATTACAGATGCCACCCAGAAGAACAGTGCCCATGGAAATACTGACAGAAAAGGCATTCAGCAGAAACAGAAAGTCCGTGAGATAGACTGGAGAAACTGTCTAAAAGATGGGCTGTTAATTAACCTGACCTCCCTCTTTTGATTGGAGTCTAGAAGCCTGAGAGAGGTTTTGGGGATGCAGAAACAGTCTGTGGTAGGGTGGATTTGAGATTTGTATGGTTTAGTTAAGTAGTTGTTTAGAAGAAAAGTAATACCAAGAGTGAGAAAGAAAAATTAGTTTTTTGGATGCAGAGGAAGATTCCAAGAGAGATTAGAAATTAGGTAATTCCTAGTAGAGATAGGTGATCTTTTCTAGAACTCTGAGTCACTGAAGATGAATAGACTCTTGTTTTCAAGAAATAAAACAGGATTGAGTTTTAGAGGGATTAAAGTTAACTAAGTTTTCTTTGCCCCATTGAAGAATCAGCTGGATATCGGCATTTAAGGACTTGGTGAAGGATATTCAAGAAGTTGAAGCTGCTTGCACAGGACAAGGCTTCTGAAATTGAAAGGTGGAATGTAGTGTGCTATTTTCAGCAAAACCATGAATAAGACTTCCAGTCAATGGAAGAAATCATTCATATACAAGAGGAAAAGAGTGGGAAAACTAAACCTTGGTAACACCAGCATTAGGGGAAAAATCAGAAGATAGCCATCTACCATTTTGAAGTGAACAGTCAGAAAGAAAACTGAGCATCCACTTGCAAAAAAAAAAAAAAAAAAAAGTCAGCAATCCATAAAAATGGGAGCTTGTTTAGAAGACGGAATTCTTGGAAATCTCTTGGAAAAGCGGAATTCTTGGAAATCTCAAGCACAACTAAATAAGAGTGAAAAACTGGATTAAGAATATAAAAGTGGTTTCTGCATCCCCCCCCTGTGAAATTATAACTTGTAAAATTATGAAAGAGTGAAGGCATGTAGCAGTTAAGTGTCATCACTGGATAACATTGAAAGATTTTCCTATATAAAAATAAGTGTATTTTTAATATACATTTTACAGATTCCACTTGCAGTGGCTGCAGCATTCATCATTTCTTTATATAATAATCAAGAAGTATCACAAGTTCTAGATTATATTATGGGTCTGTAGAGACAGGAAATTAGATTGCCCAGGACCCACAGAGTTAGAGAAAAGAAAAATTATGCTGATTGACAAAATTAACAGAACAAAATGTTTTTCATGAATATTTTGTTGTGAACAGTGCCGCTGAAGGCGAATATTTGATATGATAGTCATCCTAGCGTTCAAATACTGAGTATGCAATAGAAATCAATGCAATAGAAACCACCTTACAGAGCCACATCACTTCATTCTCACTTTTTTGGCTTCCTCAGTGGGATAGCCACATCTCCAGTATTCAGGATGGCAAGTAATCATTGTTTAGATGATTCTCTGAGATGGTGGACCATTGGATGACATGAAGCCAGACGATAACAGGCAGAGGTGGTACACTGGCTTAATGTGTAATGTAGTGTCGTCTCAGCACTGGAACCATTACAAGAAAAGCTGGCCAAAGTTTCTCAAGGACTACGTTAAGCAGATCAGACCACACTGGTTCTAACAGCAAGACGAAACTCTATGATGTCCTATGATTAACTGTCTCTTGAGGTTGCTGTGGCCACAGATGAAAGGATTTCCAACTGGACTGTGTTAAGAAGGTTCAATTTAAGTGGCCTCTACTCAGGGAAGCCAGTGGTTTGTATCCCATTAACTTCAAACCACTACAGAGCTTGTCGAAACTGGTGCCATGAACATGTGACTTGGAGCCCTGACAAGTGGGGACAGTTCTGTTCTCTGAGTCCCATTTTAGACTACAAACAGATTCTAGACCATTATTTCATCTGCCGACAACAAAGAATTCAATACCATCCCTCCAACATCAGAGAAAAGAACACTTATGGTGGAGGCAGTGCCCTTGTGTGGGGTGGATTAATGATCAAAGGATGCATCCCCTCTTCTTGTTTTTGATAGGGGGTACTTTAATTGTGCAGAGGTATTGAGAACAGATCCTCGAACCCTGTGTGTGACTTTTTATGGGTGCATTTGGCTCAGATTTTCTTTTTATGCATGTCAACACCACTGCATATAAAGCTCAGCTAGTGGAGGAATATCTTGAAACTGAAGATACCAATGACTGCCATGGCCAGCACAATTGCCAGACTTAAATCTGATTGAGCATGTGTGGAATTCCCTTGGACATCAGTGTGCACACTGACAGCCAACTGTGTAGTCACTTGGTGAGCTAAGGTCTGTGCTGATGGAAGAATGGGATACGTTGCCACAGAATCTTATAGACACCCTTATGCCGAGCATTGTCTGCCATTAGACCTGGTTAGCCATTGGAAGGGAATCATATGCCATAGTGATATCATGTGACAATATTTTTGAGCATCTTGTATCGACTTCTGCATTGTTACCATTTTTGGTAATTCTTATACAACCCCTATAAATGCCCCTTATACCTTTCTGAAGTTTCTTGCAGTCTCCTCATTTCATCGTTATTCTATGGTACACCACTATACCAAATTTTGTTCCACTTCATCGCAAGCTGCATGAGTTAGTTACATCACAGTTTCTATATGTTCTGTTAATTTTATCAAGCAGTGTATTATTTTTAAAAAAATTGATAACTAAAACCTTATTGGAACATGAAGAAAATGAAAGATGCCAAAAAAACTTCGGAAGATTTTGAGAATGACTTAGAAAACAATATTTGGTAGTTGGAAAAATGTTTTGGCATTTAATTAAAAATCTCAGAGCAGTTGAGAACACTGGAACCATGATAGTCAAAAACATAGATGAAGTTAAAACAGAAGAGAAGGGTATTTCAGAAGATGGAGTAAATACCTTGATGAATTGACATTAGATAAATTATAGAATGTCTTAAAATACCGTGTGATTGGACTAAGTTTCAATATCAAAAGCTTAATTTACGGTATTCACCTTGGATGATCTGCAGTTGTTATTTAGGTGAATGAATGACTAAATTTTTGGGTAATTTAAAGTTAAGTAGATTAATTGGTAAGTTTACAGGATGAGAATAAATCAATTAAAAATGGAATTAAAATATGCGCAAGGAAACAGAAGTGCACAACTCTGTCCCTCGTTGTCATGGAGAATTAATTAATTAAGAATTTTAAAATATGTGAAATATATGAGACCAATAGTCATAACGGTAGACTTTCGTTTTGTTAAAAACGTCTTCAGTTGGCAAAGTTTAGTTGAGGGAGAATGCGTGCTGTATTTTAAAGGAATTTTTATGTTCCCGTGATGCACTTTGCGACATGCGCAGCATGCGGCAACTGAAGTTTATCATTGACAAATGTAAAATACTGCATATGGGAAGCAGTAACCCCCACAGTAACATATCAACTGTGTGGTACTATACTGACAGTGGTAGAGAGTGAAAAGGACCTGAGTGTAATTGTGCAGGCTGATATGAAATTTTCTGAGTAGTGCAGATGATCTGCAAGAGTAGCTCATGATGTCCTGTCAATGATATACAGGAATTTTTCTAGCAGGGATAAGGACATGATTATCCCCTTGTATAAGGCAATGGTCAGGCCAGACGTTGAGTACTGTATACAGGTCTGGAGGCCTCATTTTAAGAACGATGTAGAGCTGTTGGAACGAGTACAGAGAAGGGCAACAAGATTATAGAATGGAATATAAGGTTGCTCTTACGAAGAAAGGCTTAAGTTTTGCAAATTGCAATGTCTGGAGACTAGGCACCTGCAAGGTGATCTGATTGAAGTGTATAAAGCTTTGAATGGTTTGAGCATGATCAGTGCTGATGGGATTCTTCCCCTTGCTCAGAATAATCACCTGAGAGGGCATAAATTCAAATTGAGAAAAGATAGTTGTAGGATAGATGAGCAGAAGTTTGCCTATAGCCAGTGGGTGTTTGATTGCTGGAATGAACTTCCATCTGTCGTTGTAGAAGTTGATAGCTTAAATAGATTTAAGGCAGAACTAGACAAACATTTGGAGCAAGTGGATGGATGAAATGAGAAGGGTGTTTTTTTTTTTTTTTTTTGGCTGACACTATATAATCTTGCTTTCTTGCATCATGTGCCTTTGCTAATGCTAAATGCTAAAGTCATTTCCTGGAGGAGAAGCTTCAGAAGATTGGATTAAGGCATTAATTGTATCAATACATAAAAAGAAAAGAAAGCTGATACTGGAAATTACAGAAGTTTACTCCTTGATATATCAGATGAAATTTATTCAAGTATTTTTAACAGAGGATTAGAAGTATTGTTCTATGTAAACTTAGGGAAGAACAGTCTAGTTTTACACCAAATTGTGATGATGATGTGATCAATTATTTGCTTTGATATTATAGAAAAGTCAGGAAATGTAACAACAAAAACCTGTATTTAGGTTTGTTGATCTTGTAAAACCAAGCAAAAACTGTACTAGAAATCTACTCCTTCACATTTTTTAAAATGACATTGGGTGTAATCTTTTAAAGGGAATAAAAAGTATAAAAACAACACTTTTGCAATAAAGCATGAAGGAAGTATTGCTAATCAGAGTAAGGTTAAAATTGGTATGAGGTTGAGTTGCACCTTATCGCCACTTCTTTTTTATAATTTTTGTGGAGAATTTAATAAAAGAGTGTGATTTACTGTTAATCCTTGTTCCATTGCCTCTAGCTGTATTCATGGGCTTGCTGATGCATAGTAATGGAAGAAACTTGCCTTCTGTAGTAGCAGTGTAGTGTCACGATAATTGTTTGGCATTGTAGTGTTATCACATTTTAAATGTAATATAAAAATATTAGCTATGCGTTGTTTTAGCCCATGAACAGTTGGATTTTTGCCTTTTTTAATGGCTTTTTCTGTTATGAACTGATTCCATATCTTGGAATCAATTCATATACATATATGAATTTTGCATTGGAAAGATAACATTCTCATTCAGTAATGCAATTCAGTAGTCTTTGAAGCACCTGTTCATAGAAACCAGCATTGACTCTCTCCCTCCAGGTACAAATTCCTTGTGAATCACACCTTTTTTGTCAAAATGCATGATCAGCATTATCTTGATCCTGGACTTCCATAAATTAAACTTTTTTGATAATTTTTAAGTCCACTGCAGTGTTGTGTGTGTGTGTTATGGGTGTTTAATGGCGCATAAGCTATATTGGTATAGTGTGCCTGTCCATAGAGTTGTGTTAGGAAATAATTCAGAATTGAAGGCATTTCAATTTCATTTTAGAAAACTATTCTGAATCGATGGTATATTCCAATTTTTTCAGAAAATAGAAAAGTTCCTTAATATTTGCCTGATTGCCAATAAAAGTCCACTGCATGCTCTGGCGCTTCATCTCTTGGTCATATTGAAACACTCAACACTCATCTCCATTGACAATACAGTTGAGGAAATTAGGATTGTTTTGACAAGTCTGGATGCAGGCTTCCCATGATGATACTCTTTGTTGCTTCTGCTCATCTGTGACACTGTGCAGCACAAATTTTGCACTGGCCTTGTTTTTCCTCTAAATCTTCATGCATAATTTGATGGTGCATCCGTAGCCAGGTGGGCAGGAGCAGCGGTGCGTAGCACATGCTTCTTGATTAGACCAGGGTTCGAGCCCGTAACCACCAAATATGGAAGATGCGGAAGGTCAGGGAATGACCACCGTATATCCCCAGAGCAATATGGCCTTAGTTGCTAATGCTCCTAAAAACCAAAATAACAACAACAACAGCATAATTTGATAAGTCATCTCCTTATTCATAACCAACTCATCAATCATCATTGTGAGGGCCAAACAATGATCTCTTGCCACAGTTTCCCAAAATTTTGTAACTCTGTTCTCATTTCAAGAGGTTGACAGATGCCCACTTCTTAAGTCATTGCTAACATTGTGAACTGCTTATATTACTCGAACATAGTGGTACAACTTAACATTTCATCACCATAAACAGTTTTTATCATTTCATACATTTCTTTTGCAGATTTTCCCAGTTTAAAGCCAAAATTTCATATTAGTTTGTTGCTCCGTTGCAAAACCATGAACAGAAAATTAACGCTACTAATAAAACTGGTCATTACTTGCAATCTGTCAGCCAGCTAGACAGTCTCTGTACCACCATCTGTTGGATGATGGTACAGAGACTTTGAATTACAACATACCACTTCTGTTTATTGTCAAACTCATTGAAAATGACTGCAACAGCACCAGTCTGGGAATTTTATTACCACACCTCATATATCTCCTTTATTTGCCTAAATAAATAAAATGTATAGACCTCTACATTAACAAATAGGCAGGCAGGTACCGCTGTACAGGCTAGGAAATTTAAAATAAACAGAATGTATTCACAGTCCTTAAATTACATGATGGTCACAGATGTTTTCTTTTATTTCAGATTATATACCCTGAGACTTGATTACTGCAAATAGTAGTAGACAGGCACTGGATTTAATTACCTTATTTGCCCATTCAGTTAAATCCAAGTCAGAAATAGCATTAGTATTAACAAAAAAAACAAAAAAAAAAAACTTTCTTTCCTTTAACTGCTTTTTAAAACAACATAGCCTTTAAATGCAGTTTTCTTTGCAGTACTAAAATTACCATGCGCCAAGTAGAAATGAAGATGACATTCCTCCAACAATCCTTTTGATACAATGTAAAGGCTCTTTGTGTTATTTTAAATAAAGCAGACAGTCTTGTTCCACAAGGCTTACTTTGTGATGTAAAAACACAACTTTGACATTGCCACAGGAAAAATAAAGGCAAGCCACCTTAAAACCCAGAACCAACCATTCAATATCAAAATCTCAAAAACAGTATCCCAAAGAAAGAAATTAATCAATCACAAAATGTGGGAGGTATCAATGTATTTAGGAGAATGAATATGCATGCTCACAGTAGATAACCTTACATCTTTATTATTAACTTGACCTGGTAAAGAAACTCAAATAAAAACCATAGAAACCTCCAATGCAGAGTGATCTGACTAAAAATATTTTATCTTAATTAGATAAGCCACAATCTGTGACAAATTAATGAAGACACGGTCCAGACTAGCTAAATCTCTAGTGTGAGGGGAGGGCATTTCACCAGTTGAAAAAATCCTCAGTTGCTCAGTCATGGTGACTGAGCAACTGAGTCATATTAAATCTCATACCCAGTGGAATAATGGGTAGCACTAAAAGGGAGAAATTCAAAATTATAACAGGAGCTAAATCTATATTGTTAAATGTAATAGTTTTAATATACCCTCACAACAGAATAAACTTTCATTTGCAATGAATTTCCTTGGTGTTACACTACTCTAAAACAGATGGCTTTGCAAAAACATTAATTGGTCATTTGTTTAAAAAATGAGACACTTACAGTATCTTTAAGGACTGACTGGTTTCTCATCAGATAGCAGGTTGTTTTTTGTGACAATACTAAGACAAAGATGATAGCTTTAACTATATTGCAGTTTTGAAGCCCTGATTTTGTATACTTCATGACAGCTCACATCAAAAAATGACTTGACAGTTGTTTTCTGGGATGTTTGTAAGGTAAAACAGTCATATAAACACCTTATAGAGAAATGTCACCCTTTTTTTATGGACTTATAAAGATAAATGCGATTGTTAATATGAGTGCTGAATTGGTGAAATATTTCCAGATTGTAAAATGATTTTTTTTTTTGTGTGTAAAATGTGCTGGATTTTACGGTTTACTGTTTATGTTTTGAAGGTTGTTTAAGTATGGTATTCACAGATTGTCTCTATATGTAAAATTGGTATGAAGCTCCACAGCATCATGGTGCCACCTCTTAATATTAGTAGTGGCAAATAATGCAAGAAAGAAAGCTTATACAGCATCAGCCAAATAAAAATAAAAAAAAAACCTTCCCATTTCACTTATCCATCCCCTCCAATGATTTGTTTAGTTCATCTTTGAATTCATTCAAGCTACCTACTTCCCCAACATCAGATGGAAGTTTATTCCAGCAATCAACCACCTGCTGACTAAAGGCAAACTTCCACATCTGTTCTGCAACCATTCCTTCTCAATTTGAATTTATGCTTCCCCCATGTGCATAGTCTGAGCAAGAGGCAGAATCCCATTGGCATGAGTTTGTTCATCCATTTAAAGCCTTGTACACCTTAATCAGATCACCTCACAGGTGCCTAGGCTCAGATGCTGCAGTTTGCAGAAATGAAGCCTTTCTTGGTAAGAGCATCCCTTTGTTCCTTCTCACTTCTCCGTTCTCTGTACATGCTCGAGCAGCTCTACATCCTTTCTAAAATGAGGGCCTCCAAACCTGTATGAATTACTTAAGATATGGTCTGACCATTACCTTATACAATGGAATAATCACCTCCTTGTCCCTTATAGCAAAATTCCTGTATATCAGTCATTGAAAAACCTCATGAGTTGTCCTGGCAGCCTGTCTGCACTGCTCAGAGAACTTTATCTCCGACTTTACAATTACCCCCAGGTGTTCTTCATTTTCCACTGCCCTGAGTGTAATACCACACAGTTGGTGTGTTAATTGGGGATTACTGCTACTGTATGCATTACTTTGCATTTGTCAATGTTAAACTTCAGTTGCCATTTCTCATCCCAACTACCTAATTTTTCTAATTTTTTTCAGTAGCTTACCCTTGAATACTGTCATTAACCACATTACCAACTTTTGTATTTTTTACAAACTTAGACATCATGCTGATATGTTTTTCATCAATATCATTAATACATATTGTATGCATAGTTGCAATTGCTGCTTAAGCATTTAGGGAAATTCCAACTTACATAAAATTCAACTTGCATAGAGTTCTGCAGAATGCAACTCTTGTGTAAGTCGCGGAATGGTTGTATATGATATTAAAATTACTTTCTGCATCCAGTTCCTTTGTGAATGCAACATAGTAACCAATCAGATTGGTCAGTCAAGATTTGCCCTTAACAAATCCATGCTGTGACTGCAGTATAACTGTACTGCTATCTAGATGGTCCTGCATTAACTGACTGTACTTGTACATGCAATGACATGTACAAGTACAGTCACCTCGACTTACGATGACATCAACATCTGATATTCTCAGATGTTGATGAAGGTATATCAGGAACTGATATACCTTCCATATGATCTTTTATTTTAAGGACCAGTGATATTTGCAAGTACCAATGGCTTTCCGATATAACTGGAACGATACATGGGTGGAAATTTTCAGACACGTGGCGCATGGAACATCACTCATACGATTGTTCTCAACCAATTAGCATCTTTGTTATTTTTCAATGCATGCCGTGCGGAACATCACTTGTACGATTTTTTCAGATATATGACAATCTGAAGCTTAAAGCTCCATCAACCAGGCAGTGCTGTGTGCTTTGAAGACTTTAAAGCCAGCAGAGGCTGGCAGGACTGGATTTTGGTGTTCATAGGCTCTGGGCACCTTTATTCCAAAATGTGCTGGGGGGGGTAAAATGTTTTTATCCCCTTCTATTTTAACACTTTGACTGCGAATCACTTCAATTAAGTGATTCAAGAGTCAACTATAATAAATGATAAATCACCTCAATTGACAGAGCAACCATCACTTCGATTCTTCTAGTTTCAAGAACAGTTGCTAAATATCGTAAGCATATTGAACTGAAGCTCCTAGAGTCAATTGCGCACGTTTTCTCAGCTCGTTTTTCGTTAGTCGCAGTGAAAAGAGTGAACTGTTTTTTTTTTTTTTTTCCTTCCGTTGTTAGGCCCTAGGCACTGTGCCTACAGTGCCTAATGGGAAATCTGACCCTGGAGGCTGGTTCGAGCACTTCAAAAAAAGGGCATATCAAAAATGTTGAAAGGCATGGGGAAGCATCCAGTGCTAATTAAAAAAAAAAAGCAACTGAGACCTTTAAAATTCAATTCCAGGAGTTTGTTGATCAGGAAGATTGATTATCTTTCCCAGCAGGTTTTTAACATTAACGAAACCGGCCTCTTCTGGAAATGAATGCCCAGGAGAACGTACATAGGCTTATGAAAGATAGGTTCACTCTCCTGTTGGGTGCCAATGCCTCTTGAAATTTTAAGCTGAAGCCCTTGCTTGTGTATCACTGTAACATCCCCAGAGTATTTAAACAACAAAAGGTTGACAAAGGCATGCTGGGAGTGTTTGTACAGTAGCAAGAAAGCTTGGGTTACAGGATATGTCTTCAGTGAACGGGAGCTTGAAGTTTTCTGTCCTTCAGTGAAGAATTACCTTGAGAAAAATAAGCTTCCTGTGAAGACACTGCTCCTGCTGGATAACGCACCAGGCCATGATCCCAACCTTGTTCAATCTCTTGAGGCACAATTTGACTTTGTTCAAGTCAAATTTTTGCCACCCAACACCACTCCTCTTCTTCAACCAATGGACCAGCAAGTGATTGCAAACTTCAAGAAAATCTACACCACGAAAATGTTTGCAAGTTTCTTTGCAACGACCCCTGGTGAAAATGCTGTCACCCTCAAAGATGTTTGGAGGTCAAAGTTCAACAAGCTGGGCTGTGTGAGGCTGATCGTAAGTTCTTGGAATGATGTTTCGACCAGGTGCTTAAATTCAGTCTGGAAAAACATCTGGCCTTTAATTATCCATAACATTGACGGATTTGAAGATGATGGTGCTTTGGCAAATGAAATTGTCACTCTTTTTAAATCAATGGGTCTGGAGGTTGGCAAAGAGAATGTGGAGGACCTTATTGATGCTCATAGCTAACAACAGAGGAGCTACAAGAGTTGGAGAAAATTACAGAGTGACACTGGAGAGGAAGAGGAAGAAAAAGATACCCAAAAAGTGTAAGCTGAAGAGTTGAAGACTCATATCTTGTTGGGAGCATTTACGACAAGTGGTAAAAAACATCTTGACATTGAAAACACTGAACTCATGATGTGTAAAATGGAAGATGAAGTAATTTCTTACTTCAGGAAGCTACAAAATTGCCATCAAAAATAGTCCACTTTGCACAGTTTCTTTGGCAGTAACAGCAAAAGTCTGAAAAGACACCTTATGCTTGATATAGTCATGCCACCATTGATTTCTTCAGCTCTGCACTTCAAGTCTAAGGTAAATGCTAATTTATTGTTTGTTTTTTATTTTAAGATGTTTTATATTTATTAAATAATCTTTATAAAACACTCATTTTTAATATAAAAATGAAGTATAATACATAAGAAATACCTATTTTATGTATTGTTGGGGAATGAATGAATGCAGGAAATCAATGTATTATTGATTTCAACTTACAATATTTGCAACATACAAAGGGTTTTGTTTAATGAATTGATATCAGAATTACTATTGTTGGGGCACCACTGTAATAGTAGCTGTTTTTAAAATTATCATAGGAGGGTGCAACTTTGAAACAAGATTTGAGACAATGTAAGCTTACACATTCTGAAATTGAAATAAAATTTCTGGAATTAACAATATAGAGGATATTATGACATCAGAAAAAAAAAAAAAAAAAAAGCAACAACTGGTTTGTATAATTATTATGGTTTTTTTGTTTTTTTTACTTATTTTTAACTAAATTTTAGTCTTGATCTTCTTTTCACTCTAATTTTGTTTGGCTATAAAATCAAAATAGAAAAAATTAATATTCAAAAATATTAAAAGGGATGGTAAAATTGAGGTATATAGTAAAATCAGCACATATTTCTGACACCAACAATGTAGTATACTTGATTCAATGTCAACAAAATGCAGTGCAACACATTTAGACCATCCATCACAAACCAGGAATTGATTCAGCAACAATACTACTTAAACTGCCTTCCAGCTATAAATTAGCTCTTTTGAAGCACCCACAATAGTATGGTTTAAACAAAACACGCAATATTTAATTTTAAATGCCAAACTCCCCACAAATCTTTCACTAATATTGAGTTTACATAATGTAATATTTCCGACACATGTAACAGAATTTCTTCCTGGGAATTGAAATGTTTATATAAAAAATGCCCCTTCTCCCCCTATCAAATGAACCAACTGATGATGGCAATGAAAGTCCACTGTTTTGGGCTCTTGGCTCAGTAGTTATTTTAAATCATAATATGACGAGCATTAAGAAAAGTGCACTTTATTCCTCGTTATATATTTTAGTATTCTTTAATCACTTTCTTTCCATACGACTTATTACTAACATATAAACAGTTTGGGAGGTAAGTTCCGAAGTTGAGGTAATGTTACCATTATTTTAATGTCACTTAATCCAAGGAACTTTAGGTCAGTCTCTAATATAATTTATTATATTTTCAGTTTTTAAAAAGGTTCCGAATTCCTTAGAAAAACTCATCCCAGTGAATTTCCAGATGGCTTGTATGCTATCTGGAAATTCACTCGCAATAAGGTTAATATCTAATCATGAAAATTTTCAGTACCATTTGAATCCTTAGTAAAAGAAAAAATTCAGTATTAGTTGAATCCTTAGTAAAAATGAGGTCAAGAATGTTGTTTTAAATTTGGAATGTAATATATTGATGTAAGCAGCAGTTATCTTATCAACTGTGGAAGTAACTTACAAGTTCAATGTACCTCTGGGAAATATATCATATCTATATTTCATATCCATTCCTCCACCCAGTTTGTCTGCATAAATTGTCATCATAACTCATTTGGTCTTGGAGTACACCCCAAATCACATTTTTGTTTTCCTATCAAATATCACACAAGACTGGTTCAGTAGGATCTTGACAGTTCTCATTTATTGGATATGCACTTCTTGAATCTGTGTGATTAGCATTTAAAAGTATAACCTATTTCTTTATACTCTATGTCTATCTTTCCTGCACCCATTGTACTTGCCTTAGGAGACTCCGCCAGGCAAATGCCCCACAAAACCTCTATAAGGTATAAACAGCTACCTTACAGACAGAAGTGTCTCAGTATGCACAAGGTTCCAGGAATTGACACGCCCTGTGAATAAAGGCTGCCTGCAGTATTTAATCCTTGGCCCTTTCTTCTGGAACATTGTTCTGGATGAATTTCTGGCCTTGGATCTGGGCCGCGTGGAAAGCCTGGCCTTTGCAGATGACATGATTTTCCTTGTAAAAGGTAACACATGAGTGGTTGTAGAGCAAAGATCAAATGCTGCCCTCTTGCAGCTGCAGGAGTGGGCACAAATGCACATGCTCAAAATATCGCCTGACAAAACCAAACAAATACTTCTAAAAGGCAATTTGGACATAAGAAGACATCCACAAATCAAAATTAACACAACCACTATAAAAATGGTAACAGAACTAAAATATCTTGGAGTGGTCTTTGATTCAAAATTAACTTTTTACCCCCATTTGATCTACTTGGCGAAGAAAGTGAGAAATTATGCAGGTATGATTGCCAGGATCAGTTGAGCAGACTGGGAACTCAAAAGAAAGACCCTGGCAATCATATACCCTGCAATGTTCCTACCTGTTATCACCTATGGAGCCGGTGTGTGATTCACCCGCTCGGCCGGAGCAGTATGGCCTTAGTTGCTAATGCTCCTAAAAATCAAATAACAATAACAACAACAACCCGCTCGGCCATAGTAAGAAATAGAAATAAATTTGAATCGATACAAAGGACAATACTACTCACTATTACCAAAGCATGTCGCACAGTAAGCACACCTGCACTACAGTTGCTGGCCGGAGCTCTCCCATTACCTGGAAGTAGCCAAAAGAGGCTTATATTATAGATTTAAAAAGGGCATACCCACAGAATTTCTGGGAATAGTCCTTGATACAATCAACACCTTCAATGCTGAAAGAAAAAGAATAGCCACAAAGCTCCATGAGCTATGGCAAACAAAGTGGGAGCAGGAAACCAGTTTGGTTACCAAACGGTTTCTGCTTGAAACATTTTTCAAGACATGTTTCAAGCAGAAACATTGACACCCGTAGCAGAAACCAAATGGTTTCTGCCACGGATGTCAATGGTTACCCAAAAGCCACCTAAGTGGTATGCCCCTGGACTTTTTACAACATTTATATTGACAGGTCACGGCTCCCTAAAGGCGAAACTAACCTCCTTAGAGCTGACTCATGACCCAAACTGCACCTGTGGTGAGAGTGAAGACTGGGCACACATTCTATGTGAATGTATAATATATGACATCCCCAGAACAGAGCTAATAGCACAAATTGGCCCCCTTCCCAGGGGAGAAGAACATCTGTTCATCATAGAAGAAGAAAATTATAAAGCTTTTACATCTTTCACTCAGAAAGTATTCAAAATGCACAGAACAATCCAAAGAATGGCAATTCAGTCCTCCAGCAATTAAACAATAATTAATAGTTAAAATTGCCCAAGTTTCCCACCATGCCCAGACGATGACTTAAAAACTGTCAGGATAGAAGTATTCTGCACCCTGACAGAAATCTGACATGACAAAACTCCCCAGGACTACCCTGCCATGTGTAGGAACCTGGAGCCCCACACCAAATAAGTAACCATGTAGGGGAGGGATGTACAGGCAGCCAGGGAAGCAGATTAGCTGAAAAATATCATTCTTTAAGATATTCTATAATTATCTAATGAAAAATATCAGTAAGTTGGTAGCAAGGGGATGCAATGTAGAATGAATGAATAGGTTGGGCACTGAGTGAACTAGGAATTATGGTAAAAGGGAATAAATGGCAGTTTTGGTGAAAGAAAGAGTGACCTAGCATGAGGGAAAGAGAGTGAATGGGAATGAGTGGAAGAGCAAATGTGGTTGGCTGAGATTGGGAATAACTTACATTACTTTATATATACTAACAAACATTTACTAACCACACAAACACTGCATTCTCCCCTGGCGTGCAAAAAACGTGGCGCCTCCGTATCCAGGTGGGAAGGAGCAGCAGTGCGTGGCACATGCTTCTTGATTAGACCTGGGTTCGAGCCCGTCAGCACCAAATACGGAGGATGCGGAAAGGTCAGGGAATGACCACCGCATATCCCGGAGTAATATGGCCTTAGTTGCTAATGCTCCTAAAAACCAAATAACAAACAAACAAGCAAAAAAAGCAAACAACCTCAAGGACCATTATTTAAACATCCCGGCAGGGATGTTTAAATTATGGTCCTTGAGGTTGTCACAGACATTCTCTCAGATATGCCAGACAAGCTGTACTTGCAACCTGGGAGTCTAAAACGCTGATGGAACTGATATTCGGGTGACACTCAAGTCAAGTGGACCCAATTTCAGCGAAGTCCGGACGGTCTGTGACAGCCAAATCCTCTGCTTGCACCTTCACGATGGTGGGACTGTTAGTAATCCTGGGTATAACCTCCATGCACAAGTACATGGTGGGTGACCACCCAGGTGTGAACCAACGTAAGCAGGGGTCGAGGTGTGGCACCCACACCACATGGAGGAACGCCACCCCTCTATGTTACCAGGCAGTACTAGGTGGTAGATGACTCTCATCAACCGGTGAAATACCACCCCTTTGCATATTGGAGGCTTGAAGTGGTGGAACCCATGTTTAGTCTCTAGAGATAAGTTCCGGTCAACCCTTCCCCATTTCTTCCATCATGCAGTATGATTGATGACTTTTGAGGTTAGGATGAACGTCATGGCGAGATCCAATATTCCTTACATTTCGAGGGTACAGCTCTAAAACGGTGTTCGCAGGCCGGCCGCTAGTTAGTACACCGGACTGAACCTATTGGTAACTCTCTAGGAAGCTTCCGGATCAGCTAGTGTATAATCTTGCTACCTCTACTCCGCCAGATAGTGACTGGAGGGAGTCCGAGTAGTGTGTATGTGGGGAGCATTGTCGAGGACACATTATGTCAAGGATCTGGATATATTCTTACAACATGTACGCCATATCCAAAAATTTCATTACTTCATACAGCATGTCCCACCTACTTTTTCTTACTATTGAATACACCATGAATTGTCAAAACTAATAGAGCAAGCTTATCTGCGAAAAGATCTAAACCTCCCAAGGACTTCCTAATTCATTTCACAAATATACGTGGTCTTAATTCTAATCTCAACGATGTCCATTTCCACTTGCAGTCTGCCAAACCCCATGTACTTTTTCTGACAGAATCTCAGTTATCGGTTGATTCATCTACTGCTCATCTCAGATGCCCAAATTATTCGCTGTATGATTCCTTTCGCCTCAAAGTGGTACTTGTGCATATGTCCGTTCTGATATTCCCTGTCAGAGACTTGGCAATTTGGAATCTCCTCTCTTTGATCTTCTCTGGCTTAAAATCTCTCTACCTCATTGTGTCAAATTCATCTGTTGTCTCTACCGTTCTCCCAACTCCACTAATCACTTGGAGCTCTTTGACTTCCTCTCTTTGCAACTTGACTTTCTCCAGTCCAACTTTCCTAACAGTGAAGTAATTTTCCTTGGTGATTTTAATGTTCACAACTCCAGCTGGCTTCCGTTTTCTAGTCACACCGACTCAGCAGGTCGAGATGCTGAGGCTTTTGCAATTACTAATGACCTAGCACAGATTGTTCATTTACCTACAAGAATACCGGACAATCCTAATCATACAGCCAATACGCTTGATCTTTTTTCTCACAAACAACCCTTCTAAGTACACGGTTGAAGTGAGAGGTCCTTTAGGCACTGCAGATCACAACTTGGTGATTGTCTCTTCTCCAATGGAACCTTTATCTGATGGCTATTCCCAACCACGTGTTGTTTGGCATTACAAGAATGCAAAATGGGATGACCTGCAAGACTTCTTTTACTTTGTCGGATTACTGTTTCAAGACTTCTGATGTCAACGTTTGCTCAGATCGTGTCAGTGAAATTATTCTTGCAGGAATGGACTCCCTTATCCCACACTCCACTTTCAAATCTCGTCCTCTATCTAAACCTTGGTTTTCCAATAAATGTGCTAAGGCTGTCCAAGAGAAGAATGTTGCATATCGTAATTGGCTTGTTTCTAATTCTTCAGTTTCATTTTCTACCTACACCAAAGCTCGCAACAGTTGTAAAGCAATTATTAATCAGTCCAAACTAGAGTTTGAACAGGCTAAGAGTAGAAAACTTGCTTCTTGCCCTAATGGTAGCCGAGCATTCTAGTCTCTTGCCAAAGCTATTGGCCGCAACTTTTGCCCATCTTTGCTCCCACCTCTGTCCAAACCAGATGGTTCTGTTGCCACTTCAGCCAAGGATAAAGCTGACCTGCTAGCATCCCATTTTTCTTCCAGCTCATGTATGAATGATCTTGGTAAAACACCTCCCACCATTCCCAACACACTCCATTCAATGCCTCCTGTGGTCTTCTGTCAAAAGGATATCAGAAGGATTTTGATGAACCTTGATGCTAAGAAAGCTCCAGGTCCTGATGGTATTTCTCCACTTTTTCTCAAAACCTGTGCTCCTGAACTTACTCCTATTCTTTGCCGCCTTTTTTCACTTTCTTATTCCAAAGGTGTTTTTCCTTCTGCTTGGAAATTTGCTCATATCCAGCCAGTTCCTAAAAAGGGTGACAAATCCCTCCCATCCAATTATCGTCCCATTGCAATTACTTCTACTCTTTCTAAAGTAATGGAGAAATCAATTAACCGCCAAATCTTAAGCTACCTAGAAACTTTCCGTCTGATCAGTGATCACCAGTATGGATTCCGTCAGTGTCGATCCACTGGAGATATTCTGGCTTATGTTACCCATTTATGGACTAATTCAATGGAAAGGTTCGGTGAAACTCAAGTAGTTGCTCTTGACATCTCAAAGGCTTTTGATCGTGTTTGGCATAAAGGTCTTCTAAACAAGCTTCCATCTTATGGTTTGCCAAATGTTTTTAGTAATTGGTTATCCAGTTTTCTCTCTGATCGCTCACTGAGGGTGATGGTAGATGGCTCTCTGTCTTCTAACTTCTCCACTAATGCCGGTGTCCCCCAAGATTCAGTTCTTTCCCCCACTTTTTTCCTCTTGTATATCAATGACCTTCTTCCATTGACTGGAAATCCTATCCATAGTTTTGCCGATGATAGCACATTGCATTCAACTTTCCATTTTGAGAAACCTTGTCCTGCTCAATCAGCTTCAACTTCTCGAAAATCTGCTACCAATTCCTTAAATGCCGATCTTCAGGTAATTCTCCAGTGGGGCAAAGACAACTTAGTTGATTTCAACCCTTCTAAAACTCAGTCTTGTCTTATATCTCGCAAAAAGGATTCTTCTACTCTTATGCTTATCTTTAGTGACACTCCGATTTCTAGGCAAAATGATATATCTCTTTTGGGGATTACCCTGACTTCTAATCTCTCTTGGCACAAGCACATTACAAATATTGCTTCCTCTGCATCTAAAAAACTTGGTTTTCTCTTTCGCTCTCGGCGTTACTTTTCTTCCAAACAGCTGCTCACTCTGTATAAATCGCAAATTCGCCCTGCCATGGAATATTGTTCTCACATCTGGGGTGGTGCCCCCAAAACCTCTCTCAGGCTTCTTGATTCCATTCAGAAGAGGGCAGTTAGGTTAATTAATGATTCATCTCTAACAGAGTCTCTCCACTCGCTTTCTCATAGACGCACTGTTTCTGCTGCATGCCTCTTCTATAGATACTTCCATGGGCACTGTTCTTCTGAATTGGCTTCTATAATTCCTGCTCTCTCTTTCAAAACATTCCAACATGTGCCGCCACCAGCCAACATCCATTTACTGTCCAACTTCAAACCCACAGAACCAACTTTTAATCTTCCTCATTTATTCATTCAACTGCCGTTTTCTGGAACAACCTTCCTTCATACGTATTTCCTGAAAATTACAATCTACAGAAGTTCAAGTCCACTGTCAACCAATATCTTCTTTCGTCTTCTTAACCTCAAACCCAAGCACGGTACTAACTATAGGTTCTAATACCTCTCGTGTTTAGGGTTCACATAAAAAAAAAAAAAAAACGTGCGGCTAGGCCTGCTCCACAACTGAAGAAGTACAGTAAGTTGAGGTGCCCAGAGAGTGCAGTGCAGAAACCAAGAGTTGAATAAATGAAATGAAAGTTAGAAGAATGAATGAAGGTGTAAGTGTGTGAGAAAAAGAACACAAACCATAAATGCTACAGTCAAGTACACACTAACCCTAGTTTTAAATAGTATTTAAATTTACATTACACATCATTGCATCCCCCCTGGTGTGTGAGAAAAAGATGAATGAGTGTGAGTGAAAAAAAAAATATATATATATGTATATACAGGGTGCAGAGAAACTCTACCGACAAACTTGAACAGGTAATAGATGGTACCAAAAGAAACATTTTTTGTCAAGTAAACATCGTTCGTAAATGAGTCGTTATAGCAGCAGAAGCTATTAAAGGGTTGTAAAAATCAGAACAACATATTCAGTAATTTAATGTCGTTTAATGTATAGAAACCATTTGCTGTTGCACACAAAATAGAAAAAAACAATTCATAAGAAGTGCTCGAATTGGTGACTGTGATGTTCAATGCATAACTCACACCGACACATCATTGAATGTTGTAGGCGTTGGAAGTTCCTAGGATTGTCTTGTGTCTCTGCACTTGCTACAACAATCTGTGCTATAAGTTCCTCCACTGTGTCAACTGGCGTTTCCCCAAAAGAAAAAGTCCAAACAAGTCAGATCAGGAGATTTTGCTGGCCAGGCTACAGGTCCACCTCGACCAATCCATCTGCCTGGAAAAAGTGTGCGCTTACACGTCTGTCAAAATGTGGTTGTGCGCCATCATATTGGAACCACATTTGTGCTCGGACAGTCAGAGGAACATCCTCCAACAACTCTGGAAGTGTGTGCTCTAGAAAATGCAAATAGAGTTGTCCATCTAAACGTGCGGGCAACATGTATGGTCCAACTAAAACGTTTCCCACGATGCCAGCCAGCCCATATACATTGGGCTGGCTGGCATCGTGGCTGGCATATACTAAACCTGTGTTGGTAGCCATGTTCAACCATTGCATGGAGATTATTCTCTGCCCACACATGACTGTTGCGGCTGTTGAACAATCCCTCTTGGGTGAAACATGCCTCATCAGTGTAAAGCACATTATTGGCAAAATCAGGCTGCAAGTTGGTTTTCTGTAAAAACCAGTGGGAGAACTCGACACAGTGGGCAAAGTCAGCAGGTTCTAGTGCATGCACTTTCTGGCATCGGAAAGGATGTAGTCCGGCTTCGTTGCACCACATCCCACACCAAACGTTGCTGCACATGCAATCGGTATGCAATGGCTCTTGTGCTGGTAGAAGAAGTATTAGTGAAGGTCTGCAAAACCTGTTCCTCAAACCGGGGTGTCCTAACAGTGCGTCGGCATCCAGTATCATGCATATTCACACCGAAAGAGCCACTGTCGTGCAATCTTTGGCGTATCGCAGCGAATGTTGTGTGGTGAGGCAACCTTCTGTCTGGGAAGTGTTCTTGATAAATCCTGCGAGCCTCTCTTCCGTTTCGATTTGCTATGCTGTACATTAAATGGATATCTGCCATTTCTGCAACAGTGAAACGCTCCATATCTGTACCCGTACTGATCATAATATGACATTACACTTTTATGCTATTAGCGGCAGATACGCATCACTCCGAGGACCTCTCAATGCATGCATACGTTAATGTTGATAGTAGTCGTACATTCGAGCACTATGTTATGGATTGTTTTTTTATATTTTGTGTGCAACAGCAAATGATTTGTATGAATTAAACGACATTAAATTACTGAATGTGTTGTTCTGATTTTTACAACCGTTTAATAGCTTCTGCTGCTATAACGACTCATTTATGACCTGTTTACTTGACAAAAAATATTTCGTTTGGTGCCCTCTATCACCTGTTCAAGTTTGTCGGTAGAGTTTCTCTGGATATATAAAACTAGGAAAAAAAAGAAAAAAAATTATAAATTATAAGAAAAAAAGTATAAAAAAAAATGAATGCAAGTATGAATGTGAATGCAGATTATGAATAAAGTAAATGTGTTTCTCTCCCACCGCTTCACCTGGTGGGTTCCCACTGCCAGCTAACATATCCCACCCCCAGAGCAGGATGGGCAGCTTGACCTCCTTACCAGATTTGACACTACATGGACATGACCACCATCACCGACGAAGACATACTGCGGCTTTGCTGCCGACACGTCATTTGGCTATCTGAACTGGATACTCTAACCTGGTTCCCTCTAAAACCCCATTCCCGGGAGAGGAGGGGAGGAGATGAGATAGAGACCTGTCTCCTCCCCCTCTGCCCCTCATCTTTGCCTGGTTGGGCTCGTCTTCACTGACCTCTTTGGGGATGCCTACTCTATCATCCCTATTCTTCTCTCTGTTTTCCCACCGTCTTCAGTCTTCCCCCTCTCACTAAACCGACTGAGTATATCCTTTAACAATGCCGCCGAATTCTAATCAACGTCTAAATTCTACCGCTTTCATGTAAATCTCTTTCGGCCAAATTCTAGTGTATCTCCCCCCCCCCCTTTTTTTATCTACTGAGTGCCTGACCTGCCTCCTTGTGGCAAGGTGTAGGTAGCATGGGTCCCAATAGGGGACAATTAACACTATTATCTTTCATCTAGCGTATAGCCTCACATCTAAATTTAATAACATCAAAATTTTGCCCGACCTATTAGGCCTTTTAACACATCTTATAGTTCAGCATTCTAGCCCAACCAGCGATTTCCAAAGAGCAATCCCATTAAGCATTAATGTCAAACACGTGATTTTTTTTTTAGGTCCTAGCCACTGAAATCCTAGGAAACTTGATGGCAGGACCTGCCAGAGCAACTTGTGATACTGGACACATCTGGCTAGCCTCCACGTGGCAAGGTATGGGCAACGTCGGGCCCGACCAAGGGCCTGGCGGCCAATAAGCCAGACAAACAATGGGCACAACACATCACACTGCACAAACATGGCCCACACACTTTCACGTCTCTGGCTTGACAGTGTACTGTCCTTGATACAGCGAACACATGCGGAGATGGGAGAAATCCCAGGTGCTGTCTGACACGAACATACCTTATACCTGTACTTGCCATATTCATATTTTCCATTCCTTATATCAGAATGACACCATGTGTCATTAAGTGTATTACTGTTATTCTATTGAATAATAGCATTATTCACTTGAACAGTAATAAAAATGCTAGATAGTGTAAAAAAATAATAATAATAATTTTGGTAATTTCACTCACTAGGACAAGGATTTGATCGTCATCTCTTTGGCTTGAAAACTCTAGCTGAGAAGAAAGGAGGACCATTACCAGAGCTCTTTCAAGATCCATCTTATAGTTCAGCAAATTATTTTGTACTCTCAACTTCTACTCTCTTAGGACCTGCATTTGTTGGAGGAGGGTTTGGCCCAGTCGTTCAAGATGGGTTTGGATTAGGGTATGGTTTAATAGATGATAAAATGGGCTGTCTTGTAAGTTCATACACACCACATACAAATGGAAAGGAATTTGTTGAATGCTTAAGAAGTAGTCTTGATAATATTTATGAATTACTGCAATCATTTCATCCTAATACTTCATAAAAAATCAGAACTTATACTTACTACTGGTGATATGTTCACTGTTAAAAAATGGTATGCAGTGAAAAAATAAATAGCATTTATTTTCTATTCTCTGCATACCATTTTTTGAGCACAATAAAATCATGTTTTTTCAGTAGTATGTGAGAGTGTAGTATTCAAGTTTAAAAAAGTTAGAAGCCCCTATGCTAGAAAGCAGTTATGCATTGATAAATTCTGGATGTAATAATAAGAGAAAAAAATAATATAAGCATGCCTTTCTCAAGTTCATTTTTACTAGATAGCTATATCTTTGATGTCCTAAATTCATTCTTTATTATATTTTAATATATTTTTGGCTTATATTCAGTATAGAAAATAAGAAAAATATCTTTTTTGATTTTTGTGATGTATTTGCCATACTTGAACAATAATGTATTTGTTAATATGGAAAAAGATTGCTGTGCTAAAAGTGTTTATCCATCGTTGGTAGCTTATACCAAAAACTAGTATGATTGATTCTTTACATAACTGATACTTGCTTAAAGCTAGTTGAGACTAACTGGAGACTACAAAATGAGTAAAAAAAAAAAAGGTGCATGAGGAACAATGATGATTATCTTTGATTCGCATGATTTTTGAATATATTATTAACTCATTCATGAGTTAGTTTCCTGAATCTGCATGGGCTCCTATAATAAGTAAAAATTAAGACTTTGTGTTACATGTTATGCATGTTTTTAAATATCAGTTTGTTCTTATTTTGATAAGAAGAAATTGATATTTAAAATTCAGGGGAAATATATTTGAAGTTCTTGAAATATATAAACTGCTCTTGAATTTTAAATATCATTATTAGAAGAAACAAGAAAAGAGAGGGGCATCAAAAATCATTTGACAATGATTTTGCATCTCATTTTGCTTAGGGTTTAAAAATGTGTAATCGATTGTTTATCATTAAACTAAAATTATTGTTAAAAATGAAACTAGAATTTTTGCCACTTAAAAAAAAAAAAAAAAAAAAACCCTAAAAAAAATGTTCTTTTTTTTTGTAGTGGCAATATTCTCTATCTTTGTTTATATATCACTTAATTTTATTTCATCAATGTCTGGATCTAATTTCAGAGAATTTTGGATTTTTTGAGCTGAAATCAGACAACACTGGCCAACAGGTGCAGTGTCCTCATCTGATTTTCAAAGCTATTTTCATAGTGTTTAAATCATGTCTCCTGTTATCTGGAAACACAGATAAAGAGATGGCAGCACATACTATAAATATATAAAAGTTATTTGTACATAGAAGAGTGCATTATTTGAAATTTACATGAAATGACCTCCAAAAACATACCTCACTGTATATACTCCCCAGAGCCAATACATGAAATCCATAGATCAACATGTTCGCTCCTGAGAGGATTATCAAAATGATGCTGAGCCTGACACACTCAGATCATATTTTCTCCTTTAGTTGATTTCTTATTTACAGTTTCCATTAACTTGTCAAATATGTCAACTGTCTTTCAAATTCGAGGGTAGTTTACACATTTAAAGTGCTTCAAACAAAAGAGGAGAGGGCATCACAAATAATTTGAGAATTTTTTGTTTTTTTTTTTAAATTTTACAATGTGCAACCTTCCTCCTTTGTTAGAGCATAACATATAACACATTCCATTATTAACTGTTCTTGTAAATTTTAATGCCAGCCTTTTTTGTTTCACAACAATGTGTACATATTTGCATTGTTTGTCCATCAATCAACTGTGTTGTGGACAATGTAGTTGAATGTATGAATTTGTTTAAATTTTAGGCACTTAATAAAAATTTATCTGCCCAATTCAATTTTGATGACTACCAAATGTGGCAGTGTTGGGGTTTACATGTATTTTGTCATATACATGCACATGCTGCAATGGATAGTGGATTTTGATTGTCACATTTATATCTGTTTATGATAGATACTTTACTTTTATTAACTTAGCATGTAAATTATATGATTGGAGCAAGCAATAGAAAGTTTTCGTGGAATGTACCTGTGTATGATATTTTTATATAAGATTTTACTAAACTGTCTGTGTTAGCTGGTTAAGAGCTACCAGATGGACATACCAATTATTGGAATTAAAATATATTTTTTATCATTCTGAATTCTCTTATTAACTCTGGGGAAAAGTAATACAGTAGAACATTGATTATCTGAACTAACTGGGACCAAGGTGGTTCAGTTAATCAAATAGTTCGAATAATCAAACATACATGAGACTACCCAGTTTATATGGAACAAAGTGTAATTAGACCTACAATTAAATTATTGTGTGCACAGTTATTACTACTGTACATTGTTGAAATATGATAGTATGAACCAGAGCTATAATGCTCATATTGAGGTAAACTTCTATTATTCTTTTACAAAAATTTGTTGAAATATGAAATATTATAAAAAAATAATTGATTTAGGAAGTGGTTTGTAAATAATAGCCAAAATG
Source organism: Mastigoproctus giganteus (assembly GCF_048544385.1). Taxonomy (NCBI): domain Eukaryota; kingdom Metazoa; phylum Arthropoda; class Arachnida; order Uropygi; family Thelyphonidae; genus Mastigoproctus; species Mastigoproctus giganteus. The sequence continues at coordinate 111,160,846 of NC_143583.1, read as the reverse complement.
TTTTGACAAAACAATGTATATATATATTTTGAACTTAACTAATTGTTTTTCATGGTTTCAATTATAAATCACTTTTTTTTTTTTACATGAACAGAAATAAACAAACTCAAGTAATTGCACACAAATAAGAGTATAATGACTCTTGGGAAGGTTTATTTTTTAAAATATGTAATCTTGAATTTTTCTTTGAACCATGCAAGATTCTTTTTTTCATGGCGAGATCTCTCATCTTCTCTAATAGAAGTTTTTTTTTTTTTTTTTATGAGAACCCCAAACACGACAGGTATTATAACCTATAGTAATTAGTACCGTGCTTGGGTTGGAGGTTGAGAAGACGAAAGAAGATATTGGTTGATATTGGACTTGAACTTCTGTAGATTGTAATTTTCAGGAAATACGTATGAAGGAAGGTTGTTCCAGAAAACGGCAGTTGAATGAATAAATGAGGAAGATGAAAAGTTGGTTCTGTGGGTTTGAAGTTGGACAGTAAATGGATGTTGGCTGGTGGCGGCACGTGTTCGGACTGTTTTGAAAGAGAGAGCGGGAATTATAGAAGCCAATTCAGAAGAACAGTGCCCATGGAAGTATCTGTAGAAGAGGCATGCAGCAGAAACAGTGCGTCTATGAGAAAGCGAGTGGAGAGACTCTGTTAGAGATGAATCATTAATTAACCTAACTGCCCTCTTCTGAATGGAATCAAGAAGCCTGAGAGAGGTTTTGGGGGCACCACCCCAGATGTGGGAACAATATTCCATGGCAGGGCGGATTTGCGATTTATACAGAGTGAGCAGCTGTTTGGGAGAAAAGTAACGCCGATAGCGAAAGAGAAAACCAAGTTTTTTAGATGCAGAGGAAGCAATATTTGTAATGTGCTTGTGCCAAGAGAGATTAGAAGTCAGGGTAATCCCCAAAAGAGATATATCATTTTGCCTAGAAATCGGAGTGTCACTAAAGATAAGCATAGCAGCAGAAGAATCCTTTTTGCGAGATATAAGACAAGATTGAGTTTTAGAAGGGTTGAAATCAACTAAGTTGTCTTTGCCCCACTGGAGAATTACCTGAAGATCGGCATTTAAGGAATTGGTAGCAGATTTTCAAGAACTTGAAGCTGATTGAGCTGGACAAGGTTTCTCGAAATGGAAAGTTGAATGCAATGTGCTATCATCGGCAAAACTATGGATAGGATTTCCAGTCAACGGAAGAAGGTCATTGATATACAAGAGGAAAAGAGTGGGGGAAAGAACTGAATCTTGGGGGACACCGGCATTAGTGGAGAAGTTAGAAGACAGAGAGCCATCTACCATCACCCTCAGTGAGCGATCAGAGAGAAAACTGGATAACCAATTACTAAAAACATTTGGCAAACCATAAGATGGAAGCTTGTTTAGAAGACCTTTATGCCAAACACGATCAAAAGCCTTTGAGATGTCAAGAGCAACTACTTGTGTTTCACCGAACCTTTCCATTGAATTAGTCCATAAATGGGTAACATAAGCGAGAATATCACCAGTGGATCGACACTGACGGAATCCATACTGGCGATCGTTGATCAGACGGAAGGTTTCTAGGTAGTTTAAGAGTTGGCGGTTAATTGATTTCTCCATTACTTTAGAAAGAGTAGAAGTAATTGCAATGGGACGATAATTGGATGGGAGGGATTTGTCACCCTTTTTAGGAACTGGCTGGATATGAGCAAATTTCCAAGCAGAAGGAAAAACACCTTTGGAATAAGAAAGTGAAAAAAGGCGGCAAAGAATAGGAGTAAGTTCAGGAGCACAGGTTTTGAGAAAAAGTGGAGAAATACCATCAGGACCTGGAGCTTCCTTAGCATCAAGATTCATCAAAATCCTTCTGATATCCTTTTGACGGAAGACCACAGGAGGCATTGAGTGGAGCGTGTTAGGAATGGTGGGAGGTGTTTTACCAAGATCATTAATACATGAGCTGGAAGAAAAATGGGATGCTAGCAGGTCAGCTTTATCCTTGGCTGAAGTGACAACAGAACCATCTGGTTTGGACAGAGGTGGGAGCAGAGATGGGCAAAAGTTGCGGCCAATAGCTTTGGCAAGAGACCAGAATGCTCGGCTACCATTAGGGCAAGAAGCAAGTTTTCTACTCTTAGCCTGTTCAAACTCTAGTTTGGACTGATTAATAACTGCTTTACAATTGTTGCGAGCTTTGGTGTAGGCAGAAAATGAAACTGAAGAATTAGAAACAAGCCAATTACGATATGTAACGTTCTTCTCTTGGACAGCCTTAGCACATTTATTGGAAAACCAAGGTTTAGATAAAGGACGAGATTTTAAAGTGGAGTGTGGGATAAGGGAGTCCATTCCTGCAAGAATAATTTCACTGACACGATCTGAGCAAACGTTGACATCAGAAGTTTTGAAACAGTAATCCGACAAAGTAAAAGAAGTCTTGCAGGTCATCCCATTTTGCATTCTTGTAATGCCAAACAACACGTGGTTGGGAATAGCCATGAGATAAAGGTTCCATTGGAGAAGAGACAATCACCAAGTTTTGATCTGAAGTGCCTAAAGGACCTCTCACTTCAACCGTGTACTTAGAAGGGTTGTTTGTGAGAAAAAGATCAAGCGTATTGGCTGTATGATTAGGATTGTCCGGTATTCTTGTAGGTAAATGAACAATCTGTGCTAGGTCATTAGTAATTGCAAACGCCTCAGCATCTCGACCTGCTGAGTCGGTGTGACTAGAAAACGGAAGCCAGCTGGAGTTGTGAACGTTAAAATCACCAAGGAAAATTACCTCACTGTTAGGAAAGTTGGACTGGAGAAAGTCAAGTTGCAAGGAGAGGAATTCAAAGAGCTCCAAGTGATTAGTGGAGTTGGGAGAATGGTAGAGGCAACAGATGAATTTGACACAATGAGGTAGAGAGATTTTAAGCCAGAGAAGATCAAAGAGAGGAGTTTCCAAATTGCCAAGTGTCTGACAGGGAATATCAGAACGGACATATGCACAAGTACCACCTTTGAGGCGAAAGGAATCATACAGCAAATAATTTGGACATCTGAGATGAGCAGTAGTTGAATCAACTGATAACTGAGATTCAGTCAAAAAAAGTACATGGGGTTTGGAAGACTGCAAGTGGAAATGGACATCGTTGAGATTAGAATTGAGACCACGTATATTTGTAAAATGAATTAGGAAGTCCTTGGGAGGTTTAGATCTTTTGGCAGATAAGCTTGCTCTATTAGTTTTGACAATTCATGGTGTATTCAATAGTAAGAAAAAGTAGGTGGGACATGCTGTATGAAGTAATGAAATTTTTGGATATGGCGTACATGTGGTAAGAATATACACAGATCCTTGACATAACGTGGCCTCGACAATGCTCCCCGCATACACACTACTCGGACTCCCTCCAGTCACTATCTGGCAGAGTAGAGGTAGCAAGATTATACACTAGCTGATCCGGAAGCTTCCTAGAGAGTTACCAATAGGTTCAGTCCGGTGTACTAACTAGCGGCCGGCCTGCGAACACCGTTTTAGAGCTGTACCCTCGAAATGTAAGGAATATTGGATCTCGCCACGACATTCATCATAACCTCAAAAATCATCAATCATACTGCATGATGGAAGAGATAGGGAAGGGTTGGCCGGAACTTAGCTCTAGAGACTAAACATGGGTTCCACCACTTCAAGCCTCCAATAAGCAAAGTGGTGGTATTTCACCAGTTGATGAGAGTCATCTACCACCTAGAAGTGTCTCTGTAGAACTGCATTCAGACTGTTGCTCACACCATGGCATTGCAGTTTCTAACACAGTGAAGGTCTCGTTGTGAGTGGGCCCGCTCATGTGTGACGTTCTTCATCAGGATGAAGAACATGTGACGTTCTTCATCCTGAACTAATGCAACAATTTCTTCTTCAGTTAAAATATGATAACCAGGATCATCAGCATCATTGTTTAACCATGCATCTGCATCATCTTGCCCACACTCGGAAAACGCAGGAATCCCTTGAAATAAAGTTACAATCTCGCCTACGTCTTCATTCACATCTTGTACCTGTATGACCATCTCTTCAGCAGCACCCCAAAGTTTATGCCATTCCTTTTCAGGTTTCCCTCAGACAACATGTTCCAGGCATCTGCTAACATGTAGCAACAATCCCTAATGTTAAACTTCTTTGAAAACTCAACAGCGCTTTCGTCATCTCCCTCTGGTAGCAGCAAACAATGCAAGACTTGTTTTTTGTACATCTTTTTTAGTTTTTCTATAACACCTTGATCCATTGGCTGTAACAATTGGCGGTAAAAACCTGACAATGAAGTTCTTGTCAATTGAAATAAGTTTTTCAGGGGGGGGGAGATTATGGTGCATTATCGATAATAAGCAAAACTTTTCCAGCTTTACTCTCATTTTCTTGATGCCTCTTCACACTTGGAATAAAATCTTGGCTAAACCAATCCAAAAAAAACGTTGGAACTCATCCAAGCATTTTTCTGTGCTTTATTTCGTACTGATAGACAAGTTACACCTTCAAAGCGTCTTGGATTCTTGCATCACCAACAATGGGAAAACATGCTGTCCACTTGCATTTGCACACACACACCATAATAGTAGCATGGTGTTTGTTATCTTTGAAATTTTCAATAAAGATTTTAAAAGCTGTTTAACTCCTGTATTTATAAGATTTTTAACACTCTTGTAATGACAAATTAAGACTGTTTCTATGCTATACTGCATATAACTTCGAATAAATAATCAGAAATGAATGCATTAAGCGGCAGGAGTAATATTTCAGCATAACAACCAGTGCACTAAAAGTAGATACTGTAGTTTGGAGGGTTGGATAATCTACGTTCTACTGTATTTGTTTATATTTTCTTAATGACACCTTTGGTTCTTATTCATTAAAAATATTTCTTTTTTCTTACAAGATCCACTATCTCTGTTTTTGATAGTTAAATGAATATTTTCTTCACATTAAATAATTCTTCTAATCCACTATATAAATCATTAAATTTAATATAAATGTATACATTTAGTATACATGTATACTTTTATGCATACATGTATACATAAAAGCAAGCTTATGCAAAATCAGAAAATAAAAAAATTCTGAAAACAGTTTTTCTATTTCTTCCACAAATGTATTCAAACTACTTACTTCCTACAGCAGCAGATGGAAGTTTGTTGCAACAATCCACTGGCTAAAAGCAGTGTAGATGTGAGGAGGTTTGCCTTCAGCCAGCAGGTGGTTGACTGTTGGAGCAAACTTCCATCTAGTGTTGTGGAGGTGGGCAGTTTGAATAAATTCAAGGAAGAACTAGACAAATTATTGGAGGACATGAACAAGTTTTGGGAGTGTTTTTTTTTTTTTTTTTTTTGGACTGATGTTTTATAAGCTTGCTTCCTTGCACTGGTAATAATAATAAGCACTTGGTAGCAGGACCTGTCACATCGTGGAATCTCCCCAACCTCAATCAGGGAGAAATAATATAAGAGCAACCATAATAATAATAATAAAGCAGAAAACAAATCAGAAACAATGCAAAAATGAAAACTTTTGTTAATTAGCATTAGCATTAGTAAAGGCATATGATGCAAGAAAGCAAGCTTATATAGCATCAGACAAAAAAAAAAAAAAAAAAAAACCTCATTTCACCCATCCACTTGTGCCAAATGTTTGTCTAGTTCTGCCTTAAAAATATTTAAACTATCAACTTCTACAACGAAAGATAGCAGTTTGTTCCAGCAATCAGCAACCCGCTGGCTAAAGGCACACTTCTGCACATCTATCCTACAACTGTCTTTCCTCAATTTTAATTTATGCCCTCTCATGCGATTATACTGAGCAAGAGGAAAAATCCCATGAGCATTGAGCATGCTCAAACCATTCAAGGCATTATACACCTCAGTCAGATCACCTCGCAGGTGCCTAGTCTCCAGACACAGTAATTTGCAAAACTTAAGCCTTTCTTCATAAGAGCAACCTTTTGTTCCATTCGCTAATCTTGTTGTCCTTCTCTACTCATTCCAGCAGCTCTACATCCTTCTTGAAATGAGGCCTCCAGACCTGTATACAGTATTCAAGGTGTGGTCTGACCATTGCATTATACAAGGGGATAATGACCTCCTTATCCTTGCTAGAAAAATTCCTGTATGTCATTGACATGACACCATGAGCTACTCTTGTAGACCATTTGCACTGCTCAGGAAACTTCATATCTGACTGCACAATTACCCTCAGGTCTTTTTCATTCTCCATCTCTCAGTGTGAAGGCGCCTCCGTAGCCAGGTGGGAAGGAGCAGCAGTGCGTAGCACACGCTTCTTGATTAGACCGAGGTTCAAGCCCGTCACCACCAAATACGGAGGATGCGGAAAGGTCAGGGAATGACCACTGCATATCCCGGAGCAATATGGCCTTAGTTGCTAATGCTCCTAAAAAAAAAAAAAAAAAAAAAAAAAAATCTCTGAGTGTAGCAGTAACTCAAGAGAAACGTACCACACAGCTGGTACATTTCTCTTGAGTTACTGCTACCCATATGGAGTACTTTGCATTTGTTAATGTTAAACTTCAGTTGCCACCTCTCAGCCCATCTGCTCAACTTTTCTAGATCCTGTTGCAGTAGCGTACTGTCATTAGTGTCATTAGCAACCCTGCCAACCTTCGTATCGTCTGCAAACTTAGACAATAAGCCTGATATACCATCATTAATAGGATTAATAAATGCAGAAACCAACAACAGTGGACCCAAAACTGAATCCTGGGGAACTCCACTAATAACATTAGTCCATGAAGAGCAGTGTCCATTGATTACCACTCTGTCTTCTCCCATTCAAACATTCCTTTATCCATAACAGCAATTTGCCTCCAATTTGTACAGCAGTCTTCCATGTGCAACAGTATCAAAAGCCTTTCTAAGATCCAAATATATGATATCAAAATTATTCTTTGCATCCAGTTCCTTTGTGACCACATCATAGTATGCGCCATAAAATCCCTAAACAAACAAAAGTTCCTCATGAAAGGTGATTCAGGATGAACAGTAAATACTTTGGGAGGTTATAGTATCGATTATTCTGAGTAAAAAAAAAAGAAGTTCATATAAATGTGTTTAATTCTCAATGGATGATACGGAGATGCACCTGTTTGAAACTGCCGCGCACAAAGCCATTATGAGCAGTATTAAAGAACGATAAGTGACTGATTTGTATTTATTGACTTTTTGAATGATGCAAAACAAATAATTGACATTTTTTTTTTTACAGTTCACAAATGTTTGAAATTCCCACTGCCAACCTCAATGCACTTTGCAACTCTGTGGTAATATGTGTTGTTTTTCTGAGGTCATGGCATTCCTTTATGAGGGCAGCAGTATCCAAAATGCGGGTGATTTTCTCTTGTATTCACCTTTTCTTTGTATATTGCGCTTTTCATCCATCCCCACAAATAACAATCTAATGGAGTGAGGTCTGGAGACTGGTGGCCAATGAACGGGACCACCGCAGCCGATCCATCGTTCAGGGAAAGTTCGATTTAGATATTGTATCGCCAGAGGGGCATAATGTGCAGGAGATCCGTCATGCTGAAAGTACATACCAATCCTTGTAGCCAAGGAACATCCTCCAATAGTATTGGAAGTTCGTTTTGCAGAAATTCTAGGTAAATGGGCCCTGTAGGTCAATTTTGTAACACAACAGGGCCCAATCAACTGATTGTCGATGATACCGCACCACACGTTCACAGAAGCGATGTTGAAAATTTTTTCTACAGTGGCATGTGGATTTTCGTCTTACCACCTATGAGAATTATGGGTGTTGTTGATACCGTCACGGAAGAAAGCTTCATCGCTGAACAGTATTAATGGAAATAATTGGCGATTAGCATTTATTATTATTATTCGCTGTATGGTGCAAGGAAGCCTGAGGCTTTTGCTGCACCAGCCAAACATTTTTTTTTACCTGGGGGGAGTGAATAAGAGTCAGAAGTAGAAGGGAATCACCAAGAAAGAGAAGAATAATGATATCAAGCTCGGGACCTTGGGTGTGCCAAGCCATAATAAATGTGATCCCCTGGGGATTTACCCAACAAAATTCCAATCGCTGGGCGTCGTCTCCTGGTTGAAGGTGTTGCACCCGTTGTATGTGAAATGGATACAAGCCGTGCTCACGTAATGTTCGCCATACTCTTTTCTGTGGAACACCGATGCGCATAGAAATTCTTCATGTGCGAATAGTAGGACTACGTTCTACCGACTGAAGAATGTGTTCTGTTTCATCCACATTTTGTTCATTTGTACGTTTCAGAAGAAATATGAGCTCTAAGAACTACCAGTCTCACGCAGTTTGGTGTAAACACTAGTAAATGCTCTTGAATCCGATATTCTGCAGTTAGGAAACTGTCGACTATTCTTTACAAGCAGCAGTAACACTTCCACCACAAAAAGTGTAGACAAACACCACATCGCCATATTCAACATGTGTGGCATTCTCAACACTTCTAACACCAAACAGCGTTAGGTATAACTGTTTGGTCATATCTGGTTCAGGAAGCTGTGCGCGCCAGTTTCAAACAGCTGTATCTCCGTATCCATTGAGAATTTGACATGCTTATATGAACTTTTTTACTCAGAATAATCGATAATATAGCCCCCCAAAATATTTACTGTTCCTCCTGTATATACTGGAGTAAATTGGGATTAATGACAAGGATCATCATGGCACACTATGGCCATAGATGCCGATGCCCCTAATAAATTCTCAAACAAACAATGAGAAGCACCAGGGATACAAAATGTGGGGGTACTCATCTCATTGTATAAGACAATGGTTACGCTATTTATTGAGTACTGCCTACAGATCTGAAAGCCTCATAGGCTTCAGTTCTGCAAATTACAGCATTTGGTCACTAGGCACATACCTGTGAGAAGATCTGATTAAGGTTTTTAAGATAAATGTATATGGGAAGTTTTTGTGGCTAATGCTGTATAGGTTTGCTTTCTTGCATCATTTTCCGCTACTAATACTACCAATAGGATCCTATCGTGTCATTAATCAGAGGCTTCGTGATCTTTCCCATCACTGAAGTCGGGATGTTAGTGCTTCTCCTGTCCGGAGGGGGGGGGGAATTTCCTTGGAGTGTATTGATGATCTCATTAACATCATCAATAGAATGTTTCACTCACGTGCAGCTTTCTTAATAAATACCATCCACTCCTGAGGTCTCACTTTCGCCCGACTTCACTATTTTACCTCATAGAACTCTTCTCCGAGATTGTTAAAGCACCTAATTTACAGCAGTCGAATTCCTTATCACTGATCCCTCAAGGTTTGAATGGTCTTTTAACTGCAAAGAATATTGAAAATTACCTATTCAACTAGTATGCCTTTCTGCTAAGCTTTCTATGATTTTCCAGTTTGGCAAGTAAGACACCTGTCTGATTCACTTTCTTTTTGTATTCTTGTACGAACTGAGAACTCTGTTTTCATTTTAGCTGATCTCTTTTTGCTAGCAGTTTCTTGTACTCGGCTTTCTCTTGTCTTACACCTTCACTGGTTTTGTTATATATGCACTTATAATACTCGTAAAAGCCAGTATTTCGTGATAGTTAACTGTCCCATACTGTTTTCTTTAGCTGAAATCCTTTAACTTCTCTGGTCATCCAATCGGGCATCTTTCTTTTAAAAACCTTCTCCACCGGAAAAATGCATTAGTTTCCAGGATAAATCCCTTGAATACTTCCCGTATTGAATTTATCCAGCAGCTTACTTTCCATGTAAAGCCCGAGAAACACCTCGATCCACTATATTGTCCTCTCTTGAAATTAAAATCCTTCCCTTTTCATTTTATGACACTGTGGTCATTACTCTCTCTCTATTGATTCTTGCATTGTAAAGTTTTGGATGCATATTGGATCCTTGGTGATAATCAAGTCAAGGATAGTAGAGCCCCTTCTGTTTTTTCTAACATGTAGAATAAATAACAATCATCCAGATAGCTCAAAAATCTGTTTTGCCATGAAGTATTGTCCACACACGATTCCAATCTATAAGAGGTAGATTGAAGTCGCCCATAAAGAGGCAATCACACTTGGTTGCCCATTTGAGTTTCCTGTGGAGATTTTTGTCATACTCTAGAATTGTTACCATCTTTCCTCTATTACATGCATCTGTATCTACCGCATGTCATCTTGTACTAAGAGACTCAACATCAATTTGAACCTGATCTGACCCTGGGTACAGTCTGGTCACTTTCAAAGAGATTTCGATAAGAAGCATGACTTTCCCTCGCTTTCGGCCCTTCCTGTCCCTCTTGAGCAAGCTCTTCGTAATTAAATACTTTCATACCCTATCTCCGGATGGCATCATGTATTTGTTAGTCCTATTATATCAGCATTAATCTTAATCAAAAGCTCGAATTCGTTTAATTTATTTATAATGCTCCTAGCATTATTAAATCACAAATTATATTTAGTATCTTTCGGCTTTTTACAACCTTAATGCATCCCTTATATTTATTTAAACACGATTTTCCTGCTGGTATGTGACTGCTGGTGGTTTTGAATTTATTTCAAAATTTTTTTGTTTTTTTTCTGTGCATAAAGTGATTACAGGTCGCGCAAAGAGTACAAGTGTGATTGATTTAACCCCATTATTAACCTGCATCGTTCCAATGACTTCCCGAACCCCACTCCTGATTTGCAGTTTCCCTAACCCTCGGTACTTTCACAGTGACACTAACAAAAATCCTTTCCTCCTCTGTTCAGATGAATTCCATCATTACAAGAGAAAATTTTCCCATTAATTAGGGCGTGAAAAATTTCCATCCATAAGCTTTGACAAGTTGAGTTAACGCACGAGGCTTCCTTCATATATTCCCTCCTGTCATGCCTGGGCAGAATGGCAGAAACATGAACATTTGTCTTTTGACAATGAAAGATTTTAATAGTAATTCTTAAAGTACCATGTACATTTGTCTTTTGTCACGGCATTGATCGTTATCAGTTAGTTTCGGTTTTATCATTAGTACCCATATGGAACACTGTACCAGTTATCAGTATTATTACTCTTAAAGTTGTTTAGTCACATTATCACTTCATTTATTTTCATCCTAACAGACATACTGTTATGATGAAAATAAAAATATTCTGTTCCATCTGTTTTTATTACAGAATACATTTCTCGTTTCCATACAATTCAATCGTCCCGCAGTAAGACTATCCCCTGTGGATCCAGAGAATTCTTCACTGAAAGATTCACTCCTGGAGTCGGACTCGGCTGAGTGTCGCTCGATATAGAATCAGATGCTTGGTTCTCTGTCAAGTCTCCAGTTTGAATTTTCGCAAGGACATTAACTCGTGTTAAGAGAGAGAGAGAGAGAACCAATCTCGCCAAACGGTACACCGAGGTCAGGATATGCCACTTTCATATTGCAGAAACGGAAAATAATGAGAAGAGAGTGGGTAAACTGATTCATAAACGCCACATTGAGATCCGGGAAATGCGTGCGAGAGTAGAAGCAAGTTTGCGTATTGAAAAACCTTTCTGAACAATCTGAGATACAAGAAATTGTGTGAAAAATGGTTTCACGAATGATAATGCAAAGGAGTAGAGAGTGCATATTTATGGCAATCCTCTGGAGTGCTATGATACTATGGGAAAAGGCTTTTCTTGAGAGCATCATTACTACAGATGAGATCTGGGCACAGCATGAACCAGAGGCAAAAGTAATCTGTGGAAACACAAAAATTCACCAACTAAAAACAAATCAAGGTTCAGCTGTCAGTTGGGCTTTGAATTTTGATGCGCCTTGATATTGATGATAAAGGGGAGAAGAGAGTATTGAAGCCAGAGGAGAAAATTTCTTGGTAAGAAACTGTATAAATTAAACATTGCAATTGCTTTTTTTTGTTGTTGTTGTAGGGCGCATCAGCAACTTAGGCCATATTGCGCCATATATAATATTTCGGTAAATTACGTGTGTTCTGTGGTCGATTTGCTATTTTCTGGATGAAAAGCCCTGCTTGATTTTTAAAAGGCATATATTTCAGCCTAAATTAAGAGTCTACTTTAACTACTCCCAGCCTAACTAGGGAAGGAGCAACAATTTTCTTTTCCCCACTCATAACTAAGCTGCATGAGGTCTCAAAGCACAACTTTACCTAATTACACTTCGTCTACAAAAGGCACAACTTTACCCAATTACATTGACGTGCATGCCGTGAATTAATGACCTGGTAGTCGTAATAGATTCTAAAAGGTTGAATTATTTATAATAATGACCAAGACAGCTAAGCCTCTTACCACCTATGAGACGTGCGACATCCCTCACCGCCTTATAAGAACCCCTTAAAACAATTTATAGAAATGTTAAGAAGCACGCCACAAACAACAGTCTTCCAAGTTGATTGAAAATAATTCTTCCTTGCGATGTTTCTCGCCAAACATAAGCGTCATTTAGTAAGCAGTCGGTATCCTACATCAGTGCTTCCCAACCTTTTTCGCGCCGGGACACATTTGGAAAATTATAATTTTTGTACGGCACTCAGAGATAAACTGAGGCAGATTTTGGGTGTCTATAAGGACTTTGTGAAAAAATGTATTATATATTTGCATTATATTATATATAGTTATGATAAGAAAAGTAAAATATAAATACTATGGAAGACATTAATTATTTAATATTAAATTCATACAAAACTTCAAAATAAAATCTTTTCAAATTTTTTTAATGAAAAACTTGAACTTGCTTCTGTGAACATAACATTTATATATCAGTTTTTATTCTTGAAATGGCTACGTGTAACACCTGATCCAGACTTTAATGATGACCTCTTCGAACTTTTGACAGTTACCATCGACGAGAAACTTTTGTTCACACAAACTTTTGTTCACACACAAAAGAAGAGTGTCAACTGCTTTTTCTCTGATTGAAGGAAACTCCTTTCTCGTCATTAACCAAAATTCGGATAACTCTATTTATTTAAATTGTACTTGAAGGGTGCAATAATTTCTTAAATCAAACAGCTCTGTTTTTTTTTTTTTCATTGATAAATATAATGCTAGAATTTCTAGGGATAATGCGAATGGATTTCGAATCCAATCAAAATTTTTTACATCAAGTATTTCAAAATAGTGATGAAGTTTTCCCTCAAGAAAACACAAATGTTGCTCTACAACTATTATTAGGTTTGTGCATCTGCACAATCCCAATAATTCTTCTTTAGGATTTAAATTATAACACCGATTAAACATCATTAGTAATCCGCTTTTAACCTAATTTTTCCAAAGTTAATTTTTTTTTTTGAATCCATAAACTTTGTCCGTATACATTAGTATGTTTTCATGTGATCCTTGCAATTTCGATTTAGTTCATTCAGGTGCTCAAAAATATCAGGTAAGTAAGATAGTTTTTGGAGCCAATAACTATCCTTCATTAAATGTGCAAAGTAAGAATTATTCACAAAAAAAAATTTCCACTCTTCTCTTAGGTCATAAACCCTTGATAAAACTTTTCTTTTGGGCAGCCAACGTACTTCAGTGTGAAATAGCAGAGAGTGGTATTCCGATCCCATTTCTTCACACAAACGGAAAATAGACGTGACTTTAACAGCTTGGATTTTATTAAATTCACCATCTTGATAAGATCATGTAACGTGGAATTCAAATCCACAAGCAAACTGTTAGACAACGAGAGCTTCTCTGTGAATAAAACAATGTATTACCTGAATTTCCAGGTTTTCGGAACAAACTCTTGATGTAAAACCTCTTCCGGTCATTGCAGCTGCACAATCAGTACACAAGCTTAAGCAATCTTTCCATGATATCTTATTTGTCTCAAAGTATTCATTTACCACTTTGAATATTTCATACCTAGTAGTCTGATTTGGCAGTTCTTTCAAGCATTTCTCTTCAATGATTCTAACTAGTGCTAATGAGCACAGTTACTAATGTCTGTAGATTCATCAATTTGCAATGAAATTTTTTAGATTCGATAATTTCTGAATTAATCTTTTAGTGCCATCAGATACAGTATGTCTTCAATGCCTCTACTAATAGTTCTATTCGAAAGTGGCACTTTTTCAATTTCCTTTGCTTGTTTTGCATCAAACATAGTGTTAACATTTCAATGCAGACTCGTAAAATAAGCGATTCTGCAATTGTATGAGGCATTTTGGATTTGGCTACCAATTGGGCGACCATATTACTAGCCTCTTGAGCTCCATTTGATACTGTTGTAATGGAACTCATAAAAGAACTCTGCTTCCTATGTTGCGTTTGAAGACGCTTAAAAAATTCAAATCTTTTTCTGCACACGGTGGATGTGGTAAGGTGCTGGCGTAGTTTACTTAGCACCATTTCTTCATTTGATAACTCTTCTATCTAGGCAAATAAGACATATGGGTCGAGGAAGAGAACAATTATCGAAGCATACAAACCCGTATTTGATATATTCAGATTATCTTTTATATATTTCGCATATTCATTTTGACATATTTGACATTAATGAAGCAATTTAATAAATATATTTTGAATAATTATTTGTTTTTAGATATAAACATTGATTTTTATTTCTAAAAGAAAAGTAAGCAATAACCTATTATATGTATATTTTTTTCAGTATAAAAATGTGAAAGCTGGTCCAAAATAATTCGAAAACAAATCGCGGTTCAAGTAAGTAAAATCTAATTTTTTCGAGTTTAAGCGGTGATATCGAACTCGATTTTCATATAAAAGAAATGGATTCTTATTAAAGATAAGAGGAAAAATATTATCATATTATTTAAAGTGTTTCCCTGATTTTCTGATTATTTTTAAATTAGAGAACTTTTTCTTGCATAAGAAATGATTTAAATCCTTTTTTTGCCCTGCAGTCGTACCCGGTTAGTGATGTCACAATTCATTCTAATTAAGCTCATATCTTTTCGTGTAATAAAATTATAAACCAATAAAATTTCGAACTGTTGTACAAATTTGATTTGATTTTTTAAGCGTATAACTATGAAAATTTTATAAAATTAAACCTTTCGCGGTACACCAGTAATCTTTCTGTGGCACATCGGTTGGGAAGCTCTATTCTACATGAAGGTACAAAACAGTGGACGAAGTTAAGATCTCAAATGTGACTGTAACTTGGAGAAAGCTATGGTCTAGTTGCAAAATTAATTTGGATTTGGAGAGTCAGCACATGATGTACAAAAAAAAAAAAAAAACCAGAGAAGTTTGCAAAAAGCCTGGTATGACAACAGAGGAATTGCTTGAACTCGAAAATCGAAGAAAGCAAAAAAAAAAAAAGGTTGAAGAAAGCTAATGTTGCAAATTCCAAAAATTAATAACAACCAAGGACAGGCCAGAAGCATTTACTCATTTAAAAGTTGCAGTGGCTATCTTTGATGGGAAAAATGAAGGCACCCAAAGAAGCAGCAGAGTTAACAGGAATATAAAAACATGCGATTACTAGTTATTAGATAAGCAGAAGAATAGCGCGTAGTTCTTAATAGATTCATATTTTAAACGACTTCAACCATCTATTCCTGCATCAGAAGAAGCTTCATTGTCTGTCACCAACTAAGATTTTTTTGGAAAAAGAACAGCCAAAATGGTATTATTTTTATTCTGCAATTTACCTTCCCCCCCATGGTTATAGGTCTAATGGTTTCATGTTAAATAAATTGAAACTACACGAACTTTATATAACAGCATTATAAGTTCATTATAATGCTGTTATATAACTTTTTAGGCAGTTGCTATTATATCATTTATGCAAAATAGGAGTTTACTTCTTTCCCAACTGTTGGATGCGGGCTAACAACTGGAACGTTCATTGAGAATATTTCCTCATTCAGAGATAGTACTACTGACACTGTTACTTCTTTTTATTTAATTTATAATTAAATAAAAAGAAGTCACGATGTCCTATGGTGAACGATGAAATTAATTATTCTTTTCGAAAATGGTTATCTCAAAAATTGTATCTTGGGCAAAAATATAGTGAGTATACCACACAAAGCCTGCTCGTGGCATGAGGATGAGTGCACTGTCACGAATATAAAGGTACCTATGCGGTAATGCGCCGATTTTTTTACATATTTTTTTGATAACTGGCTAACAATCAATACATCTGAATTGGCTAACAGTTAATACATGGATACGTATAAAATTTAATGCATGTATTATTCAGTAATTCTGAAGCAAACTAGTACTGTAATTATTTAAATGTCAGTTCATTAAATTTTATGTGAATCCAATGAAGTGTGCAATAGCACACGCTCTTTCAGCAAACCCTGGTTCAAACCCGTGACTGCTAAATACGATTAACAACTATTCATGATTTATTTTCTGACCTGGTAGTCGTGACGCAATATAAAGATTTTTTTTTTTTATCATTTCCTTTGCTATATCACCATGAACTTAGATTTTTCATACTTGTAGTAGTAGTAGTAGTAGTAGTAGTAGTAGTAGCAGCGGCATACGATGCAAGAAAGCAAGATTACGCAGCATCAATCAGCCAAGAAAAAAAAAAGAAACATTTCACACATCTATTCCTTCTAAAAGTTTGTCCAGTTTCTTCTTAAATTTATTTAACCTATCAACTTCCACAACGACAGATGAAAGTTTGTTCGGGCAATCAACTACTCACTGGCTAAAAGCAAATTTCCGCACATCTATTCTACAACTCTTTCCTCGATTTGGATTTATGCTCGCTCAGGTTCGTAATCTGAGCAAAAGGGAGAATCCCATCAGAATTGAGCTTGCTCACCCATTCAAGGCCTTAAACACCTCAATCAGATCAACTCTCAGTTGCCTAGTCTCCAGACGTTGCCATTAGAGGGCTTAAGACTTCCTTGGTAAGAGAACCTCTTTGTTCCCCTCGCTAATCTTGTTTCCCTTCTCTATACTCGCTCAATAAATTCTACATCCTTCCTAAAATGAGTACTCAAGGTGTGGCCTGACTATTGCATTATACAAAGGGAGCAAAATTCCTGTATATCATTGACAAAATTCCATGACTTGCTCTGGCAGCCTGTCTGCACTGCTCAGAAAACTTCATATCTGACTGCACAATTATTCCCAGGTAGTTTTTATTTTCTACCATCCTAAGTATAGTACAACAAAGTTGGTACTTTTCTCTGGGGTTACTTCTATCAATATGCACCACTTTGCATTTGTCAATGTTAAACTTCAGTTGCCACTTCTCAGCCCATCTGCCCAACTTTCTAGTTCCTATTGCAGCAGCACACTTCCATTACTGTTATTAACAACCCTGCTAAACTTTGTATCATCTACATACTTGGACATTAAGCCTGATATGCCTTCATCAATATCATTGATAAATACACAAACAAATAGTGGGCCCAACACCGAACCCTGGAGGACTCCACTAATAACATTAGTCCACGAAGAGCAGCGCTCATCGATTACCACACTTTTATCCATTGTGGCAACTTGCCCTTAATACCCTACTGCGCCAATTTGTATAGTAGTCTTCCATATGCAACAGTATCAAACGCTTTCCTGAAATCGAAGTACAGTATTTGATGGCAAAATTATTTTTTGCATCCAGTTATTTTGTGACCACATCATAGTATATCCAATCAAATTTGTCAGACAAAACTTCTCTTTAACAAACCCATGCTGTGTCTGAATTATCACTGCAGTTTCATGTAGATGATCCTGTAATGCTTCTTCAACCAGTAACTCCATTATTTTCCCCAGAACAGAAGTTAAACTAGCAAGTCTGTAATTACTTGTTTCAGCCTTTGATCCCCCCTTTGTGAATTGGGGATATATTTGCACTTCTCCATCCTTGGGGGACTTCCCCAAGGATGCTTGTCAAGGAAGATTGTCAAGAGCAAAGGTTTATCACAGGATGCGTTGCAAGCAATATGTGGTGGTTTTAAAACAACTAATAGATTAGGGTCAGCAGTCAGCTTTTGGTTCTTATTTAGTAAAGATGGCACATACTTTGTGGATACCCAAAGTACTGAATCCAATAAATACCGTTTTACATGTATGCATGCTATAGGAGAATTCCTCACCACCTGGATTGTATCTTTGACTTTCATATCTTCTAAAATGATTTTGTTTGAAGCAGCGTAACAAACAATAGACAAATACCTCTTAAGAAGTTTCTATTAAATTTCATATAATTTTTAAAGAGTGTAATTCAACTTAATTAAGTTTTAGGATACTGTTTCATACTCCAACTTTTATTAAGTATGAAAAAAAAATTACAAAATCCCATTTCATTTTATTGTTCGATGTTATAAATATCCATTTTTATGCGGAAAAATTAAGGGGAGTAAAGATACAAAGTGTACGTTGAAGTAAGGTATAAAATTACTGCGGTTAAAATATGAAACGACATTTAAAAAATTTCATTATAATTTTTAATTAATAACTTCCATTTTCAGCAAAAAAAAAAATTAATTAGAAAATTATTCTAATTTAAAAGAAATCTATTAAAAAATTTAATAGGGTTTTCTCCTTTACTATTAGATTTAAAGACCTACTAGAATAATATTTTGGGATATTCCCAGTTTATTCGGAATCATTTTCAGATCCAAATTTTAAGCCTTCGATTTTTAAACAATTCGTTTTATTTCTTCAACTGGCTGGTCATATGGGATAAATCTAAAATTTGTGAATATTTCTCTCTCTCTCTTTCTTTTGAGGTGAAAACTTATAATCAGGAGCGTGTAGAAGGGAGGGGAGGGAGTCAGCTACCTCGGGCTTAGATATCGTGTAGAGCCCAGACCTGGAAGAGAGAAAAAACAGGGCTGGTGAGGTTGGCTGTTTTCTCTGGACCGGTGTTGAATCTCGATGCCCATGCTTGACTCCGAACAACATTGAGTGATGCCATATATCTCTAACACACACACAGTCGCGGAATAAACAGGAATTAAAATGCAGAAGAAATTACAGAGATATTTGAATTTTTCCGGCTTGGATTAACAATCCAAGCTTGAAGATTGATATTTTTAGACTAAATACGTACTTGCAGCATAATCAGTATTTAGAATGCTGAATGGCTTCGCAATCCCTAACGAGTTCTACAGTCTTCTGATGTATTATGACTGGGAAAACAATACTGTGAGAATAATGGATCAGTTGAGAAAAAAAAAAAAAAAAAAAACAGTTATAAACAGATCTTTATTATGTTGTACTTTGGAAACTAGAAATTATGTGTGCAAATGAGCCTGATTAGACACTGAACTTTTTTTTAAAGTATTTGGGGATATATTTGCACATAACATTAGCCATTTGCACTTAAATGATGCAAAGAAGATGTCTTTTTCTTCATCAGCCAATAATAATAATAATAATAATAATAATACTTCCCATTCCCATAACACAACCATCCAATTCCGTTTTGAATTTAGCTAGGCTCACTGTATCTGCCACGTTGGGAGGCAACTTATTCCAATGTTTGACAACCCGCTGCACATAAGTGAAATTAATGAGATCCAGTCTTCTGTTAAACCTTGAGATTTTTATTTTTATGTGCCCCTGGTTCTTGTCGCCTGTGAAGGAGAACAGAGCTGCCCGTCATTCATTGTATAAATCGCTGAAGTCATCGCTAATGGTCAAACTTTGCAGTCCAAAGCGGTTTAATTTTTTTTAAACAGCTAATCACCACAATAATTGATAAATACAGTAATTTCGTTGCCTTTGATATAAAGCTATAGTAAGAATAAATATAATTTGTGTTATAAAATATATAATTCTTTGAATATCCTGCCTTACCAAAGTAATAAAGCTGAGTTACTAGCAAGTTGGGTCTCTTTTAGAGGCTGTGACATCTGTCTATTCGTCAGCTTTCTTTGTTCCCATATTGTCACTCTCTCTTGTATTTTTCCAAATTATTACGCAGGATGCTGATTGGAGTGCGGAAGATGTCGCATTTGCAATGCTCTTCACACTATCCTGCGAGGAGGATAGTGTGAAGAGTGTCCAGCGAGGAACCATTCTGACAAGAACATTTTATTCTGTTTATCAGCATCATAGAAAGAAGTTGCTATCAGACATTATTTAGGTATATTTCAGAATTGACAGAGCTCTTATAAACGATGAGTGAACTAGCACCGTGTCAGGAAAGCACTAGAAGCCTGGCTAGAAAGCACATGCAGTCTGCATTTTTTGGAAACTTTCTCCACACGCACACATACTCCTGCCGATTGTAAAAAGTGGGAAACGGAATTGATCAGACTGCCAATGAAAGTAATTGAAATCATTATAAATCCTTGAAAGTCTGTATTTTTATGCCACCTTTTCTGTTTCCCCTTAGGAATACTCCCCACTGCCTTCACTGATATCGCCTGTTTTTCTCATACGATAATGCCAATACCTAAGCCAGCGATGGCAGACCAATGGCAAGCATGCACCGCCAGGTGGATAGGAATAGATACAGACCACATGATCAGTCTCAAATATTTTATATTTAAATTTTTATTTATTTATTTATTTTTTTGTTATTTGAAAGACATTTTTGTTTTATTTCTATCAGAACACCTAGCGGTGAAAACCCATAAGTAATTGTGCTTAAATTATGCAGCAACTAAGTTGTTATAATTTTAAATCATTGAAAACGTGCTAATTTAAAAAGTTTTTTGGCACGCAGGCCAAAAGGTTTCGCCATCGCTGACCTAGGCTACTTCAACTTAAGAGTAAGAGTAAATTTATTTCTATAACATTACGAAGTGGCAGGCTTTTGCAATTAAATGAGGATACGATCTCATATCGTAATGTTCGGTGAAAGAGTTGGTTTATGCAGGGTTACTGCGTGTACATCATTTCTACTATCCAGTGCACATGCGTAAACCAATTCTTTCATACTCTTAGACGTTTAGTCAAGAAATATTTTTAGTAATGTTCAATGTTGTAATATTTTGATAGGTGTAGTGTACAATGCAAGGGCAAAGATGAGTAGAACCGAAACAATTATATATTTTTTGTGTTCCCCCTTCAGTTCTCCCCCTGAAAAACGAAAACAACACTCCTTATTCATACAAATATATTTTTATTTGATTTTCTGAGCAGTTCTGGACTAGATTATTACTGTATCGTTTTGACTGAAGAGAAGGACGTGATCTGAAACACATACAGTTACTGTAAACTACACAAATTCATATCTAAGCCTACGCACTAACTCTCGCTGTACTGACTGGGTTCATACGCATTCAGCTAACTTACTAGTTGGTTTGCTGGGCCACTGGATAACACTAGCATTCTATACGGACAAGGGGCATGCAAATATTACTATCTGTCTCCTTTGTTTCTACTATAGTTTTAAGGTTTGTAGAGCGACAAAATATGCATATGTAACAAGAATGTAGGTTGAGCACAGTAGGCTACATGAATATTCAGTCTTATCTAAGATGTCGTATCTGACACCTTGTGGGGGATACTTTGAAATTGCAGTAACAAAATATTGCAGCAGCGTCATTAGTGTCGAGAAACTGACGGGACGATAAATCTTGGGCCAGCAAAAATCGAAATAGATATTATTAGTACAGAAAGAATATATAACAGCGCGAAAAGGTAAAATCTTAGTGATAATATCCGTAGAATCATTTTTCATCACTGTTCGAGCATAAGGTGTTGGCAACGAGAGAATGAAAGCACCCGTAGTAGATGAATGGGAGGGAAAACGGAGTCTATATGGCACAGGGTTCCTCCATGGCTCTCATGTCATAGAGAAGATTTCAACTTCACCACTAGAAAGCACGGCCAGCATTATATTACTGGGAGCCGGGGATCAGATGTGTTGATGATAGGACAGGTAATTTGGCTTAGTCATTCCACGACGGGGAAGCAAGTGGACGATGGATATATATTACACATTCCCTGCAGGATGATGACCACAGAATGGCTGAGTATGGGACAGGACTTCAGAATAGGACTGGTGGTAGTCATCGCCATAAATGACAATCCGGCTAGGCAGGCGCACTTGAATGTCACTCATTTCCTCCACCTCCTCTCCCGCCCACATGGTCTCTGCTGTCCTCTGTAAATACAGAAAAGTACTACGATGTAAAAAAATGTCCATTTACTCTTTTCTAGTAGCAGGTAAAATACTTGCTTCTTCTAAGCTTAAACTTTTAATAGATTTACATTAGTTCAGAATATTGTAGTTTTTGAACTTTGATTTCAAAAATTTCATGTATCTACAATATAAACTTCGGCGTTAAATATTAAATATAAACATATTAAAAAGATTCGTTAAGCCACGAATACATTCCCAATGTTAATTTTTATCAATGTCATGCTTACTCTTTTGTACTCAAAAGAAACAGCTTATTTATAAATAGAGTAATCCTAAATTACTTCAGAAAAGATGTTATAATTTTCTACTGATATACGGTAATGAAGATCTATGATAATGCAATTCTTATAACAGATAACATTATTATTGTACACTGCCTGACCACTTTATTAGGACCATGGAAGGGCTATATGCATTTATGAAAAGTATGTAAATTGAAGAAGTCATATGTGTGTGTGTGAGAAAGAAACATTATTAAACTGCGTGGCCTGACTAATGCCCAAATCGGTTCACCGGCGCTGGGGAATAGACATGAATTCGCGGAATTCAAGAGGTATGATTATCAACGCGCATTTAGCAGATTCTACAGAGACAGAACGGCTGCAGTGTTGTTGATATCCAAGCACTAGTGTCATTTGAATATTTAATAAATGGAAATACGTCTGGAAAACATCATATGTGAACATAACAGCGAAAATATAAGTGACGAACAAGATGTCTGGAACGCCAAACAGCAGAATAAAATTAGCCTCTGCATTTAATGCAAATACATCACAAGGAATCAGTACCACACCATGCAAAGAACCATATCACGATCTCGGGCACCGACCAAAAAATACGGCTGTTTTGGTGCCGGGAATGCAAAGGATGGACGTAGGAGACTGGAGGCAAGTCACATGGTCTGATGAGTCCCGATTTACGCTCTTCAACTCAAAAATACACTGCGTATAGGGGAACACCACACTACTCATTGAAACTACACTGTTACCGACAGTCCACATTGTTAGAGGAGGTATAATGGCATGGAACATGTTTTAGTCGCATGCCTTTGGTCCCCTGATTCCGCTGGAGGGTGCCTCGAACTCCGTTGTCAATCAGATGCACACTACACTGTTGCAATTCAGTATTGTTGGGGTTATTTTTCAAAAACCATATCGACACCATGCCAAGTGGTGTCGGAGAAGTGCTTTGGGCCAACAGGGATTCAAAAAGTTATTAACTCACGGCCCTAATAAGGTAGCCAAGGAGTGTACAATAAAAAAAAAAAGAAAAGAAAAGAAAATTAAAACACTGTTGCTAAAAACTCTCGCTAGCGTTTTACTTAAAACCTTTATGCTGTTAATTCCCCTACATTAGGAAGAGTCACTGTTATCCCCTGGCCTTTATGGGTGCGACCGGAACTGTGTACGTGTTGTACAACAGTAATGAGTATTTATTTATTTATTTCATTAGGTTTTTTTTTTTTTTTGTCTGTGTCAGATAGAGTGCTCTTTTCCATCTTTAAATTAAATTAAATCCGGTTCTTTCCCCCATCCCCCGATGAAACTGGTAAAAGTAAATTTTGCAGTCAATGGTGGATCTTGTGCTACTTTGGAGGGGGAGAGCAAAATCATGTAAAACCGATTATGATATAAGCCCACTAAATATTCCAATATTTCTAAGTTTTTTTTTTTTCAGAGGGTAACAAGAAAAAAAAAAAAGGCAACCAGATTTCGTATCCCTACTTATTTCGGATGCCACTCATTCTGCACAACGCACTGTCAGAACACGTGACTGGCTTCGTTGGTACAAATAGGAATGGCCAAAGAAGGTTGTTGTGCCCAATTAACTTTGGCATGGTAGCTCGGATGCCTTGATTACTCAAGTGGGGAAGAAGTCCCTGATACCAATGGTAAATTATATTTTCATATAATTATTTGATTGTGATGTATTTTATTTTGAAATGCCTTTATGTGATTTCATTGTGAAATTAAATTGCAACAGGGGCACGTCTGCCTTTAATGCGCCCCCGCCAACTTAGAACCCCACTGAAATATGGTGGCAGTAGTTGAGTGGGCAATTCCAGCAGTAGATGCACCTTTCTGGCAGATCGCTATAAATGCAGAATTCTTTATGTGGTGCAGAATTCTTTATGTGGTCTAGATTGGTAAAAGTCTAATCCCAAGATACTCTCTCTCTCTCTCTCTCTCACTTTTATAGTACGGTAGAGTCTCTCCATCTCTTTCTCTGTGTCTTGCTACATATTGATTTATACATTAGAGAATGTATGTTTGTATGAATCTATTTATAGTATAGCGAATGGATTCTCTAACATAATTTAGAAAATCGCAATACTTAAGAGAACTTTAAATATTCGACTCTTGTTTTGTAGTATGTATGGACATTCGTATCATCCTACCATTCATTTCATGGGACATGGATTCTTCTTTATTGGGAATGAATTCTTCTTTATTGGGAATGAATTCCGTCCAAGTGCATTTGAAAATGTGTTTGCACCGAATATGTACACCAATGTGAAAAAAAATGCACTTTTTCTTGATTTATTAATATCATAAAGCTTCGTTCGCATATCAATTTACATATTCTTTTACAAGTAACCACGTTATTAGTGTACTTTGTCACAGGTACATAAGTTGCGCGTTCGAATCCCCTGCACACCCACAAAAAAAAGAAGAAGAAAGTTAAATGTAATATCACACAGTAATTGCAAAAAAAATCTGATCCAATGAGAAATGGGGAGGGGGGAACTGCTCCGGCGGTTGCCTGGACAGGGATCAAACATGAAAATTAAAAACTTAATAAAGTTAATTATTCTTTATTGAAATAATATCTTTTGTGTTGGTTATTTCCTCGGATTCTTCTATTGGTTGTCGGGGGTATATTCAATTCTGAAAAGCCATTTCCATTTTAACACTGTTCTGTTAAACAGATTATCTTTTTCTTTTTTTGTAGTCCCTTGAAAACAAGAAACCTCAGAGCATTCATCTTGATATATCAGACGAAAACGACTTCCAAGAGTATGAGAAAGGAGATATTTTGCGCGACATCATATAACACATCCACAAAGTACCAGCGCAGCTAACCAAATGACAAAGTTCACCGAGACTTGTTCTGATAATGCAAGAAGGCCAGACTGAGTGACTCTCTGATGGGTGGCATGAGGGTGATTTGCAGCGGCATATGTGTACAGCAAGGGTGGGTGACCTCTACATTCCGCGTCTTCAACGTGGGCGTTTTCGAAATAGCGGATATCGACAGGCCGATCTCAGTAAGAAACTCACCAGAATAAATATTATAACGAAGCATAAGATTAAGACTACCAAATAGGGCTTCCCTCTGTATAGTATACTCCTTAATATTTCTTTAAGTAATAATAGAATACAGTTTTTTTTGTTTTTTTTTTAATTTTGTCATCAAAAAATAATAATGAAATTCAACTTTAATAGTAGAATTAATTTATTATTGTTAACATAATAAAAATAAATATAGAAAAAGAAGCAATGATGCTTGATCAAGAGGGAGCTACTCTTGCGATTTAGTTTTCTTTCTTTCCCTTTTTTACGAAGGATCTTTGGCATTCTGGACTTTAATTGATATCCATGAGAAGCTCCCAGACTCTCCTGGATAAAGGGTGCCTTTACTAAAAATTTAAAATGGCAAAAAGTAGCAATTATATATTCTGATTGGCTCTCATGAAAATATGAATAACTTTTGTCTCTAACAGCTTCTTCCTTTCTTTTTTTTCCCCCATCTCATACTGTTTACCATTACTCATATTGTTCTGAATACGCTCGACAGGAATAAATAAGGATAAATCGCGAAAATATATTAAAGAAACTTATTAAGTACACGTTTCTTCCGCATAGAGTGCATTTCGCTCTCGCTTAATGCAGAGAACAGGCACAGTAGCAAAGAGAGCGTTAGAAAAGGGTTTTCTTCCAACAAACAGAGCATAAGTCTCTTCTTTTTTCAGAATTTGTATAAAGCTACTAATTTTCCAGGAAGGTTGTGTAGTGAAAAGTAATAATTATCGATCTCAAAGGTATTCGAAGACATGTGAAGTATAACTCGGCAGTTATACGAGATAAGAAAAAAAATATATATATTCTAGTAAACTTAGGCGGGTTGTTCAAAAAGTAGTGGCGACACTGTTTACGAAGGTTTCTGAAAGTGGGCAATTGCATTAAATCAAACATAAGCTTGATTCGTATGAACCAAAATTCAAACGCTGGTCTATTGCATGGCGCTACTCAAGTTTTAAAAAAAATAAACTAAAATAAAAAAAGGGGGAAAAATTCAGACAAGAACAGGGAATAAATGATGATTATTGAGTACGACAGGAAAGGCATCATTCCACTTCATGCTGATCCACAAACCGGCACCACATGCTTCGTTCCTGGATAGCATTTGTATCAAGAAATACCGTTGATGTGTTGTCCTTTCTTGGAGACAATGTCATTCACCTTTTCCGGACATGAGCCCTTGTGACTGATTTGCTCAACAGGAAGAAGTCGCTCAGACAAAAGCACTTTCCAACAATACAAGACACTGCGAGCAGTAGATCACACTCTTTTCACTCCAACAAAATCAGGCTGCTAATGGCCTCAGATACCTCTGCGTGTTGGTATCGAATTTTATAGGAGGCGGTGATTACTCTGCGTGAACGTGGCAGTAAAATATTTGCAAACAAAGTTCGTTTTGTTTTTTGTAAACAGCCGTGTTGCCACCACTTTTTAAACTACCATCGCAGATTGATGAAAGATTTCAAAACATCCTTTTTCTAGTACCGTCTTGTACACATTACCTAAACAATATTTACTTTTTAGGAAAATTAATAACACTTTACCAATTTTTTTTGGTAAAATGCTATTCTTAAAAACTTGTTTTATTTTGTAATAAGTCTAATACAATTATTTCATTTCTGTAGTTTATATGCTTATATCCGTAAGATCCCTAGCCTTGTAGGCTGTGAAGGCTCCACGCTGCGCTAATACATCAAGCATTCAATAAAGTTTCTATATTTAGTTATTCAGGAATTAATTAGCAATCATTTTAACCATTTGTTGCGTTATTCTGCCAGCTCTGTCTAGAATAAAAATGTTTTCTGATTTATCGTGCAGCATAATACATCGTTATTACAACCCAGAATTTTCAGAAAAGAAATAGTTTAAATAAATATAGTATGAAACTCAAATCCGGCAACCTTGGGACTTGACCATTGCCGGATTTAGGTACACTGGAGCCCTGACTCATAAATCTTAAAAGCCGAAAAACGTTCCCCCTTACATTAATTGTATTGGCCCGGATGGGTGCCCTCTCTATTGTCCCTGGAACAATGCAACTCAACAAATCTGGTCTTGCACGTGATGTTTGCAAAGAGAAGATTACTGTATATGTGCGCCCTTATTCTACCAGAATAATTGTGGACCATGGCACGTAGGGTGCGCTGTTTTCTGAGCGTCTTAGTAATCCAAGTAAAATTTCCCGAATTATCCCGCATAAAAAAAAAAAAAAAAGTAGCACACTAGTGATCAAGTTGTCTATCAACAAAACTACTTAAAATTTATATTTGATTTTTAATATTAAATCCTATATACATTTTATTGTCATCTGTTATTTTCCCTATGAATGAATCTTATTTGCTCCATCTTTGTTTGTTATGGCCTAAGCATCCCTTGCACCAGAAATAACAATACCAATCTAGATATACACAGTAGTCAGATAAGGAAATTGTTTTCACCCTTTTCGTTATTCATAATCAAACTTAACTAAAACGTATCATACAAGTAACGCAAATGCATAATTTTTGCACTTAGCTAAAAGAAACTGAATTTTGCACAGAAATACATCTTATGCTGTCAAGCAAATTAGGAGTTGTCTCATTCTTGCGCTTCAAATAAATAGCACTATTTATTTGAAGCTCAAGAATGAGCGCATCATACTGGTGTGTATGATGTAACATAAGTTTTGTACAAAAGATGGAGTTAAACGCTTTCATTATCGAGTTAATTATGATAACATTTTATTTTTATTAAGAGGTTATAGAAGGAAGTCGTTATTGTAGTAGGGGTTTTTAGGAGCATCAGCGATGAAGGCCATATTGCTCAGTGTATATTGCCTGTAAATTGCGGGTGCTCTGAGGTTGATATTCTGTTTTCTGGACGAAAACCGAGTTTCCGGGAGGAAAAACCAATTCAACCGCTTTGTGAAAATGACTCTTAAAAATGTTCCCGTCATCGACAGGACTCGAATTCAGGCCTCTTTCACTCGGTGTAGGGAGGATGGCGATCCTACCAACTGTGGTACCCACCATGTCTGTTATAGAAGTATCCCCCAAACAGAATACATTTCGCAAACTATCTCCCCCACCAATTTGTACTTTCATTTAACATTGAGAAAGTGTGCGAGAAATAGTTTGTGGTACGTCTGTTTAGAAAATAAGTTTTATTTGTAACCTCTTGATAGAAATAAACTTGATCTCACAATTACTGTATGAGTAAGTGCTTTTATCTTCATATCCAGAAACTGTCTAAAGCTCACTTTACGTATTATCTTCAGTAGTGGCAGCTCAAGTCTTGAGGAGTCCTAGATGGCATATGTTATGAGTTCCCCCTTGTTGTATAGCCAAAAGTTAAAAAGGAATATCGACTGGAAAATATAAAATCCTTGTAAACACGGTAACGACATCGGGAGAGAAAAACCACGTATCAGAAAAACTCATTTATTTTGCACTAGGAATGAACCGGCACTGTTCAGCTCTTTAAGAGGATTAACCAGTCTTGATCCCGAACATAAATATACATGAGTTTGTGTAGCACATCTAAGATGGCGCTCCATTATACTATGGTCGTGACCAAGAAGAAGATAATCCTCGAAAGGTCGAACAAATCTGTGTCGTCCTAGTGCATAATGGTGTAGTGTTACTGTAAATTTCTTATTCAGAGTATTCAAAAATAAATTAAAGAAAATAAAATTAAACTATATTACGTGCTGAAAATAAATTCGATGAATTATAAATCAAAAATACATTTTAATATGAACATCAAGAGCATTTTATTTACTAAATCTGTATGGCACTGCATTGATAAGTATTCCTAAGTTCTTGAATATTAGTATAACAATGAACGCTTAAATCTGCGTGGAGTGTAAGCTGCCTTTAATTTCTTAAAGAATTACAGATTATTCTTAGGAGTTTCGTGGTACTTCCTGTACAACTTCTTCAGTGAACGCTTGTAATGCTGTCCTTATCTCAGCATCACTTACCAACGAGTTAGCTTGTGATGTTGATGGTGTCATAAGGACATCATTACTAGACTTCACAGAAGAAGTGGTACAGGAAGTACAACAAAACTTCTGAGAATAATCTGTAATTCTTTTAGAAATTAAAGGCAGCTTACACTCCACGCAGGTTGCTCATTGTTTCACCAATTTCCAGTTCTTGATATACCCGCGCACCGTACCTCTAAAAGAATATTTAAGATTATTGAACATTCCCATGGCACCAGCACTTAATATTTTTCCTTTACATATGCTTGTTCTTCTTCCCCTATCGACCATGCAGTTTCCTCTACTTTAAAAATGGTTGGCCTTCATCGGGTTATCAGCTGCTTCCAAGGTGTCTACAACTGTTGCTGCTATGAGGAATTGAGTGCTGCCTTTTCTTAAAGTAGATTGCTTTAGGGAAAAACAACCCCTCTCACTGACCATAGCAGTCATCTGTATACTGAAGCCCGTGCAAGTTTTGTCACTGGTAAGAAGAGAATTTTTCGAATTCTCCCTCGCCACTTATAAAAATTTTTCCCTCTCCGACTGATCATTCCACCTCCGCCTAACCACTTTCCTAATCCTTTATGTTGGCGTCATATTCACCTTTAATTCTTGGGAACTCAAAAGGATCATTAATAGGCTGCCAATGCCACCGGGCCCATACATCTCCAACTTGGTTATAAAATTTGCTTTTTAGAATTATTAGCCCCTCTATTTAGCAGGTGTATAACTAAAATTTTCCATGCATCCAGACGTTATACGCCCTAACTATAAAAACAGTGGTGACCTATCGTCATCTCCTGACTGCTGAAATTGTTTCACATATCCATTCTGCCTCTTCTAACTTCACAAATTCTATCTCTTCCTTTCTCTCGTGTTGCTCTGCGTGGGAAACATATCGGTTGCAGATTTTCCCAGTTTAAAGCAAAATTTTAGCGTTGCTCCATTACAAAATGGTGACAAGGAAGATAACAAGGCTCTTTCCCCTCCTCCGAAACTTGGGGGTTTTTCGTCCAACAAGAGGCAAAACAACCAGAGAACACACAATTTGCAGACATAATACACATGGGTAAGTGAGGACATTCTCAGATGGCCCCAATATCAGTTTTCTTTCGCATTCACTAAAGAAAACTAAGTTTCTAGAATAAAAACTAAAGAAAATTAAGTTTCTAGAATCCTTATTGATGGTTTATAGAATACTCATATTCTAGAGACTTTTTTGCGCATGATGACATAAGCCAAAAGGTCAACTTGATCAGTTCACCTTGACTTAATCTCTGCACTTCTCACTATTCGTCCATCAGTGCTTTTTTACCTACTGAAAAAAAGTTTATGGAATACAAGATAATTTTCTTTTTCATACAGGAATTCCTCTTTCATACAACCCATCTTTTATAGGCCAATGGTTCATTTCTTATTAAAGAAAAGAAAAAAAAAAACGTATCTAACGAAATTCCGCATGGTGGGATTCTTTCTCTTTTTCGTCTTACTTCTATCATTTCTAATTATGCAAATGTCCCTCATTGCTTATGCTGACGATATTAAAATCAGAGTTATTTCTACTTCATTTGAGGAAGTACAGCAGAACAATTAATATATGAGGTGTAGCAATAAAGTTCCCGAACTGTTGCAATAGTTCAGCAACTATCGCAGCTGTTCGAGAAATTTATTGCCAAACTGTTGTAATAAACAGAATATAAAGTGAAGGGGCTCAAAAATGGTTTCAATCTTTATTCAAAGATTGAATGCACTTATTACACCTTTCTAAAAGAGTTAGCGAAGACGCCCAAAGAGATAATGTTCAGTTTGGCGGTTAAATTTTTCTTTATGTCCTCAACACCTTTATCTCTTTGTTTTCAGGGAAGTTTTCACATTGGAAAGAGAAAGAAGTCTGCTGGTGCTACATCGGAAAACTGTGGTGGATGGGTAATGGGAAGAGCATTGCACGACAATGCTCTCCACATTCCCCGCCTGTTCAGTGCCATGTTTCGTCAGAAATGTCTTCTAAACAAGTGGGGAATGGAGAGAGCATTGTCGTGCAACAAGGGCCATCTGCCTTTCTCTCGAAATTGTGGCCTCACCCTGGAAATGCACTTCAGTAGTCTTTGAAGAACCTATTTGTGGAACGCAGCACTAATTCGTATTTGTACAATATTTGTACCTTTCAGGTACAAATTCCTTATAAATCATACTGTTTGTCGAAAAACTTTATCAGCATCGTCTTGATCCTGGACTTCTCTAAGCAAAACGTTTTGGGCCTTAGTGATGATTTTAAAGTCTACTGCATTCTCTGACGATTCGTCACTGCGTCGTACTGAAACACCCAACACTCATCTCTAGTGACAATACAGTCGAGGAAATTAGCATTTTCTTGACAAGTCTGGATGAAGTCTTTGCATGATGACGCTCTTCGTTGCTTCTGCTCATCCATGATACTGTGCAGCAGAAATTTTGCACAGACCTTCCTTTACCCTAAATCTTCATGTAGAATTTGACGAATCATCTCCTTATACATATCGAACTCCTCAGCCATCGTTCTGAGGGTCAAAAGAAGACTTCTTGCCACAATTTCCCGACTCCACAATTTTGCAACTCTGTCCTCATTTAGAGAAGCTGTAGGATGCCCACTTCTTGGGTCATCGCAAATATCCACACGTCCATCTTTGAACCGCTTATACCATTTAAATACACACACTAGTACGACTTGACGTTTCATCGCCATAAACAATTTTAACATTTCATAGGTTTCTGTTGCAGATTTTCCCAGTTTAAAGCAAAATTTTAACGTTGCTCCATTACAAAATGGTAACAAGGAACATTAACGCTACTAAAAAAACTAGTCGTTACTTGAAACCTGTCAGCGTACGGGCAATTTCTATACCGCCATGTATTAGAGGAAGTTTGAACCGGGAACTTTATTCACACATCTCGCATTAATGACTATTGCTGTAGTTTCTAATTTTATTAGCTTCTATCCTTGATAGTAATCTGATAGGCGTGCTCATATTTCCTTTTCCAAGAAATCCCTTCCTTGTAATTTCGGCCTCTTAAATCGACTCTGTTTTATAAAGATCTGGGAGTACTCTTCGATACTAAACTTATCTTTTTTGCACACATCAAACTTATATTTTTTTCTTCTCTCACTTCTTAAAGCTCTCTGAATGTGAATACTATGACAGCATCTCCTTCACGTTTCCAACCAGTCATCATCCTGATACATAAACGCTTATCTTCTTTCTTCTCTGTTACATGCCGCTGAAATCTGATCAGCTGCTGTATCCTCTCACATTAAGTCTTTCTCTCGTTAGAATATCATCAATTAACATGGGAAAACCTAAAACCTGGCCTTGAACATACCATCTGTCGCCCAACAGTGACAGAAACTTTAAATTCAGTACCACTCAGGAAGTTGCTTAAAAAAAACAAAAAACAATAATTACATGCAGTGTAATGCATGTAATTCTCGATTGCTTGGAGAAGCATTCGAGAAGAGTTTGGCCATCACTTTGGATTCAGCATTTTTTCAGTGTTGCTGCTTCTCAGAAGACCTCTAATACTGCAAGGAACTATCAATGCCATCCTATCTTCCAGATGTTTTTTAATATATGTGTGCACGCGTATCTGACTCTTAATGTAAATGCAACTGATTTTATTATCAGTTTTGTATTTTGTTATCGGTTATAATGGATATGTTGTAATGGTTTTCTAATTCTCTGCCACAACAAAAAAGCTTATTTATTTTTATATTTGGATAAAAAAATGATACTTCTCGCTAATATTACTTTTGTGATATGATTTATTCTTCTGAGAACTATCGATTAGTTCTCCGTAGTCATAGAAGTATTTTCTTTGTTTTATTTTGCAAACTATAATATAATTGTTCATAATATAAATCCATCCATAATCTTTCTTCATAACCCGCGTGGGTAGCACAGTTGGTAGAATCGCCATCCTCCCCACACAGGGTGGAAAAGGCCGAAGTTCGAGACCCGCCGATGAGGAGTGGGATCTTTATGGACATTTTTTCACAAGGCGGCTGGGTTAGTCGGTCTCAAGCGAGGGTAGCGTGGTTTTTCTCCCGGAAACTCTGGTTTTTCATCCAGCAAAAAGAAAATCGACCTCAGAACACACGCAATTTACATACAATATACACGGAGCAATATGGCCTTAGTCGCTGATGCTACTAAACTCTACTACAACAACAAGGTTCTTCATCGCTCTTCTGAAGAGCGACAAAGACCACTAAGTTTGATTAAAAATAATGAACTAAGTTTTTACATATCGAAATATTGATTCAATTTGTTTATAAGTCAGGAGGATGACTGCAGAGCTTTAAGTAGACGCTTTATGCTGAACCATTTGAGTTTGTTATATACAAGGGCTGTTAAAAATGTACAGCATATTGAGGTCAAAAACAAAATTTCACTTACAAGATCTGCGACTTCATCTCATTCAAAGCACGTTCCTCTGCACCCCATACTTTCCCAGCATTTTTGTTTTTGTTTGAACCATCTTTAAAAAGTGGTTTTTTGGGATCAATAATATCATTTTCTCCTTCAAATATAGTTTTAAGGATTCTATATAAATAAATCTTTCATTTTTAAACTTTTTTTCTTTTATTGGAAGAGAATGAAGTCGCCACGAATTAGTATCGGGTGAATATAGAGACTACAAAGTTTAAAAATTTTAGAACAAAGTTTCGTCTTGATTCCATTTCCCAGATTATCGTGGTAAAAGAGTATTGTAAATTTAAAACTCATTCTTGTTGGAACCTGTCTTAAACTTCTGATCTGGATATAAAATAATGTCAATTTTAGACAAATGTACTATTTTTTTTATATTCTCTTTCCTAATGTCTCAAGATACATTTTATCCAGAGAAACCGTGGACGGTATTAACTATTCAGCTCCTTGTATTTAATCTAGACAGTCTATTCAGTGTCTATCAGTCACTTGGCTGTATCTGTTGTTTTCCTAATGCTAGGAAGCTTTAAATTTTGCTAATCAAGCCTTTCCTAACAGTGAAGTAAATTTTCCATGGATTTTATTCTTGGTATCTCTAATTGACCCTCTTCTTTATAGTTGTGTTCATTCAACTAGTTCTCTTTAATAAACTGTGTCACTCTAGAAGCGTGAGGATATAAAATGCAGAAAATGGTAGAGTGAAATTGATTTTGTTTTTCTGTTTAAAATTGCTAAACAAGTCCATTCAGATCTTAATGTTGACCAAATTGCAATGAATATAAGTACGTTGATCTGATCACATGACTAGTACTCAAAAGTTAAGGAACAAACACAAAACTAAATAAATCAAAAATATTTTATTATATGATAGCAAAATGTGTGAAATAATTAATTTAATGTTCTGTTTATACTCCAGCACGACCACATAGGTAAGAGACCTATATAGTCTAATGATTTTGATAACGGTCCTTGAAGTTGTCATAGACATTCTCTCAGATATGCCAGACGAGCTATTCTTGCTACCTGGGAGTCTAAAACGCTGATGGAAACTGATATTGGGGTGACATTCAAGTCAAGTTTACCCAATTTCGGCGAAGTACGGACGGTCTCTGACAGACAAATTCTCTGCTTGCGCCTTCACGATGGTTAACTGTTAGTAATCCTGAGTATAACCTCCATGCACAAGGGTTGAGGTGTGGCGCCCACACCACATAGAAGAATGCCGCCCTTCTGTGTTACCAAGCAATACTAGGTGGTTGATGAGAGCCACCTACCAGGCAATACTAGGTGGTTGATGAGAGCCACCTACCAGGCAATACTAGGTGGTTGATGAGAGCCACCTACCACCTACCAGGCAATACTAGGTGGTAGGTGACTCTCATCAACCGGTGAAATACCACCGCTTTGCTTATTGGAGGCTTGAAGTGGTGAAGCCCATGTTTAGTCCAAAGCTAAGTTCCAGTCAACCCTTCCCCATCTCTTTCATCATGCAGTATGACTGATGACTTTTGAGGTTATGATGAACATCATAGCGAGATCCAATCTTCCTTACATTTCGAAGGTACAGCTCTAAAACGATGTTCATAGGCCGGCCGCTAGTTGGTACACCGGACCGAACCTATTGGTAACTCTTTAGGAGGCTTCCAGATCAGCTAGTATATAATATTGCTACCTCTTCTCTGCCAGATAGTGACTGGAGGGAGTCTGAGTAGTATGTATGCGGGGGGGGGGCATTGTTGAGGCCACATTATGTCAAGGATCTGGGTATATTCTTACCATGTGTACGCAATATCCAATATTTCATTACTTCATACAGCATGTTCCCCGCCCCTTTTTCTTACTATTGAATACACCATGAATTGTCAAACTAATAGAGTAAGCTTATCTGCGAAAAGATCTAAGCCTCCCATACACTTCCTAGTTCATTTCACAAATATACGTGGTCTCAATTCGAATCTCAACAACGTCCATTTCCACTTGCAGTCTGCCAAACCCCATGTACTTTTTCTGACAGAATCTCAGTTATTAGTTTATTCAACTACTGCTCATCTCAATTGCCCAAATTATTCGCTGTATGATTCTTTTGCATCAAATGTGGTACTTGTGCATATGTCCGTTCCAATGTTCCCTGTCAGAGACTTGGTAATTTGGAATCTCCTCTTTTTGATCTTGTCTGGCTTAAAATCACTCTACCACATTCTGTCAAATTCATCTGTTGTATCTACCGTTCTCCCAACTCCACTAATCACTTGGAATTCTTCGATTTCCTCTCTTTGGAACTTGACTTTCTCCAGTCCAACTTTCCTAACAGTGAGGTAATTTTCCTTGGTGATTTTAATGTTCACAATTCCAGCTCGTTTCGTTTTCTAGTCACATCGACCCAGCTGGTCGAGATTTTTTTCAATTACTAATAACTTTGCACAGATTTTTCATTTACCTTCAAGAATACCGGACAATCCTAACCATACAGCCAACATGCTTGATCTTTTTCTCACAAAGAACCCTTCTAAGTACACCGTCGAAGTGAGTGGTCCTTTAGGCACCTCAGATCACAATTTGGTGATTGTCTCTTCTCCAATGGAGCCTTTATCTCACGGGTATTTCCAACCTCGTATTGTTTGGCATTAGAAGAATGCAAAATGTGATTACCTGCGAGATTTCTTTTCCTTGGTCGGATTACTGTTTCAAAACTTCTGATGTCAAAGTTTGCTCAGATCGTGTCAGTGAAATTATTCTTGTAGGAATGGAATCCTTTATTCCACACTCCACTTTAAAATCTCGTCCTTTATCTAAACCCTGGTTTTCCAATAAATGTGCTAAGGCTGTTCAAGAGAAGAACGTTGCATATCGTAATTGACTTGTTTCCAATTCTTCAGTTTCATTTTCTGCCTACACCAAAGCTCGCAAACATACAGCCAACACGCTTGATCTTTTTCTCACAAACAACCTTTCTAAGTACACGGTCGAAATGAGAGCTCCTTTAGGCACCTCTGATCAAAACTTGGTGATTGTCCCTTCTCCAATGCAGCCTTTATCTCATGGCTATTCCCAACCTCGTGTTGTTTGGCATTACAAGAATGCAAAATGGGATGACCTGCAAGATTTCTTTTCTTCTTCTCCTTGGTCAGATTACTGCTTTAAAACTTCTGATGTCAACATCTGCTCAGATCGTGTCAGTGAAATTATTCTTGTAGGAATGGAATCCTTTATTTCACACTCTACTTTAAAATCTCGTCCTTTATCTAAACCATGGTTTTCCAATAAATATGCTATTGCTGTTCAAGAGAAGAATGTCTCATATCGTAATTGGCTTGCTTCCAATTCTTCAGTCTCATTTTCTGCCTACACCAAAGCTCGCAAATGTTGTAAAGCAGTTATTAATCAGTCCAAACTAGATTTTGAACAGGCTAAAAGCAGGAAACTTGCTTCTTGCACTAATGGTAGCCTATTGGCTGCATATTTTGCCAATCTTTGCTCCCACTTCTGTCAAAACCAGATGGTTCTATTGTCACTTCGGCCAAGGATAAAGCTGACCTGCTAGCATCCCATTTTTCTTCCAACTCATGTATTAATGATCTTGGTAAAACACCTTCCACTATTCCCAAAATGCTCCATTCAATGCCTCCTGTGGTCTTCCATCAAAAGGATGCCAGAAGGATTTTGACGAATCTTGATGCTAAGAAAGCTCCAGGTCCTGATGGTATTTCTCCACTTGTTCTCAAAACCTGTGCTCCTGAACTTACTCCTATTCTTTGCCGCCTTTTTTCACTTTCTTATTTCAAAGGTGTTTTTCCTTCTGCTTGGAAATTTGCTCATATCCAGCCAGTTCCTAAAAAGGGTGACAAATCCCTTCCATCCAATTATCGTGCCATTGCAATTACTCCTACTCTTTCTAAAGTAATGGAGAAATCGATTAACCGCCAACTCATAAACTACCTAGAATCCTTCTGTCTGATCAACGATCACCAGTATGGATTCCGTCAGTGTCGATCCACTGGTGATATTCTGGTTTATGTTACCCATTTATGTATAAATTCAATGGAAAAGTTCGGTGAAACACAATAGTTCCTCTTGACATCTCACAGGCTTTCGATCGTGTTTGGCATAAAGGTCTTCTAAACAAGCTTCCATCTTATGGTTTGTCAACTGTTTTTAGTAATTGGTTATCCAGTTTTCTCTCTGATCACTCACTGAGGGTGATGGTAGATAGCTCTCTGTCTTCTAACTTCGCCACTAATGCTGGTTTCCCCCAAGGTTCAATTCTTTCTCCCACTCTTTTCCTCTTGTATATTATGACCTCCTATTGACTGCCAATCCTATCCATGGTTTTGCCGATGATAGCACATTGCATTCCACTTTCCATTTTGAGAAATCTTGCTTTGCTCAATCAGCTTCAACGTCTCGAAAATCTGCTACCAATTCCTTAAATGCCGATCTTCAGGTAATTCTCCAGTGGGGCAAAGACAACTTAGTTGATTTCAGTCCTTCTAAAACTCAGTCTTGTGTTATATCTCGCAAAAAAAAAAGATTCTTCTGCTCCTATCTTTGGTGATACTCCTATTTCTCGACAAAATGTATGTCTTTTGGGGATTACCCTGACTTCTAATCTCTCTTGGCGCAAGCACATTACAAATATTACTTCCTCAGCATCTAAAAAATTTGGTTTGTTCTTTCGCTCTCGGCGTTTCCTTTCTTCCAAACAGCTGTTCACTCAACTGCCCTACCATGGAATATTGTTCTCACATCTGGGGCGGTGCTCCCAAAACCTCTACCGGCCTTCTAGATTCCATTCAGAAGAGGGCAATTAGATTAATTAATGATTCCTGTCTAACAGTCTCTCTACTCACTGTCTCATAGACGTACTGTTTCTGGTGAATGCCTTTTCTACAGATACTTCCATGGGCACTGTTCTTCTGAATTGGCTTCTATAATTCCCGCTTTCTCTTTCAAAACAGGGGTGCCTCCGTAACCAGGTGGGTAGGAGCGGCAGTGCGTAGTACACATTTCTTGATTAGACCGGAGTTCGAGCCCATGACCACGAAATACGGAGGATGCGGAAAGGTCAGGGAATGACCACCGCATATCCCGGAGCAATATGGCCTTAGTTGCTAATGCTCCTAAAAACCAAATAACAACAACACCAACTTTCAAAACAGTCCGAACACGTGCCACTACCAGCCAACATCCATTTACTGTCCAACTTGAAACTCACAAACCAACTTTTCATCTTCCTCGTTTATTCATTCAACTGCCGTTTTCTGGAACAACCTTCCTTCGTAAACAGTCAGAATATTTCCTGAAAATTACAGTCTACAGAAGTTCAAGTCTAATGTCAACAAATATTTTCTTTCGTCTTCTCAACCTCCAACCCAAGCACGGTACTAAGTGCTATAGGTTCTAATACCTCTCGTGTTTGGGGTTTTCATTAAAAAAAAAAAAAAACAAACAAACAAAAAAAAACGAATTAACTGTAGTCACGTGAGCTCGAACCATGGTAGATTCAGTCACTTGTGTTGCAATAATCACTCGGCTGTGTGGCTTAATAATGTATACACTGAACAAATTTCTAAATATCTTTTTTTATTGCAGGCAGTGATTGGATACATGCTTGCCTGATGCAATGTTACCCACAACAGCGACAATGCTAGGGGTTCTGTAATTCCTGAGTTACGAATATGAGTTCACGAGCAGCCAAAAATGGCGCGCTAATAATATGAGTGATCTCCTTGGGTAAAAAACAATCATGATATCGATTTTTTCTTTTCAAAACGATAATATCAATGAATTCAGAAGATAATCGGGTCCCAGTCTTCCTAAGAATGAAATAAGTTCAGTGGAGTTTATGGAAGGGACGTCTTGTGTTTAGCTATCCTCCTACCTAGAGCATCCCAATCATGCTCTATTGAAATGAGGTGTGAGGATTTCGCTACCATTCCATACAGACTGCATTCTGCTTCTGAATGTATTAGTTATTTATGAGGGCTATGTTATAAAACGCATTGCCGTTCATTAAAAGAACGGCTGTATAAAGTGCTCGTGCGTAAAGAGGAAACATAAGGATCAACGATCGCATTTCGAAATCACACAGCCGTGAGAGTTGCTTATTGGAGAGCTATATTACAATAGATAATGATCAGAGCTCATACAATCAAACTATCACCTCCAAACTTGATCCTTTTCACGAAATTAGGGGGATGGCATTTGGTTTTTTTTTCTGTTCCCTTCATATGCAAATTCACTTGGAAATTCTATTGCAGACTTGACTCATCAGAACACCATGGTCTATTTTCTCCTTGGCCCAATCGACATTCTGTTGGCATTTATTTAAACGGATTGTCTGGTATATGAGTCAATGGAACACAGACAGCTGGTCATCGTGCATAAAAAAAACCTCACGAAGCTTCTATACACAAATGGTTGGATACAAGTCGTCCTGTTGGTTCAGCAATTTGCAGAACTGTGAAGGCTTCCTCTTGTCTCTAGGACACAAGGAAGCCTTCGGACAGGATAAAACTGGCAAACTGCCTCTTTTAGTGAGAGTTTTCACTGGATCCGTCGTTGTTTGCCATGGATTATAGACAACTCCTGTTGCATCAAACATCTTCATTGTTCTGTGCAACCCATTTACCAAGTGGTGATATTCCCGGACAGCTAACGAATTACAGAACTTGTGAACAGTGTTTCACGAACAGTGCAGGATTCCTTATTTCAGTTCGACTTTTTATGGCTTTTCTTGACTACTGTCATTGTGGCCTTTTCACAAACACATCAAATTAACCAGGCCAAGGGTGTCTGATTTGCGTGCCTAGCATACAACTCTACTTTCACCAGGGTCTCTCTTTGGAATTATTTTTTCATTTCTCTTATTTCCTCCTGTTCTGCATATTGTCCTTTCCAAATTTCAGTTCTGTACAATGAATAAATTGTTTAATATACAGACCTCCAAAGTGGCGTATTTTAATTATAACTCATTTTGTACATTTATTACCTGCTTGTAACGTACGTATAGGTAAGTTGCATTATCCGAATAAATAGTTTAGATATAGGACATTGCCAATTAAGCAATAAACATCTCTGCAATACCAAACAATTTTTATATACATTTCAAGCCAATAAAAGGAATACACTAATAAATATAAAAGATCTACTTAAACCATTTTAAGTATTTAACAGTTAACACTGGGAATCACCACTACATATCGTGCAATGGCTAGACCTAAATAAGTTTGCTTCTGACCCAAATATGAAAGCCGTATATTATCACCTTCATCTCTATACGATGAAGGATAAGTGAAAGTCTTCGAACGCTGTTATAATGATGGTTAACCACTCGCTAAGCTGCGGGAGTCCAATTTAATGGAACAACAGTCCAAAGTAATGTGATACAGAAGTAAAACTCCATGTAATGTGATATAGAATTGATTCTCTAGTGCCTTTCATAGAATTGCCATACTAATGAGGTCCTAATAAATATGCAGTTCCTAGAGGATGTAAATTTGTATATTTTTTAATCTTATTCATTGCCAGTTGATCTTTTGTTTTATATTAAGTAACTAGTAAATTACCACCACATCTCTAAATTCTAGTTTATTGATTTTTGTATTATATCCAAGTAAACTTAATGTAAAATGTCTTATTTTACAGTCTAGCCTATGAACCTCTGGCCGTGACGGGCTTATTGAAATCACCTTGTAGTTTCCATAAAGTCTCTGTTTCTCCCCCCCCCCTAATGGTAGGACTTGATATTCCTACAGTGCATATGCCCAACTTAAAAGAATAATGAGAGTTGAAGAAATCTAACTAAGCTAATGTAGATTATCGTGTGCTGTTATAAGTAACTGAGATCATGATCTAGTGTTGACTTTTTTTCATCCTCTGTGTTTCTTTCTGTTGTTGTAGGGTTTTTAGGCACATCAGCAACTTAGGCCATATTGCGCTGTATATAATATGTCTGTAAATTGCGTGTTTTCTGTAGTCGGTTTGCTGGACGATAAACCCGAGTTTCCGGTAGAAAAAGTTATGCTGAGACCGATTAACTCGGCTACGTTGTGAGAAAAGACACATAAAAACTCCTTGCGTCATTAACATGATTGGAACTAAGTTCTTTTCCACCCGGTGAAGGGAGGATGGTGATTATACCAACTGTGCTACCTACGAGAGCATTTGGATCCCATTACTGAGTTACGTATACGATCAGACACCGTTCTTCAAAAGATCGAAGAAAAGAATTTGGTGCTAAGACTTGATCTTATGTCCAACTAAATAAATAAATACTGTTAATCCACGGTTCCAACTAATAGCTAATATTTTTGTTAATTTTAGCGGACTAGCGGATTCATCTGTTCAAGTGATATACAATTTAAAAATATATTAGCAACCTAGGCGGAATCGTGAATAACTGTTTTTGTCTCTAAGTTAGACATAAGACTAAGCCTTAGCGCTGAGTTCTTCGAGTCAATCTCTTGATCTAGCAGAACGTTCCCCGCATTCGCTTACTTAAAGTAGTAATGCGTCCCAAAAGTAGTTGATTGAAACTGCTGTGTTCAGTTATCTCCCCCCCCCGCTATGCTATCTAGCCTATAATAAGTTATTAGTAACTCTAAAACTGACTTCGAAAAGATCTAATGAAAAAATTTTGCCTCTTATTCAAATACTTTCTGGTTCCTTGCTGAAACCATCTATTGCAAACTTGGAATAAGCCACTTTTTTACAATTTCGAATAAAGTATGCCCGGCATATAATCGATTTTTTTTTCTATCGCCCTTGGCGTCACTTTTCTTCTGAACTATTAACTTATATAAATTGAAAGTCCGAACCTACTTTAACACCTACATCTGGGAGTGGTTTTCATAGCAATCCTGGAATCTCTCCAAAAAAAGAGAATGATTACTTGGATCTATGAATTGTCTCGTTCACTGATTCACTTCACTTTTAATCATACAGATGTTTCTATCCACCTAATTTCTCTCTACCTCGGCGGAATAAGCAACTTTTTATAATTTGGAATAGAATATAGGCTTCTCTGGCATATGTATATCCAAAGGAAGAATTTGCTATACTTATTTTCTTGTAGATAGTATTTCCACGGATATTGATCCTCTAAATTAGCATGTACACCCAAGTCCTCATGGGTAGCATGGTTGGTATAATCACCGTCCTTACCAAACTGGATGGAAAAGACCTGAGTTCGAAACTTGTCAATGATGTGAGGAGTTTAAGTCTTTTTCACAAAGTGGCTGTTAGTCTGTCTCAGACGAGGATAACTTTTTTTTTCTCCTCGAAAATCGAGATTTCCAGCAAAGTGACCACTGAACTCACGCAATTTACAGACGTTATATATACTACAATTTTCCACTAAGTTGCTGATGCGCCTAAATCCCTACAACAACCAACGAACACCGACCACTTTCTTTTAATTTTAACCGTTGTTAATGTAACTTGGCGCAGTTCTATGATGTTTTGAAAACAATTTATATGATCGCAGCTGATGTCTGAAACTTGGGCAAGTACGAAGCCTTCCAACTTGACTTGCTTTCCTGGTTCCAATTTGCTTCAGTGACCAAGATTAGTTGGCTGATATGTTCGTTGCAGCGTGAAATGCGCATTTGGAAACGAGCTACATGTGATAGAATTTTGTCAGCGCTATTTTCATGGGAAATGAATTTTGAAAAAAAGCTGAATAATCCAGCCTTCCTTGCCGAGATTTCCCTTTGTTAATCATAATAGTACCGGAAACGTGAAACGTAAGGTACATTTTAAAATAAAAGTTATTGGAATGGAAAATAAATGAGAAAGTGTGGATTTACATTGTGCAAGTTATGCAAAACACTATACATCAACAGTACATATTTATTTTATTATCCTGTTTGGTTGCAACAATAGGATAATAAAAGTCTATCCATTATAATGAAAGATCATTATAACGGATTGACTTAAAAATGAGTATAGAAAAGATTGTAACTCGAATGTAACGATAATTTTTCTCAATTCTAGTTATAGCGGACTTCCGTGGCTAGTTGTTATTTTGGGAGTTCTTTGGGAGCATCGATTACTTTAATCTTAATATGCTAACTTTCACTTTATAACTTTATTATAATTTCACTTTATAACTT
Organism: Mastigoproctus giganteus; assembly: GCF_048544385.1. NCBI lineage: Eukaryota > Metazoa > Arthropoda > Arachnida > Uropygi > Thelyphonidae > Mastigoproctus > Mastigoproctus giganteus. The sequence continues at coordinate 111,116,987 of NC_143583.1, read as the reverse complement.
AAATATAACTTTATATTTATATATATATATAAAATTGCCCAAAGTAACAGGACATTTGCATGTTTCGAGGTTATCAATACAGTATTTGATAATGTTTTTGTCCACGTTTGACTTCAGTGATACGGATGGTATCCTTGTCGATAGACTGAACCAATATTTCTTAACGGGCAGGCGGTAAGGCGGTATTTGGTCCATTCCTTCTTCAACAGAATGGTCAGTTCAGCTGCTGATTGCGTGCGTGGTGACATGGCAGAAATAAAACTAATCGAAACAAACATTCACTTCAAATGTATTAAATGAGGTTAGGGTCGTAGCTCTGCGAAGATCAATGAAGCTGTTGCACGCCCATATCTTAAAACTAAGGCTCTATAGGCAGGCGCTCCCCATAGTGCTCTTCCTGCACTGGTGACATAGTGAAATTGTTCAGAATATAAATATACCACATGTCATTCATTGTTCCAAGGACGACAACCACTGGTCCAAGCCCAAACAACGCGAAACGACCCTAAAAGTGGCACCACCTCCGCCAAACTTCACAGCTGAGAGGACACATCTGGTGAATAACTTCCAACAGTATTCGATGAAGACTGACAAGATCTTTTGTGCGCTCTCCGATTTCATTCCGCCAATTTCTAAGATCTAACTGAACGCTTTCTGGCTGTTACTTCCATCAAGTTTTATTTATAGGGTGTTACAGTTCTTATGCAATGCGCGAACAGATGATTGCTACTATAGCATCCTATGACGACTGCCCGGTTGGAAGTTGCTAAGTTCAACCCCTCGACTCGTGTAATGTATTTGGTTGCTCTAATTATTTCTAGCGAGAAAGTAGTCTTTTTATCTATTTTATTTTCTTTATCTTTTTATTTATTCCTCACACGTAAATAGCAAGCTTGGTTAGTATTTTCAAACTCCCAGTAGTGTCTGGATGCTTTTAGCAAAATTTACGCATAAACCTATATACTAATCCTATATACTCATAAGGACCTGGAGGCGGTTGCAAAATTAAACCCCTGAACATGCTTAAGAGCAAAATATGTCTTTAATTTCTTAAAGAAATTACAGATAGTTCTCGGATATTTCGTGGTAGTTCCTATACCACCTCTTCAGCGATTGCCATTGTTACTTTACACACACTACCACTAAAAGAGCCCTAGTTGCTGATGCTCCATTAAAACCCAAACAAACTAACTAAAAGAACAATTTGGCCATTGGATACTCCTCCGATTGCAGGAAATCGCGTGTAACTACAAAATATGCAAAAAAATTGGTCTATAAAGCTGACGAACGGTCTGCCCGGAATTCATTTCAAGTATGTACGCCAAACATGAGAGTATAGAAAATAGTAACAAAGTTTAACAATGACATTTGAATGTCATGGAGTTAAACTTCTGCTCATGCAATTGTTCAAAAATTAAACATTTCTAAGTCAAGTTGGCAACTTGCTGGAGAAATGGAAGTTAATGCTTCATGTGAATGAGCATCAATAAGCAAAAAACGACTAGATAGACCTAAAATCATGACTGACAGGAGCCTACCACCTTCACTAGGTGATAGATGACTCTCATTAACCTGTGCACAATACCACCACTTTGTTTATTGGAGGCTTGATCTGGTGAAACCCACGTTTAGTCTCCAAAGCAAAGCTCCGGAAACCCCCAGCTCTTCTATCATGAGTGATGTCTTTTGAGGTTATGATGGGCATCAGCGAGATACAATCTTCCTCGATGTTACAGCTCTAAAACAGTGTTCGCAGGCAAGTCGCTAGTTATTTCACCGGACTGAACTTATTGCAACGCCCTAGGCGACATCTGGATCAGCTAGTGTATAATCTCGCTACTTCTCTCTGCCAGATAGTGATGGAGAGAGTTTGAGTAGTATGTTTCCGAGGGGAGGAATTGTCGAGGACGAGTTATGTCAAGGAGCTAGGTATATTCTTGCCGTGTGTATGCTATATCCAAAAAATTTCATTACTTCGTACTTCATGTCCTCCGCACTTTTCATACTACTGAATACATCATGAATAATCAAACTAACAGAACAAACTTATCTGTAAAAAGATCTAAACCGCCTAAACACTTCCTTGTTTATTTTAAAAATATACGTGGTCTCAGTTCCAATCTCAATGATTTCTATTTTCACTTACAGTCTGCCGAGCCCTACTTTTTCTGACGGTATCTCAATTATCGGTTGATTGTTGTTGTTGTAGTGTTTTAGGAGCATCAGCGGCAAAGCCCATATTGCTCTGCGTATATTGTCTGTAAATTGCATGTGTTCTGAAGTCAATTTTCTGTTTGTTGGAAGAAAACCCCGAGTATCCGGGAGGAAAAAACCATACAACCCTCGCCTGAGACCGATTATATCGATTGATTCAACCACTGTCTGTCATAATTATGTCACCAGTTGTCATAATTATTTGCTGTACGATTCCATTCGCTTCAAAGGTGGTACTTGTGCATATATACGTTCCGATATAAGACCACACAAGATTACTGGTGAACATGTAAAATGTAACGAAAATACCCAATCTTGACTAATTTAAGCTGCCGATCACGAAAATCACTTTAAAATTTGTCGATTGGCTCTTGTTTTCGAATTACAGTTGGTCTCATATTAGCGAGTTACCCTACATTATCAACTAAGGCTCTTGACAGAACGCATGGTAACAACGCAGTCTCAGTACCCCTCTTATCACATGATAGGAAATGTTGCCTCGCTTTACATCACTTGACAAGTTGTCTCCTCAAATGCGTCTTCAACTCACTCTGTTGGAGTAATCCTCAAAAACGGTTGGGTGATTTGTTCTCAGTTAACTGTTGTTCTCTGTGAGATTCCTACTTTTTGAGCAGTATTTGTGTCATATAAGATTAATATGCCCCGTAATTGTGTAAATAGTCTCGATGACTCTGTTACGTATGTGGAGAAGTCATTAGCTTCAAGAAAGCGTTCCTTAACTCGAGTCATAAAAAAAAGGTCTACTTCTTCTACGTTGGGTGTAAAGTAGGGTGCAAAAGACAATAACTGGGCTCCACACAATGCTGCACTACCTGTTCATCAAAACTTAACCCGTAGGTGAATCGAAAGGGACGTTTTGTGCCTTTCGCAGTGCCCATGAGGAAGCCAACAAATCACGTCACAGACTGTTACTTCTGTATGGTGCCATCCTATTAGAAAAGGGATGACAATGAAGAAAAAGTGGACAGTGACGTACCCAAGTATACCATCTGCAGTTCGTCCTGTGCCTCATGGTGAAGTATTACCTATTCTTGAACCACCTCACCGATTTTCTGTACACTCTGAGGAAGACACTGATGAATAACAACTTGATATACACGAAGAACAGCAGCCGTTTACGTCAAGGAATCCACCATTTTGTTCGAACCTTTATCCTTCTAATCCACATAGGATCACAGAAATTGAGCTTAATGACCTCATCAGGGATCTCCAACTGCCGAAGAATAAGGCAGAGCTTTTGACCTCTAGGCTACAAAAGTAGAATCTTCTAGATCATTCTGTGAAAGTGACATTTCGTACTCGAAATAAAGATTATGATTAATTATATCAAACAGAAGGTGAACTCACTGTTTGTAAGGATGTTGATGGCAGCAATGAACATGAGGCACGTTCCCGAAGAATCGCAACTATTTCTAGACACTTCTAAGGTTAGCCTTAAGGCTATTTTATTACACAATGGACATATGCTGTCTTCAATACCGTTTGCGTATGTCGTCCACAAAAAAAGAAACATATAAACATGGAGAATATCCTTTTTAAGTTTTTTTTTTCGTAACCACAAAAAATATTAAACGTACAAATATATTAATGTCTGGCGCCTCCATAGCCAGGTGGGAAGGAGCAGCAGTGCGTAGCACACGCTTCTTAATTAGACCCCTGGGGGGTGGTGTACAAAGTCACTACGAATAAACTCCCCAGGGGTGAGGTCATGACCTCCACCCGCACCCCGCAGGGAACATTGGCCACCACCTGAGCCCATGACCACCAAATACGGAGGATGCGGAAAGGTCAGGGAATGACCACCGCATATCCCCGGAGCAATATGGTCTTAGTTGCCAATGCTCCTAAAAACCAAATAAACAACAAACATTAATGCCTACTTTTCAAATTACGATTATATGTATTCGTACTTAGCATATGTTAAATACGTTAGGTTGTAGGTATTCCTGTATTTCCCATAACTGGTAATGGTATCGTTGCCACCGCAGAACGCTCTGTTTTATTGTAACGTCCTCAAACTTCTTTCATAAGTAACGCGGACCACAGGTTGAGAAACCCTGCTTGGAAATAATATTCACCAGAAATTAGCAGTAAGTCTTTCATGAAGCAGTCATGCAGTTGCTAATTACCTGTTTATCTGGACTGTTGTTTACAGCGCTTATCTCTCCGCTTGTTGAGTCCAGGCATGATACTTTATGTTATGCTGATGATATGAAACCCCTCACTGATTTCCCCACATGATGATCTTCTCGTGATAACAGCATCAATTAACAATATACTCCTGGAATTTGCAAACTACCTCAACCAGTTCGGACTAAAAATAAATCCAGAAAAGCCTAAAAATAAATCCAGAAAAGCCTGATTTATGAATATCATAAATCCAGCCTGAATTTATGATATTCTCATTAAAGAAAACGCCTTATATTCAGCCAACACTATGTAATTCTCCTATCCCCATCGTCAATAAGCATACTGATCTCGTGGTTGTTTTTGATCCTAAGTCCCTAAAACAGTAAATATAATCGAAAATTCTTTCACCACATAGGTCCCCTCCCATAACTATTACGTTTTATAAACTTCGATAGTGGTTCCATCCAAAAAAAAATTCCTGTTCACGCCTTGGAACTCTGAGTCCTTAAGACATCTTTCAACAATCATGTTTCGGGGATGGTTATTTTTACCTCATTTGTAACGTTTTGTCTTTCTTGAGAATGTTGACTGCACAAGGAAGTGCAGCATGACCGTTGCAAGGTATCTCACGCTGTTAACATTGCGTGTTATACTCGCCCTGTAGGAATGTCAAATACTGCAAACAACAGTTTTTATACAGAATGGAACTCTGCCAAACAGTCCTTAATGGGTGAAAAAAATTGGAATATTTCCAAGAAAGGATAATTGTCTATCTGTTCATGCTTTCCCACCTGGATCTTCGGATTTAATGCCAACAGAGATCTAGTAGTGGGCATTTAAAATCTCGTATATCCCTTGCAGCTTCCATACACCACTAGAAGAAATAATCTGCAGTCACGTGAACCTCCGCGTGAACTAAACTCCGCGTGAAATAATCTGCAGTCACGTGAACAATGCGCAAAATCTAAAACATAAAATTAACAAATGCAAAATTGTTTAAAATTTAAACCCTTAACCAGTTTTTCAGTTGAACGTTTAAAATTTAAATGATGTCAATAAGTTAGACGTAAACAACATTAATACGCTCCGGATTAAGAACTACTAGCTAGTAGATTAAATGGAGCATATTTGAAGGTAGGGTTTAAACGTTTATGTAATCAATTCTCATTATCACGGAAATATTATACTTTCCATACTAATTTACTATTGAAATCCTCTTTCAATAATAAAATTGTGTTTTTTCCAGGTCCATCAGGGACATAACCTCCCATTATAACATTGTGCTTATGGGGAAAAATTATTCGATTAGCATTAATTCGACTAACGCGAGTTTTTCCTGGAATGCATTACACACGTTAGTCTAAGCAGGGAATTTAATTCAGAATATTTTCTTAAAATATGAGTATAAACTCGCTGGCTGCACGTGCCACCCAAAAATAGTTATTGAGTGACAGGTCGCCTGGTGACTTTCTTCTCAGAAAGTCTGACCCCGCACCAAAATGAAATAATTATTCCTTTATCGTTTTCAAGGCTTTCAGATTTCTGATATTTTTTTATATGCATTATTTATATTCATAAATATTTATTTTGTTAGAAATCCGAAATAGAAAAGTTTATCGAATGTCTTTCAACATTGAAGCAAGTGACTTAAGCATTTTTCAAATCGAAATCTTTTGTTCTTGTCGACTAAATTTGATGTTTACCCTTGCTCCATTCGTGATATTTGAGATTCTTGATATTTTAATGCATGATTGAAATTTTTTTTTTTTCTATGAAGATTAAAATCATTCTAAATTTCGCTGTACAAAAATTAGCTGCGCCGTCCTCTTCTAAAAGAACACAAAGACAACAAAAGATTGTTAAAAACGAGACCACGACTTAATTTTGAAGAATAAACGCATTATTGATTTTATTACGTTTGAAATGACTGTGTTAGATATGCTTAAGAAATTTGAGAGATATAAACTTCAAGCCAAAGGGAATAAAATCATTTACAGCAGACAGTGCGCCATAGTGAACCCTATGTAGATGAATCCACAGTATATAGCAGTTACCTGGCAACCCTTTTAACCACAACAGATATCGCCTTCATACAGTTTGATCTTTAGTTGAGTCAGTTGACGTTAATACACTTGCGATGACCTTGCAGCGCTCATCTGAACCTGTGCTTTTAATTTTATTATTCGCAGTCATTTTAAGTGATGAAGAGCTATTTTAAATATAGTGAGAACCATTCAAATTTATTTATCAATATGTCACTGATTTCCCGCGTTATATAAGTTAAGTATTTGAATTATTTTTTTTTCTTCATAGAAAACTTTCAAACAGAAATCTTTGGTCTTATTCTTTGCAAAGTTTAATCAGTGTTAAGGAGGACATTTCTCAGCTGTTAATGAAAATAATGCTGCAGTTAAAGTTTTCACGGTCTTCACAAGCAAAGATTGTGACATAGCCTTGGCCATTTTTTAGTTTTTGCTCAGTGATTATATCCAATTTATACGTCTCAGATAATTTAACGTGTTCTGGTCATCTTCAATTTCGTTTCCACAGTTTAAGGCATTATTTAGTAACCAACCTCACTGGTATTTCTCATTTGCTGAATGTACCATATCCTCCAGCGTCGATTTATATTTTTTGCTTCGAAAATTTGTACTTAATCATGTTTTTCGATCTCCTTTTGTTACCTTTTTTACCTTTCGCACCTCACGTTGAAGTGTATTACTGTAAAATCGACATTATGAACCATTGTTTATTTTTCAATTCAATCATTTCTGCGATTTCTTGAAAAAGTTTACATTCAGAGACGACCTTAGGCCAATTCAGTCTATTGGACCCACTCGAGCCCAGCGGTTTTTTTTTAGCTTACCGTCAAAATTAGAGTCCAACTAGCATAGCATCAAATTCTATTTGTTCTACACGTATCATTGAATGTTGGGTAGCAAAGAGCTTGTAATTTAACAAATAATTCAGGAATTTTCAGAGAAAAAGGAAGAAAGATTAGGCTTTAAATAAAAATATATACTCTACAGTTATAAACTAAATGCTCATTTGTTCAAAGAACACAAGAGCCGACCCTCGTGGGTAGCACAATTGGTAGGATCTCTGTCCTCCCCCACACCGGGTGGAAAAGACTTGAGTTTGAGTCCCATTGATGGCAGGAGGAATTTTTATGAACCTTTTTCACTACGTGGCTGAGTTAGTCTGTCTCAGGCGTGGGTACCATGGCTTTTCGTCCAGCAAACAGAAAATTGACCTCAGAACACAGACAATATACACGGAGCAATATAGTCTTAGTCGCTGATACTCCTAAAACCCTTCTACAATAACAAGAGCCGAATTGTGTTTTAACAGTAACTTATATTTATAATAAATTGCAAATATATTGGTATTAATTTATACTTTCTTAACCCCGAACACATGTCTTTAATTCAAGTTTAGGGTTTTATGTTCGGCGATTTAAGTCGGTCTTAAAATTTTAAACGAATATGCAGTGCTTCAGAGGCCAACTTATACGTTTATTTCCCTCCTTTATTTCCGGCCAACTTATTTCCCTCTTTATTTCCCTCCTTTATTTCCGGCCAACTTATTTCCCTCTTTTCGTGGGAAATAATCCTCCCTGAGATTTTTATTTAATCAACTGTATTAAAAGATACACATGCATTCACTTATAACACCGGTGTTTTCTTATATTTTTAAGCAATAGGGATATTACTTTATTTATTCTTTGTTTTTACTTTCAATATTAAAAAAAAAAACGTTTGGTTTTATGTAAAATAAGTCATATTGCTTTCGGTTGTTCTAATGCATACAGTTTTATTTATAACATAAAGAATACAAGTTTATTTGGAAGTCGAGAGGACTCTGGTTTTTCATCCATGAAAAACAGGCAAACTACCCAAAAATGAACGCAACTTAGACATACAGCGACGCCTCCCAGCATTAGTTACCTCGGCACTAATTCTAAATAACTACCAAATTAATCGTGCAATTTACCATAATCACCATTATTGGAAATGTCTGAACCATTTTACAAACATACATTTGAAAACTTGTTTTTGATTGACAGCCGAGTTGAAACATTTATTCTTTTGTGAAACTTTTACCCGCGATGAAGGGAAAGCAGACCAACTGGAGGAACCTATTTTAGTGGTAGAAAGTTTAGCCTGTTGCATTTAGATCTAGAAACGAACAATGTAGAGCGAAGTAGAAGGGACAGTGAGAAGGGCATCACATCCGCTATAGAAGAAGCGTGTACAGGTCATAGATTTCCTTTCTTATAGCGATTGTTCAAAGGCAGCTGCTGAAGACTAATGGAAAGCTAGTTATTGATTTCCATTGTGTTCGCAGGAACATTCTATCTATGGTACTCTTTATAAAATGAAGCTGTTGGTTTTTCTTGTGATGGGTATGTTTTCCCGTAGTAAATTCTGCATTCTGCTCCAAAATACCCGTGCGTACACTTGGCGGTGATCAATTCGGCCAGAATTTTGGCGAAAATGTTTTTGAAAATAATGAGATACTGTCATTCTCACGATTGTGAATGACTGTCTTAACACTTTTTAACAACCAGAAGATCCAATACTATATTCCAAGAGTCTTCTGGCGATTAGAAGATGGCCTGCAGACGGGAAGAAGGAGGCATAGAAGGTGATGAGATACAAACCTTGTTTTGAATAACTAGGTTTGTATTTGTGAATTCCTGTTTAATGCATCAGAGAGTACAGTTGATTTTGACTCTGGTAGCTTCAAAGTGCTTGGAGAAGTGTGGTGTCCCATTACAGTGGCAGGAGGTTCCCATTATATTAAATGTAGATCTCAATACTATTTGGATTAAGTTTTTTGACGAAATTATTTGAACTAATGACGAAAGTAAATAAGTAGAGATAATTTATTTTTTAAGAAAGGAAAATATGCGAAAATTTTTGCATTACTTTTCCATTAGTGCCCTTGCTTCTCCAAACCCTTCTCACATCCATTCACAAGCTTCTTAATACCCTCTAAGATGAACGTTTTTGGTTGTTAGTGAAGTCACTGGTGCACGACTTTTTCTTCACTTCACCAACATCTGAAAATTGACGTCCACTAAAGTTTTTATTCACACAGGCAAAAAAGTAATCTGGAGTCGCGAGGTCCGGACTGTAAATGGGTGAGGGAGAAGTAATAAGATCATTCAAAAATACTGAAATTATTGAACGGTCTGAACGATCAACGAACACTTGTTTTGCCACTTCTAAATCTTTCCACCTGTCTGTACACCTTTCTTTCACTAATACACTTTTCTCCATATTGTGTTAGCACAAGATAGAGAAAAGAATGTTCTTCTGCGAATCTGGAAGGGTTTGATCCCTGGCCAGAAAAATTTGATCACAGAACGTTGTTCACCAAAGGCACAATTGGAAAACAGAGCCGACATGGTTACACCTCGACTTGTAAAAAAAAGTGGTTTTAAAAGATTGGCTCGAATCCTGAAATATTTCTTAAGAATAATATTTAGTTCCCAGATCAAGAACGTTTAAGATTTGCATTTTCAAGGATTTTTAGGAGAAGCAATAAATCCTAAGTTTTTGAGTTACTAGAGTGTGTTACTTTTGGTAAGACTCCCGTGTTACTGAAATACTCATTGCATGCAGCATTCGTAAAAACGGACTTTCGCTGTATACAGGGTATTTTTAAAAAGTCTCAAACTTTGGGAGCTTGTTCTTCTAAACATGGGGATGAAAAAAGTTTATATGGACATGCTTCACTTCGACGTTATAAGCTGTTTTCTTTTTTTTCATAGAATGAAAATACGCCTGTAAATAAGTAAAATGATAAGTTAATTTTAATCATTTGCATATCTGACGTTACCGTTCATATGTACAAGCTTTGGATTGAATCCATGTACTCCTTCATGAGGCGTCTTTTATTTTTTTTTAAATGAGTCGTCAGTTGGTTTGTTTATCAGATGTCCTGAAGTTATCTGTCAGCGAATAACTATTCCTGTTATTTTAAACCCGTTTGCTATTTTGTAATTATTTTTTCACGAATAACTGAAACACTGAAAAGGCAGACATTCATTTATTAAGCGGGAACGTGAAGTTCAGCGTCTCTACCGAGAAACTTTTCTACAACGACTGTCTAGTCAAGGATACTTTTGCAGAAGTCCACCGATGTAATGTTCTTGTTTATACTCCGGCACGACCACCAGGTCAGTGGAGTTTACAATAAATTAATCAATACAAATGTTAATCGTATTTATCAGTCAAGGCTTGAACCCCGGTCCACTCAAAGAGCGTGTGCTACTACACTCGCGCTCCTGACCACTTGGCTAACGTCAGGCCTTTCTTCGAGAGGCTAGATCCTTTTCGCCTATTAGCACTGATTGAAGAAGAAACACAACTGTTCGAACACTTGCTTTCGAGGGCATGATCGAAGAGGGTTTAGAAGTTGCATATTCAACTGTATGGAAAATTCTTCGTGAGTAGCGACTCTACCTATAACACGTTCTGAAAGTGCGATTAAACATTTGAGCTAGTATCGTTGGTGACTACTCCATTGGTCAATTTTTTTTGTGCCATCTACGCTCGGTGGCCAAAATTACAGGCATTTCATGGAGGCGGAACTATTTGCATTGCTGGAAGAATTTCATTGTTTGGAATTCACCGTTAAATGTAGTTCATTCAAGAAAGAGCTCCAGCACATTTTAGCCTCATTTCACGAGAATTTCTTCTTAGGAAGGATACCTCAAATCTCTTGTTTGCGCTACCTGGTTCGTAATGCCCAAGTTTTCCGAAGGCGGATCGTGGGTGATTGCTAAACAAAATCGGAACACTTATTCGACAATAAATGAGAAAACGCTGTTAGGCAAGTATTTCTGCAAGAGGAAGCCATTTAGAACATTTGCTCTGACGTAAAGGAACGTTCTCGTGATTCACTTACAGCATGCATTAATTACTCTAATAAAAAAATTTACTTGAAAGGGACGCGTTTCAAGTTAATTTTTCATCAAGGACTTTTTTCATCCTTACGCTCAGTAGAACATTCTTCCAAGGTTTTACAAGACCTTTCAAAAACACTGTATATTTTTCTATATCGTTTATAGTTCCTGGTACATGACCAAATTAAGCAAATTTCACTGCATACCGTTTCTAAATATTTCGTGAATCAGTGTCTCAGAATTTCGCACTCTGACGGCCTCCATTTTGTTTTAATTATCCAAAAGCTTGTATAAATTATTCACTTACGTTCTTCTAGTAAACATGCCCGGCGGATCAAGCTGTTGTTGGCTCTTTGAGAGAGAAAGACGCCCACATTCTTTCATTGTGAGATATAACTACGTATCCAAGAAACAAAGGGAGACTTAATTTTGAGAATGTTATCTGCCTTTTTAAATTTCCAACGGCGTAATATAAATTGCGCCGAAATAAGTTCAGCTTCGTAAGATTTTCTCTTTATTAGCAAAACGTTTTCGACCGAAATAACGGGCAAAATAAGGCCTTTTCTGCAGAGTAGGAAAAGCGCAGCAGGAAGAGAAAGGTACTTGTTTTAATCTTTTAAAGGTAGCAACCTGTATTCGTAAAAGGTATTATAGCAAACTGAAAGTGGCAAGCGTCATATTGATTCTAAGTAAGGTGGTTGAACTGATCCTCACGCAACTACCAACTCTATTATTCTTAGTCCAGTGGACAGTTATTTACTAAAATAAGGACAGGCACGTATAAAATGAGAACGAGGCGTAACGAATCCAAAAAAAAAAAACACTCAACAGTTTCACATTAAACTTTGTCATACATTAAACGTACTGTTCCCTTTCTAGTTAGCAATTGGTAGGCATTATTTGATCCGTGAATTGCACTCTTCATCATTTTCTGTTTGATAAAAGCGAAAAGAAAACTTCAGAATTGGATTTTATGACTATGACCATCAAGATCTCGCACCTTTCGTATCTGCATTATTTCAGTAGAATGTACACGTTTTGAATACGTACAAGTTTTACTTCGAATGACTGGAATCTGCTTTGAACACTTACCCTCTTACGTTTTAGCAAGTCGCAAATGCTAACAAAAACGAAAGCCACAAATACTCTGGTTGTTTATTTGGCTGAAATAAATAGAAACTGTTCTTATTTATTCGAACTTTTCAAAACTTCTGAAACGTTCAACTTCCAGCTATATTTCTTTACTAAGCATAACGTTGTACTTATCAGCTTATTTTCAAGAAAATAATAAAACTGGTTCTCAACATTACTAGTTAAATAAAGAGCCTTTTTTTTTTTTTTAACAGCAAGTAATGAACACCCCTTTTTAATCAAGGGTTGAAGTACCATAGTTCAATTAATGATGGCCTATATCACGTAGATCCAGTCATTTTCAATCGTTCAAGTGTTCATTAGACTATGTTTAATTTTTAATTAATTGAGATAAATAAGATGAAGAGGAAACGTGAAGAATTAACATCGTACCTCCGGTATCTGAAAATTGTTTGAACAAAGTTTGACTTCAGAAATTGGGGAACTTAAAATATTAAAAATGTTGCGTGTGATATGGGAGAAAAAAATATTTCTTGTGCCTTTCAGGTCTGTAAATTACTTTCTCAGAAGAAAGTAATCAGATTTCCAGAGAAAACCAGGCTTTATTCCTCTAATTTTTCAAAAATCACTGCGTATTATTTCTGTACATGTCTCTTCATGAGCAGACAAAATGAGTATAAGCACTTCACCCTTCAGAGATACTTTCAAAAGTATTTCTTCTGCGTATGTAAGTTCTTTAATTCTTGATTTCGAATGAAATATCCATCTCCAAGACACATTTCTAAAGCAGGTGTTCTTTGTGTACAATAGTGAAATGTGGCCTGGAATGCTCAATTTCCATTTTGTGACTATGGCTATCAGGCATCAGTGCATTGCATCTATAGACTGTGTGTATTCCATGGTCCATTTCCTTGTTTTATTGGATGATAAACCAGAATTTGTGGTTTATCATGCGGTATAAAGCCATAACATTTCTTCTCGTCTTGATGGGAAGAATCTTGTCTTCACAGACGGTGTAGCAGGGCAGCAAATTTAAATAGGAGGGTCGTGGAAATGAGATATAACCATCTAAAATGGAGTAGTAATGCCAGGAACTTCGATTTCATTTAGCATCTCTGGTATTTTAGCGAGCTCTATTTCTATTCACCTGTTATTTAAAAATTTAAGGCTGATCATTTAATTCGCGGAATGACACTGCCACCCTACAACCACCCAACTTTCAAGTGACTGCCAGTAAATGGCAGGAGAGTGCATGTTCAAAAATACGTGCTGTCAGTGTGAGCTGCCTAAGAAAGAAGAGTATGTCATGAAACTTGGCCCTCGGGGATAGCACAGTGTGTATAAGCACCGTCCTCCCCTATATCGGATGGAAAAGGCGCTGGTTCGTGACGCGAAGAATGTTTGTGGGTTTTTTCACAACGGTCTCAGGCGAGGGTTCAATGTTTCTTATTCCCGGAAACTGAAGTTTTTCGTCCAAATGGACCACAAAGTATACACAATTCATAATATATCCGGTGTAATATGGTCTAAAATCCTACAACAACAATATCATGGGACAGCATTCTAATGTTCTATGGTACAATTAATTCTGTGATTCAACATCGTCTATCATATTCAACTGATAACTTTTAAGAGTCTGATGATACGTAATCTAAACCTTTTGTATATCTGCAAAATGTTTTTCGAGTGTTCAAATTATAAATGAAACCTCGTTTTAGAAAGACGTTGCTGCCTTTTACTTCAAGTATTTTATAATGAGTAACTAAAACAAAATCAGGTTGGTGTCTCTAATTGTATTGACTTGTCTTGAAGGCGTTTCGAAGAATTGTAAGGCATTACTGAGCACAGCGTTATATTTGTGGAACGTACAATTATTTCTACTTTCTTTTACATCCGAAAATTTATGAACGTGAAATTCCAGGATATTCCGAATGCGAAAGAAAGTAGAAATAAAAGTATCATAATCTTTGTTACTCTGAATTTAAAAGGTGTCATATTAGGGTTGCCCAAGCACTGACTAGTGTGTAATTTGTCCGTAAATTGGACATATGTAATAATATAGACATATTACACCTATGTGTGTTCTCTGGTCGATTTGCTGGACGAAAAACAAGAATTTCAGGCGCAATCGTCTTATCCACGCCTGAGACCGACTAACTCAGTCATGGAGTAAAATATTATCCCGAACTAGACTGTGATAATGATTGATCGCTTTGTTACTTCTATAACCTTCTTGGCAGTCAGTCATTTGCAAAAAGAAAAGTACAGTTACAATACTAACTAAAATATAAGAAGGAAAACCATTCACACGTTCGTTTCTTATCAACAGAAGCATACCTTCACTTCAACTCAAGTTATACAGAAGCGTGTGAATAGTTTTAATAAATTGTGCTTCCCTTATTTTAGCTTCTCTGACGGCAGAAAGTTGAAATACGAACATTCAAGAAGTTTCTATGTTATACGAGTTGGAAAAGAACACATTTTGTTACTTTACTTTCATCCTTATCGTATTAATAAACTGAAAAGATTCACTGAGACTGTCAAGAATAAACATTCTCAAATAGTTTTTTTATCTACATAAACAATGCAAGCTTTGCAGTTTAAGTCCTTTAGGAGACTAAAGGACTTAAGTCCAATCCGAATGTTGAATTGCTACCAAATCTAGGTATTTAAGTGAGCGTCCCCACTTAAGACAAGATTAATACAGAAAGGCCTGCCAAGTGTTGTCAAGTATTTTGCGCTGAAGCCGAACAGTCTCCGATCTCCATTTCATTCTCACCTCCTCCCAAAAGAGATATATATTGAGGACCATTTCATTTTAATGAAATCGATACCTTACGTCGAAAAGAAAGTTAGATATCTGAGCACTTCAATCTCAGTGTACACGTCTCAGTGAGAATGAGTGTTTCATTAAATTAAAAGGTATTATGCAACGAGCTTAAGAATATAATTCGGCAATTTATCAGCTTCGTAGTAACCGATACTTTTAAGCAAGCCTGTTAAAATTTCAATACATCTTTCTATATGAAACAATACGCAAGATACGTAACACTGAAGCCGAGAAATCGGACTCCGAGCTCCATTTCAATCCCACCTCCATCAGGTTAGATTACATACCAAAATATTCTGTGTGTAATGTAACCTGAATAAAGGAACATGCGATAATTAATTTATTTTTGATCAATAGGAATCGAAAATAAAACGAATCTTTTAGTTTCGTTTCCTTCCCTTCTCCATGTAATTTCAAAAATTCTTCACAAGAATTTTTGGTGGCTAAAGGTACTGAAAATTTCGATTTTTCAAAAATATTTACGCAGAAATACGTATAATATACACATTATCCTACCAAAACGTCATGGACTCTAATTATAAGAAAACATTTATTCAAAAAATTTAATCACAATTTTTTAACAGCCAACCTTTCGTCATAATGGTTCGGTGTACTGTGGAAGATTTTATATTAATTTCTGGTAGAAAGCTGGGCATTGTACCTCGCTGCTCCTTTAGAGCATTCGTGGGCTCCACTAATGAGGATCCCATAAATGTTCTAATATCTTGTCAATGTCCCTGATTCTGGGTTTAAAATGTTCATTTGAGTTGAGGTCGTTTTCTATTTTGGCCACTGCAATTTTCCATGTGTTCCTCAACGTTTGAAATGCGTTCCCGGTTAACCACCCCTGGTCATCTTTACTGGGAAAATATTTTCATATTTCTTAGTCATACAATTTTCTGAAATTAGAGACATGTCCCGCGACGTTTTGTAGGATAGCGTAGACATGTAGTGAAAACATGAGAAACACAATCTAATGGATTATTAACTCGGAAATCATCGATAACTAGATACAGTAAGAGCAAATAAAAGCAAAAGTCTTGACAACTTGAACATTGATTCACGCAAAATTGCACATAAACAGTGTAATAAAATGACAGGCTCGAGCGTACATGCTTCAAAAAAAAAAAGAAGAAAAAAAGTTAATCTCCGGAAACTTAATTAACCAGCACCAGTTTAACAAATTTCCAGATCGACAGTGGAGATGCAAAGCAATGCGCTGTTGATATGAATTTCCTTTTTTGCGTATGATGGATCTGTTGTTCGGTTCCTCGCAGAGAAACTTTTTATATATTTTTTATTTTCAGGCTGGTTTTTCTTCTCTCAC
Organism: Mastigoproctus giganteus; assembly: GCF_048544385.1. Lineage (NCBI taxonomy): Eukaryota > Metazoa > Arthropoda > Arachnida > Uropygi > Thelyphonidae > Mastigoproctus > Mastigoproctus giganteus. The sequence goes on along the minus strand of NC_143583.1, from coordinate 111,100,457 downwards.
TTTTTATTGCTTTGTAGTTTCTATTCTCATTTCAAATAATTCTCATTGCATGAAATGTCAAGACCATTGAAATGATGTGTGGACCGGGTGTAAGGCTACTACGTGCAAATGAGACACCTCAAGCAAAGATTTATGGTTGACTCTTTAAGGCAGTTCAATGAGATTCTTAAGAGCCTCACCCTATTTAAATGAAAGGGAAATTTGTTATTCTAGTATTCTACAATAATACTCGTAGATGCAATGCTAGACCAAGAGCTTAAATAAAACTGAAGCCAATATATTCGATTACGAACAGCATAATTTGTGTCCAAAATTCGAAACTTTAACAGCCAAACGCGAATTAACCATATCAGATCACGTGAGACTGATTGATTTATGCTAGTGAGTATTGAGTAACTAACAAGAATGGTATAAATCGCTACTGAAACTATTTTCCATGAAGGAAGCGTATGTACACTACATTACCGAAAGTATTAAGGATAATTTATTTGTTTATACCAATTTATATCAGGGGTCAAGAAATATTTCTCTATTCCTTCAGAAGAGAAACTTTTATGGGCTTTTTTTTTATTCCGAAAAATATGATTTTTCATCGAACAAAGCAGGCAAATCGACCAGGGAACACATGCAATTTATGGACATAATACAACATGAGCATTTCCTTCAGCAGAACAGTTTTAAATTAGCAGAGTGGGGTTGTTCCCTACCATGTCGTTTAAATTTATTCCAAACTGGTTCGGTTGAGCTCAAGTCGAGAATTTCAACTACCCGTTCACCAGTGTTACATTACTCTCCCAAACGAATCCGTCCACACATCCACTGCTTCACGAAATCGAGCATATATCGAGAGTCAGCTAATATTTCCAAGAGAATCTTTTTCCTTACCTTTAGGGGCCATTTCTTCCGAATACATCACTGCATCCGCTGCTCATCATTAATTTTCATGATGAAAAGTTTGCGGGAGGCAGCTCGACCGTAGAAACTCTCTTGATATAATATTTTGCGTAGCGACAACTTCTGTTCTTCCCGGGTTCTTTTGGATCCTTCTTTGGCAATCTTCGTATGGGTTCTCCACACAGTTAGGCCAACTATTTGGAAATTCGTTGTTAAATTACTCATTTATGGTCTCTCTGGCCGACGTAAACTTTGGAATAGTGTAATTCCATCCTTAGTCGTGTGTTATGTCATTATACCACCTCTTCACATTCAGATCCGCTGACGTCATTTTCGGGTAGGATCCCGATTGTAAATGCCACCTTTAATTTCTGCAGATGGGTTTATAGAACTGCGCTACCATACTATTCTCTGTAACATTTTCATATAAATAATTTGTGTAAATTCTTTTTTTTCTCTGTAGTTTTGGCACAGCATATATTCTAGAAAAGTAAATAGTTCTAACAAGAGAGGTATTTTGCGTAATAGTTCTAACAAGAGAGGTTTACTGCTACAGTAAACTATTTCTTAGATCACATTTTTGAATAATATTTCTTAAAAAAGAAACTTTTGTTCGGTCTCAGCGTAGAGAGTTAATTTTCCAAATGTAAATGCTTAGTGCGATGCATCAGTTCTGTACGCAATAAATCACTGAATTTGTTGAAATGGCAGCGTTTTCTTTATTGTGAATACCTTCACAACGAGTTGCCTGTCATTGTACTAATTCGAATAAGTAATTCTTTCCCATTAGAGAAGACTATTGCTACTTATTTTCAATGGATACCACCACCCGGCCGTTTCCGGTACATTTGGCCCTTCATCGGTGGGTGGGTAGGTCCTATTAGTGGGTTAGCAATGGTTATACCCAGTAGTATAACCACTGATAACCCAATTATAAAGTTTTTCTGTGTTTCATAGAAAACACAGTAATGCGAGCTTTGAGAACTTTTGAGCGTTTTCATGAAATGCTCAACGGAAGGTGGTATTACTGTAGCATTCAGCCCTGTCAACTACTGTTTGAAGATTAGTTGGCAGTTCTCGAATAAATAATTAAAATGGAGTGGAGTTGGCAATGAAAGAACTTTTTCATTTCATTGAACTACATAACAGTTGAAGGACGCCATATTCAGACAAGTTACGAACAACTGATGGATCGAACGTTCCGTTCCTTTTAAATGCTAGCGGTGTTGATGCTTTTCAATCTTGAACCACGAAATATATTTCGTAACAAAACGCACTGATCTGCACGAAAAAATGCTCAAGTGTGTAGATAACTTTAGTGTTTATTTTTGGAATTTTTTATGGGCATTTTTCACAGTGTGGCTGAGTTAGTCGATCTAAGGCGAGTTTGTATGATTTTTATCGCCAGGAAATTCAGGTTTTTCATCCGGCAAACAAGCAAATCGACCACAGAACACACGCAATTTACAGACACAATGTACTAATGCTCGACAGCATTAATTGCTTTGGTGTTTAACTTACGCAGATATTCTGTTTATTTAGTATTCTTTTATGCACAAATACCCACTAACGTTATTATTTGTTTAATTGCTCGGTAGAAGGAGTAGTTAGTACCTTTCAAGTATTTCAGCAATTTTCGTGTGATGAGAGAGTTTAATTTAGCCATCATAAAGTTTAAATGATTCACTGCAGTTAAAACGATTTTATTGCCATAATATACCCTCGTTTTAACGAACTTCGATAAAGAAGGACAGGATTTTTGGTCTGTACGAGACCCAAGGCCGTAACTGTTGTAGACTGATAGTATTTACCATTAGTTAAAATATTTTCTCAATTAAACAAATTGAACCCACAGCTAACGAGGTTGCTCCAGACATCTGGTAGGTAAAAATTAACATTTTACATTTTTTAAATTATTATTTCACAGCACACCGCTTTTGGATACGAGTATTCTAGCAACTTCAGCCACTATATACATATATATATTTCTTTCGAGTTTCCATGTAGTTCATTAAAACGAGATTTTACTGCAGTATTATAAACGATAATCAATTGTTTCAACAGTTTACATTATTTATGAAATTAAATCAAAATATTCATCAGACCAAATTCAAAATAGCAGTCATTATTACTAAATGATAAATACAGTGTACTGTATGGTACTTCATAAGTTCATTTGATGTCATAACAACAGATCACTTATTCTTAGTTGACTAATTTCGAAGTTTCTTATAAAACACAGAAAAATTTGTGTTTTTTTTAGTTTTCTTTCTATTAATTTATCAAAATTAATTAAATTAATTTCTGAAAGAAATTAATTAACCTCGCACATAGAACAGAACATGAAACCTAATTTAAAAAAATTAAGCTATCCACTTTCGGGAAGCCTTAGAGGTTGTATTTGAATCTGATTTAGAGATATGAAACCGCCCAAAAGTGTTTTTAGTTCAATTTATTCAGTTAAGAGTTAGGGAATGTTTATAATTATAAAGCTACCTCGCAATCAACCTGTACGTAGGCTATTAAGGTTAGTTTTTACACTACAAAATGAAGAGGACAGGCCACATTAGATTTCAAAATCTTAGACTACATAATAGTTACCAAAGTGTATCCGAAATGACGCCCTTCATCGTATAGTGTGGAGCGCTGTGGGATCGATTTCCGTCTAGACAGAGGAACTTTTAAGGATATTTTTTCCCTTCCTGGAAACTCGGTTTTTCATCCGGCAAATGACTATAAAATACATGCATTTTACAGTCACAATATGCTGATGACACATGATTTTTTACCCTGATACAAAATCAAACAACACGTATCATATACTGTGAATAAATAAATCTGTTCGGTGTAATTAATTTTTACCAATATTTTGTACCCATTGAACTATAGTTTCTACATAAACATGGAGTTAAATGTACTAATTCTGCCAAATATATAAATATAATCACCGGTAACCTTATTTTGTTTCTGACTTTATGCACTCACTCCAGCAATATTTACACCTTCCATTTAAGTATTGCTGGAAATCATTATCTGGAAGATCTTCAGTAGTGCCCTCACATCGCACTAAAAAATATACAGATCTTTTCTTTCGGTATCAAACGAATTATCCACTGAATTTGTTCCATCACAAGAAAGATAGACTTTCACAAAAAAACTATAATTAAATAACACTACTAAAACATCAAGAGGAATGGGCCGGGAACTTAACAAGATTGGCTGAGTGGAGAACAGAGTGGCAACTCATCTGCCGGAAGGGGATGACAAATGCATGATGGATGGATTGATTGGAACATCCGCTGATCTAGCCCGTGGACTGTTTCTTTGATTTTCCACACTGAAGAAAGGATCTCATTTTGAATCAGTTGAAGGTACTCATAGCAAATGTGAGGCATTAATGATTTCTAGGCATGGCACAGACATTGCATTGTGTATAAAGTCAGAAAGAGCGTACAGTGCGGTTGTGTACATCCACTAAAGATTAGCGATAATTTTTTAAGAATTATCCCGGTTACTTTATTATCGGAATCCATACATGCAAATCATTTCAAAAATCTACGGATCTTTTATGGAAATTCATTCGAATATGTTCATTAATGCATGCGATTTTTGCGAAACAGATTCCAAATATTTCTCTTTTAAACGCATTTATGATGAAGTTAACTTTTGTTCAGTAGTAGAGACCTATAACTACAGGAAAAAACTCAAAGGTCGGAACAGGGTACGTGTTACTTCTATGTATACAACCAACTAAACTGTAATTGAGATTAATATATACTAATCCTTTACATTGTCAAAATAAAACTATATAAACTACTGTATATAGAACTAAAATTCTTAGAAACTAAATAGAGATAAAAAAATAGACACTGTTTAATTCTAAACTTCACATGGAAGTTGTTGTAGGGTTTATCGCATCAGCGACTAAGGCCATATTGCTCCGTGTAAATAGTCTGTAAATTGCGTGCGTTCTGTGGTCAATTTTCTGTTTGCTGGAATAAAAATCCGAGTTTCCGGACGAAAAAAGCACGCTACCCTCGCCTGAGACCAACTAATTCCTACGTTGTGAAAAAAGCCTATACAAATTCCTCCCGTCCTCGACGAAGCTCGAACGCGGGTCTTTTCCACCTGGTGGGGGGAAGGACAGCGATCCTGCCAACTGTGCTACCCACGAGGGCCATGGAAGCTTTCGACAATGAATACCATCTTTCTTCTTCTTCTTCTTCTTCTTCTTTGGTCCTTAGCTGGCAGCTGGGGGAGGCGGTTGGCCACGCAACCAGTATGCTGCTGTAGGTGCCGCAGGGTTTCGGACTTGCTCTGTGATGTTCTTCCATACCTTACGATCCATGGCTTCAGTCCTGGCCTGGTTAAGGTCGAGACGTCGGCTCTTCAAGTCATCTTCCACTTGCTTGGCCCACGTTTTCCTAGGCGCGGTCCGTTGGATGCTCCATTGGGTGGGTCGTTGTCTCCAAAGGAGTGTGGATGGTATTCTGTTCGTGCCCATTCTACATACGTGGCCAAACCATCTGAGCCTTCGCTTCTGGATTTGGTCGGCAATGGTTGGTTGCTGTTGGCATCTGGCGCGGATGGTATCATTAGTGATGCGGTCGCGAAGAGAGATGCCCAAGATCTGCCGCAGGCATCGCATTTGGAATACCTCAAGTTTGTTCAAATCTAACTTGAGACAAATCAAAGGATCAAAGTCCGGAAGAGTCGGATTTTAGTCTTTGTGGAAATGTTGGTCCTCTTCCACAGACACCATTTGAGCGAGGCGAACGCAGTGGCCGCCTGTCCAATTCTGCTGTGGATTTCCATGGTGGATGCAACTTTCTTCTCTTGGACCAGCGACCCAAGATATTTAAAGTCCTGCACTTGCTCGATCTGGACGCCTTCGAGATAGATGGTGGCTTGCGACCCATCTGTTGTCAGGGCCTTTGTCTTACCAGCATTGATCTTCAAACCGTATGGCCGGGCAATGCGGGCAATGTCGTAGAGGATGTCCGTGGCTTCAGCGTCGTTACCGGCAAGGATATCACTATCATCAGCAAACATCAGGTCAGTCACATAGTGATCCTTGTCATATTGTATGCCCTGTCTGTTTCTGAATGCTTGCCTCATAATGGCGTCAACCACGATGTTGAAAAGCAACGGGGAGACTACATCCCCTTGGCGGACTCCAGTTTGGATGGTAAATTCCTCTGATAAATCGTTCTGGATGCGCACCTGGCTGGTTAAACCGTTGTATGCAGTTTGGAGGAGTGTGATGACTTTTCGAGGTACATGTTCAACCTCTAGTAGTTTCCATAAGGCAGGCCGGTGGACACAGTCGAAAGCAGACTTAAAGTCAATGAAAACAATGACAGTTCGCTGTCCACACCGGATCCTCTCCTCCATCAGCTGACGAATGGCAAAGATTTGATCACAGCATCCTCGCCCGGGTCTAAATCCTGCCTGTTCTTCTCGACTGGTTTGCTCGCGATGTTTTTGCAGTCTTGACTGGATGATCTTCATAAAGACCTTTCCGATGATGGAAAGGAGGCTGATGCCACGGTAGTTCTTGCAGTCCCGGTTATCACCTTTCTTGTGGATCGGTACGATAATGGCTTTCCTCCATGTTAACGGAATTTGTTCAGTGCACCAGATGGTTTTGAGGAGTGAGTGTAGTCGGCGAAGCAGTACATCTCCCCCGGCTTTGATCGCTTCTGTGGTGACTTGGTCCACTCCTGGTGCCCTGCCATGCTTCAGGGATTGTATGGCTGCTTTCACTTCTTCTACTGTAGGCTCAACATCGACCATGGAGACCTCAGGGGGGTCGATCGAGAGTGCTGTTGCTGGCGGTCCCTGAGGTGGGTCGTGATTATACAAAGCTTTGAAGAATTCACTCCACCGTTGCAGGCGTTCGGATGGTGATCGCACGAAGGTCCCATCAGCATTCTTGATGTTGTCACTAGTCAATTTGGTCTTTCCACTCAGACATCTGAGGGTGCGGTAGAGAGTGCGGTACTCGTTTTTGGATGCCGCCACTTCAAGATCGTCTGCCACTTGGTTCCAGTATGCTTCTCTTTCTGCTGTCATTCTTTGTCGGACTTCTCGGTTTAGCTGCCGGTACCGTTCAAAGTCGACCAACTTTGCCTGTTTCCGTTTGTCCACGAGGTCGAGGCACTCGTCTGATATCCATGGTTGCGTTCGACGTCGGGCAGGTGGACATAGGGGCTTGGCACATTCCAGGATGGCATCAGAGATCTGCTTTTCTTCTTCATTTATATCCTCGGGCACGGCCAGCATCTCGAAGCGGTTGGATAGGGCGATCTGATATGCCTGTTTGTTGGCAGCATTCATTAGCTGCCTCCAGTCCAGCTTGGCTGACCGAGATGATCTTTTTGCATGCCATAATTTGAGCTGCACCTTAGCCCGGATGAGGTAGTGATCAGATCCGCAATCAGGTCCCCTCATGGCACGAACGTCCATGAGTGATGAGCGAAATCTGGCATTGATCAAAATGTAGTCCAGGATTGCTGAGTCCTTGCCAGATGGATTTCGCCATGTAAGTTGATGTTTTTGAGGGTGCTGGAAATGGCTGTTTCCAATGATCAGGTTGTTAGATGCGGCAAAGGACAACAAACGTAACCATCTTTCTAAACCATAACTGTCTTAAATCTGGTTACCTCTTGAAAAATCGACTAGATACGTTGTTAAACCATGTGAAACACTGCTTAACCAGGTCTCTTGTGAGTTTATTTAAGAGGTCACCAGACTTAAGGTAGTTGCGGTAGAGAAAGGTAATATCCATTGTCGAAAACTTCAGTATGTAATTTTCAGGGTATGGTATTTTATCAGTGGTAGTTGTGGGAGATACCTTGCGGATGGACTGATACACAACGAGTTTTATGAAATACTGTTCTGTCGAAATAAATAAGGTCCCTCTTTATAAATTACGCCAGCGTTGGATTTATCTGGGAAAAAACAATGTGATAGTGATTATACAGTCTCTCAGATCTGTGACCTGAAAGCAACAGAACCATTGTGGAATGGAAAGATAAGTTAGTGCTCGCCTTTCTTTTTTTATTTTAATGTTTGTAATATTCTCCCCATGGAGGAAAATATTACAAACGTTGCTTGCCCAATCAAGAACTATTCTGTTTAAGAAACGGAGAAACATTTCCTTTATCATGTACGATAGTCAGTGGAAAGCGTTCCCTAAACACAGGCCAAAGGACCCGTAAAGTTAAACTGCAGCCATTCCACTATAGGATGGAATCCTCCTCAAGGATTCATGCTGAGGGAAATGGACGATAATCTGCCACGCTGGACCAGTGCCGATTGGCAGATCGACCGTATTTAGCAGTCAGGAGCTTGAACCCCGGTCTACTTAAAGAGCATATGCTACAGCACTCCTGCTCTTGACCACTCGGCTACAGAGGCCTACGGAGGTATTGTATTAAAACATAATCTGTAAGGGGTTGACTCCTGGAATCCTAGTATTTTGGTTGCACAGGGTAGTTTGTTATTTAATGTTTAAATTCTGAGTTTTGTTAGGGAAAAAAAGATTTACACGAACATACAAAATAAAAAAAAACAGTTATTTTATATGCGGTCATATAAATATTTTGTGTGACAACAGAGAAAGAGCGGCTTTGGTTTATTTGCCATGTGATAGCTACGTGTTACGAAATTGCTTGTTGTTCTTAATTTTATATTTCCTATTCTGTTCAGCTCTTTTCCATATTTAATTTTTTTCCTTGTTTCACATATGGCAGAATTTGTAAATAACATATATTTAAGAAGATTTAAAAATTAAATAATTCGCGTAAATTTAAGAAACGCCTAGAGAAGACTGAAAAAAATATAATAAATAAATAAATAAAATTCATTACGAGTAAGACTTCAGAACAACAGAAGAGATTGGCTGAAAAATATAAAGCATCATATACACATGAAACAAAAAACTGTAGTGAAAACAGTGAAACTGACACACACGTAAGAAAGTCATAATACAGAAGAATCATCATAAAATTAATGATTCCAATTTCTTTTAATCGACTTGTTCAGTCCAAAAATAGTCTATGGATAAAATATTCAATTTTTAATGCGAAAAGACTCAATTTATAAAATTTTACATCGTGCTGCTGCGATTTTTTTTATCTCAAAGGCGTGGCGTGTTTATTATTTATCTACTTTGGTATAGTTTCACTCCTTCATCCACGGTTGGTTGGTGTAGGGTTTCTAGCGCATCATCAACTTAGGCCATATTGGGTCTAATATGCCTGTAAATTGCGTGTGTTCTGTGGTCGATTTGTTGTTTGGTTTGCTGGCTGAAAAATCCGAGTGTCCGGGAGAAAAAAAACCACAGTTTTTTTCTCCCGAACCCTGTTTTAACCCTGTTTAATGTACAAACAAATTACAAATTTGAGAGGATTAAATGATGGAAGTATTCATCAATTAATGAAATCGCATATATTCGTAGAGTCCACGAAAACAGTGTCATATACTCGTATTATAAAAGGATGTGTACAGTTTGCACATTTTATGTGTTAAGAATAATGTCAAGTTCAAATGCAAAATAACTCGAGTGGAAAAACTTTTTCGTTTGCTCAATACTTTCATGTCTGCCAAGAATCTGAAAACTAAACACACTATTACAATATGACGAATCTTAAGAATTCGCGATTCTTAAGAACTGTGCATTAAAAAGAGAAAGCAAATACTTTGTAACATGGCTCTGCATTTATTCAGTTCTTTAAAATTAGAAATCCTTATTAATTTGATAATATGATTACACACTTGTCAATTTATTTTCAGCTACTTTAGCCCTGTCCTCTTTAGTAAATCTAAGCAAATCTAAATGAGGAAAGAACCAAGAAGAAGAAGAAAGTAGCGCACTCACACACCTACTTCTTCAACTAACTTTTCCCTTTTAAACAAAGTATTGCTTTGCATACAAGTAATTTAATCTAATTAGATCCTTCAGTCATTTAAAGAGAATCTGTGACAATTAATATACAGTATTTAATATGGCATTTAAAGAAACCCATATTTGAGAAGGAAATTCGTGCTGGTTTTTCTCATTTAATTTTAATTTCGCTGTAATACAGCGATCGGAGAGCCACTTGCTGTAAGAATACCTAAAAGCAACCCAGTTTGTTTATAGACGTTTAGCCATACAATTATACATATAAGCTATTAAACTTTCATAACAAGAAGCTTTTAGTTTAAAACTTACAATGCAATTAATACATCTTTCCGGGCCGGTTAGAGAAGCAGTAAGAAAAGCAAAGAGCTATTCAGACTCAACCCAGTTAAAGGTTTGTTGGTTATTGTAATAGTATTTAGTTAGAGGAAAAAAGGTGCTACTAGTTCCACTGTAGAAATTACAGGTCAGAGCATACCTGGGGTATTGTACTCAACTATGGAATCCTTCTCTTTTAAAAGGACTTAGACCTACTGTAGAGAATACAGAGAAGGGCTAAAAAGACGATCGATAGAATGAGGAATTCAGTTATGATAGAAGACTCCAGCAATGTAGATCACAATCTCTGAAAAGAAAAGGATGACTCAGATGTGATGTGACAGAAGCATATAAAAAATAACAAAATTCCAAAATTTTAAAACTATTTTTCGCTTCCAGCGAAAAAAAAACTAAAAGATATTTGATAATTCTTTTTTGTTTTTCTTATGAAATTTCAAGGACAAATAATCCGAAATTATGTAAGAATTAAGAGCAAAGCATAAAAAGAAATAATGTGAGGAATGAAAGAAGAAGAAAATAAACAGAAAGAAGAAAGAGATCCCAGAAAACTGTAAAATTAAAAAAAATAAATAACAGAACAGCCAATTCATGTCGTTTTTGTTCAATATAATATTGGGTTTGAACACTAAGTAAAATTAAATTAATAATTGTGTTCTAGTAGACCATTTTTTCAGTGCATTCGAAAATCAGAAATGAGAGTTCTGTTTTGGGAAACTAGTGCATCAAAATAACCTCTCTGAGCATGCTTTCTTGTAGGTGCATGATAACATGGCGACGTTATCCCCTCCTAGACGGATTTTTCCTTAATTCTCCAAAAACCGGCTTTTGTTTGCTTTTCCATACTTTTTTTTTTTTTTTCAGGAAAAGCAATTGATTATGGAAGATTTAATGAATGGGAATTTCGGACATAGGGAATTTTATTATTGGCACTCCTTATTTACAGTCTTGGAAATAGAAGCGTATACCAATGATATTATTAGGCGTGTTTGCATTTAAACTTATGCGTAAAGCGCTTATTGTCTTCACCATGTTCATCCACATCTAACACCTCGGTTTCCAATAACTGATTTTCATATTTTGGCTCTTTTAAAAAGATTTGTCGAGCCATCACAGATTTCATTAAAATTGGACAAATGGAAATCCCGCAGTTATTATTTATTTATTAATTTTTATTTATTTATTTTTTTACATATCACCTAGGGTAATCCATATACCTTTTATGTAGCTGAAGAACTGGATATTACGTTTGTTGCCACGCTCTGACTGGACGAATGAATGGGCAATATGGCGGATGAGTAGTAAAGAAATTTTCTCGGTTTCTACAGTGCGTATATGAAAGGATCATTTTTGCTATCAGTTTACTAAATATAAAAATCATGAATTAATTCTATTTGGGATGTATTAATCGCTATAAAACACGATATGTGTTATATTTCAATTGTTATAAAAATCCAAGAGGAAATAAGAATAGTATACTACAAACATGTTGACTGTGTATATTAAGATCTGAGATACGTGTTGCTATTTGTTTATTTTATTAAATCCTAGAAGATCCGAAGAAATAAATAAACATGGGCATCGATGCATTCAGTTCTAATAATTTATCATTCATTATTGATATTTCAACAATATAAAACATTATATATACATTTAGAATAAGAAACGGAGGAATTGTTATAGCCCCTGAGAAAATGTTCATAACTTTGCTAACCAGAAATCTTAAATTAATAACAGAACGTTTATGTGAGGGACCAATTCCATTAACGATGAGATTATTGATCATTTAATGGACATCAGCAGAACGTGAAATGCTACATTTTCCAAGCCCATTGACCTGAGCGAGCCAGAATCTGAGAGAATTTCCAAACTTAATAGTACTATGAGAATGAAATCTGCGAGTTTCATTAAATGAGTGTGGTCAGAAGAATAAACTGAAAATTTAAGTCGCCATTAACGCTGCTTTTTTGCGTGGTTAGTTGCCGAAATGTTAATTGAATTCAGAGTAATTATGAACAGGGACATGATTTTAATCGCTGAGAAACAAATCGCAAAGTGTACGACTATATTCGAAAAAAGTTTAGATGAACAAACATTGCTCCTTGAAAACAAAATGAAACGGTTTGCACTTGAACTAATTCATTGACCAAAACGTACAAGGCTTTACGAATAACAAATGGCATTCGTTACTCTCCTTAATCAAAATGCTATGAAAGGCAATGCAGTCATATATAGAATCAGAAAGCTTGCTTTGGTTCATAAAACAATAAAAAAGCCAGACTTTTATCAATAATAATTGTGAATTAGAGCTACTATTTTTACAACACTATATGAGCAAAATGGCTACCAATAAGACAGTTTTCGCTGACAAACATTATTCGATTCTCCCGGAAACCAAATGGCGAAGAAGTGTGTATATCAGCATATTCCCAACTAACATTAAGGTTTTGGTCAAAGAGTGAAACTGCTGTTTCTCTCAAAAAAAGCGATAGTGTCAGAAATTTGATTTCAAAAAAGCTCGAGGATGTATATTTGGCTCATTTTAATGGCTTCGTATATGGAACTTAGAATGTCCATTTTCAAAATAATGATTGAGAAATGCTGTTAAGGAGAATTATGATCATTAAGGTGAGTTCTGAGCACCACTAATTACTTTTACTGATTAAAAAAGGTGCCTCCGTAGCCAGGTGGGCAGGAGCAGCAGTGCGTAGCACACGTTTCTTAATAGACCGGGGTTCGAGCCCGTGACCACCAAATACGGAGGATGCGGAAAGGTCAGGGAATGACCACCGCATATCCCCGGAGCAGTATGGCCTTAGTTGCTAATGCTCCTAAAAACCAAATAACAAACAACAAACTAATTAAAAAATAAAGGTACAAAATTATCAGAACAATTTAAAATATATAAAATACAATACGAATTCCTTGCCAAGTTCAGCTTCTGATCTATATAAAAGCAAATAAGATAAAGCTTTGCATGCCTTTCATAATCTCCTCGTTACTGAATAACTGAAGTTCGATAAATGGTTTCATATCAAAAGAAAAGCCTTAGATAAATGATCCAATAATTCCTTGGGTTTCCCATTTCTTATCAGAGTAGATGTGCATCTAACAATATGACTTCATACACACAATCAAACTGTTGTGCTTCATTTATGGTGAATTCTTAAACACTGCTCCTCTAAATGCAAATATGGGTTTAAATGGAAATAATTCTCACTCCCTGACAATTCAGAAGTGGGGTACCCAGGGTCTTTTAGCTAGTATGAATAGATAACTTTTGGTATACTGGAATAAAAAAAGTAAAAGTTGGCAATGGGACAGTATCCGAAACCGAAATATTTTTTTAGGTTAATAATTAAAATCGAATAATGTTTTAATTATGCGAAATATTTTGGAACATTGTATGGTCATTGTATGAATTTTTGTAATGTGGAGAATTAAATAAGTCTTCCTAGCAAATTGTAAATATAATGTGGAAGAGTGCTCGAGCAGACCATTTTGAATTTCCAAAATAGAGCTCAGTATTTATACAGACATACACTGCACCGATTGGTATCAAGAAAGCATTACTTATAATATGAATACAGAAAATAGTAATTGTTTATTCAATTTTTATCAGTATCAAGGTAGTCGAGAACACGATGAGGGATTTTGAAGTAGATAAGAACATTTTATTTGATTTTCCGAAATCTGTTCCTTTGTTTGGTTCCTTTCTTTGGTTTGTGGGGTTGTTCCCTTCATAAAGTAAATATAATACACATGCCACCAAGTGGACCATAACTGTAACTCTGTCAATGAATGTTTTGATTAACTTCATGAAAATCATTAGACTTCACGTTTTTTTTCAGGCGGTAATGAAATTTACTCTCACTTCTCATAATACACTAACTGACAGATGCTGCCTATTATTAATAACCAGTTCCTTAATATTGCCTGCCTTAACTCTCACCAAGAGTGAGGTGGCAATGAATTACTGAAAACCTACGTTTCAGATGACTGCTAGAATGAAATTATACTGATATAATATGTTCCTTCAGCAATAAAAGCTTATTTACATCGACCACTAAACTTTCTGCGACACTGGCAATTCTTGTAGATCTGGATCATAGAGCTACCTTGTGGGAAGGCATAATGCAGCTGTAGTCAATAGGGCTTTTATTAGATTTTTTAAACTTAGCTGTTAGCATCGTCCAGAGATCTCTGTTGATATCCTTTTGTTCTATGCTTACATGGTCATATGGCGAACATCTGTGTCATTCCCAAAATTCATTGCCCAAGCTATTTTGATGATCTTAAGAGCTATGCCCCAACTGCAAATGAATTTGATTCTTTTGACCCATCACAGATCGCTAAGAAATAGCGAAACAAGTAAAAGTTCCAGATGAACTTATCGAGGTATAGCTCATTAAAAATCAGATATCCTTATGGATTAATATATAGATTCCATGTGCGATTTGAGAGTCATCATTCACATACTTTCCTCTATATTTAACATCTTCAATACAATCAAAAACAACTTTTAGATTGGCACACCAGCATTCTTAAATTTTATTTATGTATCATCACCTTTTACAAGGTTTCACATTGTCAAAGTCTTTGACAGCACCTTATTAAATTTACTGCTCCTGCGGAGTAATTTTACAGAGACGTTATCGTTGTTTTCTAATATAAGAAATCATATCTCCAAAACAAATGAAATAATATTTTTGATTCGAAGTGTCACTTCCAATGGAATTCGAATCACTTCGCAAATATAAAACAACGAATTCTGCTTGCTTATTGACATTATCAGTGTAGTTTGAGTACCTTCCAATATAAAAACGATTTCTTATCGTAGGAATGCCATATCATTCACTTCCTTTCAGTTTCTACTTCACTCTATTTCATTTCCCATCTTCCATCTTTAAAAATTGAAAGCTCCATATTCTGATGATCTTCTCAGATGTCCATAAAAAAAAACAGCCTCTTCCGTTATGGTTGAGTTCTCTTTAGTCGCGCTAGAGCTTGGAGGGCGAAGAAAACCTTGATAAAGGACTTATAGTTAACGAATTATGCAATTATAATTCCTTTCCAACAGGTGGCATGAAAGAGAAAAGTAGAAACAAAATGCAATTATTCGATCACTTTTACTTCATAAATGTGGGTTAATCTGCTGAAATGAATAAACACAACATTTCCTTTTCCTGAAATTAGAGTGCGAGAGCACTCTAATTTCAGGAAAAGGAAAACAAATAATGGTGTTATCGGAAAGAAAATTCAATCAAAAGAGACGAGGACTGTCATCACCAGTAATGGTCAGTTTTAAGTATTGTAGCTAATCATTAGTGCAAGTTTTATTTACATATGCACACTACTTCGTGGAAATTGATTTCCCCAGAAGTTATATATTTATTTCAAATCGCACAGAAGGACACATATTCCTATGTGGAAGAAGTGATTACATTTGCAAGTCAAAATGAAGTCATTTACGATCAGAACATGAACGACATCTGCATTGGCAATACCACGGTGAACGATGATGCAGGTAGCTGTACGTCATTGGCAGCGAGTAAAATGGTAAAAAAATCATTCGGCAGGACATCTCTCCATGGTTGCTGTAGTATCTGAGCTCTAAGTTGGGAAATATTTTGAGCTGCCTAAAGTGTATCCTGTCGACTTTCTTGTTCTATTGAGAGCAACCTAGAAGTTTAAGAGCTAAGAAAGTCCGTCAATATCATAAAGACATGGTACAGATATTTGTACGGTACGTGGATAAGGATTTTCATTGTGAAACATAGAAGTGTAGTTCCCAAGGTAGTGTTAACATACTTATGTTATGTTGCTTTTGGCAATGGCGCTCATTGGCACAAACTGTGCCAGATTCGAACAGCGGTTTGAAATCTGGCGGGTAATCACAGATTTGTGCTCTGTGGGCAATCGATCATCCGTGATGATTTTCGTCTGATGAATATTTTGTAGAGCATCTGGAAATATATGGGCGAATGGTACTGGTTCCTGTAGTCACGGCTGACACATTCCTACAGTTCTTGCAGTACTTCCTACATGCGAAGCAACTTATCGTTTTAAGCCATCCACTAAAACGTCCCCTATAAAATTCAGTCAGGAGGTGTACGTAATGCCTTCGAAAATATGTGGTACTGCATGCAGTTAGCAAAAGAGAGCAGTGTGTGTAATAGCTTTCTTTGTAAAGAGCTGTAACAAGCATTAATATCACACAAAAAAGAGATCTCTCTGGTCTTATGACTCCAGTGATACTGTGCTCATGAACTTTACGAAAAGCCAATCGTTTTCGTATTTATACATAAACAGGATTAGTGCAAATTTTCAAATAGGTTTGTTTTTAACTTATAGGTGTTCAATTTCAATGATAAAGAGTGATTATTTATATGTGCATTCTACACGAAAACAATATTATCTCTGTAAGCTAATGTTAATATAAATGAATGCATTAAACATTATTAAATCATGCATATATTACTGTTTATGTAATACTACATTGCACGGCCTTTTTTTGAAAGAAATGGTATACCAAATAAGGGTATTACAATTACCCGAAATTGCAATTCAAAGAGCAGTGTGTAATAATAAACTTCAAAGAACATATTTCAAGTAACAGTAAACTTTACATAAGCAGTTGTGTGTAGTGTATCAAAACATGATGTTAAGTTGAAAGAGAAAAGAATGAGGTAACAGATAGTGTAAAACCAGAGTTACAATTACACTAGTTTTTATGATATCAAAGTATGGCTTTACAGTGCTACAGATGTTTTCTGTTATACTGTTATCATTTCAAAAGTTTAATAGATTGCATTGAATCAAGCCGGTGGGCTGAAACATATCTTTGTGACAGAGATTTAGAGAAATTATTTTAAACATATCTTTGGCATCATATTACCATTAATAACAATATAAAAATCAGAGAACTCTTGATTTCAGATTTAGGGAAATTTGGGAAATTTGACGAAGTTTTGTGAGGGAAAGAGCAAATATAAGAGATTACAATTCCTCCCACCACCACCAGTCACACAATTCATACACGAGAAAGGGGACTAATAGAAGAAAACTGAAGAAACGTTGAGACATAAGCAATTCTCAATATAGCTAATCTGTAATTCGAACAACATACCACCTCATGAGAAGTAAGATAATGCCATTCTCGTGAAGAGTAAATAACCCATGATTTTGGAATCTTAGAAGGTAGTTTATGACCTCTACATGCTAAGGAATGGTCCTAATGGTTCAAAGTGTTAAAATATTTGCCATGGAAATTTCAATCGCAAATATACTTTATAATAAATTGAGAAATTTTTAAAAGTTGTTGTTCTTGCTTCTATCGAGATGTTGTGCAACTGCAAGTGATATACGAGATGAAATTTAACGATGAAAGAAAATCAATATCTAATTAGCAATATTGACTAGACCCTTCAACGTACGTGGATGTGTATTAAATGCAATAATCCAGCAACAGTTCGGTTTGTTTTTAGCGAGGAATCTCTCCCCATCCCCACCGATTGAAAATATAGTTGAGAGAGGAATTCTGAAAACTTTGTGAATCTGTCGTGAAATATTCCTTAACAAATCTCATAAAATTTAGTATATTTGTAATAATTTTTTCATTATCTGTTACTCCTTAAAGTTATCGAATCAACCAAATTGTTTTAAACAAAAAGAACAAAGTGGGCACCAGAGGTTTCCTATTTGTAAACAAGATTTATAAACTGTCTCTTTAACATTTAATTTCATGGAGACAAATTAAATTAATCATTGCATGCTTAAAATCAGATTCTTTTTACTTGATAAATACATCTCAGAAGAAATACCCGCTCTCGTACATCATGATCAGCTTCAATTTCATTATTTCCTAAAAAAGGGGGAAAGCTAGTTATTTATAAAAGTGAAGCGTAGGTTAGGAAGAACAGATAGTGTAGATAATCGATTCAATATTTGTCTATTTGTAAATCTTATTTACAGATTGAATAAACTCCGAGTGCCCGTCTTAGTATTGTATACATCGATTATAAATAAACTTTGGCTTCGGAATTCAATGTCCCGATTATATATGAACCTTGGTATCTAAAATTTGATGTAAGTAAAAATGAGAAACGTGTGCTCGAGAATGCCACAATTACATCTTAAAACTTTGGCTACCATCATTACGGTGAACTTGACCAATGATTAATCGATCTGTTTATAGCAAAAGTGCCTTCTTATTGTAATCGCCTTCAGAAATGTAGCCTTGCACGATGCATTATGTACGTTGTATTGTATACATGCTGGTAACTTCTTTCGCCATAGAGTTCTGGAATTTATGGACTAGATATAACCACAGAACACTCGTGCAGTCCGAAATAAAAAAATCGCTAGCATCAATTCTGGAAGGGAATTCATGCCACTGATTCTCAAACCATCTTGGACTGTGTAAGAATGGGTCTCAAAAATTATTTCCTGCTTTGTACTCAAATTCCAAATCTGCGACTCTAGATCCAAGAAAAGTAATGGCATCAGTCTATCGTGTCTGTAACTTGCTTGTAGATGGAGTGAGGAACCATTTGTGGATAAAAAGCCATACAGTCCGTCTGAGATTGTGGGTGGCAAGGCAACGTATCCAATGCTTTCGAAGGCTATATTTTCTTGTAACGTGAATATCAGGAAATTTATATCAATGCGATTGTAAACTGTAAAGTTTTTATTAAAAAATTAAAACATAAAATGCAAAACTGTAGAAACATACAAATGCAGGAATCCCTATCTCGCTTACATCGTGGTGTAGGACTCCTTTGTGATAGCGCTTTTTTGTTTTTTCAAATTGTTTTGGCTTTTAATATAGCAGTGTTTAATTAAGTACATGTATTATATAATAATATTAATTTAATAATAATAAATTTTAATTATAATTTTAAAAAGAACCCTGAGGTCGTGAATACGATATGTTAATTCTTTCTCATTCCAAATAATTGTAATAATTCACTTCACATGCAATGTGATTACAACGACGTTTTCATTGACTTTTCCTCTATCATAATTGGCAATTACTGTCTCAGTGGTTGCAATAGCTGTCCTTGCACACTGTGCGGATATGGCCGGCATTCGAATCCCATCGAGATGGGAGGAAGTTCTGCTGGATTTTTTCACATGTTTGACTTAATCTGCCAAGAATGCAGGGTTTTTTTCATCCAGCCAATCGAGCACCGCGAAATACGCAAAATTTACAGACACGATACATTGACGTCTCATAGCCTTAGTATATTGCCACAAAAATAGTTCTCAAGCGTAAATTGTTTCATTGGTCTCTTAATGTACTTAACTTCTCTTTTTTATTATAATTCGTTAATTAATCAGTTATTTAATCATCACATTAGGTTTATTTTTATTTTAAAGGCTGCTGCTATTTTTAGCGCTGTATCGCTTGTTTGGGAGATCCATCGAGAATTCTGAGGATGGTTTAAGGATTTTTCAAGAAATCTCTCGTACAACGACAGCATAACAATGTAACGGAGCAATGCAAGAAGTTGTTTAGTCGTCAACACTATATCACTCGATAGTGAATTCATGATTCTGATATCTCTGTCTCCGGAAGAAAAAGAATGGTAGAAGGATCAACACCGCCATGAAACTACACCACAGAGCAGCATGTTAGAGAGGCAACAAGAGGAACCAATACTCTTGATCTGGTTATCAGCAGTGATTCTTCATGCATTAAGCATCTGCAATTAAAACACCCACTGGGTGGCAGCGATCACAGAGTACTAATGTAGAATTTAATTAAAGACATAACTACTGTCAAGGGTAAAAGGAAAGGCATTTGATTTCGTGAGGGTGCCTACAATTGTCTCAGACAGTTTTTTTAAATTCTGCACAGTGGGACCAACTAATTATGTTACCAGCAGCAAATTCCAAATGGGAAGCATTCGGGAGTAATCATAGAAGCTACTAGGCTTTTCGTACCAAAGAAGAAATACTGTTCAAGACTTAGACCTAAATGGATGTCAGATGAACTATTGAGTCACACGGCAGAGAAGAAAAGTGCATGGGATGCATATAAATTCTCAGGTGATACAGAAGCCTGTGGTATATATAAATTAATCTGTAATCAGGACACAAAGTAGGCCAGGCAGGTTATGAGAAATATCCGGCAAAGAAAAGCAGCAAAGACTTCTATGCTTATATTAACAGCAGAAGCAAGCGGTTGAATCACATTGGCCTATTTTGTCTATCGGTTAACCGTTGATGACCCTTCTCATGTTGTTGATAAATTAATAGGTACCTTGCATCTACATTCACACATGAGGAATTCTTTAGAGGAGGAGGAGATGGCAGAAGTTTATCAAACTCTAACAGGGAGCTAAATCACTTTTTGATAACTTACAGGAAAGTATAAAAGAAATTGCTGAAGCTGAACATAAAAAAAGCATCTGGAGTGGATGTAACGTATCTAATTATAATAAGGGAGGTAGCAGAGGAGGTAAGAAAACCCATAGCCATAATTATGAGGCATCTTTGGATTCAGGAGAAGTCCCCATGGGCTGGAGATGTGCGAATGCATCCCCAATTCATAAAGGGGGGGGGATTAAAAGGTGACATGACTAATTACAGACCTGTTAGCTTAATGTCCATTCCAGGGAAAATAATGATGTCACTGGTTAAAGAGGTAATGTAGGACCATCTGGACAGGAATGCAGTTATACTGCAATTACAGCATGGATTTGTAAAGAGGCAGTCTTATCCAGCTAATCTGATAGTTTACTATGATAGGTGTGCCGGGTGGGTAAAGTTCCTGCCCGGCAACCCAAAGGTCGCGGGTTCGAATGCCGCCTCGGGCTTGGATCAAAGTACTGCAAAAACCTTGGGAGGTGCATTATGGCCATAGAAGCCGATGCGCCAACAACTACCAAAAAAAAAAAAAAAAAAACTATGATAGGTGACCAAAGAACTGGATGCAAAAATAAATTTTGATATCTTATACATAGATTGCAGGAAGGTCTATAATGAATGTGGCATTAAGGGAAAATTACGGCTATGGATAAAGGGGTGGTTAAGTGGATGAAGAGAGAGTGGTTATCAATGGGCATTGCTCTTCTTGGATTAATGTTTATCAGTGGAGTCCTACAGGTTCAGTGCCGGGCCCATTATTCTTTTCAATATCTATTAATGATATTGATGAAGGTATATCAGGCTTAAGATTTAAGTTTGGAGTGATACAAAGGTTGGCGGGTGGTTAATGGCAGTAACCAGCCTGAGCTACTGCAAAAAATCTAGGAAAATTAGGTTCATGAACTGACAAATGGCAGTTGAAGTTTAACATTGAAAAATGCATGGTATTGCATATGAGTAGCAATAATCCAAGAGTAACTTATCAACTGTGTGGTACTACACTCAGGATAGTGTAAAATGAAAAAAACCTGGGAGTAATTGTGCAGTCAGATATGAAATTCTCTGCGCAGCGCAGTACAGACGTGCTGCCCGGATAACTCATGGGGTTTTGTCAATGATATACAGAAACTTTGCTAGCAGGAATAAGGAGGTGATTATTCCCTTGTACAAGGGCATGGTTAGGCCTCATTTTGAGTGCAGTATACAGGTCTGGAGGCCTTACTTTAGGAAAGATGTAGATCTGCTGGAACGAGTGCAGAGAACGGGAACAGGATTGGTGAAGGGAGCAAAAGAGTGGCTTATCTAGACGCTTCAATTTGAAGACTTGAATCCTTTCTTGGTTTCAGGTCTGCAAATTGCAGCTTCTGGTTACTACGCACCTGCGAAATCTGATTGAGGTGTTTAAGGCCTTGAATGGATTGAGTAAGCTAAATGTTAATGGCATTCTTCTTGTTGAGACTATATACATTGCGGGGACATAGATTTTAAGTTGAGGAAGGGTGGTTGCAGGATAGATGCCCGAAGTTTTTCTTCAGCCAGCGGATTGTTGACTCTTAAACTGGATTCCACCTGTTGTTGTGGAAGTGGATATTATGAATAAATTCAATGAAGAATTAGAGTATGGATGAGTAAAGTGTGTAGTTTTTTTGTTTTTTTTTTTTTGATCGATGCTATATAAGCTTGCGTTTTTTCATCATTTGCTACTAGTAGTAGTTTTCTGACCGGCTAAGGTGAACTTCGCTCAAATGATGCTGACGTTCACTTAAAAAAACCGCTGATTGAAGCAGACCTCGTCTCTTCAAAGATATTTTAAGCTAATAATCGTCGACTGCGAGTCGTGCTAGGAATTATAGCACAAAGTAGAACGTCACTCGCCTTTAGTAGTAGATCCATAGCTTGAGAAGAGTGGAACCCAAATGGAAAACGCCTGTGTTTTAGAATTGCCAAAGCATGCGGACAAATTGAAAAGGAGGATCTCCAATTACGAAATTAAATACAGATGTGACTGTGCAGCCGTTTGTTGACACACACAAAAGAAGTACAAGGATTCGTCCGTTTCTTACTGGCAATATACTCGTATCAAGAAATTGTGGCTGTGAACAAGGAAGCAGCAATATCTAAATAAATATTTGTAAGTGTTAATAATTGTTTAAGGAAGGGAGTAACAACTTGCATCTCATTCCACAAGTATCAGTCATTATTATTAATGTTGCTGAAGGTGTATAAGTAATTCGATTCCTCATGAACAATCAATCGAAAATTCTTGATAATGGAATGATCATCTTTCACGACGGTGCACGACCACACGCACACACGCAGTTGATAACAGCTTTGTCGTAACTGGCTTCTTTGCCTATATATGTGCGTAACAAGTACAACTGGAGTGAAAGGAAAATACAGCATCCTTTGCATACCTCTGATTTAGCCTCTTCAAATTTGCATCTGTTTCCTCACTCTAAGCTACGCCTTGCAGGAAAACATTTCCAATATTGGGAATAAACAATAATGAGGTTATATCAGCAGTGTGATAGTGGTACTACAAGTGTCCTGATACATTCCCGCAACGGGATTTCGAAACTCTCATCAAACAGTTGGATAAATAATTGATTATTAATGGCAATTTTGTTAAGAAATAGAGTGCATGCCTCTTTGCAACTACATATAATTTATTTTCTCAATCTCTCACTAAATTTTGAAAATGAAATATTAAAAACTTTATTTCCAATTTTCTTTTGCTTTTCATACAATTGAGATGGGTTCTGCGCATCCTGAGAGCATGAATGACAGTCCTTTCCGGTATGGTTTGATGGATCTCAGCAGTGCGACCACTAGTACTTGTGATTTCCTGTCCTAATGTGCTTGTCCTCGCGTGTAGCATAGTGGTTATAATCTTCGTCTTTCTCACACTGGATGGAAAATCCCGGGTTCTCAATGACGAATCCCTAGGAACTTTTTGGGGGTTTTTCATTCCATGGCTGAGTTAGTCGGTCTCAAGGTAAGCTAGAAAGGTTTCTATCCCGGAAACTCTTGTTTTCCGTCTGAGTTTATTCATGATGAATTCCGTGCAGGCATTATTTATCCTTTGCATTGTTTCTCTCAATGTAAAAGTGTCTCACGATCTCCGCCTTTTGTTTTTTCAATCAATGGCATAACTTTAGCGTGCTATAGAATCAGAAGTCCCCTTATTTGGCGCGAATAGCAGGCGACATACAAAGATACAATCCTGGAGTACACATTTCCTTAACTTACCTGCCAAACTTCATGACGACCATTATCGAAATGCTTCCGATCTGCCAAAGTGCATTTATAATCACTCTACATATATGCTGTATATCTTATTTAAAACAGAAATTTGAGAAAATTAACTAATTATTCGACCAGTTAGTATTGAGATAGTCCACTGCTTATATTTGTGTGTCAAAACGGATATTATTATGTATAGCAGCCATAAGCTACTAAAGCCTCTGCTGCTTAACAAACCTGTCAAACATTAAAATAAACAGGCGATCTCATTAGCATTGGAAGATGTCAAATTGCAGAAAGAAATTATATGTCGCTGCCACTGTGTGCTGTTAAATTTCAGCATAAAAGGATACTACAGTAATCCATTTGGTTACAGCTGCATTCTTTCAGGAAAGATAAAGTTATGAATGCATTATACACATCTCTATCATTCCTGAAAGAAAGTATAAATGCATTATTATAAATAACAGCGACAGATATTACAGCCATGAAACCTTCGTATATGAGCGTTGCTCAAAAGCTGTTTATGAGGATAGGCAGATGTCTCGTGGTAATACTGAGAATTATTTTGAAAACCATAAAGCTATAATAATAGATATACCAGGAGTGTTTCAAAAGTTAAAATGAAAACCTTATTATCACGTTTAAAGTAGAGGTAAAGATATCTGTTTGTGTAAAGTTAGGTACATTTAAGTTTGCAACCTCGTTGAAACTAGCCATGACAGAAGACGGATGAATCCCCCGAGAAAAAGAAACAAAAATTTGAAACATTCGCTTTATTAAAATATATACCGCTTTGGGGGCTCACTAAAACTCATAGGATTTTATTTTTTATGAAAACCGGAATTGTATCTAAAAAAAATTAGAAAACAGTGATGACTCAATATTCAAAATAAAAACGTGGTTACTTTTGAAGCACTCCTTGTATTTAACAAGATTCTTAATATAAGTGGTCACAAGTTGCTATTCTAATGATAAAATTGTATATTTTAGTAGGCACTTGGCCACTCCGAGTTGCATTAAAGAAGTGGTCCACAACTTACCCTCCGTTGTGTCAGGAGTCTTACAGTAAGTGGCCTGGTAAGGATTAGCCTCAACGTCCACGCTCTATATGGGAAACACAGAGACTTTCTGTAAATGTCACATAGTGGAGCATCCTAAATGTTCACAGCTATACCAACTACCAAAGCGTAGGATGTTCCAAAACTCCTGGAAGGCTCACATCCTGCAATAACTGCTCATGTAATCAATAATGAAACCAATTAAATATACTGAAGTTGCTAATAAGCTGTGATGGACTTTTCATTGTAAAATCCTCATTAACTTTATACGTATCACTAAATAATGAATACAAAATCTACCGATACAAACTAGTGAGAGATGCGAGGCAGTATTCGTATGAATGGAGAGAGGTAGGAAGAAGTTTTACTATATTTAAGATCCTCTATTTAAGATACACTACGCTGAACGTATAAATAGTTTTAATTTCCGGAGGGAAAGATGTGACACGACACTGATATCAAGAACGGGAAACAGTGGAAGGCGTGTAACTAAAGGTCAGATAGCAAGCTCTTTATTGACAGCCAGGCGTATAAATTAACAGTGTAGACTCTTAGTATGCGAGGTGTAGCAATAAAGCTCCAGGACTAGTGCTGTTGCGGTCATGTTCGATGAGTTTGAAAATAAACGGAAGTGTTACGTTGTAGTTCAAACTTCCTCGGGAAATTGTGGCAAGAGATCATCTTTTGATCCTCAGAATGATGGCTGATGAGTTGGATATGAATAAGGAAACGATCTGCATATTCTGCATGAAGATTTATGGGAAAAAAGAAGGTCCAAAACTTGTGCCGCACAGCCTCCCTGATGAGCAGAAGCAACGAAGAGAATGATCATGCGAACGCTTCATCCAGATTTGGCAAGACAATTTTCATTTCCTTTACTGTATTGTCACTGAAAATGAGTGTTGGGTGTTTCAGTACGATCCACAGAAACATCAAAGCATGCAGTGGACTTCAAAATGATCACCAAGACCCAAACAAAAAAATTTCGTTTACAGAAGTCCACGATGCTTATCACGTTTTTCGACAAACAGCAGCAGAGTGTGATTCACAAGGAACTTGTACCTGAAGGGGGGTGAGTCAATGCTACGTTTTACGTACAGGCGTTTCAAAGACTATTGAAGGCATTTCCCGGGTGAGGTCGCAATTGCATTAACGTTCTTTTTGCACGATAATGCTTCTACCCATTCCGCATTTGTTGTGGAGACATTTCTGACGAAACATGGCATTGTACAGATCAACCATCCACCCTAATCTCCCGATCGAGCATAAGCGGATTTCTTCCTCCTTCCCAAGGTGAAAAACTGCCCTTAAAATGAAAAAGATTTCAGGATATTGAGTTCGTAAAGAAAACTGTAGCCGCCGAACTGAATATCTTTTTGAACTCCTTCACTGACTCTTTTCAGAAACTTTTATAACGGTATAATAAGTGAATTCAATTAAGTAGAAACTACTTTGAAAAAAATAAAACCATTTTTTGGGCTCCTTCACTTCGTATTCTTTTTATTGCACTATTCCGGGAACTTTATTGACACACCTCTTATATACTTTCAGAACCCAGCAGGCAAAAGTACAAAAAGTAATGCTGGCAGGAAATGATTATGCCAACAACGTTCAAGGCCTCGATCTTTCCCAATTTACAAGAGGCAAATTGATCGGTTGTTTAAAAGCTGGTCACAGTAGAGGTTACATTGCCAGCTTTGAAGTAATAAAGGATTAAACTACGCGATATAATTAAATTTTTTAAAGCGAGGGAAATCTCACTCAAGAAAAAGAAAACTATAGGCCCACCAAGGAATGATTTTGCATTGTTATCAGTAACATGTGCTCATGATTTGTTAAAGACTGAAAACTCATTAACAATTCAACAAAATGTATTTTAAGAGGGACATTGTAGTATTTCTTAAATTATTTTTAAAAATAAAAAGGAAAAACATAATTCACGTTGTTTTTACTAATGCTTTTTTATTAACAATATTTTAAAAGAAATACCATGTAATACCCTTTTTACATGCGATTAAAGTTATTTTAACTGTTCATGAATTTTGAGTTATTTTCGGTATTCCGTAGCAGCCTATTGGCCATTTCTTTGAATTCTTTTGTCTTAAAACAAACTCCTGAGCATAATGATAACAGTGCAATAAATCATACTTTGGTTGGATGTAAAATTTTCGAGTTACAGACTTTATAAAGTGGCAAAGACTTTGTAAACCACCCTGTGTAATCGAATTACGCCATAATACCCAATATCGTGACACAGTACACAGCCTCAATCTTCACGACTGCTGATTACCAGTAGTCTGAGCGTATAATTTTTCTTACAGAATGTCAAAAAAATAAAAATAAATAACTGTTAGAGAATATCTTCTGAGTTCTATAATGAAAGAAGGCACGAACTTAGAAATTTCCAAGAAAAGTTTATTTGGTCATAGTAGAAACACTTTTGTTTCCACTATGACCAAAGATTAAAGATAATTTATCTTTAAACAATGGCTTTACACCCATGTAACGCCATTGCTCCTGTTCTAACCATTGGATCAAATAGAATTTAAATTATGATTTTCACACAGATTTATTTGAGCACTTGTGTTCTCAGAGAAGACAGCGAAGATGCTTCTCCGGTACAATATGCAATGGAAAAGTTTAATAGAAAGAGATATTGATTACATAAGCAGTTTGTTCCGAGCAGAGCCCATATGGGAATTTTGGGACCCTACTAAGAGCATACTCTAAAGTTAATTTAAGTAGTTAAATGTATCAAATGCATTGATTTATAAATGAAGATTATTTTCGATAATGATGAAAATGTTATAAGTAATCTTGGACTTACACTAAACGGGAATTACAATGGAACAGTAAAATGGATTATTTCATGAAAAATTAATACTTAATTTGAAGCAATGGTAAGTAAGAACTGGTAGTCTAAGCGACAGATTTTCAGCTGTCCTATTCTACTAACTTACAACAAATTATCCCGTCACCGTTTGCGATCACTGTGTAAGTCAGATGAAGGTGGAGGTCACTGCGACTATGGCTTTCTTTGTGCTGCATAGTTCATCTGTGCTCTGATAAGTAGAGACAAGAAATCAATCCTCGTGAATTATTCTGTAGACTCCAGTAAGTCTCTTCTGATTGATCGTGGTCAGTCAAGATTTGTAATTCAGAAAATCGTGTGCGTGTAACGGAATGCCAAAATATTTTCTTTGATTATTGTTTTCAATATTGGTCCTTATTGAAATCCAAGTCCACCAGAAATCATTGTTTTAGTATTCTTTATAGTTCCCTTTTGTAATTTTGAGCAAAATGTGTTATTTTTAGATATTTTCTGAAACGTTAAACCGTTTCAAAGATGTATACTAATGTAGTGTTATCTAAAACTACAAGTCAACTATTTATTCAATGAATTCACAATAAAGCATGGCTAAAGATGTAGGCCTACCTGTCATAGTTCGTTATTATTTTAGCAAAAGTAGGCAGTATAGTATAATATTATAGGATAGTTTCCAGAACTATAATATAGTAAGATAATTTCAAAATTATTGAAAGTTAACTGAAATATAACAGTGAACAATGAATCTTTATAAATTAGCAATTAGAAGGATCTAAACTGAGCATCTGATTTTAAATTCAGAATCGCACATCCAGTTCAATCGTTAACGTGACTTTAGCCTAGAAAGCTAAGGAGATTAAAAAGGATCATGCTTCTGAAGACTTTCCAAACTAATTTTTCATTTAATTCTGAGGTAAAATATTCTCTCCTATTCCTTAAAATCAGGAGTATTTTACCAAGCAATCGCCTGCAGTTACGTATAATTTTTCTAGTTGGATTCAGTGGAAAATTCTATAAAATAACATTTTTATGCCTGGTTCTGTGCAAAGTACGCTGAAAGAAAAAGAAAAAATGAAACTTCTAATGGAATGTCGCAGTTTAAATGGCACATCAAAGTTCCCTATTACTTTCTATTCAGCCAGCTATTAAAATGAAAGTATAAAATATGCGAATATTTCCAGCTATTCGTGTACATTTGTTGTCATATCTATACCTTTACCATGTGCTGATTGATGACATGCTTCGAGACATGAAAAAACTCGTAAGGCTTACGGTATCGTCAGTAACTTTGAGTTACGGATTATTATCACACGTCACGTCTCCGACGGTGACCATAAGTTCTGTTAGAGTCCATAGATAAATCAATTGCTACATACAGATTAAGGATGTCTGCAGCAGCTTTAATAATGAAGCAGGCTAATCTAAAATGTCGACCATCGAATGGTGATATTTTAGGTAATGTAATTTGATTCGGAGAACTAATCTATCACACTTGAATTGTTCCTTATTTAAAATTACTTTTCAGTTTGTTGTCTAAAAAGTTAAAATCTTTATTCGATAAAAAAATTTTAAAAGTTATTTAAACTCGGTGATGTATATATAATTGGGATTATTCCTTCTCAATTTACATACCCAGTTTGCATGAGTTTGCGTATTTTTACAACGAAAGGAGGTAAGATAAAACCGTGAAGCATTATATAAACGCTAACAAAATTCAAATGTAATGCAACCATCATTTGGAACAATATACGTCCACTATACCAGATGCTGTATTCACCCTTCTGAGAACTGTGTGAAGACTCGAGAGTGAAATGATGTTCTATAGAAGGAAAGTAAACAGTTCTTAGAATCTGTAAACGCGATTACTAGTGACTAATTTCTATAAAATTCGATTATAAAGAAACACGAGAGCCACGATGAGATTAAGTCTGGTACTTTCATCTCGAAGTGGTTACTATTTGTCCATTTCTCACTATACAGCAGGAAAGAATGAATGCTTTCAAGAACCACATAAGATTTTTCTATGCGAACATTATAAAAGATACAGCGACTATAAATATCCTTTCAGAAACCGAGAACGGCTTAATATTGTGCTGCAGGTGGTACTGCGTGCAGCAAAAATACCCGTGCAGCAAAAATACCTGTCTAATATATTTAAAAAGCTTTAAAATTAAACTCGTATAGAATATTTATAGGAAATGCTGATCAATCCATCATCAGCTGAGTCCAGTCATGGCTTATTTGTTAATTAAAACAGGAACAGAGAAATTAGATCGTTTAGAACATTTTAAAGTAAGGCTCATTTTTCTTGTATTAATAAAGATAATTAAATAAATATTTTTATTGAGATAAATCTGATTTAACTTAAATTTAACTTTTTATTAAGTTAAGCTTTTTTTCCGAATGCATCCACAAAAAAAAAAAAAGAAAAGTTGACTTCGAATGTTGGGCATTTAATGAACAGTAGGAAAATAAATATTTATTTATATACTGACAAGGAAAAGGTTTGCGCTCCATTTGTAAAGAGTATGGTTTGCTCTTAAGAAGCAACACCTTACAACGTTAGACCAACTCTTTCCTTATAGAGCCCGCGGAATTTTACGAAATCTCCAGTGTGGCCCTTCGACATGAAAGATGGGCACCAATGATCGCGAGACTTACCACATGAAAGTTTACGAATGCAAAATGAATGCCATTATCCATAACCATGGGAAATAAATTTTATAAAGACGTATAGTGGAGATTTTCTTGAGAACGTGGATTACTGTTTTCTTTATTGATCAGTGGGTACTGCGCCCTCGCGGTGACACAAGTGAAATTATCAACCTTCATCCCAGCACCAGGTGGAAAAAACTTGGGTTCGAGTCCCGTCAATGATGCGATTCGAACTCGGGTCTTTTCCAGGTCTTATGAATCTTTTGCACAAAGTGGCTGAGTTAGTCTGTCTCATACGAGGCTAACATGGTTTTAACTCCCGAAAACTCTGGTTTTTCGTCCAGCAAACAGGCAAATCGACCAGAGACCACGCGCAATTTACAGACATGATATCGAGGGTTTAGTGTCAGACAACGTTAACTACAAAATCATTTTGTAGTTGATGTTTTTGTAATTAACCAAGAAAAAGTTATTTAATATTTTCTTGGTTTACCAGAAATGTGCTTGTAACCCAAGCTAACTTGTAAACTACTAGAGAAATACATTTCTATGACGTTTGCATTGTTATTTGTATAAAGATAAACTAAAGTTGTCTCAAAACAAAAATGTAATTTTGTCGTTAACGTTGTCTGATACTAAGCCCTCGATATATACGGCTCAATATAGTCTCAGTCGTTGATGCGCCGAAAACCCTTCAACAACAACTTATTACCGTGGTAACTATCAATATTTCAGAATACAGATGAGAAAGGCAAAACTTTCCCAATAATCGATTCACAAAATTTAAATTTAAAACGCAATAATCAGTCACATAAAATCAGAGTAATTCTGTGAACATCAACATGACCAATACAGTCATCCAGACACAAACAAGTATTTATAAACCGCTAACACTACGAAAGTTCCACAGACATTTGCAAAAGACTCGTAAAGTTAAGTGTCGCCTGTCTGTCTTGCGTCTCTGTTTTCCGTTGTCTTTTTAAATTTCAAATTCTCTTTATCGAAACTGAAATTAAAAAAATAGTGTTTCATTTATGACTGCCAGTTAAATTCTGACAATTTTTCATTGAGAAGATTCTTCAGGAGTGACCTCTTTGTATATTTTTTTAGATTCAGTATCATCGACTGGTGAGTTCTTTTAAATGTAGTGTGCACCTGCTTTGTACTCGTGTTGGGGGGAAATTATATAATAATATTATTACTTGTTGTTTTTCTTTAAGTTTTGTTTAATTTGAATTTTTGAATTTTACTGATGTCACAATCCCACCCCATAAACGCAAATCTGACTGCAATTCACAGAAAATTCTGGATTCTAAGGTGTGTAAAGCGGGGTTAGCAGAACATTAAAGACACACATTTATTTACAAAACATTTACAAAACTTTAATGAACATTATATACAACATTTACATAAAAAACAAATAATTACATACATGCATACCCATTTCCATATATATAAACCATTAAGTCATCCCTTTTACCACCCTTACGTTATTTCAAAATCATTTACATTCATAACAAATTATCCCAACCTTAGTAACTAACTTGCCTAATACACATGAATGTTCTTTTTTAAAAGGATTATCACTGAATTCCTTACAGAGCTAGATTATGAGTCTTTGAGTTCGGGGTTCAATAAAAAAAAAAAACAGGAACAGACTTACGTTCCGGAATGGCCGCTACTTCCAATTTCCTTGGGTTCAGGCTTCCTTCGTGGCACAGGCTTTCTTCCATTTCATGGGCACTCTACTTTCCTTAGTGGCGGATAGGCTTTCTTCCATTTCTTGGGCACACTGCCTTCCGATGCTGGACGAGGCTTTCTTTCTTGCATGTTTACCTTAACCTTAAACTTAAACACTGTGTTCACTGCCTAGCACTGCCCTCCGAAGCCGGACAAGGCTTTCTTTCTCTCACGTTTTTTTTTTCTTTTTCTTCTTCATCTTGCTACCATGAGATGTGAACTCTGACCACCAAAAATCTACTTCACTTCAAACCGCAACTCATGGCTTTCTCCTCTTAGACCACAGAAAAGTCACATACAGAGTGGATACTTGTTCAATCACTTCCCCCAAACTTTTCTTTTTCTCTCAAGTTTGGAACGCCTCCCCAAGGACTCCAACCAATCCCCATACTGTTTAATTTTTCATTCCTTCCTATTTGCTAAAACATCTCACGCCAGCTGTCTCCCTTGCGCACAAACCAACCCTTGTCTAGAAATTTCTTTTTTTTCACATGGCAGTATGACCTTTTCATGTTTGCTGGTCACCTCCAAAACACTCCGTTTGGTGTTCACACCATCTCTGCTGAATATATCAAACGTACCCAAATATCATTCACCCTGACGTCGTTTTATTTTTATGTGAACACTGGACGTCCACGCATCCTAATCGAGTTTCACGGTCCTATTGTTCTTGCCCTCAGCAACCCTTTCACACCTGTTCTCAAATGGTACCTCTTTAGTGCTGACCGCTGTCCCTGTTTGCTCATTATATTACTCGAAATCACTTGTTTCCATTTAGCCGATATTTAACATATACGTCTAACTTTCCCATTGCCAAATCCAGTGTTTCTTCAAACTTTAACCTTATTTACATTAAAACTAAATAACCAATCGTAATACTTTTAAACTTAATAGTCCCTTTCCATCGCCCTTCCTGGATTTATTTTAGCAAAATAGATATTTACATTATATTTGTAAGATCTACATCTTACAGTACATTGTATACAGCGTTAGGGAGTGTGATACCTCTGGTGGTTTCCCACTTCTGCGCCGGATTTACGCTGTGGTGAGAAACAGTAGCACTGTGAAGACAAGGAAAAGCGTTTTGTGTTGTTTATGTAAGTGTTGTGTTGGGTTCTGTTGTTGTATACTGGAATTTGGCTGTCGAGCCCCTATTTTCACCCCACGTTATCGTGGGGTGAAAATAGGGGCTCGACAGCCAAAATTCAGCCAAAAAGGGGATATAGACAAAGGCATTCCCCTGGTCTGGCATTGGAACATGTGGAGCAAAGTCCATATGCCCATATGCTCCACCAGACGAAAGGAGGGGGATAAATCCCAGGAAGGGGGAAGAAAATCACGCAGCAAGGAACCTTGCTTCGTAGATGGAATGGTAGCAAAACACATTTCTCTAGAACTCATAAAATATATTCAGTAAAGAGAAAAGGTCGAACTGATTCCGTGGAGTCCGCCAGTAAAAGTTATGACCGAGGCAGAAATCAAAGTGAGCACTTCAAGGGCAGGTAAACCTAGAATGGCAGAAAACAGAGCAGGTTAACTGAAGGCAATGAAGGCGGAACCACACAAGTGTGCAACACTTGGTAGTGGTAGGTGCAAGAGAAGCAGCTAGATAACGGTGCCGAAGATATCGATTAGTGGCGAGATAACACAGCAAAGCGGGAGTGCGTATGTGTGTGTGTGACCTTGCGGTAAATTTGGCCGGAACAACGGTCATTTGGTGAAAGCGACTGAGTGAACTTCTCTGCAATCCAACTAGAGATCAGAGTTATTTACAGGGAGGTCACAATGCAAGGAGCTTATCGGTTCCAACGAGAAGTTTAGGGCAGACACGTAAGGCATCGGAAAATAATCTTGAGGAGAGAATACCTTAGACACAAAATAAACAGACGAACAGCATTATAAAACGAAGTTCCCTTTCATTGATAAAATATTCAAGAAAGAATGAGTTAATAAATTCAGCCAAAAGAACTGAAATTCCACCGAGATATTCAAGCCAGGAGAATTCACTGAGTTTAGCGTGGAGTATTATCTGAATCTTGCAGTTTAAAATTCAAAGAATAGCTTTTCCTTATTCGTTGCTCCCTCTATTCCATTAATAACTACTTATGATTTATATCATATCCTTGATACACGCAGTCGTTTTACCAGGTTTTTATTCTTCATACCATCTTTTCAAAATCTCTCGTTTTTTACGTTCTTCGAGTTATGGTTCGCTTTGCTTTTCTCTGATAGAAAGCGGTGTCACTGCGAATACATTGAATATTTATCGCGCCTGATAAAATATTCTAATTATTTTCATGTCGTAGGTGCAGTTTGGGAATATTTCAACTCCCACAAACACATCCAGACGCCCACAGTAGGTATGCCAGCGTGGGCGTAATATACGAGTATGCAGTTTGTTTATATGTTCGGGGAATCCTTGCTGCGCTGAAATCACGGTTTTTCGTTTATTATACAAAAAGACTGAGCAAAGTTGGACGTTAAAATTGCCCAGGAAAAATAGAAAGTTTATATCAACCCGGATACGCAAATAACTAATAGCAATTTTCGTCCTAAATATGGTATAAAGCAGACAGTTATAAAAAATATTAACATTTTTATTTTCCTGAAGTAGGCGTAATAATCAGGAAGTTATTTGTAGTTCTACTGAGGGAACAGAAAGTGGAAAGGCAAAATCGTTCATCAGTCACTTTTAATTTCAGCCTATTTCACATAACTCCTTCCTAGATTTTCCAGAAAACTGAATGATTCGAGAGCGAGAGATAGTTAACATACTCAAATTGATCGTCTGGTTACTGAAATTAAATGGTTTTAGGTCTGCTCTTGGCAGCAGACCTAAAAAAACTTGGGAGCAGGATCAAAACCACGGAATACCGATTTAATTGCTTTCATTTTTGTTTTTTTTCCTCTTGGCTCCTCATTTCAAATAAATTTCTCTCTCAATTTTTTATCTTAGATGCCCAGACAGTAGAACATCACGGAACTTTGAGAAAATATATATATTTTTTTCACCTTTTAATTCTGTAGTTTTATTTTTGTGAAAAGTTGTTGGCGTTGTTTATTTTTACTCTTGGTCATAAATGAGTAAATAAATAATAATAATAATAATAATAATAATAATAATAATAATAATAATAAAGTCTGCGCGGGTAGTATAGTGGCGCTGTCACCGTCCTTCTCCCCCCCCCCACCACCGAGTGGTAAAGACTCGGGTTCGAATCCCGTCAATGACTTGAAGAGTTTCTATGGGCCACATTTCTTACAATGTGGTTTCAGGCATAGATTGCAAGGTTCCTCCCCATCCTCTCGAAAACTCGGGTTTTTCGTCCAGCAAATCGACTTGATAACACACGCAATTCACGAACATAATACACTTGGGCAGGTTTGTAACATTTACTGTAAAATAAAATAATAAATAAAGTAAGTAAATAAAATTTAAAAATAAAGGCCGAAAAAAAATAATATTCCAATCGTGGATAAAAATCAAGTACAGTACGAATTTTACCTGCGAGAGAGAGAAAGATAACGGGACCACAACTATTTGAGCAAGCCTTGGTCTAAAGACTTTCGAATAAAAAATATCAGCCTGAAAAAATATATATATATTTTTTTTTTCAGATGAAAAATAGCCATGAATCCCATGGTTAACATTTCTATAGCCGGCAAAATTTTCATTTGATTTTTTTTACGAAGTACAATTACTTTTCTTGTGTTTTTTATTATTTTATTTATTTCGCTTCGGGATTTCTGATTCTGCTGCATGGATTCAAATACATTTAGGCATATACACTCCTCGGTAAAATTTACAGAACACGTATAAATGGTGATGTAACTCGTGCAGCTTGAGATGAAGCAGGAAAAAAATTTGGTATGATGGCGTACCATAGAATAACGATGAAATGAGGAGACACCGAGAAAGGTCGGGTAGTTATAAGGGACATTTATAGGATTTGTGTAATAATTGCCAAAAAAAGGTCACATTACGGAAGTCGATACAAGATGCTCGAAAATATGGTCATGTGACTGACATCAGTACCTCGTATGATCCCCCTCGAACGACTAAACAGACATTACAGCGGTGAACCACACTCCTTATAAGGGTGCCTATAAGATTCTATGGCAACAAATCCCATTCTTCCACCAGCGCAGACTTTCGCTCACCAGGTGACCGAGGAGTTGGCTTTCGGTGCGCAATGCGACGCTTAAGTGCCTCCCACACATGTTCGATCGGATTTAAGTCTGCTGATCGTGCTGGCTACGGCAGTGTTTCAAGATATTTCTCCTCCACTTGAGTTCTATGTGCAGTGGCGTTTTTCATACATGAAAAGAAAATCTGGCCAACTGTACCCTTAGAAAGTCGCACATATGGTTCGAGGATCTTTTCTCGGTACCTCTGAGCAGTTACGGTACCCCTATCAAAAACATGAAGATCGGTAGCCGTTAATCATTATTCCGCCCCACACGAGAACACCGCCTCTACCTTAAGTGTTCCTTTCTCTGATATTGGGGGAATGGTACCACATTCTTCGTTGTCTCCAGATAAAATAATGTCTAGAATCTGTTTGTAGGCTAAAACGGGACTCATCAGAGAACAGAACTGGACCCCATTTGTCAGGGATCCAAGTCACGTGTTCATGGCACCAGTTTCGACGAACTCTGTGATGGTTTGGGGTTAATGGGCTACAACCCACTGGCTTCCTTGTGTAGAATCGACTTGAATTGGATCCATCAGTACGGTTGCAAATGTTTTCACCTATGGCAGCAGCAACCTCAGGAGACAATTGATGACATGACATCTTAAGGTTCCACCTTGCTGTTAGAGCCAGATAGCAGTCTCTTATGGTTTATGTAGCCCTCGGGCGACCTTGGCCAACTTTCCTTGTGATTGTTCCTGTCTCCTGAAACTCCTTCCATAGTGTTGAGAAGACAATGAGTGACACATTAAGCTACTTGCGATTGCCTATCTTTAAGTCGTCCAACGGCCCTCCATCTCAAAGAATCGTCTAAACGACGATGACTTGCCATACTGAGTACTGGAGATGCGGCTGTCTCACTGAGCAACAAAAAACCGAAATGAAGTGATGGGATCGCAACCCGTGTTTTTATAGGCATGAATAATTTGTATAATCTGCAGCTCCGTAAGGTGGTAGATCGATTTCTATTGGATATTCGGAATTTGCATACCAGGATGCCTACTGTTCATAATAAAATATTCATGAAAAATGTTTTGTTCTGTCGTTAATTTTGTTGAGCAGTTTTCCTTCGAAATATGTGACATTTCTTACTATTTGATACTAAACTAGCCTCTTTAGTAGCTTTAAAGTTATTGCTTTTTGATTTTAAATTATTCTTAACCTTTGCTCTGCTTTCGGATCTAAATTATTCATATTTATATTTCACGGTCTCTAAGTCTCTCTCCTGCTATCAATTTAATACTGTTTTTGTATATATTTTTTTAATTCTCGATATTTGTTCATACAGTTTCCACATAGTTTACATGCCTTCTATTTTATTCCTATATGTATGTACATATAGGCATAAGTATTCTTGCAGGAATGAAATCTTTACTCATCAGGACACCATGAATTCTTGTTTGTTATCTAGACCTCGTTTTTCGAGTAGACGGTTAATGCTATTTGTCTAATGCACATCGGAACTACCTCCAACTCATTTCATGCTGACAGTAAAGCGTACAGTAGTTGTGAGCGAGTCATTAATTAATAAATTGGAAGTCTGGAAAAGATCAAGGTATAAAACTTATCCCTTGTCCAATTAACAGTTGCTATTTCTGGTTGCGTCGCTTGTTAAATTAACTGATTGAAAATCTGTCCATCGTTGCTTTCGCCTGTTTTACTTTTTGATGGTATTATTCTGTCTTCATCTAAAAATAAAGCTGATTTACTAACATCTTTGGCTTTCTTTTAACACTTGCGTTGATGATCTTGATAAATCTCCTCTTACAATATCAAACACACACTGCCCAATGCTTTATTTGGTTTACCAGTAGAAAGAGATTGCGGAGAAACATGAATAACCTTTTAACATTTTTAAAATCTCTACTGCAGAATTAACTCCTAATCTCAGTTGTTTTTTTTTACAATTTTTTATTTCGTTGGCATAAGTTCCACATAGAAATTTGTCAATTTTTAAGAAGCAAGACAAACATGTCATCATCCATTAGCATTATCTCGACAGTTTCTAAATGAAAACAAGAATCCATTAATTGCCAATTATTATGCTATTCAGAAGATATCCTAATCTAATTGATGACTGTCAATATGACTACGTATTCGCAGTGGATCACTTAGAGTGTTGTAATATTTGAATAAATTTAATGGAATAATTTGGAAAAACTTTGAATTTATCAATTATACTGAAGTAATTGAAGGTTATGATTTTTAATTCGCTTTTTTTTCTCTTGTACATTAATGATTTTCCAATGATTGGATTTTCCAAATCCAATTCATTGTTTTAGTTGAAAGACAGTCCACTGCTTTTCACTTTCCAGCGTAATAAACTTTGCCCTCAGTGGAACCAGAAATTTAGAGAGGCGAGTGCTACCCAAAATGGAACATATTGCAATTAAAAAAAATAAATCTAATTTTCTTTTTATCCTTGGGAAATGTATGTGCATCCATGCCCCATTATCTTCTTAATATTCGGCCCAAGTAAACATACAAAAAAACATACACGATGTAATGAAGGTATGAAATAAAACTATCGTTGATTGTTCAGACCTAAAATGTAACTAGGTTTTTGCAGTGGAACAACCTGGAAAAAAATAAATAAACATCAAAATGATTGTTTTTCTGCTGTAACCTTTTAGAGCTGAACTTGCTCATTTTACAGGCATCGTTCAAACCTTCAGGACACCTTCCTGAATCCATAAAAATAAAATGCAACAGTTCACTCTATTTCCTTCTTTTCATCTTAATAATATTTTTATTACTGAGGTGAAATTTCTTACGTTCGTCTAAATACAGTTTCTCCGCTGGAAAGGGTGAACGTTAATCGTGGTGTAAATCGCTTCATACGAAAGAACTCGTCTGGAAAAAAAACAACTCCAGTTTTATTATCGTCAGTGTACATCAAAGCCTTTAAACGCGATGGCAACAAATATGTCGGAATGGCATGGTAGGAATAAAAACTCATAAAGTATAAACAAAACGTAATAATATTTTTTAGTGAATCCTTTATATATCAGTTACGATGTGCATAAATTGCACTCTCTGCTACGTGCCAGCGTTTTTCATTCACTTATTTATATATATTGCAGAGAGCTATTTTATCTGAAACCGTTTTTGAACTACTGGGTACTACGTTATCGTATTCATTGGCTCTCGAACTGGTGCTTTGATATTCGATACGGCATTTTATGGACAACACTTAATTTATACAGGAGGCTTCTAGTCCAGTTCTTTGTATTTCGAACTTTTTCTCCACGTTTCTCGAATAAATCACTGGGAATATATATTATTCGAAATGTGATTCTAAGATTGCTATTGTACCCATTTAGAAACGATGTTGGATGTCGTGATTGTTAAACTGCTACTTTTAGACACGGATTACTATACTTGAAGGATACTTTTATAAAGATCATTTTTAGATTTTTGAAGTATTTATACATTTTCTTGTCCTTGGATTTATTGTAAAGGTACTTTATGTTTTCTAGCACTACATACTTGCATCAATCGTCCCAACCAAAGTCTTCAATACATGGCGTGCGTATATACCATAGTGGTCAAAATTGTTTTCGCCATTTTTAGTAGTGATTCGGTCGAATTTTTTGTGGTCAACTTGTAATCGGCTAATCCGACTCAGTTTATTTTCTGTTAGCGATGAGTACACTTTTTAACTTTGAGCTACTTAAAGTAGTTCATAGTTAAAATGTGTGGTCCATTCTCTGCAAAATGAGCATTATTTCCAAAGCCATCAAGTGATACGAATTCGATACCAGAAATATGGATATTTATTCCAGCGACTGAGAAAAGATTTTTTGATTCCATCAGAGAAATGTTTCATAAAGAATGTACTGACTTGTCAAGGTCAGGCCACGTCCTGTGGTGTGCGCGTATAAACTTCAAGGCGACAGTGTCTGTAGAATCACAGAATCTCTTATTTTACTGTTTATTTTCTTTAGATTGACCCAGAGAGGTCTCTGTGCTATCTTAACAAACGTAAACGTAAGAGTTTGAGTGAACTGTACAGATGAGAAATAGTTGCATATAGGGTAAGGACTAAGGGCCACTAGCTCATTCAAATGAAATGAAATGACTGGACTGACTAACATTCAATTTAAACTTTCATACAACCTGATGGCTGTCGGTCCTTGTGTGGAGTTTTGCTGCTTCGACTTGTCTGTCCGATACTTTCAAGCGACCATAATGGATTCGATTTTTACTGTCTGGAAGGCAGTGAAAATCGAATTACTTTCCACTCTTCGGTGAAATCTGAAAGAAGCGCCCACCATTCATTCATAATGCAATATCACTATACAACTGTTTCGATGGTTATTGTCATCTCATATGGGAAATTCTATATATTTGAAATGCAATATCATCAAAGCCTACATGACGGATTTTTATTTCCTTTCTAGGGCTAGTTCTACTTTTAATATTTAAGTTTCGCATTTAAGAAGGGTTTTACGTGAGGAAGTTTTCCGTCAGCCACCGGGTGGTTGATTGGAACAAACTTCCATCTGTTGTTGTGGAAGTGAGTAGTTTGACTAAATTCGAGAAAGAACGAGATAAATTATTGGAGAGGGTGGACAGGTGATGTGGGAAGTTTTTTTTATTTCGGCTGTTGCTTTATGTGCTTGCTTTCTTGAATCATTTGCCACTACTATTAGTGATACTATCACTATTCTTCTTTTTGTACTTTATTCGAAAGATAACTTCACAGCTAATTTATCTAAATTTGAAATTTATTCTTGAAGTTTCGAAAAAGGGTAATTGTATATGGAAACCTTCCATTCCCGGTTAAAATCACTCTTTATATAAAACTGTAAAGCAATCTCAGTTGGAAATAAATGTGAGGGAAGTGCCAAGGCCCTCATAAGTGCTAGAATTTGAAGACGACTGTGCGGCATTGTATTGAAAACCTAGTCTTCATTGAAATGTAAAAAGAAAATTGGAACTGTTGAATAGGCTAAACAATATGTAAATTGATCTGACAGTCGATCGATAATAGTATTATTTTCTTAGATGAATTGAAGTCTAGTATCCATGGCTGATGCATGAAGAAAATGAGCAATTTCATTTTTTCTATAATGAAGAAACAGCGAATTCTTATGCTAAGACTACACCTCTAGCAGAGGCGAAACTACCATATAGCTAGATCCATGAGAGTAAAGGGCATCGATGGTTAGCTATATATGATGATATTTAAAGAGGAGGGGCACGTTCGAAAATCTTGCGGGAACCAAATTTGCAATTATACCCCTGATTTGTAGTAATGAAACGCAATACCTCATCGTTTATTGGATATACTTGTAATCTACTTTTTGGAGTTTTGTTAGATTTTTACTATGAGGGATCGGTCCCTTAAAATGAGTAACTGCATTTTATTCCACTTTCTAGTGAAAATCAAACAGATATGGCTTGTTTATATCAATTTGCAATAACACGATGTTTCATGTTTAAAACGACCTGCCAGCATCCATGATTAGCATGATGGATAATTGCACAGAAATCCGAGGACAAAAAGAAGGCTGGATTTCCAGCATGTAATCGTTACTGGAGCAAAGATGACAATATCGAATAAAACTACCTCAGTGTCATTTTATCTGCAATTACTGAAATGCTTCTTTTCAATACGTAATAATTTTCTAAATTCATGGGATAGCTATAATTAACCTAGTTAAGAGTTAACTATAATTAACAGTAGGAGACGTCGAATACCACTTTTTTTTTATCATATAGAAAGTTTCTCCTAACCTTGTTCACCAGATGGCTGCACCATCGAAGTTGAAGCATACAAACGAATGTAACTAAAAACAAACAAAAAAATTGGCGTAGATATTTAGAATGGAACGAAAAATGATACAATATTAGAACGTGGATAACTTAACTATATATAAACATCCGCGAGGATCTTGGAGCGCATTCAAGACTACACTTAGAGAAAGAGAGGTAAAAAAGTACAAAAAAAAATTTCCTTTAGAGATCACTTCATAACAATAGCAAAATAATTATTCAGTTCGTACTACAGTTGCAATTTATTTCCACAGAAAACTGATTATGAAACTCAGTAAAAGGCTAAACTGGTGGCAACAGCACTAATATTTTTAGTGCCATTATTAATCTTTAGTGCTATTAATTTTAATGCTATTATTTTTAATGATTAAGTGATTTAATAATGTTACATTAATTTTAATATTATTAAAATATTTATATTACTAATATTTATTTTAATTACTAATATAAAATTTAATATTACTAAAATATTAATTTTAATGCTATTAATATAAACTTTTTAGTTGATGATAAAGCTTTAAGTTGCCTATCTTCGTCTATCATACATCTGTCTCACTTCTCTGGTTCCTCTGACAGTTTCGAAGAAAACTACTTTTAGAAATCAAAGTACATCATTTATTTGACAGCTTTGTGAAATCTTTCAAATGATTAACAAGTGAAATTCAATGTATTTGCATATATAAGTCTAAGTAGATCAACTACACATTTGATATAAATGATCTGTTGCTATGGTGCCTTCCAGGAAAATGAATGGTTAGTAGACGCGAATCTTATATGGAAATTTACCTGTATGAGGTTATTAAAGTTTTTCATCCAGCTATTTTATTTAAATATAAAATTATGGCCTTCGAATATCGATACAGAAGAAATAATGTTATATTAAAAAGATTAAATAATTGTATAAAGACCGTATGCAGTTGAAATATGTATTCTGAAAGCTAACTATAGAAAGAGCTGCCTCAGTTGTCAATATGTATTCTAAAATCTGCTTCAGCCGAAATTTAAATGGTAAAAACTGTTCCCAGCGTAGACCTTAAAAGCAATGTGTATCTGGCAATACATGTATTAGTAGATCCGAGCACGATAAACTGGTAAAAAATTTATGAAGCACGCTATGCAAAACTCCTTAACTAATCAATTAAAATACAAGAGAAGCAAACGCTAAGAAAATTGAAGAGCTTTATTTCAAATACAAAGAGCATAATAAACAACATTTATCTCACGCAGCTCGTATAACCTTCTGCACGAACATGAAATAAAATCGTGGTCTGAAAACTAACAATCTGAATTCTCACCTGACATTACCTTTTGTTAGTTTCTAACATTCGCTTTCTCCAAGGTAACCTCGTTAATGATGCATGTCACAACTATTGAGCATGATAAACATGAAACCCGAGATGATTATAGCATTTTTATTTTGAAAATCATGATTTCATTCCTTTTTTATATTAATGTAACACCCAATAGTGGAAAATATGAGAGATCTGGTGTAATTGTGCAGGCAGATATGAAGTTCTCTGAGCAGTGCAGACAGGCTGCCAGAGCAGCTCATAGGGTTTTGTCAATGGTATACAGGAATTTTACTAGCAGGGATATGGAGATGATTATCCCATTGTATAAGGCAATGGTGAGGCGACATCCTGAGTACAGGTCTGGAGGCTTCATTTTAGGAAGGATATGGAGCTGGAACGAGTACAGAGAAGGGCAACAGGATTGGTGAGCGGAACAAAAGGGGTGCTCTTACCAATAAAGGCTTCAGTTCTGAAAATTGCAATGTTTGGAGA
This sequence comes from Mastigoproctus giganteus, assembly GCF_048544385.1. Classification (NCBI taxonomy): domain Eukaryota; kingdom Metazoa; phylum Arthropoda; class Arachnida; order Uropygi; family Thelyphonidae; genus Mastigoproctus; species Mastigoproctus giganteus. The sequence goes on along the minus strand of NC_143583.1, from coordinate 111,056,661 downwards.
CTAGGTACCTGAGAGGTGACCTGATTGAGATGTTGAGGCTTTGAATGGATTGAGCAAAGCTCAATGCTGATGGGATTCTTCTTCCTGCTCAGATCACACACGTGAGAGGGCAAAAATTAAAATTCAGGAAGAATGATTGCAGAATAGATGTGCGTAAGTTTGCCTTTAGCCAGCGGGTAATTGATTGCTGGAACAAACTTCCATCTGCAGCTGTTGTGGAAGTTGATAGCTTAAATAAATTCAAGGAAGAACTAGAAAAACCATTGGAGGGAATGAATAGGTGAAATGGGGTGTCTTTTTTTTTTTTTTTTTTTTTGGCTGATGCTGTACAGGCTTGCTTTCTTGCATCATTGGCCACTGCTAACACGCTAATGCAAATTAGTATTACTTATTAAAACCAGGTGTTGTAAATTATGATTAACTGGAATAGAACTTTTCCATCAAAATTATCGCAGCTTCGAAATGTAACTCTCATCATCACGTATATACAGCAGGAATTAACGCTTACCCCGAAAACCCTCAATTAAAGTAAAAAAAAAAAAAAGCAATTTTCTCTAGGTCAAGGAAGGGGTTCAGATTCTTACCTCCCTCGCCGAAAAAAAAAATTTCAGGTGTGTTACTGATAAACAGAGTGGTTCAAACGTCAGGAAACAAAGTTTTATTTATTGTGCATCATCCACAACATATACAATATTTCCTACGCGTTGTCTGCAGATGATTGTATATCAGCAACGGCAATCCAAGATGTCTATGACCTTGCAGCGTTGTTGTTTTCTCGTTGCATTTTGGAAGGCTATGAAAGAATTTCTTGATATGGGAATTAACTGTATTAAACCCGTAGAGGAAAAGCCACCTGAACTACTGTATTTTGGCTGCAGAACTTAAGAGTACTTAAGATGTTAGAGATTAGCTGTTGCGAAATCCATATAAATCATACGGTGTCTGTTCTTCCAATCTGGATTGTCGTGTGGATTTTTCCAGACACTGTCAGAGAAATTAAAACTTATCCTTCGGAACTTTTTATTTTCTGAAAGACAGCACCTGCTGTTTTTGGAGATCATGTTATTTCAAAAGACATGCCGTCACTGAGATCCCCTAATCTTAGTTTGCCAGATTAAATTTGCATTTGCATATATTTAAAATTCTTAAAGAGATAATTATCAACTTAACCAAAAACACTCCTAGTGAGGAATTAGGTCGTGTATCTGAAAGTTTGTGTCGTCGAATAAATACGTGTCGAGATTATCAATGGAAATTTTCAACAACTGCTATCTTCTATGCATAACTATATTTCTCATTTTCACAAAATGTTATATATCTTACCTGTCATATGCAATAAATAAGTTTCGTCTTCCTGACTATTAGATCACCGTGTATATGAATACATACTAAGTGAATAAAAAGTCTAGGATACCAAAATAATGCTCTTCAGAATGAATAAAACAAGAATGCTGAATTCAATTTTTGGGAGAAAAATCATTTAAAAACCCTGATTCGACTAATTCGATTACGCAATGAAAACAGAAAGAGTCGAGCGAATTTCTGCTGCTCTCTCTCTCTCTCTCTCTCTCTCTCTCTCTCTCTCTCTCTCTCTCTCTCTCTCTCTTTTTAATTAGGCAAGAGTACTATTACAATCGTTTCTTCACTGTTATTGCAGAAATTATTCAATGAATAAATACTAAGTTCTTCCCCAGGGTGTACAATTATTGTAATAGTGCGTTACCATTGTTCCTGGAAGCATTCAATTCGTCACATGAGATGCGTGCATTAACAACTATGAGTTTTGATAGTTTTGCTTTTTGGAAATGGTATTTTGATCACTTGCTAATAGTAGGGATTATACTTTATGGGTGTGTGCAGTTTATGGGTAAGAATAAACTTTGCTAATTGATTAATCCTCTCTGGTTATACAGTGTGTTGAATTAATCTTATTAAGTTGTTTACTTAATTCTGTGCATGTTTACCACGACGAATGCACGAGATTGTAATGACGTGCGTTGTTCCTGTTTCGTCAGTTACAAATTAACTCTTCACTTTTATGCTTTATCTTTATAAATTTAATGCTGGTCTAATGTTCAGTTTCTGGTGACTATCGCATGTATTGCAACCGTTAGGTTTCTGCAAGTACCTTGTGTTACACTGCATTACAATAGTACTGCAGTGTTATGCAATGTTTTGAAAATAGCGTACATCGACATTGGTAGCTCCACAGAATCTTTTTCATCCCCTCCCAAGCACTCGTAAGAAAAATTTCTGTTAAATGAAGCATTGATCACTACTCCTGTACATCCCCCACCTCTTGAAATGAAAGCTTTATTACTGAAGGATACATGAACAACAATAATGGAGAACCATAATGGAGCGAAAAATAAAATAAGCAATATTTCATTACTGGAGTTCTAAAGGGTTCTGCTCAAAGATTTTTAACTGCCATTGGAAGTTTCCAGAAACGAAATTTCCATTTTCGGTAGCACATAAAAAGGTGAGCGCCGATTTGAAATTCACAAAATCAAAAACCAAATCACGTTGACAGGTTCTCACCTCCAAAATGGCTTAAGGATCGCCACATAAAATATTTCTCCCAATATTGATATTCTTGTAAAATTCTTATTTTTTGTCTTGCAGATAGGAATCAGCCGTTCGCCTGGGGTTGCACATGCTTATTCTAAAGAGCGATTTTAGTGCCAATCCACGAGGATGTTATTGCTGGTTGAATTTATGTGGTGTGGCCCAGACGTTTTATTCCCATTACTCACGTTTTTATTCTCGAATAGGGTATTCACATATACAAGCTGAGCATGACAAATAAGGAGAGATTTAAAGTTCGAAGACATCAGAACATTTAAAAAAAACGATCTTAATTTCGTGGTGTATTTTTATTGGTCGGCATTTTCAAATCCTTGCGCTACCAGATTCTACTTCAGAAAAGATCAAATGTTGGCCTTAACCAAGAAGGGGTTAAGTCATTCATATGCTCAATGAAACAAGCCAGGATTATATTTGATTTTATAGCTTTCGAAATAATTTCTATAATGTGCATGGTCACAAATACGCATAGATACTCCACAAAAAACGCAAGCCATACTATTAATTAAACACTGTTTAATTGACCGCTTAATGAAGCTGTTAATCCCTCTTCCACTGGGTAGCTGTCGTACAGTATAAAAAGAAACCTTAATTGAATCACCTCTATCAATCCCTCCGTGCATAGTCTTCATCCTTCGAATCTCCTCTATTAACTTGCATTAAGATTAAAGGAAGATGCCCTCGTGAAACTGGATAAAGTGTTCCAAACAGGGTAACAGCTGCAAATAATTACTTGCTGTAAACATGCAGGTAATTATTTAATAATTAAGTAAGAGCCAATCTTGTACGAATGTTTGGTATAAGCATGAAACGAGGCCGTGTAAATTGTAATGATTGACGATCAACGTTGAAGAATCAGACCCACGTATGCTTTGAAAATGCATACCTAATTTCTTATGTATGAGGTATACCTCAAGCAGCTGGTGTTGGCGACATCCAGTTAATCTCTGTTATTGGGTTTGGGACGTATTAGTGATTGGGACTATGTTGTATTTCGCCATTGTGTGTTATATCTGTACAACTTCCTGTGTGTTCGCTACCCTATTTGCACCCTGTGGGGGATGAAAAACTCTGAATAACTTGTAAAGAAACCCTACTCGCGACAACTGTAGTCTCAATTGAAGAGGACTTTAGAAATGCCTCCAGTCGTTGAGAAGAATCGAATTCATACCTCTTATAACGAGTGACAAACGGCTAAACCACTATACTGTCAGGGAAGGCTATTGACGTTGTTATGAACCTTAGAATCTCCAATATGACTATACAAATCACTTATGCACATTCACATTACTTCTAATATTGTTACACTCTTCAGGAAGAGCAGTGGTGAGACAAATTTGTGTAGATCCTCACGAACATTTCATAGCCACCAGAAAGAGGGAATAACAGATGTTTCACACGTCTTTCATGAGTCGGGCTTCCAATAGATAATTTTTCAAGAGGAAATTTTTAATGACTAAGTTAATGTAAGCGGCGAATTGTTTAAACTCAAATTATTCATTATTGAAACCTGCAGAGTTCTTTCCCAACTTTTTTAAATGTACATTGATTATACTGCTACTAGATTTCAGTTGTCCTCTGCACAATACATCGCCGAGTGCAGCTCCTTTGGAGAGGTCTGGATTTGATCCTGTCGATGATTAGAGGAATTTCTGAAATATCTTCAATCGGGAATGTAGTTAGCTAACCTCAAGCGGAGTGGAGTAGGAGTTTTTCCCTGTGTGTTATTGTGTTTTTAAAACCGCACAATGTTCGAATTAGCCCATGAGCACACACACTCCTTCAAAAAAATTGCAGCATATACAGATATGAGCGACAACTCTGGTAAAAGTTAAATTTCAATTTGAGTTCCACTTTGCCAGCACTTAATTCAGCTATTGAATGATTTTAGAAGTAGTCAATGAAGACCCTACCTGCCGTCTGACACCAGCTGGCAAAGACAGTAAAAACAAACAGCTTTTAGTTGGTCTTCCCTTTTGGAGAAGAGCAGCTGATCTTCGGGGTTAAGATGACCAAGAGTCTCGGATATTGCAAGTTGCCGTGACCGTTCGATTAATATGGAAATAAAAGTCCCAAACTGACTATCGAATGTCACTTTCTGTACTGTGCATGAGTCTGCGGAAGATATGTTCATTCCTTTACTCTGAAACTAGATCCTATCTTATCCACCTAAACGGCATGAGACGTAAAAATACATTGTATTTATTCCGGTGAATTTTGTAATCAACAATCGCGATTGGCTTGATTTTGGGCATAATTTAACCCAAACATGAGCCAAATAAGGCATTGGCTAAAATTAGGGCATTCTAAATAGTACATGCAGTGCCTAATTTCCATTCTCGGCAAATATCAACTATATACATTGATGTACTTATAAATTTAAACCGTTTAATCCTACCCACTTTCTCTTTAAACTTGACAACCTGGATTCACTCTTTAAGCCCACAGTCGCCTACGTTTCAATATAGAATTATGGTTTTCTATCATTAGAAAATTTTCTTGAAAGTTCTACCATGTGTCCTGGTTTAGAGATTTAAAGATTAGGCCACTCATATTCATAGTTGCGATGTAGTCCAGTTTTGTGTGACTAGGTTAGTCAAGGTTCTGAAACTGTTTTACTAGCGCCAACTGTTACTTTCTTTGATTTACTCGTAAGGTAAAAACCAGCCAGTTTGAAGTGGGGAATAATTCAAATGCATTTAAACTGGTAAGAATATTATTTATTGTGCTACTTAATAAAATGATAATTACCAACAACGTACACTGCATGTAGTAAGAAAAATAAATAAATTTTGAAGTTTAAAATCAACTCTTATATCATAACGTGCAGAATGTACAAAAATTTTCGGATCAAATAATAAAATAAGATTTGAATGCGGGGTCAAATCTTCTTTCAGTGAAATAAAATTTGACTTCTTATTTTGAAGTTAAATTTGCAGTGAAGGCATATATAAATATCTAATGATATCATACTGCTGGAAACGGAAAGTTGAAACGTTTTATGAGCTTTTAATTTTTAAAACGAAAGTGAAAGAGTGGATATCAAAATATGACTGCAGGATTTTATTTCTTTTGCACGCAGAAACTACAGTTTCTTCTTTCACGGGCGGAAAAATGACTTCAGACATGGTGTCTATGAATTATTGACACTTTATACACAACACAGAAGAAGCCCATTAATGTTAACTCTTCTGGGTCGCTTGGCTCTCCCTGTTTGCGTCAAAATAAAAAGAAAGGACTATTTTCAGAATACAACTTATGATGTTGAATCATAGTTCTTGGGTTGACATACGTGATGGACAGTATCAAGGGGTTTTCCTCTGTATATTTCTTTGATCCACTTCACACTTGTGGTCACTTACAGATTTCTCGAGAACGGTCTTTGATTTATTAACTTTCTTACTTGAGAATATCCTGTGGAGCATCTACTCCAATGGCAGTCCTCGATTATTTCAATGTCACTACTTTTCTTAACAGTTATCTGAGCAGAACGTGAAATCCTCTGGAAGGGAGGTTGTTTTAATTTTTTTTCTGTCAATGCTATAAGTACACAGTAATTCATTATTGTACATTATTAAAATGCACAATTTCATGTATTTTACTTCTCGATATACAATTAGGCTAATAGTATCAATACCGCTTAATATAATTCAAAAAACATGAAATAATTGAAGACAACTTGCTGCCAATACTATGATGCTCTGTACGTATGATACTCGTAATGCAGCCACCTTATATACAGCGCACATTAGCAGTATTAATTAGGATAGATGGACCACATAACATAGTTAATACCGAATAAATATCAAACCTTTTCATACTGTACTTAAAGTTCAATAAATTTTGTGCAGAGCGCGTGCATCATTTTATGCAATATAAAAAAGTGTTTCTAATAACTTTCTAGTCATTTGAGGCTTAGTCAAATCTCTAAGAAAACTACTAAGCGATATAACCGCGGCTGGTATGTGAAATAATAATAAATAAGATTTAAAATTCAGTCTGAAAACACTATTCGTCATTTATTTTATGAAAAATATCATTTATTCATTGAGTTTCCGGATTCGAAATGCTTGAATAGCTAATAAATATCATTTCCTACCACATTCCGATTTAGAACGAAAAATCTTTATGGGATAAAAATTGTAGCGCTTGAAAATAATTTTTCTGATGTTTATTATTATTGCAAGCGAAGAGCAGTTTGCTACAACTTTCAGATGTTTAGTTTTATGACTTTTTTTTTTCGATTTTATGAATATTCTAGAAATCGTTGTCTCTTTAAAGCTTCTTACGAAATGGCTACCAAAGTAACATTAACCTTCCAAAAAAGAAACCGTAGGATGGATGAAGACTCATAGAAACCATTTTTCTTTTAATATCATCGATCTTGTTTGTCATGTTTCTGAGAGAAAAAAAGGATAACTCGAGGATTCATGCCGTTCACACTTCATGTACTTAGAAAACTCCTTTGAAGAAAGACCTTGATGGCGAAAACATTGATGACTTGATTTCTTATAAAACCGTAAATTCTCTGTAATTAATAACCTCTGCATTGATACTGTTAATAAATAAAGAAAAATTGTTCTAATATAACAACCATACCATTATCTTCTTACTTTAAAAAAAGAATTTTTATTGCCAATAGTATATGGATAATAATTCCAAGTTATATCGGAAGTTGAAAAGTTAATACCCATGACTTAACTCGTATCTCCATCCCAGCAGCACTGCAAAATGCTGACCGTTCGTTATAGATCTTTAATTTTGTTCAATGTCCTATCCTAAATCAATTTAAGGCATTCGATATTTTTCAAATCATGTTGAGACAGCTGCCACGTATGAATTAAAATTGTAACTAACACTTACCTGATATTTCTTTCCCCTACATTTTCTTCCACAACAGGAAATAAAAAAGGTATTCTCCCTAGAAGAGACGGAAGGTGTAGGAGAAAGGGGAGGGGTTGAGGAAGGTCTGTTTGGCTGGCCATTGTACGGTACCTCCACTTCTACAAACTCCCGGTCCTAAAAAAAGGAAATCAAAATAAATATCAGTAGAACTATTCAGTTTGGATGGAGTCACTAATTTCTCTGTTCGCAACGTTTTTTGAGTGTGGTATTTCTTAAAGAATTTATTTATAGATGAGCTATACAATGCAACGATAGAATTATATAGAACTACGTATCTATTTAAAATTTATAATCCTGGTTTCCTGCGGAATTTCTGTTTTTATTAATCATTACTTATAGTCAATTTGATTTTATTGGCACACGAATAAATATTGATTAGAATAATTTGAAATTATAATAATTAGTAATAAAGTACTTTATAAATACTAGTTCAGAATCAATTCAAGAATGCAATAAATTTGCGAAGTACAAGCTTGTTAGTGGTGCAATATAATACTTTGCCAAAATATAAAATTCGTACCACTTTTCCAGTGGTACGTAGTGATTCCTTAAATACTGTCAGCACATTCAACTAATGAAACCCGATGCAAAGAAAATACGTGATATAATGGACTTTCAAAAAGGACTTATTCTTACAGCGCAAGAAGCGAAGATTATAACAGCAAGAGCTACACAAATCAAAGGATTATCCACGGCTATAATCAACCAGAATGGCCAGATGACACTTTCCAAAGAAGTATCCCTACAGGGGATGTATTGCAGAACTCGGGACAAGAGATCGGCAAGTCCATGAGATCTCATTTCTCGATAGTAGATCTCATGAGATCTACTATCGAGAAAATGTGAGATACTTTTAGCGAAGGCCGAGATTAACATATATCTGCGATATCTTGGGATCGGCAGCTGTCATCTCATCCTATCCAAAAATCCAATCGATTGAGTAAAAATTCGAAAAGACTCCGGTGGTTTTTCTGAGTGGTTGCGATTGGGCGATAGATGATTTGAAATAGGTGCTGAGATCTGATCAGTCCCTATTTGCAATCTTTTCTAAAATATCAGATGCAATTACAAATTAATATTTTTGCTTGGTTATAGTGTAATTCCATGGAATTATTACTTAACCGAATGTGGAGTTTCAAGTGTATTAATCGGCAATCGGATTCATAAAGGACACTAGTTGAACCAAAATATTCAAGCTTCGTTAATCGCTTGCTAAAACTGCAACGAGTTATACTAGTAAGGTGCTACTCTGTATAAGAAATTAATAAAATAACATAAATTGATCATTTAGTTAACCAGTAGTAGAGAAAGAAACAGGCAAAAACAGTCAATCTCAATTCAGTGAAGTGGTTGTAATATTAACGCAAATCTTGGGAATGTCTCTTGCAAATGACCGGATTATATAACGGTGTATTTACTATAAAAGAGATCTGTTAAATATTTGAAATTTACTGTGAATGAAACAGGAGAATAACAAGCAATAACTTTGAAAAACAAACACGGAAGGAGATAAAGATATTGGAATATATTCTCATAACTTTAGATATGAGGGTAGAACATTAGTGAGAGAAGGATCATGAGGGAGGAGATAAGATCACAATTGGCTGTAATAAATGTAGAGGGAAGAGCGATAAGAAGGCTCCACTGAAAATGAAATCCAGCATGTAATGGAGTAATGGAGTAAATGGGAGATTCCTGGTCAATGATTATTAGGGCACGATCCTTGATTCTCCTATAAGTAAATTGCGTAACTCGTCATGTAATTAACAATGCAATAGTTCAATAACTTAACTAGTTCAGTAAACTGAACTACTGTTGAGAATTATATGGCATGAACAAAGAAATAGAGGCGTTGCCTTCGAAATAGGTTAACGTATAAGTGAAAAAGGGCAATAAAAATATGGAAAAATATAAGAGATTATTTATAATACACAAAAACACTTAAACCAAGAAAATATATCAATAAATAATAACAAAAAAATTGTAATTTTGATTTTTATTATACTGTAAATAATATATACGGTATATATGGATTTTTTTCCGCCCCGTGACGGGTATTTGTCCCAAGGGTATTGGGTGGTTGGTTGCATCCGATTACTATTATCATTGTTATTACTGTTGGTCAAGGAACTCTTACTATCCTGCAGATGTTCATATAGACATGTATAGTACCTTATGTTCCTACAGGTGTTCAGAATCGCAGCTTTCTGGAGTTCAATATAAGTGTTCTTTGGGAGGTGTATTGCTGCTAAGTTCTTCTGGAGGCTCTCTAGCATCATGAGACTGTGGTTCACGCGGTGGCTGATTCGAACCCGGGCCTTCTTTTACCCCCCGATCATAGGAGGAAAATATCAGTACTTCCTGATATTTTCCTGATGTTTTCTGGAGATTATTACTTTTGGGTGCCGCTATGTCAATCATGTAGGTAGTCCTTTCCTTCTTGTCGATGAGAGTTATGTCTGGTCTATTGTGGGGGATCGTCTGGTCCGTTATTATGCCGCATTCTCCCAGTATAGTTTGTGATCAGGGGTCTCTAGTACGGTCTGGGGTTCATACTTGCAGTATAAAACACTTTCTTTGATCAGCTGGTATTTTTGGGCTAGCTTCTGATGCATTATCGTGGCCACCTGGACGTGTCTGTGAGTATACTTCGTCTGGGTGATCACCCTGCATCCAACACATGCGGTGATGTGTTGGAATGTTTCTGGGGCCAGATGGCATCGTCGACATGCCATCTGGAGGCTTCTCAATCTCTGATGGTATTTCTCGATCAGGCAGGCCTTAATCTCCTGCGTTCTGACTGGTCAGCCTGCATCATTCCCAGAAATGTATACGTCTCTCCCTCTATCATGTTCTCAATCTCTTCATCGGTCTGTAGCTGGTAGTTTCGTCCGAATGGATTTCCTTGATGCAATCCATGGGTCTTTGCATTTGTCTAGGCCAAATTGCATCCTGATGTCACTGCTGAACTCTTCTGTGATCCGGAGTAGCTATTGGAGTTCATTGTCTGTTGCCGCATAGATTGATGTCATCCATGTACATTAGGTACCTTCTTTCCTTCCTTCTTTTAGGGTATATCGGTACTTGCTGTTATTGTGCATGGTGGACAGTGGGTTGAGTATTTAACAGACCCATTGTGCGCTCAGGGTATCTCCCCTGGAAGAGTCCTTTTCTGATGGGGATCGGCCTGGTCGAAATGAAGGCCGCCTTGATGGTGGTCCTTCATTTCGCCAAGGTTGCTTCTAGGAAGTGTCTGTGTTGGGATGACTATGTAGATCTTCAGAGTCTCTATCAGACAGGGGTACGGAGTCGAAGGCCTTGCGGTAGTCAATATAGGCCGTGTGCAAGTTTCGGTTTTTCTTGCAGGCTTGCTTCATAACTGCAGCGTCAATGGTCAATTGCTCTTTGCATCCTTTGCTTACACCCTTGTGCTGCTCGGCCATGATGTTCTGGCTGTCCGAGTGGTCCGATATCTTCTTGGTTATGCAGCTGGTCAGGATCTCGTGCATTGTTGGGAGACAGATGATCGGGCTGTACTTCGCCAGGTTTTTTGATCTTTGTCCTTAGTCTTCAGATGGTTTTACTCTTTAAGGCTGAGAATCTGGGATTGTGTCAGTGTGACTTAAGATGTTCAGTTCAAATTATTATATTAACGCCACCCATAATTTCTTACATATATCTCCATGTATGTATTATGTCTGTAAATTTCGTGTGTTCTCTGGTCGATTTGACTGTTTTTCTAGAGGAAAAAACCCCAGTATCTCGGGGGGGGGCGGAGAAACCTTGCTGTCTACACCTGAGATTGACTAACTCAGCCACGGAGTGAAAAAAACCCATTAAAGTTCATCGCGACGGGATTCGAACCCGGACCTTCTTTTTCCACCCTTTATGGGGAGGACCGTGACGATACCACTGTGCTATCCGCGCAGACTTGCCTTAATATGTGCGTGAACTGCTCTGTGGCTGTGTGCGCAGCTGAACTTGTAGTAGTTGTGGATATAACCGATCCCTGAGGTTTACCAGTTGTGGTACTTCCTAATCGCCTGTTGTATTTTTTTAACTCCTGAATCTCCCATTATATTATATGTTGTACGTCCTTGGTTTTCTTTGTTTCTAGATCTATCCAGGACGCACGGCCGGTATGCTAATTTTGCTGCTCCACAGGTTTCCACAGAACTCCCTTAGGTCATTCTAATCTGGGGTCCGTTGCCCTTTTTCTCCTCTTATCCAATATTCCTGTAGAAGGCTCTCTAATTTTCATCAAATATCTGGTTGTCTGTTTTCCTCTGGGAACTCTCCTTTTATTGCCGAAATCTCTTGCAGCGTGAAAGGAGGTTCTGCTTGAGGATGTCCAGGTATTTTTTTCGATTAAAGGATCGAAAAAATACCTGGATCAAAAAAAAATACCTGGATCAAAAAAAAATATAGGCCTCGTGTGTACTGGAGATGTTGTCTTTTTTGAGGATGGTTTTCGCTTTTCTGATCAGCCTATTACTTCTGTTACCCCGTTAGTACTGGGTCAGTTGGCCTATTGCACTCTTGGATGGTCTATCTTCTGCTGTAGCCGTCTTTCCTACAGTGGTGGATCTTTGTCTTTGCATTTTATTTTCTGTTGGTCTCTGGTTTCTGTTCCGTTCTTCCTGATATCTGCTACAGAAGCACAGTAAATGGCTCTGAGAATTATATCTAGTGTTGTTTCGTTGTTTTTGAGGTAATTCGGTGTTCGCCAATTGAGATGGTCTGTGACTTGCGACAAGATTCTGTTCGATCTCCGCCACGGTATGGTGTGGGTCTTTGTGCGGTCTATTCCCTCGAATTTTGCCAGGGCTACTCCACTCTTCTTCTATTCTGGATATCGTGACCTCGTCTGTTTCCACTTCGGCTGATATGGGTTGTAGGTCTTATACCTGCTGTTCCTCCTTTGTTTCTGGTTCAGTTGTATCCGTGTTCTTTGTCTTTTTTAATTGATCGCTCACATCTTGCTTGATTTCTTCCAAGCTTGCAGGTGCTATTATGCTCTTCACGACGATGGTCCGTCTCTGGTCTGCTATTCGCTGTTTCTGTGACCTGAACAGTCGGGAAGCCTTCCGACCACTTGGTGTGTAGTTTCATCCTGTACAATGTCATATCGGTCTCTAGCTTAGTTATTGCGTAGTATGTTCGCATGATGAACGTATTCACTTCGCTGCTGAACTTCATGCGTTGGCTCTCTTTCCTCTTTCGTGGGTGATCACTAACGCAGTTGGTCGGACTGGATTGTCTCGCCCTTTCCATGTGGTAGCCATTTGGGGAACATAACAGGATGAACATGAGCAGGTAGAAACAGTGTTTCTCTGGATGAAGGTCCACCTCTATAGCTGGATGAAGATGGCAGGTAGAAACAGTGTTTATATTAATAATATTAATAGTCTAGGAACTCTCTGACTGTCTTACAGGATATTATTTTTCTTTAAATCTAGATGTAACCTGTTTTTATGTCTGTTTATTGTTTTCAGTTGATGCTCTATTGGTCTCTCTGAAACCTTTACGTTTCTTTACATTAATCGGCTCATAAAATTAACAAAACATAATAAAACAGAACAAACAAACAAAGAAAAAATAATAACGAACAAGCAAAACATAATAAAACATAGCAAACAAACAAACATAATAACGAACACAACATTTAATGAAGATTAAAGCACAATCGTCATACTCTCAATAAAGGCTGATACACAACAAATGGAATGGAACGAAAACCAACTGAAAGAAAAGGTCACGATGGTAAACCGTCGTCTACACATTCTCAACTTTAGACGATGAAAAAACGATCTTTTCACCAACTATTCTCGCAGTCTACAAGTTCCTCCAATGCCCTTTCATTTCGCTTAGCAATGTCATGTTCAGGAATAAAAACGAAACCACTAACTCGATGGATGTACTGCGAAATATTTTTACAAATTTTCACAGAAGCTGTCATTGATAGAAACATCTCCAATATTGATCCACATAAATCTCCAGACGCCGATGAAAACTGTATTCTTGTTGTTTCATTGTGCTAGCTTTTACAATAATCTTATACTGAAGATGTCAAATTTATTCTGAACGAAAGCTGGCTTATATTATTTTTTATTTAAAAATAAAAATAATATAAGCCAGCATAGTCATTTGTTGTTATATGTAACAGATAAGAACATGCGATTATTGTTAGCTGTTACACACCTTCTGCAGCGAAAACAAGTGTCCCCGTGTCCTCCTTCATGAGTTTTTTCACAATGGCTGAGTCAGTCTGAGCATGTTTTTTTCTCTCTTGGAAACTTGGATTTTTCGTCTAGCAGCCAGTAAACTGACTGAAGGATACACGCAATTACAGATACAGTGTACTGACGCCTAACGAGTACCTGACTGATAAAAAAAAAGTCTTCAAACTGGTTTCTAATAAAATCTAATAAAAATTATTTGAAATTGTTGAAAGAACACCAACAAGTTTGCATTATTTCTCATTCTTTTATCGAAAAATGATTTTGTTCATGGTAAAAGTAATCTCTCAGTGAGATTATGTCGCACCAATTTTGATCTCTATTATGACCCTTATCGCTAGCACAATTGTTACGATAGTAGTCTTCCACACCACACAGAAAATCCAAGCTCAATTAGAGTTCGGGGTAGAAACTATATGGACTTTCTTATGCTGTAATCTATTTCTCCAGTCTTGAAAGAACGTTGCATGCTTTTACTAACAGAATCTCGACCTGGATGTTTATCGCAATGGAACTCGACCAACCTTAACTTTATTATTATGACTTGTGTATATGGTTGGGTAATTAACCCAAGCTTATACACTCGTAATAATGCAAAGGGCAACTAAGATCACGAGGGATCAGTACACCACGTCTGTAAATTGGGCATATTTTATGATCGTTTTCCTGTCTTATGAAATAAACCTTTTTCTCAGAGGGGAAAAAAATACTTGCTTGAAGCCAATTAACTCGACCGTGAGGTGGAAAAAAAACTGTAAAAGATTTTCCAGCCTCTACGGAAAGTATTTTCCACTTCGAAAACGCAAATGGAAATAAGATCTTTATCCATAAAGTGAGGGAACAGCGATACTATCCCCTACGCGCAGTACCCGCGAGGGCATTACGATCTTGAACACTTCTAGTAACAACAGCAACAACCATGTTGGCCTTTTATTTGTTGACAGTGAAGTTCTCCCGGTAATCTGCTTCAGGAACTGTTGCATTTGAAGTGGAGATGCTGTTTTGGCTCACCGGATTCAAAATTAACTAGACCGGGCGCAGTTTCACGTTAACAAATTCCTTCTGGATTCCCAGTCCACCAGTATTATTGGTTTCAACAATGTTTAGTATTTGGAACCGCTTTTAAAAAGCATTGATGCATGTATTGATGTTATATCAAGAGCTTTGGGTTCAGTTCTACCTTGTATTAATAAGTAATCTTTTTTAAAACTCTTGCAGAAAGCTGCAAGGGTGCGTCCACCAGCTGCATCGTTCTAGTTTAATAATGCAGTGGGATAGGCAATGCTTTCTGCCGAGTCAGCGATCTTTCTAGTAATCGTTCGTTTCATTGCACTGATTGGAGCGAACCATCTTTGAAATCCGTTCATTGCAAAGCCGAACTATTATCGATTACGATTTCCCGTGTACTACGAGTACCAACAAGAGTGCTATCAGCAACGGTAAGTAGCTCACTTTTCTTACAGGATCGCTTAAGCAGCTCACCATCAGCATCCATCTTCGTCTATCCTATAGCGTCGCCGGAAGCTGTGTTACGAGAGGGACTTATTTGCATCGTTGTTATCATTGCGAGAACATCAGTGGCGTGTCAGTGTGCTGATTCAGCCAGTTACGAGCTGCGTGCTGAAACTGATTGAATGAAATAGGAGGAAGTAGGCACATTGCGAGTTTATTAGGAAAATTGAGAAAACGTTTATATTTTCTCAATTTATATTTTCTCTATTTGTATTACAGAAAATCACAGATAGAGAAATGAATACCTGTGCTCAGCAATAAGTGCATGGTATCTGACACGATTATCAATTAACTTTTGTTCAATAATATAATCTAATTGAAAAGCAAAAACAAATATATATATATATATATATATATATATATATTTATTTATTTATTTTTTTTCTTAAGTATTTAATGGTCAAGTTAATGTGCCTTCTAAGCACACACACAACAAGAAAAACGGTCTGTGAATATAGACGTATACAGTCTGCGGTACCACATGTAGAGTACATGGGGTCTCGACCCGGGATATTTACACAGAATTTTACTTGTATATAAAAGGTTAAAATAACATACAAAGTTTGAAAATTATTCATATAATCTGAAAGTTAAATGAAATTATTTGTAGTAAGGCATTATTGGTCAGGTGAAAGAGTCCGTCACAGATTCATCAGTTGATAACAGTTCTCTCGAGTTTCTGAGCACAATTTATCTGGATGGATTCTTAATTTGTTAAAGTCTGAAGATTATTGAGATCTTTAACAAATCACATCCCACAGAGAATTAAGATTTGTCAAAGATAGCCTCAGAGGGATGCAAGAGTCAGGGTGATCTTTTTTCGCCTTCTTTCGTCCGGAGATTAATGATGATACAGTTGGGGTAGCTATTTGCTCCGTTATAAGCCCCGCTAACGTAAGGTCATTTCTCGCAGTATCAGATATCTCCAGGGGGTGGTGCCCAGATTTGCTTGAAGGATGGATCTGCAAATAGTAAGAGGATTGCCCACCATCCTGTCCCTCCTATTTTTAGGAGGAGATCCCTAAGATGGAGATTCCTCCATCTTAGCGATCAATATTCCAATCCGAGGTACTTGTTTAGGTAGGAGGCAGGAGCAGAGGATCAAATTTCAAAAGCGTAGAGTGGTATAAGACTTCAGGATGTACTGACAAACCAGCTCTGGATTACGCACAACCACGAGCTCCTGTCGTACGGCCGGGAGTGTTACATAGGTTTTTCTCATCCTGTCAAAGCAGGGTTGGAAAGTGAGCCTTTCATCCCAGGTGAGGCCTAGGTGTCTGTGGCACGTTGCACCCGTTCAACGTCTACAAATGTTTGGATATCGTTTTCAACTCTTTTTTTTTTTTTTTTTTTGTAATCGGTATTCAGGCTGATTTTAAAGGGTTCAGATGCAGCCCAATTATTTTAAGATATTTTTCTAGTCTTAGTAGCTGCCTAGAAGCATGAAGGTTTATATCATGGTTCTGATGAGCATTGTTTGAACTCACATAGAACTTCAGGCCGTTGACATAGGTAACAAAATTTGAATTATATGCTAAGAAAGGCTGCAAAACTGCTGAAAAAAGGATAGCTGAAAGCATACTCCCCTGTAGGGTTCCTTCTGTGATGCCGAGGGTTACCTGGAAGTTGTTTTGGGAAAAAAACAAATGTATTGAAAGTAAGATTGATTTCAAATTTTGTATTATGGTACTTGACAAGCTTGACAAGTAAAAAGAGCTTGTAGCTTTATCTGTCATATTTCCATTTAATGTCCAGGACGATAATATCAATCTGGGTTCTGCTGATGAAGATCTGTTGTATTCTGAAGAGGGTACTAGAAGATTGGGCCTGTGTAAAAAGCAGTGCTAAGCAATTTCTGGTTGAATCACTTTTCAAATATTTTAAATATAAAACAGCTGATGGAGATTGGCCACAAGTCTTTAGGAGATTTTGGCTTCTTAATCTTTGGAATAAACTTGGAGTGATATGATCTTCAAATCGTTGTGAAGATTCCAGATTATAGAATTTGTTTGATGATGTGAAGGAGAACGTCTACTATATATGTTTCGCATATTTTTATTATGAAAACTGGGAATCGTCTGGACACACAGTAGCTTTGTTTGACATCAATAAAGTTCTCTCTAGATATTTCGGTATCATCCATCTGCGGCCTATCAAGTATCATCCATCAAGTAACCATCCCTCCTGTTAAAAGAGCAGATATTTTTGTCCAACCGTCCAGTCTGTTTGCAGCTGTTCACTTGCTCGCCATTGAATACGCACCCATCTATCGGCATGATGGAGCTGGAACCTGGATTTATTAGGCCAGGTCACTCTTTTCCGGTCATCCGATGTCCGAAAACTGTGCTTCCTTGTTCACTTCAATAGAACTGTCGATGATGATCGGTCACCATGGGTACATGAACAGGTTGCCTACTCTCCTTAGGCCTATCCGCAAGAGCGTCCGTTGGATCTCGGAAACATTTCTCTGTGCGCCCTGGCTGTAGTCTACCGTTAATTGAGGGATCGCGAGCCCTCTGTTGTCTTGTCTCGGACAGCACATACTAACCGCCGTTCACCTCGACTGTCAACCAATGTCGTCTCCCCATCCGCACGTTGGGTGGTTGCGTGTCCC
The DNA here is from genome assembly GCF_048544385.1 of Mastigoproctus giganteus. Lineage (NCBI taxonomy): Eukaryota > Metazoa > Arthropoda > Arachnida > Uropygi > Thelyphonidae > Mastigoproctus > Mastigoproctus giganteus. The sequence goes on along the minus strand of NC_143583.1, from coordinate 111,038,805 downwards.
TCTCCGGACCATTCTCGCCACACCTTCACTTACAGCGGCCCTCGAATAGCTGACAATGCCTTCAGTTGCTGAGATGCTTTCCTCGCTTTCCTAGAGCAGCAAATCATTCCTGGTTCAAACTCCATCATGTCTTTCCCTTTCCCCATTGCGCTAGCATCGTATTGACGAACTGACAGACGCTAGTTATGCTCGGTGACGTCACTCCTAGGTGCTGTGGAATGAATCCACTCGTAGAGCCAAGGGTTGTTATAACGTTTCGGCTCATGAGTGTATGTTTATGGGATTTTTTTAGCAATGATTACGAGCTAATTTTTATTAGACAACATTTCCGCTTAATCCGAAATGCGCCTGTATTACGCAGCTTTTGCGTAATACCGGTGGATTAATCCGGCACCTTCATCCCATTAATTCAAATTAATTAATTTTTGGAAGGCCAAAAGTAACCGGGACCTTCGAGTATCAAATGATGATGCAATATTTAATAACGAGTCAGTCGATCTTTGACCTCAATTACCCATTGTATTCTTGCCGATAGACTTTGAACCAATTTTTGGTAACAGGAAGGCAGAATTTTGGTTTATTCCTCCTTCACACAGCGGTCAATTCAGCTACTAATGCGAGCTTGTTGACCTGGCCAGAAGCTGACGTTTCACTTCATAAAAGGTGTTCGGTGAGGTCGGAACTCTGGGCAGGCCATATCTTCAAACCTAGTCATTAGAGACTATGCGGTATAACAGATGCATTTTATGCTCAAATAGAAAAGGGGCCTCACATATTGCTGCTACAATGTAGGAAGATGTAATTGTCCAGAATATCAATGCACCGCATGGAACTCATTATTCCAGGAACGACCGATGGTCCAAGCCCAAACCACGAAAATCAACCCCCAGACGGTAACAGCACCTCTCCTAAACTTCCTAGTTGGGACGACACAGTATGGTAAATAACGTTCTCTAGGCATCTTCCAGACTCAAATATGGTCATCAGATTAGAAAACCGTGTACATGATTTCGATGAATATTTGATGCGGTCTACCTTTCAACTCTTCTGAGCGCCTCTGGTCCCTTTCCATCAATTTATACGATATTCGTACGTTTCCCGAATGTAAGCATCATGTTCCCATTTGGTAATTACTTCGGTTACCACTGATCTACGGTGTTGCAATTTTGTTGAAGTAGCACAAACAGGCTCATTAACATATGGCATCCTATGGCGATTCCCAATTGGAAGTCGCTAAGGTCTGCGCGGGTAGCACAGTAGTATCGTCACCGTCCTCCCCACACCGGGTGGAAAAGGCCCGGGTTCGAAACCCGTTGATGACGCGAGGAACCTTTATGGGCTTTTTAATCCCAGTGTGAAAAAACATATCCCACTGGGATTAAAAAGTTAATCTGAAACTCTTAGTTCAGGAGACAGTGCCCTAAATGCATGCATTTAAACGATACGCAGTATACATTCCAAAACATTATCCGTGTTTGTTTTTTTTTTCACATCAAACCTTTGGCCATTCTGTTCTTTATAACGCTAAAGCGGCAATGACAGAAATCACTGATGAAGTGGTAGGAACATACCACTAAACGTCTGATTTCTATTTGTATATGACTTTCTACTGGAAATAAAAATAGATAAAAAGATCTCACATAGGTTAAGAGTTCTTCATTCCTTTATAATATAAGTTATCTTTATTGAATATGCAAATAGAGGAGATCAGGATCTGTACCATTCTGACTGATCGAAATTTATAGTGTGTGTCGTGTTTTTTCAGCAGTTTAAGTAAATTTTGATTTTCTTGGACGTTTTTCTTCTTGCTGTGACGCAGATAAATATTCATTATGTTACCATCACTTTAAAGCATGTTAATTTTATTCAGTATTTAACGCTGCGAAATTTAAATTGGTTTTATTTTAGAGTTTTAAAATAAAATAAAATTTTAACATGATGAAATATTTTGTAAGTAATGGGGATAGTTAATATTTCAAGAGGGACGATTGAATTCAGCAATGTTTACGAAGTGCGGTTTCATAACCACACTTCGTAATATTATAACCACGCTTCCCTGGAATTTTATAATTCCAGTAATGATTTTAATAAGTGAGTTTTTATTGAACTTGCGATCAAAGTAGTTCCTTTGAATAATTATAAAAGAAGCCGTTCTCTCCTACTAAAAAGCATTACTGGAACTGGTTTAGTGATGCCAATTTTATAATTCCAGTAATGATTTTAATAAGTGAGTTTTTATTGAACTTGCGATCAAAGTAGTTCCTTTGGATAATTATAAAAGAAGCCGTTCTCTCCTACTAAAAAGCATTTCTGGAACTGGTTTAGTGATGTCAATTTTAGTTCCCGGGACCATTAGAGACTTTCCCAAGTTGTCTTTTGCAGCGAAGTTCGATACTTTGGAATGGAAGCCAGACGAGGACAAATAAGGGGAGTAGGGAGGATGATCCACCTCGCTTCTTTGTCAGAAATGGTCCAAAATGTCAGACACTGCTCCGATAAAGCTCAGTGAAGAAATTTCTGACGAAATAGGTGCCACAAATAACCTAGCACTTAAAAGCAAGCGTGTTCATTATTTGCTAACAACTAACTAGACATCGCCCAAATGTGGAGTTCATGATTTTCGCAGAACAACTTTAGGACAATTTTTTTCAATAATTGCAATAATTTCAATAATTGCTTTGTCACGAATTGGCTCCAATTGGAAAACTGTCGAGTGATTTATGCTACAGCTAAAAAAGTGAACACTCTTAGATGCTAATTTCGAGTTATTTAATGCTGCGTCTTTTTAAATTAAAATCCCAATTCTGTTCATTTACGTCACATAACCAAATGTAGCATTTCCAACTGAACGAGAATAGCACACTGGTCCAGCACCATCTCTGACGTTAGCACAACTTGTGCTTACCTTGAAACACTATTCTCTCATTGAAATTTGATCTCATAGTCATTACTTTAGACACGCATTATCTAGAACACGAGAACCGGGTGTTTGCACTCGCCTGTACAGCTTTTTCTTCAGTCCTATCCACTTGATATCACGCACACAAATCTGAGAAGGCCTAATAATTATGCCCCGCTAAATTATCCCAACAGAAAAACCGTTCCTTTGTACACCCAATAGAAGTAGACATCTTAAGTCGTGATGGATGAGTTAACTGCAACAACACTTTAACATGGGGAACTAAAAAGTGTTCTGGGTAATGTATCTCAATTAAAAACATATTTATATTCCCACAATCAGATCTATTCTTATCCACTCTACACTTTTAATTCAAAGTATGGGTGAAAGAAGAAATCAGAACTACCATTCTTCTCTCATGTACTAAATTTTCTCACCAACCTCCATCTATTTCACCGACTTAAATTTTCCAAAATTATACCTAATTATCCTAGTGAAAGCTGACTTCCACAAAGGAGACTCATTGGTTATACGATCCTCGCCATGATTGCATGACCAAAAATAAGTAAAATCGATGCTTATGGGTAAATAAGTTTTCCATGGCATCCCAACTAGACACAAACAGGAAACACGCACGAACGTCATATGAGAAAACCACATTCCTTGATTATTGCGTGAAAGGATAGACGTGTACATTGCGAGGAAAAGAAAGCATGAACATCCGAGTGATAAAATGTAAGAAATAATTATCAGAGCTAGCGGAAGGGACAAAGTCGTTATGGGAGTAATCAATAGTTGGGAAATAGAAGGCAGTCTGTTAGTGATCCACTGCCTATAATTTCTGTCCAAGAGAGAGTTCTTCGATACAAAAAGAACGATATATCCTTGGGATATATATATATATATATATATATATATATATATATATAACATTGATTTATGTACAATAGAAATAAGAGGTATATACTCGCTAGCCGATCGGTCCAAGAAAAAACAAAATATTATTCTTACACACCATCAGTTGGCGTTTACCAAAGCGTAACAGATAACTCTGTACGTACTGTAGTTTTCTCCAAGCACTGCAGGAGATGATGATGCTGCAACTCGAAAATGTCCTCCTGGAATTCTTCCATGTCCTGTCCACTTTCCTGGGCAGCGAGTCGTGCCTCGGCTGCCTTCTTCTTACTGACGAAAGCCACTCCATTGGTTGCCTTGGCAATCCTAATCCTGGCCAGTCGAGCTTTCTGTAAAATAAAAAAAGGAAAATGTAGATTAGTACGTGAAAGCAGTTAATTTGCCTATTTGTTTTAAATAAAGGCTGTACTGACTGTATTTGCTGGCATGCGTTACAGTACATGGTACAGCTGCTTATTTTTATAGGAAAAACAGCATGCATTAGAGAAGTCTGATTTCACACTGAAACGTTGCTCAAGCAAGGCAGACAGCTAAAGATGCAGCGACTTTTAATCGGTTAAAGTTGATCGTTGGCGGAAAAAACGTGCAAGATAAGAAAAAAACAAGTTCATTAAAAATAAAATGCAGGGAAATATTGGAGGCATGCCGCATGCAGTTATCAGAGATATGGAACTCTGATAATAGTAAAACAGATGGCACTGCACGGGTGGTTATTTCTTCTGCGTAGAGCTATCGAAATTAAACGAGGCCTGCATCTTAGAACGGCCACATCATTAATTACACGCCTGTGCGTGTGTATGTCATTAACGACGTTAAAAGAAGTGGCGAAGATGAAGTGGAAAAAAAAAGATGTTATCAACAAGCAATGAGAAACTATTTTGATCAAGGATTCTTCTTTCAGGTTACCATGTTCGTTTAGAGCGTCTGCATATCTTCGAATATGTGATGTTGACAAATTACCTTGTGTGTCCTTATTACGAAGGCTAAAGGAGCATCGATTTCAAAATGTATGTGGAAGAGAACATAGAGATTTGGTTCGGGTCTAAGACAAAATAAATGGTTTCTGAAATATACTGTATTAGGTTATCTTAACTTTCTAATTTTGGAACATCTGTTAGTGAAAACGTAATTGGAGAAATGGAGTTCACCTTAGAAATTGGTTTATCCTGCCTAAGTGTTGGACGGCAGATAGTATAAATTCATCTCTCTCTCTCTTTCTCTGCTACACTCACACTCATTTTTGTTTGTGAAAAGTTTCCAGACAAAAAGATTCCATAGTTTAAATTTGATACATCGTTTATTTAAACAACCGTACTTTAAATTGTTTTTTTCCCTCATTTTAATGATGTCTCTGTTTCGTATTCAAATAATTCTAGTCAAGAATATTTTGTTTTCATCTACCCGTATATTTTTGTACACAACGTACATATTTTATAGGCTCTAAATAACCTCTGAATGTGGGTTTACGTGTATCAAGGGAAAAACTGAATCAGAATCAGTTCGTATTTCGATCGATAAGTACAGGATTACTGAAATGTTGTGGAGAATTAATTATATTAATTATTTCTGTAAAATTTACGATTTATTTGAAAGAAATGTTGTAGCAGCTTATTTGAGTACTGTATTTATGAATTTAGCAGAGTTTTATTTTAATTCTGTTTATTTGGATGGATAAATATTGTTGTTCTCTACAATTTTTCTCCGTTTTTCTTTTCGATTTTTAAACTTCAGGACGCATGCTCATTTGCATTTATAGTGGAACTTCCACGTGAATAAATTCAACAAAAATAGGCAGTAAACAGTATTATATTGTCATTTACTGTAATGTGGTGTTATCTCAGTGCAATACAGCCGTTTAAGCAGTTATGCCCCAGCGTTACTTTGGTGAAAAGTGCTATTCATTTATCACGCTCCAAGGGCAACTTATGACGATAATATCACAACTTGAGAAGTCAAAGCCTATTATAGCATTTCTCGCTTTTCTCCACGCATAGCAAAAACAGCGTGAAACTGTTTCAGGAAAAGCTGTGGCCACTAAATTGTCACCGGTATAAAAAAAAACAATTTAAGCATCACAGTAGTACATCCTGCTGGGCAGTAAACGAACAAAAAAAACAAAATCTGCTCTACCAATGAGAGTATCGAAAGCTGGTTCATATCTAGTAGACGTTCATTGGTTCTTTCCAGACAACCATAACCAATTCGAAATTTAGAACTTCCAGAATTTTTCGCACATTACTATAGATTCGAGTCAAAAACCAAATAAATAATATCAATAAATTCAGCGTAATTAGTTATTATACATTACTGTGTCTTATTCGATGTTATGTTTCATATTAATATTTTGAAAATTGCGCCTACAAAAGCTCTTGCACTGTCTGTAATTAAAAGTTATGTCTGCAAAAAGAGAAATGCCTCCTCCAAGTCATTAAGTCTTTATATGATTATTGAGGTGCTCTTAATATAATCAGGGTTTATTTCGATATTAAGCTTTCTCTTTAAGATGGTTAACCATTTACGCTATTATTCGAATGAATGTTATATATATATATAAAACATAGAAATAAATGATAAAGGACATAGTAAGATGGGAAAGTTATTAACAACAACGTGCCATGCCTAATGGAAGATATGAGAAGAAAAGAATGTTAAGATCCTAATGAATTAAGTGGAAAAATTGGCTGAATTGATAAGCCAAATCATATTTACAAAAGCTAGAAAAAAGTGGTAATTAATGCATATTAAAAAGTAGTAATAAATAGAAATGAAAATAATGAAAATAACAATTGGTACATAGATCAGGTAATTCATCAGGGGACTACACCCGATCATGTACCAAAATACTGCGTTTCTATACAAACCCATGCCGATGGAGGTAGCAATAAATTTAAAAAAAATAATAATAAATAAAAAAAATAATAAAAAAATAAAAATTAAAATTTTTTGAAACCTTCATAGACATGAGTGAGGTAGCCCCAACGCAGTGTGTATATTTTAAGTGAACCGTTAAATTAAAAGGTGTAATTAAAAGGTGTACCAGGCAGCAGCATAGAAAAGGGAAGTAATACAAGGTATGGGTGGGAAAAAAGATAGTAGTAAAAAAAGGAGGCGAAAATAGCGAGAATAAGAAAAGAAGGAATGTCCGAATCGCCCTCGTATTGCACTAATAGTTCAACGGACGGAAAAAGCAGAATAGAAAGTATAAAGACGTAAAGAGAAGGAAAAGATTTTAAAGATACTAGGCAAGCTGGGTTCGTAAGTACCCAACCTCTTAGAGAGGGCCTTGGCTGTGAAGGTGTTAGTAGAAGAGGAAAATTAATACTGCTAGCCTGTGAAATATTTTGTTAATGTCACATGTAAAAAAATTAGTATAAAATTACATACCTTTAAAATTATGTAGCATCAATTAGTAGAATTATGTAGCGTCAATTAGTAAAATTATGTAGGATCAATTAGTAAAATGCATAATAAACATGATTAATAAATAGAATACAAACAAGGAGAGGTTGCTTAGTAGAAAAATAATAATGGACGCCCTCTATAGTTAAAAGTGAGGAAAAGGTCCGAATAATAATTAAAAATAATTAAGCAAAAATAATTAAAATAAAATAATGGAAAAAATTAAATAGATAAAACTTAAAAGGTAACTTAGAAAGTGAAAAGACATGAGCATCGTTCAGAATAGAAGTCATATGATGTGATCACTTTCAAAGTGGTGGGAATACCACCATTTAAATTTACAACTATACATCTGTACAAATTATCATGTTAACCCTAATCAAAATGAGATATAGTGAAACCGAATTTATGTTTAATGAAGTTAGAAAGATTTTTAATAATACGATTTATAAAATTAATAGGAATATCATTTAAACATAATTTGGTATATAGGCCGTTTAAAGCTTTGATAAAAAGTGTTTGATTGCTGCTAAGATACGCAAGACGTAAAATTTGTGTATGGATGATATTTTTATGAACTGTAATGGAAATATTAGAGTTCCAATTTGTTAAATAAATAATGTTGAAATTAAATTGACTTCTTTTATCAAATACTTCCAAGGTATTACGAAGAGGTGAATTATTTAAAGTAATGCTTAAATCGAGAAAGTTTGCGTGTTGGTTACCATTATTTTCTTTGTTTAAGGTAAGTTCAGTAGGATATATCAATTTAGCAATATTTTCAAAATGATAATTTAAAATCAAGATATCATCAACATATCTAAATGCGAAGAAATTAAGGTTTGGATTGTTATTAGTATAAAGATCTTCGTAGTAATGTAGAAATAAGTTGGAAACTATACTGGAAATTGGTGAGCCCATGGGAACTCCTATTGATTGTCTATAGGTATTACTGCCATCGTAAATATAGTTATTAAGAATACATAAGTTGATATAATTATTCCAGACAATCTCATCCACGGGTAGAACGTGCTTGTATTTAAGATATAATTGATTGAGTACAGAGATAATTAAATGATGTGGTAAGGAAGTAAATAAATTAGTAAAGTCATAGGTTTCGATACTAAAGATTTTGGCATTAGAATTGAAGATTTTAATGATGTTGTGGTTATTATTAATGATCCAGGTTGATGGAATATTAATGAAGATGGTAGTTAGTAGTTTAAAAAATTGTTTACCTGGAAGATAACAACCGCTTTTTTTGGCACTAGTGATGAATCTAAAGCCAACAGGATCTTTGTGGAACTTGGCAATCATATATAGGAATGGTAATGTAGAATTGCGCATTTTGGTATGTAGTTTTTTATGCAAAGCTATAAGTTTTTTGATGGTCGTATTAATGCCAAGATTACAGCGTAAAAATGTGGTACTGCTGTCGACTTCCTTTTTAAGAGTAGTATAGTAGAACTGCTTACAAAAGATTGCGAAGTTGTTAGAAGCTTTATCTACAGGGGTGATGATAAATTTTCCTTGTAGATCTGAGATGGCATTTTTGAGATTAGAGTGTTTAATATGTGAATTATTATACAAGTTGTGACATTTTGAAACTGATTTTATAATATCTTGATAAACCACATTTATCCAGTTATAGAATGCCTCATGGGGTATCGTATATTTTTGAGCTAATTTGTTGCAGAAATTTAAGATATTAATATATAAGTCCTTATATATATTTCTTAGATAGGCTTTATGAATAGGTCTGAATTTGAATCCTTTTTCCATGGCCAATTTGAGGGGGATGTTCTTGACAATATCCAAATTGCCAGTGATTATGTGCCCATGATGTTGGTTTTTGAAAGGAGCATATATAGAATCATTACAGTGACATGGAAGATCCGAAAGTTTCAAATTGCCTAAATTGGTGGCTATAGTTTTATAGTTGCAAATTTTGAGTCCGATAGGAGACTCATAATTGAAACGGTGCTGGATGTTAAACTTGAAATTATTATAAAATGGGAGGAGGTTGTTATGATGATTTAGCAAATGATGCCAAGGAATTTTGTCAAACCATTTATGTGTAAATTTAATAATACAGTATTCATTACTATATGTAGTAATGGAGCCTAGTCTAAAAAGAGAGATATCTGAAATGATGTGTTTAAGTTGGATATTTTTGAATTTGAAATTATTAATATACAAAGTTAAGGCTTTTAGTATAGAGTTTTTGATGTTGAAAAGAAAAAGAGAAATTTTATGTACATCGAGAATGGTATTGTCCCATGAGCAAATAATATCATGAAAATTATGCCGAGTATGTCGGAAAAGTTTATTTGACTTATTCCCACGTTTGCGTCTGCATTTATTATTGAAAAAATGACTAAGATGGAATAGATTGTAAATGCAGTGGCTGGTGTTTAAACAACCATTACTGAATAAAATTTTGTTAAAAAATTTATTGTTTAAACCATATGGATACAATGACTTATAAGCACACATGAATAGATTTTCATAGTAGTCCCGAAGGACGTTATCATTAATGATAGCTATAATTTTGATTTTGACGTTTTTAAAACCATGATGATGAAAGTGAAAGAGTTCAATTTCAGTATCAATATTGTTGCCGAATGTCAGATTTTTACTTTTGGATCTGTGTCCATTGATTCTAATATTAATTTTTTCCATTATTTTATTTTAATTATTTTTGCTTAATTATTTTTAATTATTATTCGGACCTTTTCCTCACTTTTAACTATAGAGGGCGTCCATTATTATTTTTCTACTAAGCAACCTCTCCTTGTTTGTATTCTATTTATTAATCATGTTTATTATGCATTTTACTAATTGATCCTACATAATTTTACTAATTGACGCTACATAATTCTACGAATTGATGCTACATAATTTTAAAGGTATGTAATTTTATACTAATTTTTTTACATGTGACATTAACAAAATATTTCACAGGCTAGCAGTATTAATTTTCCTCTTCTACTAACACCTTCACAGCCAAGGCCCTCTCTAAGAGGTTGGGTACTTACGAACCCAGCTTGCCTAGTATCTTTAAAATCTTTTCCTTCTCTTTACGTCTTTATACTTTCTATTCTGCTTTTTCCGTCCGTTGAACTATTAGTGCAATACGAGGGCGATTCGGACATTCCTTCTTTTCTTATTCTCGCTATTTTCGCCTCCTTTTTTTACTACTATCTTTTTTCCCACCCATACCTTGTATTACTTCCCTTTTCTATGCTGCTGCCTGGTACACCTTTTAATTACACCTTTTAATTTAACGGTTCACTTAAAATATACACACTGCGTTGGGGCTACCTCACTCATGTCTATGAAGGTTTCAAAAAATTTTAATTTTAATTTTTTTATTTATTTTTTTATTTTTTTTATTTATTTTTTTTTTAAATTTATTGCTACCTCCATCGGCATGGGTTTGTATAGAAACGCAGTATTTTGGTACATGATCGGGTGTAGTCCCCTGATGAATTACCTGATCTATGTACCAATTGTTATTTTCATTATTTTCATTTCTATTTATTACTACTTTTTAATATGCATTAATTACCACTTTTTTCTAGCTTTTGTAAATATGATTTGGCTTATCAATTCAGCCAATTTTTCCACTTAATTCATTAGGATCTTAACATTCTTTTCTTCTCATATCTTCCATTAGGCATGGCACGTTGTTGTTAATAACTTTCCCATCTTACTATGTCCTTTATCATTTATTTCTATGTTTTATTTTATAGTTGTATCCTGTTCTGTAGCCTTGCGCGTCCAGGTACATCTATTCTCAATTTTCTTTTTCTTTTTCTTTTCCTTTCTTTACCTTTTTCTTCTCCTTTCTTTACCTTTTTCACCTGTTTTATATACTATATATATATATATATATATATATATATACACTGAAAGGACAGAATTTATGGGATACCTGGTTCCTGGGCAATGCGAAGCTGTCACCCCCCCTCGCTAGTGGATGAATCCACCGCTTGGCAGGTATATAGGTACACTGCATTCACGTAGACAGTAATTCGATGTCAGTATGGATAATCGTCGTGAGTTAACCGACTTTGAAAGAGGGATGAGGTGGGTACCCAACGCATGGGTCACTCTATCACGGAGGTGGTACAGAAATTGCAATATCCCAGTTCTAAGTAACAAGAGTGTATCGGGAATACGCCATTTCTGGAATAAACATCTCATCGTGGACAGCGCTGAGATGATAAAAGCGCTATGGGCGGAGAAAGGTGGTGGATGAACGTGACTGTCGACATCTGTCTCGCATTGTTTCAGCCAACAGGAGAGCGACAGTGGCACAAATCACCGGCGACTTCGACGAGAGAGATGCCAGAAACGTCTCCACCAAAACCATCAGGCGATCATTAGCCGCAAAAGATTATGGGAGCCGCCGACCCACCAGAATCCCATTGCTAACACCACGACACAGGACTCTACGCCTCAACTGGGAGAAAGAACATCGGCACTGGACCTTGTATGACTGGAGACGGGACTCCCGGTCCGATGAGTCCCGTTTCCAGTTATTTCGAGCGGACGGGAGGGTGCGCATCTGGTGGAAACCGCATGATACTATGCAACCGTCATATCAACAAGGAACTGTTCGGTAGGTGGTAGACGATTCTCATCAACCTGTGCAATATCACCACTTTGCTTATTGGAAGCTTGAAGTGGTGAAACCCATGTTTAGTCTCTAGAGCAAAGTTTCCGGCATCCTCCTCCCCCCATACTTCTACACGGCACGAAGTACTATAGGTTTTGATACCTTTCGTGTTTGGGGATTTTATAAAAGGAAAAATGGTCTGGGGCGTGTTAACTGGCACACGTTGGGATCTCTGGTACGTCTAGACGCATCTCTGAACGGTCCAGGTTACGTGTCCATCCTTGCTTCCAGGTTACGTGTCCATCTGCATCCCTTAATGGTCATCTTGTACCCACAGAGCGATGGACTTTTCCAGCAGAACAATGCGCCTCCCCACAGAGACGTGGTGACTAAAACATGGTGGTTCTAATGGCATTCGGCAGATTTTACCACCATGGAATGGCTTCCCCGTTCAATGAACATGAAACCTGTGGAGCAACTTTGGAATACTCTATAAAGGTCCGTTCGAGCTTTGGATCCTCCATCCAGGAATGCAACAGAATTATGGATAGCGGTGCAGCAAGCATGGATGGAAATACCTGTGGAACGCTTTCGTGAACTAGTGGACTCAATGCCTCGCCGTGTGACTGTCCCCCCCTTATCCGGGCGAAAGGTGGGCCTACCCGTTCTAGATAGGTATCTCATGATTTCTGTCCACTCAATGTACTAAAAAAGCCAACTGGATGATCACTTTGCTACAGGTTGCTAGTTTTTTTTTTTTGTTTTACGTAATTATTTTTCCTTTTATCTCAGTGAATGTAGATAAAAATAAAGAAATAGGTTGCGTAATATCTAGCTGTAGATAAAAATAAATAAATAGGTTGCGTAAAATCTTGCTTGATGAGGGTTTTGTGTATAATTGTCTGTGTGGCGAAACGTAACGAAGAACTAAAGCAAATAGGTTCAACGAACAAAATTAGAATTACAAGTTACACCGTGCTCCTAATTATATTTTTAATTTCCTTAGTTATTTAGAAAAAAAAGATATTATTTCATCTTTTTTTTGCAATAATTTCTAATTTTTCTTCTGCTTCTAAAAGTAGACATTATTCATTTAAAAGGTGAAATCGATGCTCTTTTAATAATCTACGCAAAGCCCTTCAGTTCTTTCCCTGAATTTATGTATTCTAATACTTTCATTATACCGACATTAAAAACTAAAGCAGTTGATACAGTAATCAGCAGGGAAAGAAATATAATTTTTTGAATATATTCCAATCTCCTACGTGGGTGATTCTTTGTGACCTTAGTGAATAAACTTGAGTCTAACCCACAGAACTCATTCAATATGTCGTTTCTGTGCTATGCTAACAATAAAACCGCAACCTAAAAATCGAACATAGCAGTGACATCCTCGAAATATCATGCAGATTATCTGACGTAACGTTTTATTTACGTTTCTGACTTAAAAGTACTGTTCATGCTAGAATGATCAAAAACATTTAAGCAATACCACAAAGATGCAAACGCTACAATCACCGCTTTAGAAAAGTACTTAGATTGCATTGAGTTCCGATTAAATGAAAACAAGATAAATAAACATGTCCTCGTGAACGAAAGTAACGTTAGAAAAGTTCAAATTCATACGGAAATGGGGTTCAAATGGGACGAAAGCCTAAACTTAACTTCAAATTACACGTTGAGCACGTAAAGAAGACTTACACAGCCATTTTGACCATTAGATAGGTACTGGTGGGCATTAGGAAGCCCAACGTTAAGTGCAGTATATGATAAGATGTATCACACTCATTCCATTCCATCCACGCATCTCAAATTTGGTACATTCTCCCAAAAACTATTATTGAGGCCTTCCTAGAACAGTAAATGATGAACTGATAGTAGATAGGGAATGCAAGGGGATACATCCACAGCCCTCTCTCCCCCGGTCCTGACCTACATACACACCTGTATATAACTACAGCCATCGAATTAAAATAAATCCACAAGGAAACACTCGCCATCATCAGATAATATACTGCTTGATTGCATAATATTCATGCCACAAACAGGTGTGTATGTAGGTCAGGGCCGAGGGAGAGAGGGCTGTGGATATATCTCCTTGCATCCCCTATATACTATTGATGATTGGAGTATTGATGAGATGAGAAAGAGAATTTGATAAACCGGGAGATTCGACTTGCCAAAGAGCGAGGCCCTGCCGAGTGATTCAGAGGAGGGTGGATTAGATAGATAATTAGTTAGTCTTAGAGTTTTAAGCGCATCAGCAATTTAGGCCATATTGTACCTTTTACGTCTGTGAAAATTGCGTATGTGCTCTGATCGATTTTCTGTTTGTTGGACAAAAATCCCTAATTTCCGGGAGAAAAAACCACATGCTACTCTCGCAGTGATTTTTGCCGGCCAACACTCTTAGGATTTACAGCCTTCGCATACTGTAGAAAGGCTATGCACAGACAAATTACAAGACAGAAATCTTTCAAAATGCATACATCCAAATTCACTTCTAAATGCAACTGATTGTCCAATTAAGTAAAAGTCAGCAATAAAAAAAAAAAAAAACTGCCATATTAGAGCCACCATAGAGTTACTCATCTGTCCGTATGTGTTATATCTCTAAATTGCATGTGTTCTCTGGTTGGTTTGCATGTTTTGCTGGTCTGTTTTCGGGATGACTGTGCTGTCCTTGTTGGAGACTGACTAACTTGGCCACGGAGTTAAAAAAAAGTTCCTCACTTCACTGACTGGATTCGAACTTGGGCCCTTTCCACCCAGTCTATGGGAGAACAGTGATAATAACCACTGTGCTACCACGAAGAGAAGTGAAGTGAAGGCCTGCAAAATAAAACTAAAAAGAATCCGGAAAACAGTAAAAGGTGAATTGTTAAAATCTTGTTTTTCATGATATTTATTAATGTTAATGCCAGGGAAAACAATGGAGTCAGTGATTAAAGAAGTAATGCAAGATCGTCTTGATAGCGATGGAGCCATAATACATCACATCCTGGATGTGTTATGGGACGATCATGCCTAACCAATTAGATTACTTATTGTGAGATTGTCACAAAGGAACTGGATGCAAAGAATAAATTCTTGGTGGGTGGCACAGTTTGTAGAATCACCGTCCTCCCAGCAACTGGTGGAAAAGACTCGAGTACCGTCAACGACGCGAGGAATTTTTATGGGTCTTTTTCGCAACGTGGCTGAGTTAGTTGGTATTAGGCGAGGGTAGCATGGTTTTTTTCTCCCTGAAACTCCGGTTTTTCGTCCAGCAAACAGAAAATCGACCACAGAACACGCAATTTACAGAGAGTATACGCGGAGCAGTCTGGTCTTAGTCGCTGATATTCCTATACCCTATACTGTACAATAACAATAGCAAAGAATAATTTTTAAATCATATACTTAGATTTCAGTAAAGGCATTGATACCGTATCACATGTATGACTGTTGTATAAGAGGGGGAAATGCGGCATTAGGGGTGAGTAACTACTATGGATAAAGGGATGGTTAAATGTCATGAGACAAAGGTGGTTATAGGCCACTCCTCTTTATGAGTTAATGCGATGAGTGGGATTTCAGGAAACAGGTCGGTGTTGGGCCCCCTTACTGTTTTCAATGTTTATTGATGATATAGTTTAATATCTATGCTTGCTGATGGCACTACGGTTGGCAGTGTGGTTAATGACAGTAATTACGGTAATGTATTTCATGCTGCGCGAAGACCTAGGGAAATTAAACAGGTGTACTGAAAGGTGGCAACTGAGGTTTGACAGCAATACTGATAAACATGCAAGACTGTGCTTTGGATCACAGTAATCTCAGAATAGCAAACCATATCGGTGTACCACTGACAGTAGGTGTTTTTAATATTCCACACTGCTCAAAGTAATGCAGTATTAAAAAGACCTGGGATAAATGTGCAGTACAACAGAAAACTCTCTGGGCAGTGCAAACAAGCTTCTAGAACAGCACATGAAGGGTTGTGTCAATGACATAAAAGAACTTTGCCGGCAGGAATAAAGAAGTAAGTAGGCCATTGTATAAATCAATATGTAGGTCCCATTTAGATTATTGCATACATGTTTGGAAACTTCATTTTAGGAAGGATATAAGATCCGTTCAGTGAAGAGAAACCGGATTAGTTGAGAGAATACAAAAGACTGGGGTTCTGTTATTGCAATTTCTGGAAAACTAGGTATCTGCATGGGGAGGAGACCTTATCGAAGTATATAAGGCTCTGGAAGGGTTAAGTAAACTATGTACTAATTGCATCTTTACCCTTTTTCAGATCACGCACACACACGGGGACTTAAATTTAAACTGAAAAGGATGATTGCAGCGAAGATCAGCCAAAGAATAATTGGTTGTTGGAATAAACTTCCATCTGGTATTGTGCAAGAGGGTACTTTAAAAAAATTTAAGATAGGTTCAGGTAAATTATTGGAAGGAATGGCGAATGGAGAAAATTTTTGTGGCAGATTCTGTATAAGCTGTGCTTCCTTGCATTAGGTTTTCAGTACTAACACTGTACTTCCGAAATGAAATTTTCACAGGTAATATCTTGGTATGGCCTACTTATTCAAGCAATTTTCTGTAGTTATTATAATTTAATTTTAGGCCGTATATTCTGGCATTCGTTTGTGGAAGCTATGAACTTAATCGATAAAGATCTAGTTCCAAGGCCTAAGAATCATCCTTTTGTCATGCATTTAAATCTGTAGTTTAGCAGTTTTACAGATTTCATAAACCTTTGAAGAAGTAATAAAGCACAATATTCTTTTCTCATTGACTGTGAACTGGTTATACAGGATAAGATCTAAAGCAAAATAACGCGTAAAGCTTTTCTAAACCATTTTGTATCTTGGTCTTCAGTGCGCGGTAGAGGATTACCTAGATTGAATGCATCATTCAATATTTATATGAAGCAACAACTGTTTTAAACCGGAAGGGAGTAAATTACAAGAGAACAGGCACTAAATCTACAAAAATGTAATTTATCGTCTACTTTACGAAACTTCACTAAATAAGACGAAAATTATTACTTTCAGAGTGAGAAACCTATTAGAATGAAAATGTTATCATAAATCATATCTCGATTGAGTTTCAAGTTTAATTATGTGATGCGCGATGACAACATAAAAGAATTTATGTGTTTCAGAGAATACTCCATTTCTCCAGAGAATACTTGGAAAATTTGGACACCATTAAAAAAATTGAAAAAGAGAAACAACTTAAAATTTTATAAAACAATGTTCATTCCAGGTTGCTCTACAGCAGCGAAATCATCCCTAAAAAACACGAATGAAACAGAATGGCACACTCAGGTTATCCATATAAGCTCTTTGATCTCCTAGTGGAAAGCGAGATGGAGACTCACAAAGAAAGAGACGAAGTCCGAGGAACAGCCTAAACCACGAAGAAAGTTAAAACTGTTTGCTTTGTGTTTACTTTTTAAGAACTGGGTTTCTTAGTAAAATGTTACGTAATCTAATAATAGAACAGTATTCTTTATCTGGGGTTCAAAGGTACCCCAGTATAATACCCTAGTTCAAAGGTTTGATATGCTGTGTAATTTAACACGATCAGTCGTATCATATGACGTAGGAATCAGATGTTAAGCTGTGGAACGAGAAAATTTGATTTCTATAAAAAAGGAACATTGCAAAAACAACGTCACTCATTTTAATCTAACCCAGTACCATGGATATGATTCGCTTTCCTCTTTCTGTGTATTAGTGTGGACATTAAGAAGATCCCGAATGGTGGATGGCTACTGATGGCAGCCAGTCTCAAGGTTAGGGGGTCAGAGTCTTAAAAGAGTCCATATCGGAAAGTTTAAGATTATGACATCAGGAGACAGCAGCGGTGATTTGAAGACAAATTCAAGGTCAACCGATATTCGTTCCAGAATGGCTTCTCCGTGGCCATAACAGAGATATCGTAGGAAATAACAACTCTTTAGAGGAAGTATAGTGAGTTACCCACTTTTCGTTTGGAGAGATGTACGTTAAAATTTGTGTATAAATAAATTCAGCATAGTGGCCTATAAATATTCACTTACAGCACTTTACTCAAGAAAGAAGAACGCTAAAAGTCTGGGAGAACAGATTAAAATCGTAAAATTAAATAATGGAGGTTACAAAATGTAAGAACAAAAAGCCTACAAAACACCACAGAACGGAGAGTGCTTATTTGTTTTCAAAGAATTTTTCGTTTAGAACCTCTGTTCTCCCCAGTTTCCATTACACTTTCTCCAGTAGTGTTTACCATCTTTGAGAACGGTATTTCAATGGAATATTTTATATTTAATGAATTTTATTTCTACAAGGTACACGCTGTATCTTTTACTGCTATTATTGTAACGTTCCTCACATTCCTGAAGTATCTTAATGTGCTTGTGACATGTAATGGCATCCTGGGAATCTTTCTTCTGAACAAAAATGCGTAGCTTCTGAAATATTACCACAAATTCAATATTTTTGATAGAAACTATCAAATGATTTCTAGCGGAGCCTGTCAATTGCAAACTTGGGAGTATTCAAGAGTCATTCTGCAACGCAGAGATGTTACCTTCATTTCATTTCATTCAAAAAATATGACATAATATTCCTTTCAATAAGATATTCTGAGGTTGTCGCTTCAGTTTTAGTACAGAAGAGGCAGTTTAATAATCAACATTTGGTTTCACTTAACGGGAAGTAAAATACAGATAATAAATAAGAGATTTCCAAAGCGTCAACTTAACAAGACCACGTCAAAGATGGCTACAAAATCTAAACAAAAGGTTTACGTATCCAAGTAAGTACAATTCGGTGAGCCTTCTTGGAACCGCAGTTGCATCTATAAACAAAGAATTCAAGTAACAAAAGAAAATTCCAGTTTCTTTCCGTACCAAATATCTAAGAAAAGATACCATTAAATTAAACCCTACAAAACAGCCCTTAATGGTCAATGTAGTATTAAATAAACAGGTGATTGAGAATAAAAATCAATTATTCTCATTGAAAATAAAAGCAAAATAATGAGCTTATTTTTCATTAAAGCCCATAAACGAACAGAAAGAGAATATCGTGCTTCAAAACCTCCGTGAATTTTTTCTGGGTCTCATCTTGTTTTTAGAATTTATTAATTTGAAAATGTGCGGAACATTTCGCTGGTTTAACGCATTTCCCACTTGATTCTTTTACCGCTAATGCTTTGTAAGCAAATCATTTGCTTCCCCGTTCCTTCCCCATGCCCAATTACTTCCAACTTATCAACGTTTGATAATGGCCATGTTCGCTACAGCTAGTTCCGATTCACGAGATTAATAGTTTTGTAATGTGTAGTGATGTCGATAACTCACGACTGCTTCCTGGACTATCAATTCCGATATTGCTGCTTCACGACTGTTGATATGTGGTTCAATTAAGGATATTACTTGGTATTTTAAACGTTGAATTCGATGAAACAAAAACAGTCTTAGTTCGTGAATAGAATTACTCTCAGCGATGGTGTCCCAATAAGTAGTTGGGTGGAATGAGAGCTACGACCATCGAGTTAATAAAAACATCATTTGTACAGTCCCTATAAAACTGGGTGTGTCCTCTCTCTTAGTTTCTGCGGAGTTTTGCAGTTCTTTTCTCTTTATATGTAATATAGATAATTTCTCTTATTATAACCACTGGCAGAAAAATTTCTCCCACCCCAAAAGTGTAGATTGATTTATCTGAACTTTGATATTCAAGTAGTTAAGGGTAAAGGTAAAGAAATGTTGGAAACATCGGAACAAGATGTCTTTGTTTAATGTAAAAATCAGTATACATCATAATGAAGAAGATGGAGCCAAAATACAAACAAATAAATAACTAATACCGTGCACACTGAGGCAACACTCTCTAATTGTCATTTCATCGGTCCAGACATGTACAATGAGAGGACCCGGCAGGCCACGTCGACATTACAGAGAAACTATCTAACAAAATCAGTGGTACAGAATGAAGTACTGTCTGAACTAGTGTTCTGAAGGAGGTGGAGAAATGAAAAAAAGATTGGTCTAAGTGCAGTTTCAATACAATTGACTGATTTACGTTGTGTCTCGCTGCCCCCCTCACCGCATTTCATTGTATATAGTGGCTTCAGCAGTGCGGAGATCCAGCTGGAAATTGCAATGGATTACTTTTAGTGATAAGTCAAGGTTCTGCTTGGCGAGCATCGACAAAAAGGATTGACTGAAAGAGACAGGATTGTATTTTCGTTGGGCTTTGTGGGGCTTCTGAATATTGGATGTCTTAAAGGTGAATTATCGTAATTTCTAATCCTTCTCGGAGAGAAAAATCTATCAGTCCCAGTCTGCCGGCTGTCTGTGTCTCAAGATAATTGAGACACTGACAGCAGAGGATGCTAAAAAGATAATTACAAATCCAAAGATTCAAACCCTTGGCCTGGAAGCAGCACCACCAAAAAAGAAGAGGACTGAGCATCGTAATCTACGACCCCGATAAAGAACTGACCCCAGAAATGTTGCATGATGAACTTTATACAAGAAACCTCCAGCAAGATCACCCAGACATGAAACCCACAAGCCTAATAATACCAAAATATCAAACGAAATCCAGATCAGGATTGGATTTCGTTTGGGTCGTGGAACTATCGCCAGCTGCGTGGAAAACGATCAGCCAGCATAACAGAGTATTTATAAACTGGGGCAGCCACCGCTACAGGGAGCATGTGTCTGTACCCAAATTCTTTAGATGTGGCCGCTTTGGGCACTACACATACCTGTGCCCAAACCCAGCCCACATGTGGCCATTGCGCTGAACGAGACCACGAATTTAAATCATGCCCAAAAAAGGACAAATCACCTACGTGTGCAAACTGCAAGTCACAAAAGCTGCAGGCGGATCACTCCATCAGGGACAATAAGTGCCCTATATACCAAAAAGCAAGGAGTACATACCATTTCAGACTCGATTATGGGTAACAAAATCAGTGGTACAGAATGAAGTACTGTCTGAACTAGTGTTCTGAAGGAGGTGGAGAAATGAAAAAAAGATTGGTCTAAGTATTATATGGTCTAAGATTGGTCATCTTAGACCATATAATAACAACAGGATACTATTTGCACAATTAAACGCCCAGAGGTCCAAGGCGGTTGCCGACCACGGCACCGCCTTGAACCTCTGGCCACGACACACTGGCCACAGCTGACCACGACAGCAAGCGAGGAAAACCTGGATATCCTGCTCATTCAAGAACCATATACGCACAGTAAGAAGGTCAGGGGATATCCCTTAAAGTATAAAATCGTGCAAACTGATGATGAAACGCCATGGGCGGCCATTCTAATCAGAAATCCAGACTACACAGTCACCAAAATCACACGTTACTGTCTCTCATGGGCTGTATGTGCCCACATCATCACTGCACTGGGCGAATTTTATGCAGTATCACTTTACTGTCGGCCAGGAGAAGATATCCTCCCAGCCATAACTTACCTGCAAAATGTTCTGGAGGAATTCCGAACGCTAAAATCGTAGTGGGCGCCGATACACACTGCCGTTCGCCGGCGTGGTTTAGTGAAACCCCGGAGCGACGTGGCGCGGTAAATGGCAACACCTGGAGGAGTATCTGGCAAACAGTTGCTGTATGATCCTTAACAAACCAAACAACCTACCAACATTTTCAAACACGATGTGGGAGGCCACGATTGATGTTACTTTGGCCACCAGATCTCTAGCGGACCACATTGCATTCTGGACTGTCAGAGAAGACTGGACCTCATCTGATCACCGAACAATTACCTTTCAACTAAACCGGAACCTAAATAGACAAACGGTACACAGACAAATGCAACACAGATACGCTGTTGAGAAGGCAGACTGGCCTCTATTCCAGGAGTCATTACGTACAGCTGCTCAAGCATTTGACACAGAAGGACTAGACCCAGACAGACGCCAAGCTAAAATTGTCAAGCTTATCATAGATGCAGCAAACAATTCCATAAAGCAGAAAAAACCTACTCCTGGAGGTGTTCCCTGGTGGTCCCCAGAATTACAACAACTCAGACGTGTGGTAAACACCTGCAGAAAAATATTTTAACGTGCCAGGCCTGAGGTAGAGATGGAAGCACTACGACACAGTACCGAACGGCCAGGAATCAATATACAGCAAAGATACGTGAACGAAAACAACGCTCCTGGGAGCACCTAGTATCCACAGTTGGAAACGACAACCCCTGGGGAGTGGTCTACAGAGTGACCACAAATAAACTCCCCAGAGGCGAAGTCATCCCCACAACCAAGAAGCCACAAGGGGAGTACACCAAAACGTGGCAGAAATCCATCAATAATATCCTATATGCCATGTTCCAGAAACACCTGGATCCAACCACCCACCCCAGAGCAAACATCGCTCTGCCTAAGAAATAGTATCTACACAACAATCGAAGAAGAGGAGCCCTTTACTAGGATCGAACTGGACATTGCAGCCGCCAAACTAAGAAACAGGAAATCACCAGGCCCAGACTTACTGGAGCCGGAAATCGTAAAAAAGGCAGTTGAGACTATATCCCAGAAAAAATACTAAATTTATTTAACCAGTGCCTAAAAGAAGGCTATTTCCCACACACCTGGAAAACGGCAAAGCTTCGGCTCATCCTCAAAAATCCTACAAAGCAGCAGGACCTCCCGGGGTCCTACAGACCCAAAGCCTTACTGTCCGTACTGAGCAAACTGATATAACACCTCTACAAAATCGGATAGAAACTCACTACTCAAACGCAGGCCTTCAATCCCGAAATCAGTTCGGGTCCATAAAAGGACACTCCACCGTAGATGCATTGGAAAATATTGTTAACGCCGCAACCACAGCCAACCAAAAGTACTTCCTCGTCATCGCGATAGATTTTGCTGGGGCGTTTGACACTCTCTGGTAGCCAAATGTCTTCGGCAGGCTCCGGGAGGCTAACCTGCCAGCAAATCTATACAAATGCATCAGTACATACTTCTCAGACAGATCAGTCACAGTCACTACTCCATATTGCTCCGTATCACGGTTGATACACAGAGGATGCCCACAGGGTTCCGTTCTGGGCCCTCTTCTTTGGAATGTCGTCCTAGACGGCTTCCTAAATCTCAACCTTGGAAACATCACATCCCAGGCTTACGCAGACGCTCTTATTCTGATGCTTGCTGAGGACTCTGCAAATAGAGCAGTCACTGTCCTGCAAGACTGAGCTGACAACAACAAACTCACAATTTCTTTAACCAAGACATGTTCAGTCCTACTCAGGGGGAACCCTAGATATTAGGAGGCCTCCCCAAATCAAAGTCCAGGGGAAAACCGTCAAACTCGCAACGGAATTAAAAAATTTGGAAGTCATGCTCGATAGGAATCTATCCTTCACACCACATCTGACATACATCATGAATAAAATCAGAAACTATTCTGCACTCTTTGCAAGAGTCACCCGTAAAGACAGGGGCTTGAGGAAAAGGACCCTCGCCCTCTGCTACACGACAGTATTCCTGCCAGCCATTTCATATGCCTCCGGAGTCTGGTATCACAAAGCGACCACCTCGGTCAACAGGAGAAAACTCGAGACGATACAAAGATATACCCTGATAACGATCTCCAGAGCCTGCAGGACGGTGAGTACTCACGCGCTGCAGGTCCTCATGGGTGCCCTCCCCCTGGATCTGGAGATCGTTCGTCGCGGAATCCTCCACTACTCAGCAAAGGGAAAACGTCCACCTGCCTGAACTACACGATTGACTTAGCCAATGACCCTAAAATGGAAAAAGAAGCGACTCACAGTGCATCTCCAACAGACCTGGCAAACCCGCTGGGAAAATTCAATCAAAGGCGAAATCACCCGGAAATTCGTGCCGACAATTCAGTATATCCAAAATATCCCCACTGGCTCTCTCCAGGACTCCTGGTCACATACCTACTCACCGGACACGGTGCATTCAAACACAAGTTATCAGGCTTCCGACTCAGTGACACTCCTCTCTGCCACTGCGGCCAAACAGAAACATGGGAGCATCTCATGTATCACTGTCACCTGTATCATCAAGATCTATCCTGCCGGCTCATCACTGAAATTCGATTCACACTGCAAAACCAGGAACACCTCATCCTAGAAGAAGAAGAAGAAGAAGAAGAAGAAGAAGAAGACAGCTACAAAGCGCTAACAAAATTCGCTTAGGGCCTCTTCAGCAGAAGACGGACCTTCTCTCAGCCGCAACCACCGCAATGAAGAGAATGCAAGTACCCATCAAAGCTGCCCGTAATCGGAAAAACAATTTGACACCACTAAGGACCACAGAACAAATCAAATCCGCAGGGATCCGACTTCATAGCAGAAGGACCAAAATAAAATCACAAGTGCACATCCAAACTGACTTGGACTAAATAACCTCGGATGGGATCCTAACCAATGAATGGCTACAAAATAAACTGAACTTTTGGAAACCTCGGACGGGACAATGTCCCAGAAATGACATTCCACCGACTGAAGAAACTGCAGAGCCACTAGCTTATTGGCGATCTGACCCGGCGCCCTTGCCTGGCTCACTTTTCTTCCCTTTCCCTGGCCGGGGGGGGGGGAGGTAACGGTCCCTCTGTCTCCTTGTCCCCTTGCCACCCACACTTTCCCTTCTGGTGGGGCATGGGCATGCCCACCAAATCTTGGAGTCACCTCCCTCCCTATCGACTCCACTCTTCTGTCTGTCGCCCTCCCAGCCTTCAGTCTCCCTCCCACTCTACCTGCAAGCAAGCGAAAGCTCCACACATCCAAACTTAATTACAGCTAAATTAGATTCACCCACAATTTTCGGCCTCACAAGTCTAGCACAACCACCACGCGATCACCTCTCATTTTTTTTTTATTTTTACTTAGTTATTTTAATTTTTAATTCTTTTTATTTATCTAATTTTTTTTTTTTTTTAGGTCCTAGCCACTGAAATCTCAGGAAACTAGGTGGCAGAACCTGCCAGAGTACCTATTTAAAATATTGGTGTACCTGGTCTGCCTCCACGGGGCGAAGTGTGGGCAACGTCTGGCCTCAGCAGAGGCCTGGCGACTAAATGGCCAGAAGAACAATGGTACTCTACACTACTCATGTACAATATCCATACACTTTTAAATCTCTGACCTTTACAGCTTACTGTATCACACGACAATATAAACTACGCGGAGATGGGGGGAAACCCCTGTTGCCGTTTGACCCCAAACACACTTTACACATCTCACGAGACACGGTAAAGAATCTATCAAAGTCTGTCACCCTCAACTGTCCTCCTTCTGTAAATACTCAGCCTTTTTTGGGCTAAAACTAAACCCGGAAAAATCAAAGTACAGTCATCTTCTCACCGAGAGAACAAGCAGACCTCAATCCAGCAGTCTCTCTGGAGCCCACAATTCAGGGGCATCTCAATTGCGGGCTCCGCTCGTCGGCGCTCATTCAATTAAATTCTCAGGGGTGATAATGGACGAAAATCTGACCTATAAGGATCAAATCTAGCAATTGCGCTCAAACGAGCTACGGCCTTCTGTGGCATGAAACTCGACCTCTGTATGTAAATCGTATAATAAAGAAACAGTCAGGAAATTTCTCTTCTATTACTTCAGCTCAATCATCGGTTACGGCATTGAAGTCTAGTGTGCAGCTCCTTTGTCCAGCCTGAAGACGCATTGGGGGGTCTAGAATTCTGGATCCTCAAGTGGGCCAACAATTGGGCTCACCTTCCCTATACGACGTCAAGATCACAGCTCTGTAAAAATCTAAGTTACACCCCAGCCCAGCACATGGCATATGCGAGGAAGCTTACAGTGGCACTCAATCTCTGCTCCGCAGTTCACGACTTCATCAACATCTGGGAATTCATGGGTTGGAAAATCCCGGGTAGGGCTCTCAGAACCCTCCAGTGCTCTGCAGAAGCTCTCAACCTTCAAGCGGCACTTTCCCCAACAGCATAATCGGCGCACTGAGCTCAGTCGACATTGATTTTGATCTGTGGTCCAGTGATTTGGCATACAGGGGAAAAAAAGAGAAAATCCACATTCACGTGCAGTCACCGTTCCAGTAACTGTTATTTAAACTAAAACTGACTCCAAGCAAAAGATGTCCGGCAATTTATCTCTCTAAAAGGTCATATTTATAATGGAAATTGCATTATACTTTCATCGTTATCACATTTTCTGTTATAAAGAATCAATTTTGAACGCCTTTGTGATATTTTTCTAAAGCGCGTTTCTGGAGGACCATAAAACAACAAAAACGATTTGCACTTGCCGGTTTATTGGACTTTTCTGTTCGTGCATCTAATTATAAACGGGTGATTTTTTTTTTTTTTTTTTGATTTGGTAGTTGTTGGCGCATCGGCTTCTGTGGCCATATTGCACCTCCAAAGGTTTTTGCAGTACAGTGATCCAAGCCCGAGGCGGGAATCGAACCCGCGACCTTTGGGTTGCCGGGCAGGTACTTTACCCACTCGGCTAGCCCGGTCGGCTTATAAACGGGTAGTAAACTCGATGTTATTGCATTTGTGAAAATATAAATATGGTGGCAGCTTACTAAAAAATGCACTACTAAAATTGTTTAACATCATATGGCATAAGCAACAGATACCCAAAGATTGGGAAACAGGAACAGTAATCAATTTACACAAAGGCTCCAGAAATAACCCTAACAACTACAGAGGGATAACACTGCTGTCAACTGCTGCAAACTCTAATATACTAAAGAATAAACTTAATAAATACAGAGAACAATTCTTAGAAGAAGAACAATGTGGGTTCAGAAAAGGGAGAAGCACGATAGATGCCATTTTCTCATTACAACAAATTTTGGAGAAAAGAAGAGAATTCAACCTACCGACATTTCTACTGGTTATTGATTATGAAAAAGCATATGACAATGTAAACCGGAAAAAACTTTGGCAGATTCTACGTGAAGAAAATATCCCAACCCAACAACGGAAAGCGATCCAAAGCCTATATAAAAACTCAAAAGTCTGTATAAAATATTCTAATGGCCAATTCAAAGGAGTGAAACAAGGATGTGGACTATGACCAAATTTATTTAATATCTACATCAATAAAATTCTTAAAGAATGGAAACAAACAATTGACAACGGAATACAGTTGAACAACAGGAATAAAATCCAAACTATATTATATGCCGATGATCAAGTTATACTTGCAAATCCGAAGATGAACAACAGATAGCAGCAAATTAACTTAATAAAATAGGTAAAAAGTACAAGATGAAAATCTTCACCTCAAAAACAAAATCAATGGGATTATGTGGAAAAAACATACAAAGAGTCAAAATTGTTATTGGTGATAAAATAATAGAACAAATATCTGACTTCACCTATTTGGGAAATTTAATATCAAATGAAGGGAAAGACATCCACACTAAACTACAAAAATATAATAAAATGAATGGAACGATTAAACGCACTTCGGAAAACAAATGACGACTGCAAAACATCATTTCAAAACCAGCCTTCTTCTACAGCTGTGAGACTTGGGTCATAAATAAGAAATATGCACATAAACTAGAAGCAGCACAAATGAGATTTTTAAGACCATTATTAGGCTTTACAAGACTAGACCACAAAAGAAATTTAGATATCCGCGAGAAATTAAAAGTAAATAACATAGTAAATGACATAGAACGGTATCAGGAAAAATGGATCAGCCACATAGAAAGAATGAACCCAGACCGGATCCCAAAATTAGCCTTTAACTACAAACCTACAAGCAAGAGAGATGTGGGTCGACCAAGACAACGATGGCGAGATCAAGACCACCTCCAAGAGCTACAACGGAACAGGTCTTAAAAGACCTAAGCCGGACCAAGTTCATGATGATAATCCCGATAACTGCAATTGTTCTATTATGGTGAAATTTGATCCCCTTCACTGAAATCTTCAATCATATAAAAAACAAATTTTCAGAAACTTCTCTTCATTCCTACTTACGTATTACAATGATGAAGGGAAAGCGACCAACGAAAAGTGCAAGTGGTGGTAGTGCCAGGAAACGAAACAAAATTGATTTAGAAACGAAGATGAAAATGATTAAGAAGTACGAAGCAGGACAAAGTTTGTCATCTATTTCAAGGGAATTAGGTCTCGCTGCTTCAACGGTGAATACTATTTTAAAGGAGAGTGCGCGTATAAAAGAACATGCCAAAGGGTCAACGCACTTAAGATCAACAGTGATTACAAAACAGCGTTCAGGTGTTATATGGAAGATGGAAAATCTATTAATAATATGGATAGAAAATCAGATCCAGAAGCGAGTGCCCCTGAGTCTAATGAACAAAAGTAACAAGTATTTATAAAGATATTTCAAGCAAAAGCAACAAGTATTTATAAAGATATTAACGATAAGTACGGCGAACCCCAACCCAAGTTCGTGGCAAGCAACCAGTGGTTTAATAGGTTCAAGCATCGCGCTATTTTCCACAACGTTAAAGTATGCGGTGAAGTCGCCAGTGCCGATTCTGCAGCTGCAGAGAAATTGTGATGTGTGTTGGAAAAAATTATTGATGAAGGCAGCTATTCAACGCAGCAAATTTTTAACGTTGATGAGACTGCTGTGTATTGGAAAAAAAAATGCCGGATCGAACGTACATTGCCAAAGAGGAAATTACAATGCCAGGTTTCAAGGCATCAAAAGATAGGGCCACGCTCTTGCTTGGGGCTAATGCGGCGGGAGATTAAAACCACTGCTTATGTACCATTCTGGAAATCCTCGTACATTTAAGGGCATTAATAAAGCCACCCTACCCGTGCACTTCCAATCGAACCAGAGAGCATGGATAACAATATCTCTCTTTGAGGATTGGTTTAAATGCTGCTTCATTCCCGAAGTTGAAAAATATTGTAAAGACAACGACGTTCCTTTCAAGATTTTGCTTCTATCAGATAATGCTCTTGAACATCCTACGCATCTAGATGATTTAAATTCGAGAGTGAGAGTCATATTTCTACCGCCAAACACGACTTTACTCATCCAATCTATGGATCAGGGTGTTATTTCGAATTTAAAAGCATACTGTTTACGCACAACATTTTCTCAGGCATTGTCTGCAGTAGACGATGAGAAAAAATTTACGTTGAGAGACTTTTGGAAATCTTAACAATATTTATCACGCCATCTTAAACATTAACAAGGCCTGGGCGGAAATTACTAAAAGTTGTTTAAATGGCTCATGGAAGAAAGCATGCCCACTGCACGTAAATGGCTTCGAAGGATTTGAAAAAGACGAATCATATGAAGAGGTTACAGATAAGATTGTAAAGGTTGCAGAGTTACTTCAGTTGGAGGTTGATGCCAAAGACGTGGAGGAGTTAATAGAGGAAGAAGAGAATGAATTATCTAACGAATAACTTATTGACTTGTAGGCAGCGATAGTGAAAGAACAAAATACTGACGAAGCTCAAGATGAACCAAATGAGGAACCGAGACGCTTCATCGTCAGAGAGATGGCAATGGCATTTCGGGAAATTGCATCGGCTATGGTGAGGTTTGAGAAGATGGATCCTGATAGAGAACGATTCTTAAAAGTTAACAGAGGGGTGAATGATATGCTGCTTGCTTTCTACAAAGAAATCTACGATGAAAAAAAAAGCCACTGTCCAGTAATCCATTAATATGTTCTTTCGTAAGGTTCTAAATCTCCACAGCCTTCAACCTCCGCAGCGGTGTACTTATCAGCTGAAGACGATTGTCGCTTCAGCTGAAGTTGTCGATTCTGGCAACAGGCTCGAGAGGTAAAACTTACTGGCGTTATGCCTGTCTCCTCTCTTTTTTTGTAATTTTATAATTTTGAAATGTTTGTAAATTGCACGCTTTTGTAATTTTTCCTGCGCATGAGATAAAAAATTGAACAAATACAATAAATAATTCTATTCACACGTTCGTCGAACATTTCTTTTTTGATTCAATCAATTCAGCTAGCACAGTTGCGAGTGCTGCACAAGCATGGGGGAAATTCCGACTAACGCAACGTTCCGTGGAATGCAACCCTAACGTAAGTCGGGGAGTAATTCCAAAGAGACAAATTTCAGCACATTATCTGATACGATCTCTCTCTTTCTCTCTCTCTCTCTCTCTCTCTCTCTCTCTCTCTCTCTCTCTGAATGTTAATGATAATTAATGAGTTAATCTATAGCCGCTCTCGAAGGATTATTGACCTCTAATGGCTCTTAAATTAATGTGTAGTACATTTTACTTTGCACCACGTATACTCTGGAAACCTTTATATATTTCTTTAGCTTCATCAGTTTTGTAGTATTATGAAGTATACTTCTTTAACTGTCTCAAAATTATATTATAAACGTAAGAATATTAATATCCAAAGTATAAAGCTCTTTATTTCTCTTTCATGATTTTAAATTTCCTAAAAGTTCAGAAAGTAGCTTTATTGTTTTTATTGTTATATTCAACGTCTTGTCAATGAAATGAAGGCCAGCGCGTTGACCCTCTCAATAAAGTTTAACATTTAGTCATTTTGTAGGCAAAATTATGCTAAATTACATTCAGTTTGGATAAATAATGTATTGGAGCTGCCGTTTGCTGTTTCCTTTAGAAACGGTAAACGGACAACTCCAATTTGTTTTAAATGCAGTGAGAAGGGATGAATAATGTTTAAAATGTTGCCTTGATAAATCTAAATATTAAATATCAAGGAGTTGTCACTACTTAGACATCCTGTTTATAGGTTAAAATACTGCTTTGAGAGAGTATTTCAGATAAGGTGATTACGAAAAGGGATATAATTGTAAAAACAGCTTAATTCTCTTAGAAGATTATAAGGTACATAATCCTTAGGCACGAAAGCGTCCTATTTCTTTATGGGATTAATTCCACATTATTTTTAAAGATATCAAGATCAGTCGGGATTTGGACAGTTAGGGATTGGGCTGTTAAGATGAAGGGAAAGCAGCTCAGATAATTATGGCTCAATATGTTTGTAGACTGCTCTCTAAAACTCCCTTTTTTATTTGAGATGAAAACTGTAGGAGGAACCAAATGTTCGGCCCTTCATTAATAGGATTCTAAAACAAAACCTTTCTACTTAGATTTACTTTCAATTGACTCATTGGTAAGCTCAGGATGAAGTACGGTATTCGAAAATTAGGTCCTATAATCAGTTTTCCAACCTCTTGGGCTTGTAGAATTTTCTGGATCCTACTAGTGATTGCGAAGAATGGCACTCATGTAACAAGGAAATCAAGATAATAAAAGCAACAATAAAGGTTAAAAAAAAAACTGTCACCGTACGTTAAAGACCTCGTTAAATGAAAGCTCAACAAAAATCATGAATATCAACCTCTTCAACTTCTCAAACCAAAAGTCCATTTTGGGTATCGATAAATCTTTTGTAGCTGAAGTCATAAAAGTAAGGATGTCATTCAATATACGAAATCCCACAGTTTTACGTAAAGTTTTTTCTGAAGAGGACAACAGAAGACTACAATTTGCTATGCCCATGCTATCCCGACCGAATGGTGGATTAGATTTATAGTATTCTGCATACCCGTTAATGTTTAGCGCTGTAGAAACATTGATATGAAAAAGGAGATTATTCAGGATGTCTCAACGGTAACTGTCTGGTGAATGGTTGCAAACATTTTACAGTTTTTTCAATAACATTTTAAGTGACTCTATGAACTTGTTCCTTAAGAGATGATCTTAAGATGAATTTACATAACTTCTGAGTAGCCAGATCTCATAATCTGGATATCTGTTATTTCTTGAGTTCGTCTCCAACAGAATTTTATCGTGCGAAATCCTTCCATAGTAATTGCTCCATATAAAGAATCAGATATGAATTATTGAGAGCCAGTTCAAATTTTTCGTTTAAGTAATTAGGCAATATTATTAATGTCACTTGATACCAGTAATCTAAGCATCATCACATTTCGATTTTTTGCAGCAATGTAATATTAACTCGCAGACTGCGATTAAAATCCTTCTTTCTATGCTTGATAAGCGCGAATATCATAATCCATAGAGAACAGAAGGACGCTCAATTAAAATCGAAATAATTTCTCTTAGCTGGTACTGAGATGATCTGCTTCCATTATATCACCCTGTTACACTTATAAGATTACTCTGGAATTTTCGTTGCTCGAGTTTTAACGATGCAAGAATTGCAGAAACTGTTAAGAAAGAAGCATGCTTTAGATTTGCAGTAATATTTATATAGCTCAGCTTTTTTTCAGAAAAAAAAAGTTATTACTGGGTTCATTTCACTTGATTAGAGGTGAAAATATTTTAGAACTCCTCTAAGTGTGTATTAATTCATCTCATTTTGTTTAGATGTTTAATTTCTTACAGGGTTCGATAATTGAGTTATTTTAAGATATTCTAATGACCATGACAGTGAAAGATAGACAAAATTTTTAAAAAAAATGGAGAATAGCAGTTTAGATTATGCTGTTCACGTGAATATACTATTCTGCACCTTCCTGTAAAGATGGAAGGCTAATTAACAAAAATGAAAGCTTCGAAAAAATAAAAAAATTAGAGATCATATATGTCTTTGCCATTATACAAAATCTTTTAAATTGAAAGCATGTTTTTTTAAAGAGGAAACTCTCTGCTGAACATACTGAAGTATCACAATATGAGATAATTATGTAGACCTATATATAAATATACATAGCTGCTATAAATAGTACATAAATTATTGTTTAACTACTCTACGACCTTCTTCTAGTTAAGGCTGTTTTCTACTGAATGCTTTTAACATAAACGCATTCGGATGATGCTGACTAATTGCGTCATTTTAAAAAAATCACGATCGTAAACATAAGCATTACAAAAGGTAATGGAAATCATCCACGTGTGTGTTTGGAATATTCGATGCATCTTCGTGCAACAGAGGAAGACCATTAAAATCCTCCGACACAGAATGTTCTCGTAGGTTTGCGTCATAACTGCCCCGGACTTTGTCGCTATAGCAACTTGTAGTCGATTCGGTTTTACCATGCGTGCGTTGCAAAGTAAGAAAATTGCTTGTCTGTTCCATCTTTGATCCAACCTAAAAATGCATCGTGTAGGACATGAGCTTCATCGATGTACGTGCCCACGTTATGTCACTCATCCCTTTTTGGTATGAATAAGCATCAAAACGATGGAAAATCGTACGCGCTACAGTACTTTTTATTTTATCTCCTTTCTTGTTAGACATATAACCCCGACAGAGCTGCCATATCTGAAAGGGACATGCAACCAGGAATGCCTTAGATTTAATTGAAGGCAACTGGCTGCCTTGAAACGACGAAGAATGTTCCAGTCGTAAAGATACTGCATATAGACTACACCGTGCAAAGTTTGTCGAAGTACAGCTGATTTACCTGAAAGCTTTCACTTAGTTCTCCAAATTTATGAAAAATGTAAAATTCTTTAAAAAAGCAACAACTCCAGAACAAAAAGGTCAAACGAATTTGGAGCGACCAGAAAAAGCCTCCTTCTCTTCAAAGTAAACGGAAAGTTAATTTCCCTGGGAGCTAAATCAATTCTCCACATTTTACTGCTAAATAAGAACTATTGCAAAAGGAATCGGGTGAAAAACTTGTTTAATCTTTCAGTTATTCAAGATATAGAGCCTTCCGGAGGACATAAGCAAATTATTATATAGATTGTAGTGCTTGGAACCTTGACCATATTCCAGGACTACTGAAGGACCATGGAGAACAAGACATTAATATAGTCTATGATTAAGTCACCTGTTTCATTAATGCGATGTCACTTTTTGATACATGATGTTTTGATTGTAATGGTAAAAGAGAAAGTATCTAACAGTAAACTATTATAATTTTAGAGCTTTAAAGCAAGGTTCTGAAAATTAGTTTTAAGAGTTTAAAATTTCATTAAATTCGATAGGATTAATGATGGACTGATCAAATAGATGTACATAATAAAGAAGTCAATTATTATGAGGAAATAATGCGGTAAATGCTGTTTTTATACACTCTAATATAATGCCTAAATACTGATATAGGGACAGAGTTATTTGGAATGTAAAAATAAATTATATCGCTTTAAAATCTTAATATGTGTCTTTGAGATTTTTACGTGTAAGATATACTTTATTTTAAGTCCTTTTAAAATAGGGGCAGATCACATTATCGAGCATTGATGTGTGCATTCCCCTGTTTTATTATAATAGAGGTCTAAAGAACATTTTCACTCCAAGGCACTTCAGAGACTCAAAAGATCTTGGCACGTCTTATATCTGAGACTAATATCTAAGCATTTATAGAGGAATGACACTCTCTGACAACTCAATGTAGAATACTCGTAGTGCTCAGAATATGCTCTAGTCACAATGAGAACAACCAATCGATTTGGACAAATATTCTGAGTACAAATATTCTGTCATTGAGTGTGAAACAAGAATATATTTACTGATTTTAATTGCGATTTTGTGTAAAATGTATGCTGTCACTTCTATCTGTTTGAATTCTTTGTCAAACATCATATATTGAGTATTGGTGCGTGCAGTCTCCTGTTTTAGTTTTATGGAGATCTAAAGAACATTTTTTTTCACTCCAGGGTACTTCATAGGCGCAATTTTTCATGGCACGATATCAAACCCAGACATAACGTAGCTTGATAATGAAGGAACAATGATAACTTAAGCCTCATGCCCTATCATTGAAAACATATTATGAAAATTAATGATGTTTTACAGGAACAGCATGCTGAGAACGTGACTATGGTCTGGAAGAAGAAGAAGAAGAAGCAAGGCGTGTTGCTTCTTCTTTAGACTGTCTGAAACTTCATATGAATACGATAGAAAACTAGTGGATGAAAAATCCTCTGGTTCAATTAGGAATTAATGACTGCTAATTACTGAAAAGGGTTAAGGATAAAGTTTTTACTCCTTTAAGAGTATATGAAATATAATTTCGAATTTTGTTCTTTTAAGAGTACAGTTATAATAAATTACCTACAACTATTTTTATTTTAATTTCACCCATACAGATTCACAAATACATTTACTTTATTCCTACTTCCAATGGAAGATTCGACTGAACGTAATGGCCTCTTTCTGTTAATTAATTTGTGATTTCTAAATCACGAATTAATTAATACTGTTATGAGGCTTTGCTCCACACGAAGCAGAGAATTTCCATTTGCCTTGTTAGTTGATAGTAGTGACTGCCAATTTATGTTTTTATCATTAATTTCGGAAGTATATTTAAACTCCAATATTCGTTACCTTCGTAATTAAATTATCTTTCCGAGTTTTGCGTGCAGGAGAACCCGTCCTCCCAAATAATCAGCTGAGTACTAAAAGACGAGAACAAAACACGCTGAGCTGTGAGAAACATAAGACACAAAATACCTAAAGGTAATACATCAAATATGGTAGGCGACGAACTAAGTGAGAGGGAAACTAATTTACATAAAATTATATCGTGCCACTGGACTTGATAGATTATTGAGCAGAATAACTCTTGACTGTTAATGTTTAAACAGCCTTCTCGGTTGATATAATAGTTGGAGTTCCTAAATGAAAAGTGTTTGAATTTTCTTCAGTGACTGAATATAGAGGTTGTTTATAAACAGATAAAAAAGAAATTAAAGGGAAATTTGCTATTTTTCTGTTTTTTCTTCTTCAAATTTATTTTTTCCTAATTTCTTATACGAAAACAGTTTTTCAATAATATCACCAAAATGCAACGTAAGTTCTTTTCAAGTATTTTCTTTAGATACTTCTTAGTCTTTTACTTTTTAATTTCTTATTCTTTTTAATCTAGCTGAAAGTGGTGATGTTGTCGAAGAGAGAGAGAGAGAGAGAAAGAAAGAAATGACTGACGAAAATTTATCACAATTTTAGCAAATGCATTGGTCTACTTAATGCTTATTAGCAGAACACTGTCCCTGGCAGGTAGCACAGTTGGTATAATCACACCGTCTTCCCCAAAGGGTGGGGCGGAGGGGAAACCTGAATTCGAATTCATCAATGAAGCAAAGGAATTTTTGTAGGCCCTATTCACAATGTGCCTGAGTTAGACGGTTTTCCTCCCGGAAATTCGGGTTTTTCGTCTAACAGAAAAATTGGCCACAGAACACATGCAATTTACACACTGTGATCACGGAATTATGACCACCCCTATGAAAACTGAATGCAACCCGTTGACCACGTGAGGTACGAGAATGCTCAGTTAGTCCTCAGTTAGACCTAAGTAGCATAGGTAAGGTGTCAGTGGTTCAGTAGGTAATAAATTCCGAGCGCGATGGGTAAAAGGAAGGATTTATCGGACTTTGATAAAGGACAGATTGTGGGTGCTCGACGAGCTGGTGCCTCCGTTTTCCAAACGGCTGAACTAGTGAGGTGTTCGAGAGCCGCCGTAGTTAAAGTGTACCAGGACTGGCGTTAAAATGGTCAAACAACGACCCGACAACAAAACTGCGAAGGTCAGCGAAAGGTTGATGTTAGAGGTGAGGGCCGGGTCCGACGACTCGTACAGGCGAACAGGCGCAGCACTGTTGAAGGCTGACTATCCAATACCACATGGGCCAACCCGGAACAATATCTGGCATGACCATGCGTCGTACGCTCGCACATATGGGCTATACCAGCACACGACCCCTACGGCATCCTCTCCTAACCAAGGTTCATCGGCGTAAAGAGCATGCTCGCCTGGTGCAAAGAGCATGCAAGTTGGACGTTAGAAGACTGGAAAAGGTGTGCTGGTCGGATGAGTCACGTTATTTACTACACACCGTGGATGGTGTGGAGTAAATACATGGAGTAAAGCGTACGGATTTGGCATCAACAACATGAGGCTCTTCATCCATCATGCATGGTATCAAAGGTGCAGGCCGATGGAGGAGGTTGTGTGGTGTGGGGCATGTGTCACTGGCAGGAACTTGGAACCCTGGTGCATGTGAAACAATGTATCAGTGGTCTCCGCTATCGTCAACTATTTGCTGACTGTGTACACCCCGATATGTTACACTTTTTTTCGAATGGCGTTGGTGTCTTCCAAGAGACAATGCGCCGAGCCATCAGCCACTTGTTGTGAACAGCTTGGTTGGCCATACCTCCCGAACGCTTCCGACATCTTGTTGAATCAATGCCACGTCGGATAGCTGCTGTACTGAGGGCAAAAGGAGAACCTACGTAGTATTAGGTAGGGGTCATAATTCAGTGATCGCTCAGTGTATATGTTGCAATACGGTCTAAGTCCCTGATGCGCCTAAAACCCTACACCAAAAACAACTGCGTTCTGTTATACTACCTCAGGGTTTTAAATTTGCTAGATTGTGAGTGCAGAAAAATTGTTGAGTACAAGATTAGACGCTAAAGTGCAGTGAATTGTTATGGGGAAATATTTTAAAAACACTATGAAATGAAATGGAGAGCTAGCGAAATTTAACAGCAACCAATCTTGTCTTCGACATTTCGGTTGTCTTGAAATGGTAAGGTTCTCGTATAAAGTAAAAGCCAAGAATCTTTGGAGTTTCCAAGTTAGCAATAAAAACATAATAAATTCATAAGAGACTATTAAACAAGATATGATAGGATGTACCAGCTTGATACTGTTTTTAAATGTTTCCTCCAGTATATTGATGCAGTAGATATTTTAAATGGTATTATGGAGAACTCGTCAAATACGCGGGTTTGGACAATATTTTAAACTAATGGCAAAACATTTTTTAAATGAACTTTATTCATTTATTTTATTTATTTGTATGTATGCACGAAGAACGGACAAAGTTTGTGATGTGTTCGTTTAAACACCACCTTGTATTTGAACAGTGCTTCTCGTAAGAAAATTTATTTGAACCTATGCTTGAACGAGTTGAGTGGCTTTTCGCAAGAGGACACTTTTTAACCATGGACTTGAATATATATGTTGTGATCTTCAAAAATATAGGAAGAAGAAGAAGAAGAAGCTTTTCCAAAGTACATAATTAGAAGAAATAAAGATAGAAGGAGAAAATGGCACTATGGTAGCCTAGTGGACAAAGTAAAAATATACAAATACACCCACCGGGTATTCGAATCTACTGGATAGCACAAAATACAGCAATTCTTTTGTAGTTTTTATCCTTTAAACTTCTCTATTGTTGTTCCGGAGTATAAACAGAAAATAGATGGATATTCGATAGTTTGGATTTAAAGCTTGAATGGATATTAGCTAATTGACATATGTGCTAGGATTGGTTCAGAAAAAAAAAAGAGAGAGATGAATTATTGACGCCAACAGTGTTTGTGGAAATATCTGTAGAAAAAACATGCTGCAACAACTGAAAGTCTGTTAATATTAAGGAGTTTAACAGAGCTTTCAGTTTTAGAAAGATTTGGGACACTTCCTTTCAGAAGTGGGACCAATATTAATGTTTGGTTAAGCTGATTTTGAATTTGTAGAGCGTTAACAGCTACTCAAAGGGAGAAACACCAAGAGAAAATAAAACTAGATTTTGGAGTACAGTACTAATAGTTGTAATATGTGAATGCCAACAAATGTTGGAAATCAGGAATTAATCAGATTTGTGTTCTTGTTTTGAAAGCTGAATGTTGTTGAATACGGGCATGGGAGAATGTAATTTCCTTTTGTGGATATGACAAGTTTGGGTTTTAGAAGGACCGAAGTTAACTAATTTCTTCTCTCCATTCGAAAATGATTAGAGATCAGTTTTATGAGCTGATGGTGGATATTTAGTAGTCGTGGTTGTTCGCGAATAAAAAGGGTTGTCAAGCTAGGAAAAAGAAGGTAGTGTGTTAGCATGAGCAAAACTATAGATAGGCAGATAGCCAGTCATTGGAAAAAAGGGGATTACTGATATATACATGAAAAAAATAGCACGTGAAAGAAAAGAACCTTGTAGTACTCCAGCCAGAATTTGTTAAGAATTTAAAAAAAAAGGCGTGCCATCTATCCTCACACGATATGATTGGTCAAAGAGAGAGAAAGGAAGAGAAATGGCCACACTCATTCGCAAAAATCAAAATAAAAACATTTTTTTAAAACAGCAAATTTACACTACATGATATCCACAGGGGGGGGGGATTCTTATCGGTTTTTCTCAGCTTTCTTAGTACCGTATTTTTAATTTCATATTCTCCTTTCGTAACGTGTGATCGATATTTTTGTTTTCTTTCAGTTTCGGTGCTTGATCAGAAGACAAACTCAAGTGCTACTGAAATGGAAATGTTGTCTCAAGGTTTAGGCCTAAATGGTTGTCAAATGAAATAATGAGACTCGTGGCAGAGAAGAAAAACGCATGGGATGCATATAAATTATCAGGCCACACAGAAGCCTATGGCTAGTTTCTAATAAAGTCACAAAGGAGGTTAGGCAGGCGAAGGCACACGAGAAATCTTTGGCAAAGAATGCTAAGAAATACAGCAAGGATTTCTTTACTTATATAAACTCTGAAAGGAAGGGGATGAATCAGATTGGTCCACTTGATATCGATGGTTCGACTGTTGATGATCCTGCTCAGATAGCAAACAAATTGAATGAGTATTTTGCATCTTCATCAAATTGCAGCAGGGTGCTTAACGATTTTGTAATAACCGAGAGCAAAGTGGAGGAGAAATTGTTGAAGTTAAACATAAGAAAGGCATCTGAGGTTGATGGGATCTATCCAGTTATATTAAAGGAGGCGGAAAAGGAAGTAAGCAAACCCTTAGCCATAATTATGGAAGCATCCTTGGACTCAGGGAAGGTTTCCAAGGCCTGGAGATGTGAAAATGTATCCCCAATTCACAAAGGGAGATCGCGGAGTGATACGAGTAGTTACAGGCCAGTTAGTTTAACTTCTGTTCCGGGTAAAATAATGGAGTCACTGGTTAAAGATGAATTGCAGGATCATCTAGACAAGACTTCAGCAATAGCAGCAATAATTCAGACACATCATGGGTTTGTTAAGGGAAAGTCTTGTCTGACAAATTTGATTGGATACTATGACTACTTTTGGATACTTTTTACTGGATGCAAAAAATAATTAATTTTGATATCATATACTTGAATTCTGGAAAGCTTTTGACACTGTTGCGCATGGAGGACTACTGTACAAATTGGAGCAGAATGGTATTAAGGGTAAGTTGCTACAATGGATAAAAGGATGGTTGAGTGGGAAAAGGCAGAGGGTGTTAATCAATGGGCGCTGCTCTTCGTGGACTGATGCTATTAGTGGAGTCCCACACGGTTCGGTGTTGGGTCCATTGTTGTTTTGTTTATTTATCAATGATATCGATGAAGGTATATATCAAGCTTAATGTCCAAGTTTGAAGATGATACAAAGGTTGGCAGGGTTGTTAATGACACTAAAGTTAGTATGCTGTTGCAACAGGATCTAGAAAATTTGGGAAGATGGGCTGAGAAGTGGCAACTGAAGTTTAACGTTGGCAAATGCACAGTACTGCATGTGGGTAGAAGTAACAGTAACCCAAGAGGAACGTACCGACTGTGTGGTACTACACTTTGGGTGGTATAAAATGAAAGTCCTGGGAGTAATTGTGCAGTCAGATATGAAGTTTTCTGAGCAATGCCAGAGCAGGTCATGGGGTTTTATCAATGATATACAGGAATTTTGCTAGCAGGGAAAAGGAGGTGATTGTCCCTCTGTATAAGGCAATGGTCAAGCCACGCCTTGAGTACTGCGTACAGGTCTGGAGGCCTCATTTTAGGAAAGAGGTAGATTTGCTTGAACGTGTACAGAGAAGGGCAACAAGATTAGTGAGGGGAATGAATGGATCCTCTTACCAAGAGAGGCTTAAGTTCTGCAAATTGCAGCGGCTGGAGACTAGGCACCTGCGAAGGTGATGTGATTGAGGTGTATAAGGCCTTGAATGGGTTGAGCACGCTGAATTCTGATGGGATTCTTCCACTTGTTCAGATTACAAACCTAAGGGAGCATAAATTCAAATTAAGGAAAGACAGCTCTACGTAGAATAGATGTGCGGAAATTTTCCTTTAGCCAGCGGATGGTTAATTGCTGGAACAAACTTCCATCTGTCGTTGCGAAAGTTGATAGGTTAAATAAATTTAAGGAGGAACTGGACAAACATTTAGAGGGAATGGTTGTGTGAATTTTTTTTTTTTTTTTTTGGCTGATGCTACATAAGCGCTACTACTACTTCAAAACATTAATCTCCAGAATTTCCTGTAGGTTATGTCACTCTAACCTATAAATTTTTTTCATGGTCACAACTTGATATATTTGTCTCCTTAATTGGAGAATCCTGCAAAGAAGACAGTTCATTTTGTTGTGAATATGATTACAAAATTATGAATCAATATGGATTTGAAGTGGGCGTCCAGCGAATGGAAGAAAATGTAAACTCTACATTGTATCATATCTTTTACCTTAGATATTAAACAGCCACAATCTGTTAGAAATTACTGTCATATATTTGTTAGAAATTATTACCGTGTAAGCCCAATAAACTTGTAAAAGGCA
The DNA here is from genome assembly GCF_048544385.1 of Mastigoproctus giganteus. Classification (NCBI taxonomy): domain Eukaryota; kingdom Metazoa; phylum Arthropoda; class Arachnida; order Uropygi; family Thelyphonidae; genus Mastigoproctus; species Mastigoproctus giganteus. The sequence goes on along the minus strand of NC_143583.1, from coordinate 110,997,525 downwards.
ATGCCTTTCTGTAAGTATTTAATGACTTTATATTAACCATGTTAGAATTTTGGTACTAAAAGATGTTAATAATAATAACTAAGCATAGAATTGTTGTTTGCTTATAAGGACTTCACGGAAAACCCTCATGTATACTTATAGTGAAAAGCAAGAGCTTGGGTTTCTCTAACCTTGTTCTTAGAATCTGTCAGCAGATGAATACCCTAAGCTACGAGATCCAGAGTGGACGAACACTGCTGGAAATCATATTTGCCATAGTGAAATCGAAGGTTTTGCTGTGGAAAATATAATAATAAGATAGGGTAAGAGCTGGCAGTTAATGGATTTCTCCTTTACTGAGAGACGGATACATGATATTTGGATGGCAGAGATTTGTTACCTTTCTTGTAAATCGTCTGGATACGAGCAAACTTCTAGATAGAAGGAGAAAATACATCGACTTTATTTTCAATAAACACTATAGGTATTCGTGAGACAAATATTTTATCTGTGAAGAAAGCGGGGAAAGGTAATCCAAAAAAATGCATTGCCAGGCACACCCTTATATTACATATGCATCTGGGATCCCCTAATACACAGCAGTATTTTAGTGAATAATTTACAGATAACATTGTTATCAGTAATATTTTATTTCCAGAAACATAATTAATCCGATTTTTGTCTGAATAAATTTACTGATTCTGGTGATTACCTGTTAGCAAGAATTTTTAGACTATTGACTTTGTTTTCATTCTGGACATGCTCCAACCTTTAGGAAACATTGCTTCAGAGAAAGATAATTTATTATTTAATCAAATATAAAGCGAGGGATGACTTTTGTAATCTTTTACCTTAGATATTCATATATGCAAATTGCAGTCATTTAAATATTCTGTTCGCATTTTGTGAGGGTGTTTATTGTTAACAGACAAACTGAGATGATGGACTATGGATGATTTCGTATGAAATCTCGACGAATAATGCAAATAAGGAAAATGCACTTATCCAAACAGCTTTAGGTTTCTAAGCTTCCGATTCGGTCTGAGTACTTTTACTGTTGACACTCTATCCAAATATTAGTATACAAACATTATGACATAACCCTAAACACTTTAAAAGCGAGTGTCATTCATAAGTTCATGACTGAGGCTGACCATAATTTCTTTACACCTCTATCTGGATGCAGGAAATTCAACCAGAATGGAAGGAGGATTGGTTATTATCGTTAGAAGGTCATTACTGTGGTATAAAGGGAGTATAGTCCTAGAAATGCTATGACCTACTTGCAGGGATATGTGCGTCCGCATTCTTATATATGAACTGTGCACAGTTAGAGTGTTAGTATTGAATGTGAGTAATCAAGTTACAATTTCTAAATGCAATTAGAAAGTGAAAAGTGCAGTAGATACGGTAATAAGTTTACCTGAATATACGACTGCCTGATTACATCAGCGAAGCTCTAAAAAACTAGGATTTTCATATAGGTACCACAGATTAGAAAAAAAAGGAAAGATACAAACCCTCACCCTTTGTGCCTTCCTTTTGTCTGCCCTCTGGCTCTGGTGATAGATCCGAGAGAAGTTGGAGACGATGACAGGAACTGGAAGTGCGATTACGAGCACACCACTTAGAGAGCAGACGCCTCCGACTATCTTGCCCGGAATAGTGGCAGGTACCATGTCACCATAACTGAAACATAAAAAGACATTTAATTACACGCTGTCCCATTTTAGTTTCATTACAGTAACAACTTATTAAAAATAAATTCAAAAATCAACACAAATTCAATTAAAAATTGATTTATGTCGATTTTTTAGCATAATAACATGTATAAACAGCTGCACTATGCAACGAACGCCATCAATATGCGTATGTTTTATTTCTTTCTCTTCTCCATCCTTTTTATTGTATACTACAACCGACTTCTTTTCACTTCACTCCACGTTATGAGACCATGCGCATATTCACGTAATTCAAAGGCAATATCCAATAAAAGGGTGTTTATACAACGTAGTTAAGAAAGCTGTCTCGTTGCATTCCTTTTAACTATCAATCTATGTCCATTAAACATAGACATTTGTAAATTATTCTCTGATATGAATAATAAATAGTAGAATAAGTCTAAGTCAGTGCCGAAGATTATACAACCAGCTGATTCTTCATTTTTTTCCAGCTTCAGCTATTGCTCTTAATAAAGTTTAGGCTCCCCAAAGAGTGTGGGAAGGAAATCTAGCGCACATAGTGGACTAGATTTCCTTCAACTTTCCTTCTAATTTTATATTAAACACTACCAAACTAATCTAACGAATTAGGCATTCTTGTAATCATGCGCCAAGGATGCATTAAGGCAATTCAAGCGCGAAGTGGGACTGTTGGAACGAACTGTTTACCGATTGCTTAGATAAATAATACATTATTTATCTAAGAAATTCTTAGTACACTATCCTTTGTTTACCGAATAAAATGTGTACCGATCTTGTATTCACTGTTTGTATATCTAAGTAATGTTGTATTGGAAAACGTAGTAATGGTATGTTACATAATTAATTGCAAAGAATTGGGCCGTAGAATCCATTGATTTCAACGAGCTTTGCATCTACTGCACAGAGTTGAGATATCTATCCAACTGTGTGAGCCTCTACCGAGAATGCATTAAGACAATACAGGCAATGAGTCGCTCTGTCGCAGTACAAAATGTCTGTTCCAACAGAAGAGAGAGGTGAATGTTGTGGTTTAATAAATGTAATTTAGTAACAAATGTCCATAATCCTATTGAATTTTGGTATGATTTCTTAAAATCCCATACCAAAACACAACGGGTTTTTTTCCCAGATAGTAATGGTTAAAATTCTGAAACTGAGCGAAGGTAAGTCTCCAGAAGTGGATGGTACACACCTTATACTACAATAGGCTGTACCTGAATGCATCATCCTGTTGAGGATATTAATGCGATCATCATTAGACTTCCGGGGAGATCCCCTCCCCCCAGACTGGAGAAGCACTAACGTCTCCCCAGTCCACAAAGGAGTTGCAAAAGACGTGATTGGCGGCTATGGACCAGTGAGTTTGACTTTGGATGGGCAAGGTCTCGGAGGCTGTGATTAAGGGCACGATAAGGACCCATCTCGATTGGAGAGGAATCCTTAGTGGATCGCAGTAGGGGTTTGTGAGGAAGAAAGTCTTGCCTTCAGTAAATTATTATGACGAAGTCATAAAAAAGTTGGATGCAAGGAACAACTTTGATATTATCTATCTTAACTTCAGTAAAGCTTTTAATGAGGTTTCTAGTGAAAGGCTATCATCTAAACTGGAGAAAATCGGGATTACTGCTAAGATCCTTCGTTGTATCAAGGACTGGTTAAAAAATAGGAGAAGGAGGATAGTCATAAATGAACATGCCTCAGTGTAGCAAGTCTCAAGATCAGTATTGGCGAGGTTTCTCTTTCTAATTTTCGTTAATGACATTGATGAGGGACTACAGGGGAATTATTCGAAGTTGTCTGATGATTTTAAAGTAGCAAAGAAGGACAAGAACTAGGGCAATTTTGCTTCAAAATGACTTAGATCGGTTGCGCAAATGGTCTGGGAAAATGGCAACTGAAGTTTAATGCTTCTAAATGTAAGCTTTTTCACCTAGGGAACATTGAGTAGATTCAGAGATTCAGAAGCCAAAAAGTCGAATAAAAATAGCCTGTTTCGCTAACGAATAAAATACAAACGTTGTGTTGGTTTTCCATCTCATCCTGAGCTTTGACTTATAAGTTCCACGCGACAATAGGAGGCTGAGGAATCTGTTTAAGTGTAACTGTAAACAAATTATTCGGTTTACCAAAAATAACATTTTAATGCATTACTTTTAATTTAGAGCCGAATCCTAGTTTTGCTATAGATTGATGACCCACTCCACGTGCTGTCCTTCTAGAACGAACCCTCCTGCTGCACTTTTATGTTTTCGATTGGCAATTTTTTTCTTTTCCTTTATTTTTTGGAATTAATGTCCGTACTAGATACTACATAATCCTTGGCCTCGTTAAGTATCATTGTCTGCCACACCATTTATAAAGAAGAAGAGAAACAGCCAAGAAATAAATGACAATGGGCTGTGCTGATTTGTTTACTACAAATAGCAGAAGAGGCAATTACGAAAATTACGTATTTTGTAGTTAATCCAAGCGTCGTTTAAGATATCTCGGTCCAGAAAATTGATCAGAGGACATCGTACTTAAGTCTTTAATAAAGGAACGAACGGTAGAAAATATTAAATCTAAATGGATGTTACGGTCTGTGGGAAACTTATACAACCGATATGATCGTTACTTTCTGTTACTGTAAAGTAACTGGAGAGAGGATCAGTTCTCTATGGATATATCATAGGGGACATTGAAATCAGCCCATAATTATATCGTGGCAGTTAGCTGAGCACGGATGGAGAAAATTGTCTAAATTTGTTTCTAACGTAATAAGTATTTGCAATTTTTGGCAGGTGATGGTAAATAGACCACTGTGACACAAAGCCAATTCCCCATTCGATAAGGGTTTGCTGAAGTCTTTATGAGCTGGAATGTAATGAATATAATTACTTTAAGAATAATATTAATAATCTGTTCTATTAATAATCGTAATCGCCTGAGCTTTAGAACCTCTGTAATCTCTAAGCGAAGAAACTATTCGATAAATTTCTTAACTGTTAGAAATTGAAGTTCCTTTGATTTTAACCATGAAAGGTTCAACAAGCACAAGCGCTCTGACTAAACAACAGGGTTCAAAAATGCATTCGTATTCGTTTTCTTTGCGATAAATCTTATAAGAGGGATAAAATTCTTTATTTTAATTTCGTCGCTTCTAATTTTTTTAATAAAAATCGTTATGGAATGTGTTCCTTAATCTTCGTAGCTGAAGTATCCGGGCGCTCAGCGTTGTTATAGTTTTTTCTCCTTTTTTTTTTTTTTTTTTTCGTCTGGGTGCAGTCATCAATTTGGATTTGTGTACCCTGTCACTTTTTGCTGTGCGCGTTTTTGCCAGCTCATTTTTCCGACTTAACTACGCCGTTCAAATAAGACATCGTGCGTGGAGGAAACCCTCTCCTCATTATGAACATTAATTGTAGACGAGAGGATTTCAACGGAAGCTCATTTATTAAAAACTGACTGCAGAATATGCTAAGGAAGCGTGTACAGTGGAAGATTCCACTACAGCCTACTAAAGAGTTCATATAATTCAGCGAGAGGATCGCTAGTTTAGATATCCCATTGCTCCATTACTAATGAAGTTACTCTTCTGAATGAGTAAGGGTCGCTTGTTTTGTGTTTTTTTCCCTTTTGATACGTTGATTACTGGTCTTTTAAAAACATCAAAGCCTTTACTATAATTGCTGCAGTTCTCACTAGCTTTGATCTCTCTCCTCCGTGGCAGCACAGTCAGCCACGCAATTTGAACCTCATTGGAGATCAGAGGAATTCTTAAAAGTCTCTCCACGGGTTAACCCTCTTATCTCTTTGGTAGGAGGGTTAACCCGTGAGCTATTCTGGTTTTTCATTCCGCACAACGCCTTGAGCAGACATAATACACACAGCACAATACGCCTGAGATGCTAATACACTATATAAATAATAACAAAAGCTGCAATTAGAATGGCGTATTTTTCGCATTAAAAGAATGGCGTGAAAATTACTCTGCTTCCTTCGCTCAGAACATCTTATATCGTTTAAAATTTATCTACTTGTTTTAAGCTCAGATATAACGGATGCATAATCCGTTGTTATTATTATTATTAACATCTTTTTATTTCGACATCAGTGGGAACCCCCGGAACAGTCTGGTTTGGCTAAAGGGATATACATTATAAATATTCATTGATTGGATTAAAAGAAAGGAAAACACATTGTATGTACAAGTAAGCTCATATAGACACTGAAATTTCAAAACTATGAAAGTGGTACAGTCAATAGTTCTACTTTATACACTTCTTTCAGGATGTCCTGTCTGTAGCGCTTCGAGCTGCAGAAAGCTGAGGCATCAATTCCCAGGGAGTTATATGGTCCGAACGTATTCGCCGGAAACACTGATTCTAGGAATTGCAGGTTTTGTAGTGGAGATCTAAGACAAGGTGTTGCACTGCATTGCACTGGGTTCATTCGGTTGTCCGAGCGTTTGTCGTCACTTCCCAAATGTCGGGTGAATCCATTCGGCCACAAAGCAGTTGTGCCAAAGTGTGCAAATTCCTCTTCTTGATGATGGTTTCCCATGGTTTCATGCCGAGGTTTGCGTACAGCACACTTCGAGATATGGTAAAATGGTGACTCATCTCCCTGTTTAACCATCTCAGGAGCCAATACTCCGTTCCCTGGCCAAAGCACAGATGCATACAGCGATACGGGGATCAAATTTCTTTGGACGTAATCCAAGAGAAACCCTCGAGGCCTAAGACCGACCAGCTCCTGTCGGATCGCCCAGAGGGCCGCGAGCGTTTTCTGCCTGGCCGTACTTCATCCCACTTCAACCCCAAATCAGTGTGAGAGTGAACTTTTTCAATGACAGACCTATCGATTTTGAGTGTTATTTCATTCTTTGTTTTACTTTTTGTGAAGGTCATCTGAGCTGCTTTCTGAGAATTCAACTTTAGCTCGTAGATAATCCTGGAGTTCAATCAGGACATTCTGTGTTTCAAAGGCGACTGCATCTACTTTTTGATAGGAGCTTACTAACCCCTGGCTTTTTGGCAGTGAAGGGACTTTGCAACACTATGCAATCTTGTAACTTAAAATTGAAGATGGTTGACTAAAATATTCTCTCTCTTGTTTTAACCCTTTTTCAAGTGTGGTTGAGTTTAGCCGGTCGGAGCCGTTGAAATGAATGGTTCCCCTGATTTTGCTCCGATTCTTTCATAGCCTTAAAACGACTATCTATTAATCTAAAGCTGTAATATACATAATCTTACGTCGCCCCTTAGCAGCGATATTTGTACAGTCCTGAATTTAAATAAAAGATCACCCGAAGACTGAAAAAATTGCTGAAAACTTTTTGTACTTCGGTAAATGCTAATTATGGATAAACAAACTGTACTTTTCAATGCTGGACTTTAGCGCTCTAACACAGAAGAGATGGAGACTAGCGGCACAAGACAACATTAGAGCCGTTTTCACTGTACAGTCTTATTGGTATCAAAAGGAACCAATTTCTTCAAACCCATCTCACTGCGAATTCCATGCATGGCAAACTCGTTAACTTAATGACTAGGTTAAATGACTGGAACCTCTTTATTAGAAACTGAAATGTGGCTTTTGAGAGGAGAGTGTTCTTTCATTAAATAAATCAGTCTCTCTCTCACACTCTCTGGAAAAACATATGAACACACATTGGCTGCACGGATGGTATAAGACGTCTTGAAGCGATTTAAGATGCGCTACTCAGAGATTACAAAGAATCGATCAAGAACAGAAGCAGAAAACTTCATTTAAAGGAAAGCATCAAGAAGTATTTTAGTTCCGAACTCTGGGCTTAAAATAAGACAAAATATCAATCTGCAGGATTACTCTCGAATTCCTTTTGAAATTAACTTCTTTTGTTAAGTCAGTGATCGCAAATTTATTTTTTTTCACTGCATCATTTCATAATTCTTAATTCATTCAAATTTTTCTCGGAACACCAGATACCAGACATTTTCTTCAACGTTTTAAGCAAGACTGTTTCCTAGAAAAATAATTTAAAGCAGATTCTTTAAGTTTATAATTTAATTAGATTTTTCAACCTTAAGAAATATCTTTAAAAAAGTAACCTATCAGATAATACCATAAAGAATTTCGTTTTTTTTTTCGAATTGCCAAAATTCACATATTCACATCGAATATGTGAATATTAATTACATCATCAACGTTTTATGTCTTAAAGAGCAGGATGCTTCATTTTTAAGACGTCGAAAACAAGATGGAGGAATCAGGAGAATATATTAGACGTATAATGCTTGAATTCATTTTAAGAAGGAATGATGGAACCGCTGTCACTAAAACATTCAAGATGCATGTATTGAGAAAGCTCTGATGAATACAGTTATTACATGAAGCGTGTTCATGTCATCAACAGCATTTTGTTGATGACCGGATGTAATTCCACTTGAAGAAGATCCTTCTGTAACTGTTGAAATTTTCCTAAACTCAGTTACATTCAATCTACACTCAATTACACACACACGTGCGAAAAATCATTGCCGAAAGGGCTACGAATTACTTTCAGATTAAATTCATTCGCTATATGCACTTTTCCCCAAAAATATTCTTGTCTGATAGTTGTAAGACCCTAAGTCAATTCGAGAGGAGTTTACATTAATAACTCACAGCTACCAGAGACAAGCAGCTCACTATCACAATAGACAGCATATTTGTGGTTTAAATACGGCCATGTAGAGCTCCATACTACGCGTACATGCTGCATCACAATTATATCATTTTAACGATGCCTATTTATAAATAATTAACAGTGTTATTATAGCTTTCCAACAAGAAAGAGGAGTACATCTGGACTGGAAAGTTTGGAAATTGTGAAGCTAAATCAGTTACTCTTCATTGCATCCAGAAATTTGTAACTGGAAAATCTAGTTCTATAGAAACTTGCTGTCCGCCATAAAAAGCCTCTTGTATAAAATATGCATAATGCACGAACAGATTTCACGCACGAAGCCACATTGAGGTATCTTTGCATTAGGAATGCCCCCAATCGTGACTTCGTGCACGACGTCTCCTGCTACGCCATCACGTAGCGCACTGACTATATATATAAGCTCGTCAGAGCCTGGAACTATAGCACTCAATAGCCCGGTTCCACACAGAGAATGAATAGGTGACGTAACCCAATAGGGATGATCATTAGGGCCAGATTGAGTGGGAGGTTTCCGTACAGCCGTATTTCATCTGCAAGAAGTGAACCAACCGTAGCAGAACCAGCAGCCAGAGATCTTATATAGGCTATCCAAGCGGTGTTCACTAAAAGAAGCGAAAGAAGAAGCTAATGTGTCACCTCTTTGTTGTATTGCGTAGTCAGTAAAACAATTGACCATGCAGTACAACGTAGAGGACAGTACGACCCATTTCAACTTCGTACATCGGACACTAGAACGGCTGGACTATCGATGACGACGGCTCACCTCAGTAACCCTACTGACATAAGTTTACATGAGACTTTACATAAGTCTCATGTAAAGGGAGCACGACAGCAGAGCATGGACGTGAATTACTGGAAAGGGGTTGTCTTATCCAATGAATTTCATTTCGAAATGTACCTGACGGACTGCGGGTGCGGCATGCTCAATATGAGGCTCTCGAATCCCTCTGCACCTCTGTACAGATCGGCGCTGGGGGGATGTAACGGTGTGGAGCATAATTGGATGGAAGCTCTTGGGGAGGCCCGATGCCTTTTCACCAGTACCTCTCTGGAACCTCGTGCACCATCATATCTAAGACGATGATTTAACTGACCATCTTTCCAGATCACCAAGGCATCTTTCAGTAAGGCAAAGCTCTGTGTCAGAAGGCTGTAACGGTACTGGACTGGTTCGATGAGCTATCAAGCAAGTGTCCTCCCATGGCCATCAAACTCGCCTGATCTCTTCTCAATTAAACACGTTGGCCGTTCAAGCCAACATGTTCAATTGGAAAAATAGATCAGACGAATTCAGGCCATTCGGAGACTGAATACAGTACCATCGAATACACGACAGCTATTAGATGCGGTATGGTTGGCATGAGTCACCATAGCAGCACCTGAATTCTATGTCTCGATATATCCAGGCGTGTCTGGCAGGCCAAAAGTAGTGCAACCAGGTACTAGGTAGGCGTTTCTAATGCCAGGCTGGTTCAATGTCCAGATTAAACTGATTAAACTTCCTTGTGGAAACAAAAACGACTTAAATTAGTAAAACACCATTTATTAGTATTACAATGGCTAAAAATGAAGCAAATGTTTTCTGCATCTGCAAAAAGAAATGGGGGGAAAAGGAAGAAAAACATCTTGGAGTATACTTACATTTCATTATTCTCTTTTGGCTTAGTTTTAACAATACGACCTTTTCCATAATACCTCATCGCATAACGTATGCGCAGCTATTACCATTTATTAAATATGACCTTTAGAGAGTATGTGCAGAGGCGGTATTCTGCCGCTATCGTTACGTCATGGGGTGTGAAAATCGGCGGAGCACTCGTTCATTAATTTTTAAAATTACGGGGAAATTTTTATATTTCGTGAGCGCCCATGGATGAAGAAAATACTTCGAAATTATTAGGAACAAAAAATGCAGAAATCTAACAAATATCTCCAAAGTCACTGTTAACACGAAGGGGGACTGTTTAGTTGGATGGCAGAACTAGACAAGAGAACAAATGATCTGATATACATACTGTAAAAATCCACGCTCACTTTTATTGGTTACCATGAAAGGTTATTGAAAATTAAACAAAACTGCTGCCATAACGTTTCCCCATTCCAGGTTTCTGTTGGTCTCCTCGATGGCTGCAAGTTTTTTCACAACTATTTCATGTTTATCGAAACTGTGTTAACACTGCTTTTACAAACTTTCGTCGAAATGTTCCGAATTCGATTTGCAATTAATTTTTTCATCACCTCTCGCTGCTATTACCCATAAGATTAACGAGCCTGCGAGTTCCGTCTTATGCATTGATCTCCCTTGTGAATTGGAACTGGAAGAAAAACTAATTTATCACATTTCCGAAGGGTACGACTTAGCCTTAATCTCACTGGCCCGTTGAAAATCATTAAAGTAGCTTAATTAACCTTTTCATATATTTCCTCCCAACCAAGAATGGAATATCCCCTGGCTACAACTTTTTCCCGTTAATTTTCTTTTCTCCTCCTCAATTACGAAGTTCGACTATCAACAAACTCGGATTTCAGAGATTTTTCTGATATTTTTCTCCCGCGTGACGTTTAATTTCTAACCTAACTTCCATCCACAATTAACAAAATTACCTCACTAGATTTTATCTCTTTTCCTTTAGTGGTGCCGATATTTGCTCCACCCTATGTTTTTGACGCCCCATAACAGATTTCTAACATTTCTTAGAACTCTCCTTAGCACTCAATTTAAATCAGATCTAAATTTAAATCATGGTCTCTGTGGCTTCAGAGACCATGACTATCTCTAATATTTTGAATCGCTACTATATTTAGCGATTCAAGAATAGAATATCTTAATATAAAATAGCGTTTCACTTCTGGAGAAGGAAGCTATAGCTCCGATATAAAACTCAGTGGTGAGCTCGCATTTGGAATATTGTGTTTAGATTTGGGCTCCGCATTTAAGAAAATACATTGAATTAATGAAAGGATCCAAAAACAGGCGACTCGTCTGTTTTTGGACCCTTTCAAGGTGAGAATAGCAAAGCAGCATCCATATGAGGAGAAATCATAAATGTGTGAATTACAGAGATTGGAATCAAGGCCTCTATGGTTGGGGAGTGGTCTAATCACAGAACATAAGGGCAATGAAGGGAGTCAAATTGAATGAGGGTGGAATTTTCACATTGAAAAAGAAAAATATCTGTTAGGGAAAAACCAATTGATCTCAGAGTTTGGTTATCGTTTTGTCACGCACCGGAATTAAACAACCTTCCTGGGCGGTTGACAGTCTGATCAGGCTTCGGGAGCACCTTAGATGAGTACTATCTGAGGGACAAGCATACGATAAGAGGAATAGTGGGTGTATAGACAAGGGTTTTTTTTTGGCAGCGAAAACCTAGCTTCTTCTCATGTTTTGACATTTACTAAGAGGCGCAAACATTCATGCTCAGAGGGTGGAATTGCGGATCGTTTGACAGAAGAACCCCACCACTTAGATGTTGCATGCGTTGATAGCGAATTGTTATATGGAGTTTGATTTGGGTTTTGGTTTTAATGGCCCAAAAACGATGAGAGTTATAATGCGCCGTCAGATGGAGTATAAACGGTTGAAACAGAATTAGAATTTTGTGTGTGTGTGTGTGTGTGTGTGTGTGTGTGTGTGTGTGTGTGTGTGTCCTATATAATACTATTAGATAATTAATTAACTGTTATCTAATATTTTCAGATACAGTAAGCGTTTTTTGTTGTTTTTAATAGCACTGTCCACACATTCTTGACTGCTTGCCTGATCCTTGCTTCTCTTTTGCTATCTCCAGCTATCGTATTTTAATTAGCCCCGATAAGAGGTAGTTATCATTATATCAGACCTCTCCCCTCCCCAGACATATGATTTTTAATGTGTCTGAATCAGACTGTGAACTCACGTACATAGCAGACTTAAACTCTGATACATGGGCACAGTGGCAGGTGGTTATAGTGTTTTGCGACCCCTCGGATAGACAGAAATGTTGATGCTCAAAGAGTGGAACTCTTTAGCCAAGAATTTCGAATGTGTGGGCTATAGAGCTTGGAAACCAGTCGCTTTAAAAGAGACCTGATTGAAGGCAATAAGGTCTGAGAGGGCTATAGTAAATTGAATGAAAGCAAGCAAAATTTTCACTTTTATAAAGGATTCCAGAACTATGGCCATAAATTGAAATTACGGTGGAAGAAGTTTAGACTGGATTGTAGGAAGTTTTTGTTTTAGTCAGCACTTGTTAATCACTGTAATCAAATTCCTTCTATGAATGGTTCAGGCTGACAACTTAGAGATATTCAAAGGTCGACGTCAGTCATCCGAATTGGTATCATCTGAAACGTCAATTAACCGAATCAGTCATTAAAGCGATAGACATTTATTCCGCATTTATTATCGTATATCAGTTTTATTCTACATCAGTCAAAACATGTTAAGGAAGACGAGAAATTTATCTTTAATGGTAACCTGACTTACGTTGATGCACTCTTTATAGTGAACGAGAATAGCTACGATTATATTCTCTTTCGGTTCTTTTCTTTTAATTAAGTTAAATTTTATTAAAATTAAGTTTATTAACACAACGTCGAACGAGGTCTCCTTTCACTATATTATATTTGCACTTGTAGCTGAGTGAACTGTGCCACATAACGTAGTCTGGTGTGCTGCAAACAACAAAACTTATTTAATGATCGAAGGCAAAAGTGGAATTTAAAAACCGAAGAATGGTTAACGTCGTTTTTCGATTGTTCCACTTCGATGACAGTCGATATAAAAACTGACTACTCATTTTTATACGCACAAGTCGATTATTCGATCTGGTCAAGCTCCAGTTGGTCCAATAATCGAAGTCTCAGTGCGTTTGAATCAAATATATAACATTCTTAGCCTATACTGTACTGTATCTCTATTTTTATCTCACTAAATGCAGATTACCTTTATAAAGCTGCAAGTTTCATTTATTGGTTTAACCTGCCCATACTTATCAAGAATCTGTTACCACGACAGTATTATTGGCGCCGTTCATAATTCGCAAATTATTAGACTTTCTGCGCATTGCGATCGGAGATTCTATGAATGTTTTTGGGAGACTAAAAACAATTAAGTAGGAATTCCGTACATCTATCTGCGACTAACTAACTCAGCCTGGAGTTAACAGGCATCTAGAACTTCTGTTCTGCGACGTCAACTTAGACCTTTTGAAAGAAGGAGCTGGAGGAGTTAGCCACTCGGCTTGCTATATGCTATTGCCTCAGTGGACTATTATTAGGACTCAAAAATCATCTAACACTATCACCTTTGCTTTAAGACTCATCCACTGTTAGTTGTCCATTCGCTCAAATTCACAGAATATCACGCAAACTTCCTTTTAGAATAAATATTTAAAATTACGCCCACTTCGTAAAGATGATCGATTCGTATCAGTTACTTTCCATCCCATTGTTTTCATGTTTTAGCTCTCATAGCAACGTTATAATTTCCCAAGTGAGATGAAACCTGAGAGCATAAACAAGTAGCCAACTCGAAGCACGTCTAAAAATAAATGAACTGCTGTGTCTAAAACCCGTAACGAGTCTAAAAGACATAAATAAAGACAATGAATGAGCTACAAATGTGGGGTTTGTGAGTATTTTATAGTAAAAACTTTAATTCCTCTAGTTAAACACAATTACTGTCTTTCAGAAAGTATAATCCGCAATCTTCTCAAAGGTATTTGGACCTCGAAGGTAATGAACATGTGCGAGCCAGGCAAAGGCAGATAAGGGAAGGGAATAAGTGCGTGCAAGAAACAGCGAGATATCAGTAGCAGCAAGTAGGAGCTGCAGCAAGAAGCTTATACAGTTTCAAAGAGATTCGACTGTCGGTTGCCATGTCAGTAATTTGTCCATACATGGTACAACAGACCATTTGAGGCCTCCAGTGTCGTCAGTGGTCGATGTGAAAATATGGAATATCGAGGAAAACGGAATGACGTATAAATGGAAAAACAGCTAACTGCGCTGGGCCGAAATTTATATTAGACAACAGTCTGATAATGCGAAAAGGTATAACGTGAAAAAAACATAGTTTCTTAAAGTACCAACAGTGTGAAATAGAGTTGTATAGAAGAATTATAAAAATTATATTCACACCGTGAGATTTGTATTTAACAGATTGGGATTTATTAATTAAGCCATATTACTAGAATCCTAGGCTACGGTTCCTGAATATCGCCGATGGTAAAGATTAAGATACAGGTCCAATATAGTTAGGGAAGGACGATACGTGGTTGTTTTCCATTAAGGTTATTATTATATTAATACCACTCTTATACCACTTTAAACTGATAATATAGTTTATTAGGCTGTTCGCCTACATTGCTATACATTAAAGTGATAGTTTGGGTATCTTTACCGATACCCATCATCAGACCACGCTGCAGACAGACTCCTCTTGCCTCTGGTTCAGGCGGACTGGAGGCAGTTGTATCTGATTTATTTTCTTTTCCTGTATGCACATCAGGTAGGCGAACAGCCTAATAAACTATATTATTAATTTCAAGTAGTATAAGAGTGATACTAATACAGTATAATAATGACATTAAGATATAGGTTTCTGTCAAAGAATGGGTTACGCAAATCCGTTGCACAAGAGACGCGTAATTTGCCATGTAAGAGGAAAGCGGCCATTTTCTGTGTGCATCAATGAGATTGCTCCTGCTATGACCGAGATAAGTGCGCATAATTCACATGTCCGATAGTGGTAGAGAGAGAGAGAGATTGCTATAAACCAAACCTTTCATGGCGAATTGTCCCAAGGTCTTGAGAAACATGCTACACCTGGTGCAACAGCTCATTCCGAGAAATCCTGAAAAATATTTGAGTTCCTGGCTAGGATAGGGACGGACAGTACAAGTAATTGGCCTTGCAATATTCTGTGAACCCCCGCAAGGAGCACTTCAAATTGAAAGGTAATTTTAACACCCAGAATATGTCGGTATGGAAAGGTCACATTCACGTGCCTGTGAATAAAATTCCACTTGTTATTGTGTGGTGCAGTTTCACCTCTATGTTCATTATAGGACGCATCTTTTCTGAGAAGGTTCAATGAGAATGCAGTTTCATAAAGCGTATCTTGACTGATGCACAATATCAGGAACTCTTCGCCCAGAATGAAGTTGTTTGGTGAGGACTTCATGATATTCATACTGCAGCAGGATGAAGCACTTTCTGGCACAGTGGCATGATATTGACACGTGTGTGTGTGTGTGTGTGTGTGTGTGTGTGTGTGTGTGTGTGTGTGTGTGTGTGTGTGTGTGTGTGCCACTACACCCCTATCCACTTACTCTATATTTTCCTGGATAAGAAGTTTTCCAAGGGAGTGGAGATTTAGAACTTCTTAGAAGGGAAAATGACCTTTAAGGTATGAAATAAAAATGAAAAGATACACATACATAAGTTAAAGATCCTTTTTAAGTACTATTTCCGAATTTATAAGTATTTTACTCTGCCTATGGGAAACATTTTTAAACTGAGGATTTCTAATTGCTTAACATTCTATTAATTAAACTCATTACCAAGTTGGAAGGATGAGATGATTGGAGTTTCAACATACCTTAAAAGGTCACAATTACAATAAGACAGAGCAACAATCCACTAAGTAATTCGACGTATCCAATTATGGATATCGATGAAAACAATTGCAATATGTCACTTCCATTATATAAAACTGTTTATACTAAAAAGGTTTCAGGACTGAAAAACCTCAGACCACGGAAAATTCACTAATCGAACAAGTTAGTGCGTAGTATCATTTTATTTCGTATTAAATCACTGAAGTAGGTGAAATGGCTCGTTTTTGTTACATCTCATATTGTGAATGCCTTCACAACGAGTTGCCCTGATATTGAACTACCTTCAATAGTGGATTCTCGAAGAGGCAACATTTCACCAGTGGATTCTAGATGGATACCCCGGTGGTGGTATCCGCCGAGATTAAGTAACACTAGTCTTCTCCATTGGCGAAGTGTTATTGGAAGTAGTGCAATATCAGGGCAACTCGCTGTGAAGACATTCACAATATTGGATGTAAAAATTAATGACGCCATTTCACCTACTTTGGTGGTTTACTACGAACTAAAATGATGCTTGGCACCAACTTGTTCGATTACCAACATGTTTATATTATTTTATATTTTTAATATAAAAATAAAGAATTCTATATTTAAAAAACGTATTAAGTGGGAAAATGTCATTATAATAATACTCTGTAATCTTTATCACGTAGTTTTTATGGGGAAAGCTTTTTACCCGGGAAACTTCTTACGTGGGAAATAATGGAAATCAAACCTAGTATAAGGGAAAGCTTCTTATATGGGATTTTCTTCCCCAATATATATATATTGGGGCCATCCGAGAATGACCTCATCTATTGTGTGCTTTATGTCCGTAAATTGCGTGTGTTCTCTGGTCAGTTTGCCTGTTTTTCTTGGGTCAAATCTGAAGTGTCTGGGAGAGGGAAACCTTGCTATTCTCACCCGAATAACCCAGCCACAAAATTTAAAAAAAGCCCATAAAAGTTCCTCCCATCATTGTCGAGATTCAGAGAGCAGTCTTTTCCATCCGGTATGTGGAGAACGGTAATTATAACCACTGTGCAATCTGCGGAAAAAAATGCAAAATCTGGACTCTTCGCTGAAGAGTTACGATTACCATTAAACAGGAGTTAGCCAAACGAAAACCGCAGATAAAATATGCCTTTCGATTTCCACTCTGTAACAGAGGAATCCAGGTTGGCTGAAGTACCACCATTCTCTGAAAAATACTTCTAATCCCTAGGATTGTAACATTTATATAATGGACTTTCTACGAATATGAGAAAATGTCGCCCACTTGATTCTAGAGAGATGCACTGCTCTCGTTTAGGAGCTGTCATTCATCCATTTATCATCCATATTCATCATCTACATCTTCTATCATCTCATTTGACGTAAGTATTTCTCTTTTTAAGTAATACCGTTCCAGGTCCAGAAGTCCAATAACCAATTTCGGCATATACGTTTATAATGCTTTCTGCAGTCACCGGCCACAGTTTCTTTTGCGATGTTCCTCCTCTGTTCTTTTAATCTTCGTACAATTGTCTGCAGCAGCAACTCAATTCATTTCCAATGCAAATTCAAGCCGCATTGACTAAATAGTATTCTCCCAAAATTTCGCTACAACTGTTTTTCTGCTCTTTCTTTCTTTAAATATCTTTTACACGTTTTGTCATACGCGTAGCTTCGTCTTACCAAGCATTAAGTAAACTTAAGGATACGAATACTTTCACAATTCTTCCGAGTTATTCTGGATGGCATTTAGACAAAAGAAGCTAGAGGAGGGAGTGTGGCGAAAGAAGTTGTTTGTTCAGCGTTAATACTGGAAAGTAAGGTCATTGCTTTCTGAATTATTTAGTGAAACAATTAAATGCACGCGAGCAGCTAAAGTTAATGTTATTTTACTGCGTTGTCACGATACTTTACTAAAAAAAAACACAATTCCCAAACGACTTCTTGTTAGGCTTTCATCGAAAACATTCTCATAAAACTGTTCACAATGGCACGCAATACCGTACCCATATTATTGGTACACACTTAACAGTATGGTTTTTCAGGTGGGAATGTCGCTTGAAGAATTGCTTTTGATAGCGCAGAGCTCTTATTTGTTCCAGCAGATCCCTCGAAAACCCAAGTGCAACGTCGGATGGCGAAATGCTTATATTTACCTCGAGCATTATCATTTATTCAATTGCCAATTACGCGATAGCTCTCCACTGTTTGCCCACTCATTTCTTCCAATGCCCCTCCGTGCAGTCCCTCCGTTCTTCTCCTCGAAATAACATTTTCCTGCGCGTGTTGCAGTCCTAACGCGATTAAAATAAAAAGGTCAGAGTTTAACTGCCTGATCTTCATGCCGTATGTGGGTACACGCTTTGCACTATCATCTCCAGAGAATCAGCGCATATCTCGAGCAAGTGCGTCTAAAGTCGTGCGCCATTGGTTGTCTTATAATGATGCACGATGCGAAAGGTCGCAAGAAAACGTTATGTATAGGAAGTTATTTGAAACTCGTTTTCATTGTTTTGTCCCCAAGCTGTTAAAGAGCGAAAAAGTGGAAAAAGGTGGTTGGCGTGCTTCTGAAGGATAGATTGAGTTTTAACCCCGAACCACCTGGATCAAAATGAATTATAACGCGCTATAAAGGACAGATCAAAAGACAAACACTTCATTACTAAACATTCAAGTTCGAAAAGTTAATTGGTTGCATATCTGTGCAACTTGTACTGCTCAGATGTGCAATATATCTCAGATGAAAACTCGTTTAGGATATTATACAATAATTTTAATTATATTTATCAATAAATGAATATTTTATATCAATGGAATTTCAATAACAAAATACGTTGCCATTTCGGAAACATAAGGAGAAATTTTGAACAGGTTAGCTGTTACAACTGGTGTGGTTTTTTTATCTTTTTATTAATTTTATTTCCTTATATGAAATTAGATTATATACACAGGTTGACCATTTAATTCCTGGAATGGACATATCTTGATTTTAACCTTCGTCATCGAGGTCTGTCAGTGCTCTCTCTCTTTGTCGAAATAATCTCGTTCGAAGTGTATACACTTGCGCCATTGACGAATCCACTCGTAGAATCACTCCTGCAAACCATTTCTTGATAAGACTTGAAGAGTGGTCATTGTGCATGTGTCACTTGAAAACTGAAGTCTACTTCAAATACTTGTCTCCATCAACCTCTAGAATTTCTCTCACAGTCTCTGTAGCATTAAAACCACGTCGAGCACAATAGCGAATAACAAAACGTTTGCTCAGTCTTCAAATCTTCCATATGCAGCTCACAAAAACGGTTCACACCGACAGCACGTAACTTACAGCCACTCTACAATTACCCGACAACATGTCAGAACTTGCAACAGTGTCAGCGTATTCTTGGGTATATACTCTCCTGCTATCTATCGGCAGAAGGGTGTACGTCAAACGATACGCCTACACTTGAGTAGTTGTACGGTGGCGCTGCCATTGCGCGAATTAAATGATTAATCCGAGCAGATATTTGCAATTATTGTGTTATATTGACTGTACATTTGTTTAATTTTACATTATCTGCACGTGCATATTTCGTTTACAAACAGTGATTAGAATGCTTTGTAAAAACTGTTTGTAATTTTTCAATTCATTTCAATATGCGCGTTTACATACACGACATACTGATGCCTAATGGCCTTAGCTACTTTTACCACATATTCTACAACAATCCAATCCACACAGTTTTTGTTAAGGTCAATTTAATCACTTAGTTCTTAAAAAGAGAATTAAAAGAATCAAATATTTCAAACCAGTATATAACAGGTACATTAACCTGTTATTATGGGCCCAGATATGCCATTAAGAAACACGTGCGCACTCCCAAGCTGAAACCCCATTGCATCTGATCGAGTGGTAATCACGAAAAGTGAATGAAAACAATTCAAATGGGGCTGGAAAGCGAAATCGCCTGAAAAACAGAATATTTGAACTGGCGATAATGGCTTCAATATTTAAATAAATGGACCCTTAAACCTGTTCTTCTACAGCGAAAGATTAAATAAATAAATTCGTCAATGGGCTTAAGATTTGCATCAAGATGAAATGAAAGTTCTTAATAATCGTTTTATATTCCTTTTTGAGAATTGCAATCTTTTTTTGAAACGAAGGTAGCATAAATAAAGACAGAATCTTTTGAGGAAAATAAAAAAGTATAATTAGACGAAGTACTTTTTATTCCAGTTACAGGCTGTAAAATAAACTGCTTAAAAATCACACAAAAAGAACAATTTAGAAAATAATGCAGAGTGTAAAGTTGCCTTTCATCATTTTATCCTGAAAGGTCGCAGGTTGGCTAACTAGGCAATAGAATCAAAAGATACTAAATGTGAATTCTTTTTAAAAGATGGCAGTTGCTGATTTCCTATGGTCACCTGTGCGAATAAAATCTCCTTATTCATAGTTCAATACATACTAAATTCTAGTCTGGACAACGTTCTTACTGTGGCCGGTGTCTGACCTTCTCTTTTGAATCATTTCGATATCTTTGGAATTCCACTCTCCTGTTTAGTATTCATTGCCTTGCGACGGCATTTATAAGTTAATCCAAGATTTATCTCAGACATACCACTCTTTTTTTTATCCCATCCTGCTCCTCCTTTAGATCTGGAGGACATATATACGTATTACAGAGTTTTCTTGACGTTCTTTTCACATGTATACGATCTTCTCTAACTTCCTTTGCTATTGTCGATCATGTGAACAAGAAAAAAAAAATTCTTGATTGTTCTCTTTTCGATTCCTTCTTAAAGGTCACCTATCTGTTTCTGGATGACCTTCCCAAGTTTGTCCTCTTCACAAATGTCGATCAATATGTGGAAAGATATTTAAGGGCTTTCCATTTATGGAACGTTTCTATCTTGAGACTTGCTCGGTTTATCCATCTTTCTCATCCAGAATACTTCTCATACATCGTGTTAATCCAGAATTTTGTCTTCTCTGTCCGAGGAGGCGAGATCTCTTTTTTTTTTTTTTTCGTATTGAAGAAGATATTCTCGAAACACTAAGGCAATATATAAGACTGTGCACAGATCTAGTGTTTAATTAAAATTATTCAAATTTTACTTAACAACGAATATCATTCATATCAAGAGTAATAAGACAAATAAAGCACGGTATACGAAATAAACAAACGCGAGCAATTTATAATAACGATCTTCTCTCCCATTTTTCTTCTTATTAACCTCATTTAAGCAATTTATGTTCTTTCTAACCACTTACCGTTTTTGTTTTAATATTTTTTTTCTCTGTGCGTGTTCCCCTTTTCAATTTGCAGATGTGATTTGGCTTCTCCTTGATACCAATTATCACATATCTCTTCTGGCATCATCGTATTTAAATCAAACAAAGTTTAGTACCTTGTACGAGAGACAGAGAGAGAGAGAGAGAGAGAGAGAGAGAGAGAGAGAGAGAGAGAGAGAGAGAGAGAGAGAGACTAGCTCTAGCTAAGAGCAAATGAAACAGTTGATAAATTCAGATTGGCTGTGATCCAACATGCTTAATCGTAATTGGCTAAAAAATTCCGAAGTTTCTAGCATGAAGATTTGTTTCAGAAGGGAGTATTGTACTACGAATCTAAGATAACACTAAAATAATAGTTCGAAAATCTCTGTACTTAAAAATGCATAAATCGTTATATATCCGACGTATTACTTTTTAATTTTCATTACAAAGCATTTCAAAGAACTAAAATGCATTTTGTCCAAAGGTGCGTCAATCCTTCTTGGAATATTCAAGGAGTATTTCAACGTAGTGGTGGAATCCAAATCAAAATTGGAACTCATTGCCTCGTTCGATTCCGATCATAGAGACACTTCCTGCTCTCACTGAAGACTGAACACCGAGTCCAAGTGTTCTCGGTGTTCAGTCAAAGATAATGCTTGGACGTATATCCAACTTAGAGAGAGAGAGAAATACTTATCCATG